>NC_133328.1:233399357-234032952 GCF_042186555.1 Aquarana catesbeiana
CTAAATTCAGGCCATTATTCTTCGTGTCAAAAAGAAGTATCATTCTTAGTTCAAACGTTTTCCTTTCCTGGATAGTTCTGAAATTCCCTTTAAGAACTAAGACATTGAGGTCTTCTATAGTGTGGTCCGATTGTGAGAATGATGTCCCACAGGTGTGCATAAACTGTCTTCTTTATGTTCTTTGATGGTATGTCTGTGCAAATTCATCCTCGCTTGCAACTTCTGTCCTGTTTCACCAACATAAGATCCTTTGCTGCACCTTTTGCATTGGATGAGGTACACAACATTACTTGAGGTACAGCTGTAAGATCCCATGATATTGAAGGTCCCATTTGTGTGTGTAACACTTTTGGATAGATTTATCTGGTTGCATAGTTTGCAGCGTTTTTTATTGCAGGGTTTGCTTCCATTATTTGTGACTTCATAATCAGAGTGAAGTTTCCTGCTGATTAGTTTGTGTCTGAGGTTGGGTGGTTGTCTGAAAGCCAATAATGGGGGTTGTTGGAATATTCCTTTCAGAGTTTCATCCTCTGTTATAATGGGCTGTAAATCTTTGATTATCTTTTTGATCCCTTCAAGTGCTGGGTTGTATGTGGTGACTAGAGGTACTCGGTTATTTGTTTTTTTCTCTGTGTATTGGAGGAGATTTTCTCTTTGGGTTTTCAAGGCTGTGTTAATGCTGTTGTTGATGGTTTTGTCTTTGTAACCTTTCTTATGGAAGGAATCTGCCAGTGTTCTGAGATGTTTATCTCTGTCTTCTGGGTCTGAACAAATTCGGTGGTATCTGATGGCCTGGCTGTGTATGATGGCCCGTTTGGTCTGTTGGGGGTGAAAACTGGAACTATGAAGATAGCTGCATCGGTCAGTCGGTTTTCTGTATATCGACGTGTGTAGCTTGTCATCCCTGATGTATACTGTAGTGTCCAGGAAGTTGACATGTGTGTTCGAATAGTCTATTTTTAGTTTGATAGATGGGTGAAAAGTGTTGATCAATGAGAAGAATTGGTTTAGATTGTCTTCACCTTCAGTCCATATCATGAATATATCATCAATATAGCGATAATATCTGTATGGCTTTTGTTGTATGCTGTTCAGAAATTTGTCCTCCAGGTCAGCCATAAATAAATTTGCATATTGGGGTGCCATTTTGCTTCCCATAGCAGTACCCATACACTGGAGATAGATGTCATTATTGAAAGTGAAGTAGTTGTGTGTAAGAATGAATTCAATGAGCCGTGTCACATCCTCAGCAGTGTATTTGTGGTCTGGTGAGGATGATAAGAATCTGTGACATGCCGCCAACACATCCTTGTGAGGGATGTTACTGTACAGAGATTCTACATCCATAGTGACTAGAAGTGTATTAGGTGGTAATTGTTGTATATTGTTAAGCTTGTTCAGAAAATCAGTGGTGTCTTGCAGGAAACTTGCAGTGTTCATGACTAAAGGTTTTAACATGTTTTCTACAAGGCCTGAGATATGTTCGGTAAGTGTATTCATACCTGTTATAATGGGTCTGCCTGGATTTCCTGGCTTGTGGATCTTGGGCAGCATGTAGAAGTCTCCAATTTCTGGATTATCCGGAATCGCATTGATGAGTTCTGAATGTAAGTGGCTTGGTATTGTCGCAATGAGATCTTTTAATTGCTGAGTAAAATCCTGGGTCGGATTATAATCCAGTTTTTTGTAGTAAGTAGTATTTGCCAGCTGCCTCTGGCCCTCTTGTATATATTTGTCTGTATCCATCACAACGACTGCTCCCCCTTTATCTGCTGGTTTGATGGTTATGGCCTGATTATTGCGCAGATCATGTACAGCTCTTCGCTCCAGTGGTGAAAGGTTGTATAATATTTTCTTTTGCTGGGTGGATATCAGGGATGTAACTCGCAGCCTGAAGCTGTCAATATAGGTATCCAGTTTGGGGTTGCGTGTGGAGGTGTGAAGTTGCTGTTCTTTTTCCTTTTGTAATCTCCTATTGTCCTAGGATTCCTTTCAATCGGACCACACTATAGAAGACCTCAATGTCTTAGTTCTTAAAGGGAATTTCAGAACTATCCAGGAAAGGAAAACGTTTGAACTAAGAATGATACTTCTTTTTGACACGAAGAATAATGGCCTGAATTTAGATATTGGTTTCCTTACACATTATGCTAAAGTTTTACGACCGCTCTGTGACTAGCATTCCCCCCCCCCCCCCATTCCCCCCTAGCTCTCCCTCTGTCTTATCTATCTCACTAACTCTGCTGCTATCTTTATTACCATTGATTTGTATGTGTTTGGTTTTCTCTTTTTTTTTTTTTTTTTTTCTCCTTTAACATTCTGCTTAAAAATTTGTGAGTCAGTACTGCTTGGACCTTGAAGAAGGGGACATACCCCGAAAGCTTGTCCTGAAAAATTGTATGTTAGTGCAAATAAAAAAAGTATCACGGACAGTACTCAATTTTCTCTGTCACAATTGCACTAATACGGCTACAATCAAATCAAGTATGATGGAAGATACTGCATATAGCCGCATAAAGAAGCAGTTAACCAACCTGATCACAAAGGAAACACAGGTCAACAGCGACATCTTCTTTCTCTCAAGATGCAAAAAGAGGAATCTCATACCACAGTGTCTCCGGATTAAAAATCCTTGTGCAAATACACTGAACTCTCCTTATGCAGAAGTACTCTGCAGACGTACCAGCGAAAGGTTAAGGAACAACCTCATTCATAAACTCTATGGTAAAAGGGAAACAATCCGGAAAGAAAAGCAGTTGGTGTTTGAAACCTCAACACCATCGGACCCCACAAGCATCAACCAAATTAAGAATGAAATTGAAACCTTACAAAGACAACTGCAAAAACTTGCCATGAACAGGAAGCAAAAAAAACTCCAAAAGCTACACCAAGAGCAGACATTTTGGATACAACCTAAACAACACAAAACAAACACAACTTCTATAACTCCTGCTATCAGCAACTTGGAAGCCAATCCAGAATCCCAAGGTATCCCTTGTGTAAATGCTGACTTTACAGAAAATGTGGATATAACAGAGGAACTCGGAATCATAAATTTGTCAAATCATCAACTTACTACACCAGAAACAACAGTCCTCTCCAAAGGCCTCACATTCTGCCCAACCACCAAATTGGATAAATTACAAGTATGGTCAGATATGGAGGAATTCTTTAGGAGACTAAGGCTCAAAGAATATTTTGACAGTAAGGAAAGGAATCCTAGGACAATAGGAGATTACAAAAGGAAAAAGAACAGCAACTTCACACCTCCACAAGGACGCAACCCCAAACTGGATACCTATATTGACAGCTTCAGGCTGCGAGTTACATCCCTGATATCCACCCAGCAAAAGAAAATATTATACAACCTTTCACCACTGGAGCGAAGAGCTGTACATGATCTGCGCAATAATCAGGCCATAACCATCAAACCAGCAGATAAAGGGGGAGCAGTCGTTGTGATGGATACAGACAAATATATACAAGAGGGCCAGAGGCAGCTGGCAAATACTACTTACTACAAAAAACTGGATTATAATCCGACCCAGGATTTTACTCAGCAATTAAAAGATCTCATTGCGACAATACCAAGCCACTTACATTCAGAACTCATCAATGCGATTCCGGATAATTAAGAAATTGGAGACTTCTACATGCTGCCCAAGATCCACAAGCCAGGAAATCCAGGCAGACCCATTATAACAGGTATGAATACACTTACCGAACATATCTCAGGCCTTGTAGAAAACATGTTAAAACCTTTAGTCATGAACACTGCAAGTTTCCTGCAAGACACCACTGATTTTCTGAACAAGCTTAACAATATACAACAATTACCACCTAATACACTTCTAGTCACTATGGATGTAGAATCTCTGTACAGTAACATCCCTCACAAGGATGGGTTGGCGGCATGTCACAGATTCTTATCATCCTCACCAGACCACAAATACACTGCTGAGGATGTGACACGGCTCATTGAATTCATTCTTACACACAACTACTTCACTTTCAATAATGACATCTATCTCCAGTGTATGGGTACTGCTATGGGAAGCAAAATGGCACCCCAATATGCAAATTTATTTATGGCTGACCTGGAGGACAAATTTCTGAACAGCATACAACAAAAGCCATACAGATATTATCGCTATATTGATGATATATTCATGATATGGACTGAAGGTGAAGACAATCTAAACCAATTCTTCTCATTGATCAACACTTTTCACCCATCTATCAAACTAAAAATAGACTATTCGAACACACATGTCAACTTCCTGGACACTACAGTATACATCAGGGATGACAAGCTACACACGTCGATATACAGAAAACCGACTGACCGATGCAGCTATCTTCATAGTTCCAGTTTTCACCCCCAACAGACCAAACGGGCCATCATACACAGCCAGGCCATCAGATACCACCGAATTTGTTCAGACCCAGAAGACAGAGATAAACATCTCAGAACACTGGCAGATTCCTTCCATAAGAAAGGTTACAAAGACAAAACCATCAACAACAGCATTAACACAGCCTTGAAAACCCGAAGAGAAAATCTCCTCCAATACACAGAGAAAAAAACAAATAACCGAGTACCTCTAGTCACCACATACAACCCAGCACTTGAAGGGATCAAAAAGATAATCAAAGATTTACAACCCATTATAACAGAGGATGAAACTCTAAAAGGAATATTCCAACAACCCCCATTATTGGCTTTCAGACAACCACCCAACCTCAGACACAAACTAATCAGCAGGAAACTTCACTCTGATTATGAAGTCACAAATAATGGAAGCAAACCCTGCAATAAAAAACGCTGCAAACTATGCAACCAGATAAATCTATCCAAAAGTGTTACACACACAAATGGGACCTTCAATATCATGGGATCTTACAGCTGTACCTCAAGTAATGTTGTGTACCTCATCCAATGCAAAAGGTGCAGCAAAGGATCTTATGTTGGTGAAACAGGACAGAAGTTGCAAGCGAGGATGAATTTGCACAGACATACCATCAAAGAACATAAAGAAGACAGTTTATGCACACCTGTGGGACATCATTTCTCACAATCGGACCACACTATAGAAGACCTCAATGTCTTAGTTCTTAAAGGGAATTTCAGAACTATCCAGGAAAGGAAAACGTTTGAACTAAGAATGATACTTCTTTTTGACACGAAGAATAATGGCCTGAATTTAGATATTGGTTTCCTTACACATTATGCTAAAGTTTTACGACCGCTCTGTGACTAGCATTCCCCCCCCCCCCCATTCCCCCCTAGCTCTCCCTCTGTCTTATCTATCTCACTAACTCTGCTGCTATCTTTATTACCATTGATTTGTATGTGTTTGGTTTTCTCTTTTTTTTTTTTTTTTCTCCTTTAACATTCTGCTTAAAAATTTGTGAGTCAGTACTGCTTGGACCTTGAAGAAGGGGACATACCCCAAAAGCTTGTCCTGAAAAATTGTATGTTAGTGCAAATAAAAAAAGTATCACGGACAGTACTCAATTTTCTCTGTCAAATACAATAAAATAGAATAGAAAATAAAGGAATGGGATAGAATAGAAAAGAATATAATCCTCTTCTGAAATTCGAATTAGAAATAGAATACATTTGAATTGGAATAGAATAAAAAAGAATATATTATAATATAATAGAAAATAAAAGCATAGATTAGAATAAAAAATAATAGAATAGTATAAAAAAAAAAAAAAAAAACTACTTTTACTAATACTGTACAAAAACATCTGTACGACTAGTGTCTCATAAACATCTGTCTCAGTGTGTACCAGCACACACGAAAACATCTGTCACACACAGAGTACCATTGCACAAAACCTCTGTAATACTAGTGTCCCAGCAACACCCGATGTGAAAGTTGACAAATGGCCCGGGCAGGAAAAAATTGTTCAGTATTCAGGTGTTTAAATAAAACATATATATGCATTGTACAAGGGCTACCTGAGCTGACAGAAATAACAATCCAATATCCCAGTTGTTACTAATTCCAATCGATTTAAATTTGAACACAAAATAGAAATGAGTATGTCATATTCCGATGATGAAAAAAATGATGATCATTCTTCCTTTCTAAAAATGTTGTCTCTAGGTCAGGTGTACTACTAGTGCCCCATCAACATCTGTCACAGTGTACCTGTGCCTTAAAACATCTGTAGTAGTAGTAGTAGTAGTAGTAGTAGTAGTAGTAGTAGTATATGTCCAATCAACATCTGTCAGAGCTTAGCAGTGCAATTAATCAGCTGTCACAGCAAAAATGTTTCAGTGTACAAAAACATCTGTATGATTAGTGTCCCATCTACATCTGTCTAAATGTGTACCAGCACAAACCAAAACATCTGTCACACGCAGATTCTGTTGAAATGTTTTCTAATGCGGTTGAAATGTTTATTAATGTGGTTGAAATGTTTTCTAATGCAGTTGAAATGTTTTCTAATGCGGTTGAAATGTTTATTAATGTGGTTGAAATGTTTTCTAATGCAGTTGAAATGTTTTCTAATGCAGTTGAAATATTAGTTAATGTAGTTGAAATGTTTTCTAATGCAGTGAAAATGTTTATTAAAGTGGTTGAAATGTTTTCTAGTGCAGTTGAAATGTTTATTAATGTGGTTGAAATGTTTTTCAATACGGTTAAAATGTTTTCTAATGTGGTTGAAATGTTTATTAATGTGGCTGAAATGTTTTCTAATGCAGTTGAAATGTTTATTAACCAGTTACCCACCGAGCTATAGCCGAATGAAGGCTGCAGCACGGCTCGATAACTCTGGGAGGGCGTACTATGACGTCCTCCCAGAACTGCGCTCCCAGAGTTCACGGGACTCAGTGCAACATGGATTGCGGTAAAGGGCCAATGACAGCAGCCCGTTACCATGTGATTGTTCCGTCCAGTGACGTAGCAATCACAATGTAAACACAGCGAGGTCATCCAGGGGTTCAGCGCTCTCCTCTCATCACACCGATGCAGCGTGATTGGAGAGGAGAGTGATCGTGTGCCAAACAGTAAGTTATCTGTATATTACTGTGCCAAGCAAGTGCCCAGCAGTTCCACATCAGTGTGCCCTACAGTGCCAATCAGTGCCTCTACAGAGCCACATCAGTGCCACTACAATGCTCATCTGTGCCATCAGTGCCACTACAGTGCCACCTATGCCCATCAGTGCCATTAAAATGCTCATCTATGCCACTACAGTGCTCATCTGTGCCACTACAGTACCACATCAGTGCCGCTTGTGCCACTACAGTGCTCATCTGTGCCATCAGTGCCACTACAGTGCTCATCCGTGCCACTACAGTGCTCCCAATAGTGCACATCAGTGCCCATAAGTGAGTGCTCATTAGTACTACCCTATCAGTGGATCCTCATTAGTGCAGCCCCAGTGCATTAGTGCACATCAGTACACCCTCATTAGCACCCATCAGTGCACCCTCACCAGGACCCATCAGTGCACCCTCACCAGGATCCAGCAGTGCAGCCACATCTGTCTTAGTTCCCCTATCACACCACAGTCACCAGTATGGTGAAAATATATTTTTCCAGTCAGGAGGCATACCAGCGTCTTAGCCTAAGCAATGAGAGCAGTGGGGAGCTCTCAGAGTTTGTCCAATTGTGATACGGCAAATGAACCTGTTTTAAGCAGTGGGTCTGCTACAGAATCGGAGGAAGAGGAATGTGTGCCCATGAAAAGAAGGCGTTCTGGTGTGGAGCAGCAGCCTACTACCAGCAGCTCAGTGCCATCCACCTTGAGCACAGTGCCATCCATGAGAGTACCACTGCAACAAAGGCCAAGAACTTGTGGGGTGTCATCTCAGGCCCAAAGAGTTATGGCTCATGCCAGCCTTCCCTATGCCCTTCAAAACCCCCTGTGGCTTCCTCCTAATTCCAGAGCAGCAAACATCCCCCCTTTCAGCGCCCAGCCAGGTGTTCAGATGAACACAGATAATTTTGCCCTTCTTGATTTTTTTCATTTAATTTTTACTGAAGACTTACTATCTTCCATTGTGGCCCAGTGCAACCACTATGCACAGCAGTTCATAGTAAACAACCCTGGTTCTAGACACTCGTCCCTTTGAGTGGAAAGAACTTACCATGGAGGAATTTAAAAAAAATTAGGCCTAACTTTTAATATGGAACTCATAAAAAAAGAATTATACTCTTACAGGTCCAACAACCCCATCCACCAAATGCCAATCTTCTCATCCCTTATGCCAAGGTCAAGATACCTTATGATTATGCAGTTCCTCCACTATAATGACCCTGAATGCCCAGAGTACATTGGAGCGAGCGGAAAATTTGTCTGGGAGCTTGTCTATCCACTCCTTGGAAAGGGATACCATCTTTATGTGGATAATTTTTATATGAGCTTGCCCCTCTTCCACAATCTTCACCAGAGGGACACTCCAGCATGTGGTACATTGAGAGCCAATAGAAAGGGCTTCCCACAAAAACTCGTGAATGAAAGGCTACGATGAGGGGAGATGGAGTCTTTGCAGAACCAGGAGCTATTGGCTGTCAGGTGGAGGGACAGACAAAATGTCCACATGCTCACATCGATCCATAACGATGCCTATGTGGAAATCCCCAGAAAAAACGGCCCAATCCGGAAACCAGCTTGTGTCCATGACTATAATTTGTTCATGAAGGGAGTGGACTTCAATGATCGGATGATCGAACCCTACCTTCCCACAAGAAACTCCTGCCATTTGTATAAAATCTCCATTTACTTTTTCAGTTTGGCCATGTATAACACTTATGTAATTTACCAAAAATCTACAGAGACCCCTGTATCCTATCTGCATTACCAAGAATTAATTATCTCCACCCTTTTGTACCCTGAAGGCCCACCAGAAAATATTCGCTCTGATTCAGTGAGCAGACTCCACAAACGCACTTTCCTGAGAAAATCTCCCCTTGTGAAACAGGTCACAGACGTCAAAAGAAATGCCGGGTGTGCTCCAGAGAAGGAGTTAGAAGAGACACTGTGTATTATTGTCCCCAATGACCTTCCAAACCAGGCCTCCATATAGATGACTGTTTCTGCCGTTGCCATACTTCTCAAAATTATTAGAGAAATATGGTAAACGTAGCTATCATTTACCTCCACACCCCTTATGACACTGCAAAAAACTGTACAACTGTTCCGGAACTGATCCTGGCCTTTTATATGACCACACTTCTGCCTAACGCTAAACATACCTCTGCCTGCTCTGGAACTGACCCTGGACTGTTTGACCGCATTTTTTGCCTGCCTCTTGAACTGATCTTTTACCCTGATATGCTAGTGGTTACATAGTCACGCTAATCAAACTAGTGAACAAAATATAAAACTGTAGAACTGAAATCTAAACACACTGTAAATCACTGAAGTGTAAAAATATCAATACAGTGCATATAATAACCAATGTAATGAAGAGTGATTCATAAAATAAAGTCTCTGAAAAGTGGCAGATAAAACAAGTTCTATGACGATAAAGATCCAGAAAGATGGAAAAGGTTCTTAGGGTTTTCACTTACCTCAAGGGAAAAAGGATGAAACTCTCCATGTGGCAACCACCAGAAGGAATGGAGACTCTTACCGGAAGCAGTAGACCTCCTGTTGTAGCAAGGTCACACACGCCTGCAGATATAGCCCTCTGCGGGATCTGAGATGGATCTTGGCTCTAAGATGTGTAGGTAGACTCTGGACATCCTTCTCATTATATAGCCGCCGTCCGTCCCCCTTCCTTGAAAGCACAATCTCCCAAGAAAGCACGTATATAGAAGAACAAAGGCTCCAATAGTGCGTTATAATTTTTCAAAAAGGCTAATTTATTGTGTAAAATCACTGGTTGGATGTACAAGCATCATAAAAACTTTAAAAAAATTCAAAAACGCCCACACTTCCGGGGTCACGTGGGGTGTGATGATGTCAGCGCGGGCGGAGCTACAATTACCACATACTTGGTTTAGGACACTTAAAAGAAACACTAGCAAGCAAGGGTATGAACTCATTGCTAATAAAATTAGTAAATTTAGGAGAGATATAGATGATTATACTACTAAAAAGTTTTTTTGCTGGAAAAAAATCTAGAAATCTCCCAAATTTTCCTCCCCTCCCTCCTCAACCACCATTATGGGCCGTACACATGATCAGATTTTCCGACGGCAAATGTTTGATGTGAGCGTGTGGTCAGAAATTCCGTCCGTGTGTATGCTCCATCGGACATTTTCTGTCGGAATTTCCGACAACAACTGTTTGAGAGCAGGTTCTCAAATTTTCCGACCAAAAACGTTGTTGTCGGAAATTCCGAGCGTGTGTACACAAGTCTGAGGCACAAAATTCCACGCGTGCTCAGAATCAATTACAAGACGGAAGCGTTTGGTCTGGTAAAACTAGCGTTCGTAATGGAGATAGCACATTCGTCACGCTGCAAATTTTGAAATATTTCAATGCAGCGCATTCTCTTCTTCTTTATAATGGAGTTGTTTTGCTGCTGATATTCACACAGAGTTCTAACAATGATTTCTTTATTATTTCTCGTGATCTCCTGAATAATCTTTTTTTTTTTTTTCTGCCTGATCTCCTGAATAATGTTTTTTTATTTTTTTTAGAGTGATCTACTTTTTTTAATCAAGATCTCCTGTTTTTTTTTTTTCTAGTGATCTCCATAATATTTTTGATCGTTTTGTGTGTCAAGTTACCACAACACCATTATTATCTTTTATTTTTTAACCTCAAAGAGGTTGGTTGGTGTTGGTGTCCTTGGTTAATTTGACATTGTATTTTTGAAATGTACCGGCCTACTCACAAACTGTCCTTTTTGAACTAAAACACATAGCCAAGGATTTGTAAAAAAAAAAAAAGTAATTTATAAGGGGTCATAACAAAATAAAGAGGAAGGCAACGCTGGATAAACTGTTGACATTGGCAAAGCCTTTGTACACCAGGGCAGATATCAATTATTTGACAGGTCAAATTGGTAACCTGAGGAGTCCATTTAATAGGGAGCACAATATGGTCCACACTAAACCCAGGCCATCACCCTCAAGATTTCCTTGCACGCTTCCTTCCAGGCTGTGGCTGTGGTGTTGGAGTTGTGTCAGGAGGTGGAGGAGGAGTATGGTCCAACTCACATACGTGACTTTTCTTGGTGAGTTCGCCCCTCACCCCCCTATTTAGGACCTGAAATGTGAGCTCCTCACTGATAAAATGTTGGCCCACCTCCATTTCCTGCATCTTACTGGCCGTCATACACGCAAAGGCCTCCTGGACATTAGGGGTGTTTGTGAGGACTGCAGTAGCCTGGCGAATCAAACCAAGCACTGACACCTCCAAATCCTCCCCTTCCTGGGCCTTTTTGTTGGAAGGTGGAGGGAAGGAACCTGCGATTCGGTCAGGCTACTGGGCATGGCCACCTCCTGGATGCCACTTTCCACAGCCACCTCCTGGCTGCCACTTACCCCTGCAACCTCCTGGCTGAGACTTTCCACGGCCTCCTCCTGGCTGAGACTTTCCTGTATATGAAAATGGGACATAGTTTTAGGTTTTTGGTCATCAATCACACACAATTTAGAGCTCATGACTATTGCAAATTGAATGTTAACAAATATAAAAAACTATCATTCTGACCCCAGCATTTTTCATTCTTGTCCCAATCATTTTTGGCTACTACTGTCTGTTGATATGTAAACCACTTTGTTAAATCTGAAATTAGTGATCAATAATAACATCTAGTTAACATCATTAACTTTTGGTCAAGAAATATGTTGAACAATGCTATACCTGGCTCAAACTGGGCTCCTCCACATCTTCCTGGGTGGAAGGCCCAGGTTGCACGTCGGAAGCTTCATTTGAGGTGGAAGGAAGTGTGGAAGGAAGAGTGGAAGGAAGGGTTGAGAGTAATAGCCTGATTTCAGTCTGGTCTGACAAAAACTGCAGTCTGTTGTAGTACCACAGCCTGGGGACATAAATGTCATCTGCTGCTGCTCTGGATCTCATGGAATCCTGGACCTTTTTGCGCTCCCTATTATATGTGCTGCTCAGGCCACCAATTTTGCACTTCAAATAGTTGATGTTTGCCGTGGGAATCACCGGCTTCACCAAATCCAACAGTTGATCAAGTGCTGCCTTCTTCTTTAGTTTATTATTATAAAATGGGTGTTTCACTTGCCACAGAAAAGGCAGCTCCCTGTATTTATCAATGAAGTTGGGGAGGAAGTCATGGTCATTAAATTTATCCATATTCTCTGCAAGACACAACACAAGACAAACCCTAATGTCAGGCTAAACTCTCCTAATCTTGTCCCAATATAGGCCTTAATCTATAAGCAGTATAGGCCACTGATGCCCCAAGTTAAAATGGTACCTTCGTTTGCACGATCGGTGCTTACGCTACTCCATCCTCCGCTCACAGATCATACGTACGACGCACGCGTGTTATGCTTTATATGCACTGCGCATGCATGAAACTCAGCCCCTGACCTTCATTCTAGTATATCCCTCCCCTTCTTTTTCGGTGCAGTGGGAGAGCACATGGCGGAAAGACAACAGGTGCATGCAGAGGAGAGCAGCAACGATGAGGAAAGCCAGAATAGTCCCGATCCAGGAGGAGATTTAAGGCGTCAAATATGGCCTTTGTTGAGATGGTGGACATCTTGAAGAGGGCTGACTATAATGGGAAATATGGACCGTACGGCAACCCAAATGGGAGAAAGGCCAAAATCATGACTAAAGTTGTGAAAAGTCTGCAGAAGAATTTTGGGGTACGGCAATCCAAGGAGCAACTGAGGAAACGATTGTCAGTCCTCAAATTGAGGGAGCAGTATCAGTACAGAAGGATCAAGAGAGTGCTGCAAAAAAGTAAGTATTTTGTCGTGTGTTCCTATTATTATTATTAGTACTTGCATGCTGCTCCATGTGCTTTTATTCAGCTTGGAACTCTGCCAAAACAGACAATTGTACGACACTTCCAAGCAATGTTTCATATTCCTATTTCTTGCCTCAAATATCTGTGTGCTAAGTATACCTTATTTTTTAATCACATAGGGGAGAAAATACTCGGGACATCAGAGGGCACCAAGAACACCACACCTCCTAAATCAGGGGAAATCCCCACACCACAACCTGAGGACGTTGATTCCAAGGTACATGAAGTGGGCGAAATAGTGACCACAACAGTTGAGTGTCTGAGAGCACAGCTTCAGGTAATAGATGCATGCCTGCATATTTATAATACATGGTGTGTTTTTTTTATTTTAGGTGATGTGGATGTTGTGGAAGAAGAAACTCATTTCACCAGTGCAAGTGCACACGTCCTCATCAGGGAGATCATGGTGTGCAATCATGATTTAGAAAAGATAAAGGAAAACATCAATGATGTTTAACAAAAAATGAAGAACATCACCCCATCTGAAGGCAATGTCAACACAGTTTGGACAGACTAATTTCTGATATTGCCTTCACTTTTTCAAAGTTGAACTTTCTAAGTTCCTGAGTTGTGTATGTTATTATGGTTTTAAACATGCCTGTTTACCCAGAAAAAGGATATTTCTAATAAAAAAAAAAATCTAAAAAAGGCTATTTCTAATGTCAACCAGAAAAATGTTATACACCAAAGATGTTGGTTTGTTCAAAAACCCTTTTCTAACGCACATGTGAATGTGCTTTGAGTAAAATGTTTTATACTCAACAATGTGTGGCTTCTTCTTTCAATGCTCAATACCAGTTTTTGGAGTATGTTGGTGTAGTTTACAGTGACAATGGGGTATTTACTAAAAGCAAATCCACGTTGCACTACAAGTGCACTTTCAGTGCAGTTTCAGTGCACTTTCAAGTGCACTTGCAGTGCACTTGTAGTGCAAAGTGGATTTGCCTTTGGTAAATAACCCCCACGGTGCTCTAAAATTTGCCCCAATCAGGCCATTTTAGGGACTCAAAACAATTAATTCATGGTGCTGAAAAGGATTATTTTTATCATTAATGCATTACATACATTAACAACAAAAACAATGTGTGTGTGTGTGTGTGTGTGTGTGTGTGTGTGTGTGTGTGTGTGTATAGCAGACCCACAGCATAATAGTTAGCTGAAGAAAAGATTGTCACCTCATGTATCAAATAAATTATGTTTGCACTATTGAAGTAAATGGCCAAAAAGAAAAGCCCACTGGAGAACCTAGGAGACAGCTAAAAGAAACACAAGCAGTAAATAAAATGAAATATTAGTTCAGTTTATAATAAAAATTTATTTAAAAAATGTTTCACACATTTGCTGGCAGATTAATGGCCCCCCTACCCGCAAAGTACTCCAGATAATTTTGTCACACTTCGCGGGCGCTTTGGGGGGGCAAGCCAGGACAGCCAGCTTCAAGTGCTGTCAAATTACTAGTTGGTAATCCGGCCTCAGCCCCAACTGAGGCCACATAGTTTGTAGCATTTTTGCGGAGATAATTGTGTAGAATGCAGCAGGCAAGCACAATATGGTTCAGTCTATACTCTGCCATGTGGATTGCTGTCAGAAATAGGCAGAACTGGCTGACCATTATTCCAAAAGCATTCTCCACCACTCTTCTGGCTTTGGCCAGCCAGTAGTTATAAACCCTCTGGTCCGGGGTTAGGGTCCTCATCGGAAATGGCCTCATGAGATGGTCACCTGGCCCAAACGCTTCATCAGCGACGAACACAAACGGAAGACCAACCACATTGTCTTTCACAGGTGTCAAGCCCAATACACCATTCTGGAGCTGTCTGTAAAACTCCGTCTGGGCGATGACTCCACCATCCGACATCCGGCCATTCTTCCCCACGTCCACATACAAAAACTTGTATGTGGCCGATACCACCGCCAACAACACAATACTATTAAACCCCTTATAATTATAATAGTATGACCCCGAGTTGGGGGGTGGGATGATGCGGAAGTGTTTCCCATCGATTGCCCCTCCGCAAGTCCCACTGCTGAGCAAACTGGGATGCCACAGTCTGCCATTCCTGTGGGTTTGAAGGAAACTGTGGACTCAAACAAGAAAAAAAAATTGTACTTTTGCACATAAACATTGCAAGCAGATTAAACACAAACATTATTGGCCAACATAATTATAACATTTATTGAAATTAGTATCTTAAGACAAAAGTATAAGGTCCACTTATTATATTCCTCACCCCCTCTGATGGTCCATTGTAAAAATTGTATGGTGGGGGGGTGGAGATGTTTTGGTCAGGTAACCCTCTCCACTTAATTGAGAGCTGAATGCATAAATAATGTGTGTTACTTTGGCCAGCCCCTCCTTACTTACACTATTGGCAGCCCACTGGACAGGTAAGAAGTGTCATAATCCAAAAATATGATTACACACTGTATAAATTGAAGCACATTTTTACATTCTTTTCTTTGCAATTACCTATCAAGATAATAGGAGAACAAAACTTTAAACAGTACCATTTGAAAGTATTCAGGCAGGCCCTTGCACTACATGCTTTGGCAAATTCATCCATAAATCTGACCACAAAAGAGGTAGTTATAGTGTGTATGGGTTTGGCAACGTCAGCAGATAGAGGATTGGTATTGGCTGACTTAGCGATTGGGGGGAGGGAGGCTTCCAAATGAGTTTTGGCCCCCCCAAAAAATCCTCTTGCACTCTGCCTGAATTTAAGGACAAAAAACACACTTGAACACATTTTAGGGGGTGTTTAGGGTGAGCACTACAATGGAGCTGACAAAATACATTGTTAAGTGACTAGGCTAGGTGTGTATGGGCCCAGGATAGCATGCTGGGGAGGTTAGTGAAGGCAAGGTTAAAAAATTCCAGCATGCATGAGGACAAAGGGGGTATTCACAGCATATTACAATCATGGTAATTATGGAATGATGAAAGAAATCCAATAATTTAGCAAACATTAAATACATAGAATGTGATGTTAAAGGAATATACCTTAATATCGTCCTTCTGCAGGACCTGTATGATAGCAGAACAGGTCTCTGAAATAATGATCCCCAGAGCCTGGGGGGAGATGCCTGTTGAGAACTTGATGTCCTGCAGACTTCTCCCCATCTTCAAGTACTGCAAGGTGGCGATGAGCCTCTGCTCGGGAGTGATGGCTTGCCGCATCCCGTTGTCCTGCTTGGTAATATAAGGGGACAGCAAAGCCAACAGACGGTGAAAAATGGGGTCCGTCATCTGGAGATAATTCCTGAAATCATCAGGATTATTCTCCCGGATCTCCCGCAACAAAGGCATGTGCGAGAATTGGTCACGCTGGAGCAACCAATTCTTCGTCCATGAACTCCTCCTGTTCATGGACTGGGCTTGAGTCAAAGTAAGATCCCCAACATCAAGCCCCTGCACAGTACAAACTCTACGACAAGTACGTACCCACAACATGGCTAGAAAATGGTCGGCTGGTCAGAACGAACTAACAGATCGCACTGAAAATCATAAAGAACCTGATAAGAACGATCTGAAAATCAGAAACGAGTGGACAAGAACGCACTGACAAACTGATACGAAATGACAACACGTACTAAGAAACAGATACGAACCCACAAGCACAAACTGAAGAGCAGTAACGAACTGAAAAGCACAAGGCTGAAAAGCGCGAATTGTCTCTCACAAAACTTCTACTAACACAAGATTAGCAGAAGGAGCCCAAAGGGTGGCGCACTTGGTATTGAACTTCCTTTTTATAGTGTTGTACGTCAGTGCGATCTTGCCGATCGGAATTTCCGACAACATTTGTCAGACCATGTGTATGCAAGACAAGTTTGAGCCAACATCCGTCGGAAATAAATGCACGGTTTGGTTGTCAGAATGTCCAATCGTGTGTACAAAGCATTAGGCAGGCTGAGGCCTGAACCTTTGTTGAAAAAACACAACTGGACACCAGCCCCACCAATTAAGACTGGAGCCTTATCCACCGCTAAATTTTGTCCCCCAACAGCCATCCCCAAACACAAACGACCAGCTAAAATACGTAAAATTCCCCATCCGACCAGCCAGGATGTGGTTAATCCCACATCATCGCTTCAGGCCAAGGACACCAATTTAACATCCCTTTCCACTCATTACACCCAGCATGAATGTAGCTTCCAACATCAGGGCAGCTTTGACCACAACTGCAAATCCTGATATTACAGTACATCCAATATACAGCTGGAGACATCCCATAATCTCAACCCACATTTGGATCCTAAGACCATCGATACACCAACCCCCACTCTTGATGATGATTTTTTAGACAAGCACCCCCTATCCAGCATCATAAAAAAACACGGAGGAGAGGAAGAAGAGGGGGCAAAGGAAGAAACAAAAAGAGGAAAAATGCGGAGACTGTTAAAATCTTCAATGTCCCCTACCATAATCTAGCCCCCAAGAGGTATCTTTATTAAGCAAAGGCTTAACTTTTGCACCTACCACCAATCCCAATCCTTTCACACTTTTTAAAGATCTGAATAAGTTTACTAGAGACCTCACAGTCAAAATATTTTTTAACATACTATCCTCCAAAAACCCATCCCTCACAGATGCACCTAGTGAGGTCCCCAGCCATGATACCTCATCAGTAGTCATCTTGGTCCAGGACCCATCTCAGACCCTGCAGAGGGCTTTATCTGCTGGCGTATATGACCTCGCTATAACAGGAGGTCTACATCTTCCGGGAAGAGTATTCATTTTATCTGCCCCTCACACCACGGAGGGATTCTACCTCTTCTCTTGGTGATGGCTGGAAACTTCAAGAATTCTTTATCTCTCTTCACAGTTGTATCATTACAGAATTTGATATATCTACCACCTTTAGAAAGACTATATTCTTTAAAGTCACTTTTATTTCACATTTTTTTATTTTACAAGAGACTCTTGAGTTATATGTGTCACTATTGCTTTTCTTATTACACAGGAGTTATATATTATTTCATGTATTGAGTTCTTTTTTGCTTTTTTGATTCATAATCCGTCTGCACTGTTTATTAGCATGACTATTTTTACCTTTTTAGTTTTGCACATGAGATTGTATCGCATGTTTGTGTTGCTGCTTTTTACTTTCACAGGTTTATTGTCACTCAATAATATAATTAGCGCAGTATATACACTTTGAATTCATTTTATTGAAAGACCCCCTTCTGGGCTCGTCCCTTACACAGAAACCCAAAGTGTCCTATCGTAGGGCTAAAAACAGCAAAGGCCAATTAGCATTCAGCAGAATTTGTAAGTCCCAGTCTACCCCCCACCCATATCCCACTCATTCCACTGACAGACATGTTCCAATGCTTGAAAAAAAATATGCCTTATGTGCAAATTTGTTCAACATTGGCGAAAATCTTTTACCACAAAAGGAAAGACATGTAACATCAAAGAATTCCATAATTGCTCTAGTGAGTATGTCATATACTACTTGACATGTCCTTGTGGTATCCTGTATGTAGGAAGGACAATCCGTCCCTTACGCCAATGATTTGGTAAACATAGACGATTCATTGAGCTGGGATGCGACAAACATAGTGTCCTCAGACACTTTCTGAAGGATCACAAAAAATCCACTGCGGGTCTACAAGTCTGGGTGATTGAGGCCATCTCCAGAGATCTTCCTGCTGCGGAGCATTTTAAACGGCTGTGTCAGCAGGAGACCTTTTGGATATACTCTTTAAGTACTCTCTCGCCAGGTGGGCTTAACAAAGAGATTGAGATACATACTCTGTTATAATACACGTATGTAGATAGCTTCTTTAACCACTTGCCGACCAGCCGCCATCATTATACTGCGGTAGGTTGGCACAATCCTGAGAGCCGTTGTAGCTGTACATCGGCTCCTTTAAGCGGGATAGCAGGCCCCCACTGCACTGCGGGGGTACCGATGCTCATGGCCAGTGGTCACGATGACCACCGGCCACACGCGATCGCAAGAGGCAGAACAGGGACGTGTGTGTGAATGCACAAATCCCTATTCTGTGAGGAGAGGAGAGGCAGATCGTGAGTTCCTAATAGCTAGGAACCACAATCTGTCATCTTCTATAGTCAGTCCTCTCCCCCCAGTTAGAACACATGCTATGGAACACAATTAACCCCTTGATTGCCCCCTAGTGTTAACCCCTTCCCTGCCAGTGACATTTACACAGTAATCAGTGCATTTTTATAGCACTGATCACTGCATAATTGTCAATCATCCCAAAAATGTGTTAAAAGTGTCCGATGTATCCACCATAATGTCGCAGTCACGATAAAAATCGCAGATCACCGCCATTACTAGTAATAAAAAAAAATAATACAAATTCCATAAATCTATCCCCTATTTTGTTGACGCTATAACTTTTGCACAAACCAATCAATATACGCTTAGTGTGATTTTTATTAGCAAAAATATGTAGAAGAATACATATCAGCCTAAACTGAGGAAAAAATTAACTTTTTTTCAAAACATTGGGGATATTTATTGTAGCAAAAAGTACAAAATATTGTGTTTTTTTCAAAATTGTTGCACTTTTTTGTTTATAGCGCAAAAAATAAAAACCGCAGAGATGATCAAATACCACCAAAAGAAAGCTCTATTTGTGGGAAAAAAAGGAGGTCAATTTTGTTTGGGTACAACGTCGCACGACAGCAATTGTCAGTTAAAGCAATGCAGTGCCGTATCGAAAAAATTGGCCTGGTCATTGAGCAGCAAAATCTTCCAGGGCTGAAGTGGTTAATGCTATTTCATTTTTACAGTAGAACTGTACGGTCATCATCTTCAAATTTGGATATTGTTGGGTCCCTAGTCTTCAGTTGGGGGTGGTGGGATTGTAAGTAACCATCTCACACATACATACATTGGTGTGTATCTGCATTTGTGTGGTCATACAGTATACAATAATACAGATCTCTCACAAGTAGGGATGAGCCGAACACCCCCCAGTTCGGTTCGCACCAGAACCTGCGAACGGACCGAAAGTTTGCACAAACTTTAGAACCCCATTAAAGTCTATGGGTCTCGAACATTCAAAATCAAAAGTGCTAATTTTAAAGGCTAATATGCAAGTTATTGTCCTAAAAAGTGTTTGGGGACCTGGGTCCTGCCCCAGGGGACATTTATCAATGCAAAAAAAGTTTTTAAAATGTCAGTTTTTTCGGGAGCAGTGATTTTAATGATGCTTTAAGTGAAAAAAAAGTGAAATATTCCTTTAAATATTGTACCTGGGGGTTGTCTATAGTATGCCTGTAAAGTGGCACATGTTTCCCGTGCTTAGAACAGTCCCTGCAAAAAATGACATTTTTAAAGGAATAAAAGTCATTTAAAACTGCTTGCGGCTTTAATGTAATGTCGGGTCCCGGCAATATGGATGAAAATCAGTGAGACAAACGGCATGGGTATTACCCCAGTCCATTACCAGGCCCTTTGGGTCTTGTATGGATATTAAGGGGAACCCCACACCCAAATTAAAAAAAAGGAAAGGTGTGGGGCCCCCAGGCCCTATATACTCTGATCAGCAGTATACAGGCGGTGCAAACAAGACAGGGACTGTAGGTTTGTTGTTAAGTAGAATCTGTTTGTAATTTTGAACTGGTACATTTTCAAAGTGTAGCTCCAGCCAAAAAAAATTTTTTTGAAGCTTTTTGGAAAACATAGGGAAGGGTTATCACCCCTGCAACATTTGTTTTGCTGTCTGTGCACCTCTTCAGAAGATTTCACCTCACTTTCTGTCCCAATGACAAATGTTTTTTGAAAATTTGGGGTTTTTAGTGAAACAAGGATTGGTGATAAAGCTTCAGTGGAGAGGAGACACGTTTTTCCCATATTAACTCTTACAGAAGAGAATTTCCCTTCCTAGGGGTAGATTTCATCTCACTTCCTGTTGTCTCCTTCTGTTTGCAAGTAGGAGTCATTTGTAAGTTGGATGTTTGAAAGTAGGGGCCTGCCCTATATACTCTGCAGAAATTGAGGCCTTAGGTGTTGGTGTTGCCACAACACTGTAAGCCCTCACAGTTATGCCCTGTACACACGGTTGGACTTTCCGACAGAATATGTGCGATCGGAGCTTGTTGTCGGAAATTCCGACCGTGTGTGGGCTCCATCGGACTTTTTCCATTTCCGACACACAAAGTTTGAGAGCAGGCTATAACATTTTCCGACAACAAAATCCGTTTGCGTAAATTCCGACCGTGTGTGGACAATTCCGACGCACAAAGTGCCACGCTTGCTCAGAATAAATTCCGAGACGGAACTGCTCGGTCTGGTAAAATTTTTTTTTTTTTTTTTTTTTTTTAAATCAGAAAATTCTTTATTGAGCCACAAAAGACAAATTACATAGTAGACAGTCAAGCATTGAATATGGCACAATATATGGTATGAACACGGATCATTCAGTTCTGTCTTGACCATGTATATTCAGTGAAAATAAAAATTGTTGCTACAGCAGTGGCATCTGATAGATTTTACATTTATATACCAACAAACCGCACTGCGTAAGAGAACAAAGATTCTCCCACCCAATGCAGCTACCAGATGACAAACTGGTCATCTAACCATAAACCTTGCTCCTGGTCTGCCCAACTAGGTTTAGTTTCCCGGATACACATCATAAGTAGACCATTTACCGCCTCAATTAAACAAGCTGTATACACTTAAACTTGAAATATTCTGTGCATGATTAATTGTGGGGGTGCCAATCCTGGGGAATCCAGCCAAGGTTGCCATATAGAGTTAAATTTTCGAGAGGCATTTCTATGCTGATATGTTAGGTGTTCTCTGATAAGGATATAATTTACTTGCTCTATCCATTGTTTTTTGGTGGGGACATTTACAGATAACCAGAATCTGGCTATCAACTTACGGGCCAGATATAATAATCTGATAATTGCTATGTTGTTAGGAGGGGGATATATTTCTTCATCAATTGCTCCTAATATACATATCAGAGGATCCAAGGGGATCCTAATTTGGAATACTGACGAAATTGTGTCGGTAATATCGCCCCAGTAGCGGTGTAGTTTGGGGCAGCGCCACATCAGATGGATCAGTGATCCCTCCTCTCCACATCGTTTAGGGCATAAGGGGGAATCCCTTCTGCCCCATCTATGTAGTTGTATTGGCGTACGATAAGCTCTGTGTAGCAAGAATAGATGCGAAAGTCTATGTGTTTGTGATACAGAAGTTAATGGCCCTGTCTGAAGGCATGTGTCCCAGACATCCTCACCCACCTCTCCCAGATCCTCTATCCATTTACGTCTGCATGGTAAATTAGCAGTGTCTTGTAAAGCCAAAAGCAATTGCGAGTAAATGTGAGATATAAGACCCTTTTTATCCTG
Organism: Aquarana catesbeiana; assembly: GCF_042186555.1. NCBI lineage: Eukaryota > Metazoa > Chordata > Amphibia > Anura > Ranidae > Aquarana > Aquarana catesbeiana. Next base: position 233,421,635 of record NC_133328.1, read on the forward strand.
ACCATAGAAAATGTCATTAATCAGAGGATGGGTATCAAGCACTAAAGCAGCTGACCGGCCTTGAATCTGAAGGGCATGACGTAACTGAAGATATCGGTAGAATTGGTGTCTAGGGAGCCCAAACTCCGACTGCAATTCCATAAAGGATTTTAAAATATTTTGGTGAAATAATTGAGAAATATTCTGAATTCCGGCATTCCTCCACATCTGGAAACCCTCTAGTTTATATACTTCTGTTAGGTTCGGATTGTTCCATAGGGGAGTCTCTGTCAGGAAGCCCATAATCTGTAGTTTAGATTTGACCGTAGACCATAATTTTTTGAGAAGAACTATGGTGGGGGCTGATTGTGGCAGGTGTGATAATCCCGCCTCCAAAATTGCCAGCACCGTTGTATTTAATGTTCCAGTTCGCAGCATGCTTTCGACCGAGTCAGAGTCGTTCAACAAACCAAGACCACACAAGTGTTGCAATTGAGAGGCATAAAAATATAGTTTAGGGTTGGGAACAGCAGCTCCACCCCGTTCTTTACCATACTGCAAGGTGGAAAGACTTATTCTAGCTACTTTTTTCCTCCATATTAGAGATCTAAACAATGTCTCAATACGATTAAACCATTTTCGAGGTATCCATTGTGGAGAATTGTGCATGATGTATAGAAGCTGAGGTCCCCAGACCATCTTAATCAAATTTATTCTACCAATTACTGATAGGGGAAGCTTACACCAAGTATTGCATGTCATTTGAAGTTTTTTGAAAAGAGGTAGTAAGTTATCTTCTAAGTATTTTTGTGGGTTGACTGTCACCTGGTCTGGTAAAATTAGCGTTTGTAATGGATATAGCACTTTCGTCACGCTACAATGTTTTAAATTGTTTAATGCAGCACACTCTCTTCTTCTTTATAATGCTAGAAGAATAATTTGTTTTGCTGTTCATATTCACACAGACTTCTCACAAACTTCTTTCTTTATTATTTCTCATGATTTCATGAATATATTTTTATTTGTCACATCTACCGAAAATTTTTTTATTTTTTATATTTTTTTTGGTATTATTTGTTGTATTTTTTTTAATCTGGATCTCCTTTTTTTTTTGGTGATCTCCACAATAGTTTTGGGTGTGTTTTGTGTTTCAAGTTACCACAACACCATTATTATCTTGTCTTTTTTAATCTCAAGGAGATTGGTTGTTGTTGGTGTCCCTTGTTAATTTCACGTTGTATTTTGGAAATGTACCTGCCTCCTCACAAGCAAACTGTCCTTTTTGAAGGAAAACACACATAGGCAAGTATTAGTTCCCAAAAAAAACTTTTTTAAGGGGTCCTAACCAAATAAAGAGGAAGGCAACGCTGGAGAAACAGCAGAAATTGGCAAAGCCTCTGGTCCCCAGGGCACACATCAACTATTTTCAGGCAAAATTGGTGGCCTGAGGAGTCCTATCTAAGGGAGTACAATCTGGTCCAGAAGTCCAAGAGATCATGAACAGCAGTAGATGACATACATGTCCCCTGGCTGTGGTCATACAAGAGCCTGCATCTTTTGTCAGACCAGACTGAACCCAGGTCATCACTTTCTTGCCTTCCTTCCACTCTTCCTCCCAGGCTGTGTCTGTGGTGTTGGAGTTGTGGCAGGAGGAGGAGGATGAGGAGGATGATGCAACTCACACAGGTGGGTATTGGGTGTGATTTGGGCCCTTAACCCCTAATTTAATGTATTATAAATGATTTCCTTACACATGAGGAGTTGGCCCTCCTGCATGTCCTGCAGTTTGGTGGCAGCCATGGAGGAAAATGCTTCTTCATGAGTGGGGGTGGCTCTGAGGGACGCAGAAGCCTCCTGAATCAGCCTGAGCGCTGACTCCTCCACGTTACTCCCCTTCCTGGGTCTTTTGTTTTGAAGGCGGAGGGGAGGAACCTGCACTTTTGTGAGACTCCTACTGGGCCTGGCCTCCTCCTGGCTGCCACTTACCCCGGCCACCTCCTGGCTGCCACTAACCCCCGCCTCCTCCTGGCTGCCACATTCCACAGCCTCCTCCTGTGTGCCACATTCCACAGCCTCCTCCTGGCTGTGGAATGTGGTTCATAGGAAACATTGTTCGTTCAGCCACTAAAATACAATGTTTTGGCCAGATGCAGTTCAATACTGTTTTTCTGGCCTACTTCTATTAATAAAAGTTTGTTGTCTAGATGAGTTTGTAACTAGAATGAAATGCAAACTAGATTCTGTGTAAGGAGAGGACACTCAGCAGCTGTTTACACATCTGGACAATGGAGCAATAGTGTGGGACAAACAAACACCCTTTTTATTAGGGGGCCCACACAGGTCCTCCAGTGGATACTAAAGGGGTGTCTCCATCTGTGAAGCTTGCACAAAACAGGTAAGTATTCAAGCTTTACAAAGGACAAAAAAAATCTTCAGCTTGGAACTCTGCCAAAACAGACAATTGTACCCCACTTCCAAGCAATGTTTCATATTCCTATTTCTGCCATCAAATATCTGTGTGCTAAGTATACCTATTTTTGTTCACATAGGGGAGAAAAGACTCGGAGGGCACCACTCATCAGAGGACACCAGGGACCCCCCACCTCAGGAAGAAGGGGAAATCCCCCAATCCCAACCAGAGAAGGAGGAGGGTGACGTTGTAGAAATTGTCACCACAACAGGTCAGTGTCTGTGACCACAGCTTCAGGTAAGAGATGGATGCCTGCATATTTATAATATATGGTGTGTTTTTTTGTTTTTTTGTAGGTGATCGGGATGTTGTGTAAGAGGAATGTCATTTCACCAGTGAAAGTGCCCAGAATCTCATTGGGGAGATAATGGGGTGTAATAGAGATTTAGAAAACATAAAGCAAAACATAAATGATGTTCAAAACAAAATGAAGAACATCATTGATGTTTTACAGAGAATCTAAAACACCCAGAAATCCCTAAATTATTTCTGTTTTTTATTTTTTATGACTAAAATGTTTTACATATGTTAAAAGCCAAATTTAGAAGATGCACACATTGTGTCAACGTGTGCTATTTGCCATCACGGGAGATCAATGTACCCGTTTTGTGGGTGCAACCCCTTCCTCGATAATAAAGTAGCTGAGAGGAAGGGGTTGCACCCACAAAACATGTCCATTGATGCACCATGATGGCTGCTAGCACATGTTGACATTAGGCAATTTATGTGCATCTTCTAAATTTGGCTTTTACAGGGGTGACATCACCCCATCTGTTGAATGCAATATCAAACACAGTTTGTACATACTCATTTCTCATATTGCCTTCACTTTATAAAAGTTGAACTTTTGAAGTTCCAGAGTTGTGTATTGTTTTATGGGTTTAAACATGCCTGTTTTTCCATAAAAGGCCAATTATCATTAATGTGACCTAAAAAAATGTTATACAACAAAGATGTTGGTTTGTTCAAAAACCCTTTTAGAAAAGTACATGTGATTGTGCTTTGATTAAAAAGATTGATAATCAACAATGTGTGGCTCCTTCTTTTAATGCTCAAAACCATTTTTTGGAGAAAAGTTGTTGTTTTCAGTGACAATGGGGGTTATTTACTAAAGGCAAATCCACTTTGCACTACAAGTGCAGTTTCAGTGCAGTCTCAAGTGCACTTGTAGTGCAAAGTGTAGTTTCCTTTAATAAATAACACCCAACAGTGCTTTCTAAATTTACACAATCATGCCATTTTCATGACTCCCCAAATTTCAGTCATGGTGTTGAAAATTATTAATATTTTTGTCAGTAATGCATCACATACATTAACCTCCCTGGCGGTATGATTATTTCGGATTTTAGGTGCTGAAAGCGGTACAATTATTTTGCATGGAAATTTGGCGTTTTATATTGTAGGCCTGTAATCCTTACCAATAACACACTTAAATCTGTCCAAACAAGAGTCTAGTAGATATCCGGGGTATGATGAAGTTTTAAACACAAAAACATAAATTATAATATAATAAATAAATATAAATAATTAAAAAAAAATAATATAATAATAATAAAATAAATTTCCCCACAATTCACTATCGCTCAATTCTGCAAATGTTCTAATTTACTATCGCTGTTTTCTAGTTGGTCTAAAGCCACTTTTGACGTAAAGGGACACTTTTTGGTTGCTATGGACAATCTCAAGTTTCCAGGCAGAAAGAACAATATATATAACATAAAACTGCATGCAGGGCATGGGCCAAAGCACTGGGGACAAAAGGGATGTGAAATAATTTCATACAGTACTATAATCTGTAAGATTACAGTACTGTATGTGTTATGGTTTGTACATTTTTTTGAATTTGCCGCCAGGCTCCGCCCCCTGCGTTGCGATGCTCGCAGGGAATGGAGCCTGGCATGGAGAGGCTTCGGAGGAGACAGAGCCCATAGAAACAGCGGGGGACATCGCAGGATCCTGGGGACAAGGTAAGTAATGCTGCACCAGGATCCTGCAATGTAATGCTGAGTGTGGCTCGGGGTTACTGCTAATGGTGCTGAAATTTAACCCCGAGCCACACTCGGGAATACCGTCAGGGAGGCTACCAAAAAAAACAAGGTGTGTGTGTAGCAAACCCACAACATAATAATAATAGTTAGGTGAAGAAGAGATTGTCACCTCATGTGTAAACGAAATTTCATTTGTACTGTTAAAGAAAAAGGCCAGAAAAAATAACATTAATAAAAGATAACCGAGGAGACAGCTAAAAGAAAGCCAAGCAGTAAATCAAAGCAAATATTTTTTCAGTTTGTTTCAAATATATTTTTATTTAAAAAATGTCTCAGACATTGTCTGGCATATCGATGGCCCCCTACCCACAAAGTATTCCATGTATCTTATACGGACCTCGCAGGCACTCTGGGGGGGCAAGCCAGGACGGCCAGTTTCAAGCGCTGTCAGGGTTGGTTCATTAATATGAATTCTGGCCTCAGGCCCAACTGAGGTAGCATAGTTGAAAGAATTTCTCCTTAAAAAGTTGTGGAGAACACAGGAAGACTGGATGATGTGATTGAGTTTATATTCCGCCATGTGTATCGGTGTAAGAAATAGGCAGAACCAGTTGGCCATTATTCCAAACGTGTTCTCCACCACTCTTCTGGCTCTGGTCAGCCAGTAATTAAAAACCCTCTGGTCCAGGGTAAGGGTCCTCATAGAGAATGGCCGCATAAGATGGTCCCCCAGCGCAAACACTTCATCTGCAACAAAGACAAATGGGAGTCCTTCCGCATTGTCTTCTGGAGGTGGCAAGCCCAAGCTGCCATTCTGGAGATGCCTGTAGAACTCGGTCTGGGCGATGACTCCACCATGTGACATCCGGCCATTCTTCCCCACGTCCACATACAGGATCTCGTAAGTAGCATACACTACCACCAACATCACAATACTATTGAACCCCTTAGTTGTAATAGTATGACCCCAAGTTGGGGGGTGGGACTATGTGGACGTGTTTCCCATCAATTGCCCCTCTGCAGTTGGGAAAGTCCCACCGCTGGGCAAAGTGGGAGGCCACAGTCTGCTATTCCTGTGGCATGGAAGGAAACTGTGGAGTCAAACCAGAAAATAAAAATTACTCATTTTGCACATAAACATTGAAAGCAGATTAGACACAAACATTCTTGGCCAACATCAGTATAAGATTTATTTTAGGGAGTATTTAAAGACAAAAATATAAGATCCACTTATCAGATTCCTCACCCCCTCTGATGGCCCATTGTAAAAATTTGAGGGGGGGAGATGTTTTTGGATAGGTAACCCTCTCCACTTCATTGAGAGATGAATGCATAAATAATGTGTGTTACTTTGGCCTCACCCTCAAAAGAGGTAGGAATAGTGTGTATGGGTTTGGCAAAGTCAGCAGATAGAGGATTGGTATTGGTTGACTTAGCGGTTGGTGGGAGGGAGGGTTCCAAATGAGTTTGGGACTCAAAAAAAAGCCTCTGGCACTCTGCCAGAATTTAAGGACACAAATAACATTTTTACACATTTTAGGGGGTGTGTAGGGTAAAGCACTACTACGGAGCTAACAAAATACATTGTTAAGTGACTAGGCAAGGTGAATATAGGCCCAGGAGAGCATGCTGGGGAGGTAAGTGAAAGCAAATATGCACGAAGGATAAGAAAAAGTTAAAAAATTCCAGCATGCATGAGGACAAAGGGGACATTCACAGCATATTACAATCATGGTAATTAGGGAATGATGAAAGAAATACAAGATATTAGCAAACATTAAATACATATAATGTGATGTTAAAGGATAAATCCCACCTTAATATAGTCCTTCTGCAGGACCTGGATGATGGCAAAACAGATCTCTGGGATAATGATCCTCAGAGCCTGGGGGAGATGCCTGTCGAGAACTTGAGGTCCTGCAGGCTTCTCCCTGTCTCCAAGTACTGCAACATAGTGACTAGCCTCTGCTCCGGAGTGATGGCTTGCCACATGCAGGTATCCTGCCTGCTGATATAAGGGGTCAGCAAAGCCAACAAACGGTGAAAAACGGGGTCCGTCATCCTGAGACAGTTCCTGAAATCGTCAGGATTATTCTCACGGATCTCATGGAGCAAAGACATGTGCGAGAATTGGTCACGCTGGAGTAACCAATTCTTGGTCCATGAACTCCTCCTCGCCCTGTTCATGGACTGGGCTTGTGTCAAAGTAAGAACCCCAACACCAAGCCCCCGCAGAGCACGAACTCTACGATGAGCACGTACACTCAACATGGCTTCAAAACGGTCGGCTGGTCAGAACGAAGTAACAGAATGCACTGAAGAACAGCAAGGTCTGTGAAGAGCGACCTGAAAATCAGTAACGAACGGACAAGAACACACTGAATAAAACAATGGGGACTGCATGCACTGAAGACCAGATACAAACCCACAAGCACAAACTGAACAGCAGAAAAACGATCTGAAAACCATAAGTCTGAAAAAGCGCAAATCGTCTCTCACCAAACTTTTACTAAAACGAGATTAGCAAAAGGAGCCCAAAGGGTGGCGCGCTTGGTATTGAACTGTCCTTTTATAGTCTCGTCTACATGGTGTACATCACCGCGTTCTTGATGTTCGGAAATTCCGACAACTTTGTGCGACCGTGTGTATGCAAGACAAGTTTGAGCCAACATCCGTCGGAAAAAATCTGATGGATTTTGTTGTTGGAATGTCCGATCAATGCCGATCGTGTGTACAGGGTATTACTCTTGGTGGGCACAGGAACGGGCCATGCTGTGAAATATTAGATCAAGAATTGTAATTACATGCCAATGTTGAACAGTGGTAGAAAAATTGGGCCTTTGGTGGTGGTGGTGGTGGTGCTGGTGCCACAACACTGTAAGTCCTCACAGTTACTTTTGGTGGGCGCTGGAACGGGCCCTGCTGTGAAATATTATATCAAGAATTGTAATTACATGCACCTGTTGAACAGGGGCAGAAAAATCGGGCCTTTGGTGGTGGTGGTGGTGTTGCCACAACGCTGTAAACTCTCACGGTTACTCTTGGTGGGCACAGGAATGGACCCTGTTGTGAAATATTAAATCAAGAATTGTAATTACATGTCCCTGTTGAACAGGGGCAGAAAAATTGGACCTTAGGCACTGGTGCCACAACACTGCAACCCCTCACAGATGCTATAGTTGGAGGACAGGAATGAGCCCCGCTACAAAGTATTGCATCAAAAATTGTAATTACACACCCCTGTTAAACAGGGGCAGAAAAATTGTGCCTTAGCCACTGCTGCCACAACACTGCAACCCCTCACAGATGCTATAGTTGGAGGACAGGAATGAGCCCTGCTACAAAGTATTGCATTAAAAATTGTAATTATACGCCCCTGTTAAACAGGGGCTGAAAATTTGGGCCTTGGGCACTGGTGCTGGTGCCACAACACTGCAACCCCTCACAGATACTATAGCTGGAGCACAGGAATGAGCCCTGCTGCAAAGTATTGCATAAAAAATTGTAATTACACGCCCCTGTTAAAAATTGGGCCTTGGCCACTGGTGGCAGTGCCCAGAACCAAAAATGTTCATACAAGCTATCAGCATGAAAATTGAGGAGGAAGAGGATTGTCAGTCAGCATAACAGGATAGTCACTTAGCATCAGCATAGGCAGTCTTGACGGGAACTCACATTAAAAAAAAAATCAATGGGTTACATTAGCATCAGGTGCTTGGTAGCTGGTGATCCAAGACTGATTCATTTTTATGAAGGTCAGCCGATCGACCGATTCGGTGGACAGGCGCACCCTGTGATCGGTTACAAAGCCTCCAGCAGCACTGAATGTGCATTCCGAAAGATGCAGGACAGGCCAGTAGCTCAATTGCATACTGTGCAAGCTCTGGCCAGAGTTCCATCCTCAAGACCCAGTAACCCAGAGGATTTTCGGTGGAAAAGGTGTCCAAGTCTGATCTTGCCCCTAGGTAATCCTGCACCATGTGAATCAGACGCTGGCGATGGTTGCTGGAACCGATCAGACCTTGGGGCTGCGGACTAAAAAATTGTCTGAACACATCGGTCAGACGGCCACCTTCTCCACCGCTCCTTCTGTGACTGATTCGAAGCCTCAGCAACACGTTGTCCAGGAGGACCAGGAAATTGTAACCTCCCAGGCTCTGGAAATGCGTTGCACAAACCTTTCTGCAAGGCCTCCCAAAGATGTTTCATCCTCTGCTCCCTCTGCAACAGCAAGATAAGGTCCGCAACCTTACCCTTGTAATGTGGATCAAGGAGGGTTGCCAGACAGTAATCATCCCTCCCCTTGATACCATGAATACGAGGATCCTTCAGCAGGCTTTCAGAAAAAAGAGGAGGGGAGGAAAACGAATTCTTCAACAAGGAATCAACAGGGTAGCAAAAAATATATATAATTTATTATAGAAAAATAATTCCACATATACACCAAACAAAAATCAAAAAATGACAATAAGTGAACCTAATACCACCATTACAGATAAAATAGACAACGTTGTCTAAGAACAAAAACACACACAGATGGCCACCACAAACCAGGCCACAAGTGATCATCCAAGATCTTTAATTAGAGGTATACCCGTGGGACAATTTCTCCGTATTCGTAGAAATTGCTCCACACAACAGGATTTTGACATAGAAGCCAGAGATTTATATGGTAGATTCCGAGATAGGGGTTACTCCCATACGTCCATTAGAACAGCTAAGAAAAGAGCTCTCCAGACGGATCGTCAGCAACTCCTTATTAAAAGGAGACCTATGACTTCCAAAGAAAGATATGGGCCCCCCAGGATTATTACCAAATATGGTGCCCAATGGGAACAGATCAGGACCATTCTTGGTAATCACTGGCATATTCTCTCTGGCTCCCCTGTTCTCGGTGAGATAGTGGGTGAACGCCCTCTTATCACCGCCCGACGTTCTCGGAATCTTAGGGACCATCTGATCCATTCCGAATACCAACGGTCACCCAGTCAAAACTGGCTCACTCAACTCCCACCCCTGAGGGGTATGTTTAAGTGCGGTAGATGCACTATTTGCAGGTATGTGGAGTGTACGGACGTGTTCACTGATTCTGATGGTAAGAGACAGTTTAAAATTTATAATTTTATTGACTGCAATACCACACGGGTAGTCTACATGCTCACATGCCCATGTGGCAAAAAATATGTGGGAAAGACAAAAAGGAAACTCAGGGGGGGCGTGGCTTGGCGCGCAACAGCGATGAACGCTTGAAACAAGAGCTCCGGCATCCAGGCAGCCCTAACCCGTCACCTTGCACCCAAAGCACTCGAGAATGAGCAAGAGGAGCGCAGGGACACCCCGCACAAGATCACGCCGCACATCGGCAGCTTACCAAGGAAGGAACATTGAAGACCTGTTCCGGAATCCCCCGCCTGCACGAGAAGGCCTGTTAGGAGCCAAGATGGCGCCGCCGCATGTAATGGAGGACGACTTCAGTGAGGACTCTCAATCAGCGGCTGAGGAGAACGGTAGGATTACACCCCACTCCGACCTCCCTCTGACATATGCAGGCATGTCAGGCTTTGCAGCTGACATAAAAGCCACCTTTTCGGCGGCGATAACGGATCTAAAATCCAGCATGCTGATCCTCACAGACAAGATGGCCACGGCAGAGCACGCAGGCAGATGCAGGGATAAGGCCTTACACCGCCTGGACAAAGTTACACAGACACAGTCCCAACAACTCATAGAGATTAACAAACACCTCGAAGATTTGGATAACAGAGGCAGAAGGAACAATATTAGGGTGCGGGGGATCCCAGAGACCGTGGAGACTGATCAAATAGCCCCAGCTTTGCAGAGGGTTTTTAACAGCTTGCTAGAAAGACCAGAGGAGACGGACATTGAATTTGTAAGGGCTCACAGAGCACTCAGAGCAAGAGGTCCTGACAACATGCCACCAAGGGACATCATATGCTGTTTACAGAACTTTGCTTTAAAAGAAGACATCATGAGGAAAGCTCGCAGGAATGATCAGATAGTCTTTAATGGTGAAACCATCATGCTATTTCATGATCTGTCTCAGATCACTTTGAAGAACCGCAGAGCTCTCAGACCATTACTAGACAAGCTGAGAGAAAAGGATCTCCGTTACTCATGGCGATTCCCATTTGCACTCTTAGTGAACCAAAATGGAAAACAGCACATCCTGCGATCACCAGAGGATCTACCAGAATTTTGCCAAGCGTTACATCTGGAACAGGTAGAATTGCCAGAGTGGTATCAGGAATTCATGCTACCCCCACTTGAAAGATCCCCCTTCTCATCGCCGGAAAAACGCATCTCTAAGAAGATGAAATCAGCACGCTCTGGAGGTTCACAGGCGGGGACCCCAAATAACAGACCTCACACTTCAAGGGGCTCTGAAGAAGCCTGAAAATGCCTACAGAAAACCACATAACACATAGAAGAAGACGAGCATCCTCCCTGAAATTACACTTTGAACGCTGACCCCAAAAATAATACTTGCTGACATCCACATTATGAAACACCTTGGCTGGTTCGATTTCTTTGGCAGAAAGGAACTTCACACCAAGAATCAACAATACACTAAGTACCAGTTCATACAGCTCAGCAGTTTGAGTAGGAATTTAAGTTTATGGGGACTGTTGCTTTTACCCCCCATGATGGCCTAGGCCATTGCTACAGATAAAATATAGTTGCAAGGCAAACGTACTGGCATAGCTAATACTAATGGGTATTTGCAGTTTTTGAAGCACAATTATCAATATCTCACTACAGCAAGCATTAATTGTAGAGATGTCGATGAAAGAAATATCTTTAAAATTAATATAAAAAAAAAAAAAAAAAATTAAAACAAAATAAATATGCAAATTTTAGATTTAACCCAAATCCTTCCTCAAAGGGAAAATGATAAGATGATACCCCTGCCTGAAGGGGGGCCAGGAAATCTCTCTGCAAGAACAGAGAAATGATCGAAATCTCATCGACATCTCTATTTATCTATAAAGTCATCTGGGTCAAAGTGATCAGGGGAAGCCTTATGCTCCTTAACTGTAGTTAACAAGGTGCATTGTTGACCATTAATGCTTACAATATGTTTACTACGGCTGCTGCCGGTTATTGCTCACTATTTGAGTGTTACATCTATTTGCTTTTTGTATTATTTCAGTTAAACCTAATTTGACTGGTTGGAATAACCAAAGTGATTAGGCGGCTGCCAATCACGTCCCAACAAAGTGCCCTCGGCAGGAGAGGATTCTCCTGTCGGGAGACACTAACATATTACCTTGGCCCCACTGGGTTTCCAAGGAGATAACATTATCTCACTCTTACTTATTAAGTGCTCTTACTTTCAGGGTACTGATACCTGTTTTCTTTTCTCCATTCCATCTTCCTATATCCTTTAAGGGGTAAAGTATAACTCATTGGTAACTTCAGTTTTCTCTTCAGTTATTGCCTTGGCAGCTCTCTCTGAGTCCTCAAGATGGCGTACTCATCCCTAGGACATGAGCCTACAATAATCTCTCACAACACGAAGGGCCTGAACATTCCTGAAAAGCGCAGGACCCTCTTAAAGGAACTCAAAAAAGGTAAACCACGTTTTGTGTTTTTACAGGAAACACACTTCAAAACTCAACAAATCCCCAAAATGACAAACTCATTCTTTACACAAGCATACCATGCAACGAATGACTTAGCAAAATCCAAGGGAGTGTCCATACTCATTAGTAGGGACGCTTCCTTTGAATTAACCGACAAACTCATAGATCCAGAAGGAAGATTCATATTCCTGAAAGGGAACTGCTGCGGCAAACCTATTACATTAGCAAATGTTTATTTCCCCAATACGGCACACCTCACCTTCTGCGGTAAAATTGTTGGACAACTCAAAGATTTTGGCTCGGGATGTATCATTTTGGGTGGAGACTTTAATGTCCCATTGAATCCTCTCAGTGATGCGTCCACAGGCAAAACCTATATCACATACAAAATCCTCAAACAAATCAAAACATTACTAAATTCGCTCCAATTAATAGACTCGTGGAGATTCCTCAATCCCGAGGGAAAAGATTATACCTTCTACTCCATTCCTCATTGCAGATACTCAAGAATAGATTATATCTTTATATCACAAAGAGACCTAGATTTAGTCACTGGAGCTAAAATAGGGATACAGACCTTCTCAGATCATGCCCCAATCTCAATGCTGTTGAAGTTCACGGAACCCCGACCCAAAACAAACACATGGAGATTAAACTCAGCACTGTTAACAGATCCAACTATACTCCCTCAAATAGCGACATCACTATTGGACTACTTCAAAACTAACTCCACACCAGAAATCAACCCCCTTTCATTATGGGAAGCACATAAATGCACAATTAGAGGAGAACTCATTAAAATGGGCACCTACCGCAAAAAAGAAAGGGAAAAAGAAATTAAATCCCTGACAGAGGTTTTACGAGATGGAAGAGACTATCGCACAAGCAGGAGAAAATGTGGAAAGATTTCACAAAACTTGGTCACCTTGGCTTATATACAAATACTCACAGGCATATGTGGATGTCATGAACTAGGTCCTGGTGAGAGATAACTTTCATATGATAAGCTAAATATTAAAAAACAGTCTAGTGAGGAACAATGATTCCAATTAATTTAAACTGAAGGTTTACTACTTAATACCCTTCCCCCTCTTTCTTTTCTTTTTTCCCTTTCCAACTACTCTTTGTCTATGAAAAAGTAACAACACAGAATTCATGAATGTTAATCATTGATATATGCTTTATTAAGTTTTACAGTTGTACAAGTTTAAACAATTGATACCAATTCCTGCAATGTAACTGATGTACAATGATGTTTCTGATATCAATCTAACACTGTATAATACCATGTGGAGCTGCGACTCCACGGATGCATCTTTTGTTATTTCTTTCACAATAAACTTTGATGTAAAAAAAAAAAAAAAAGGAAACTCAGGATCAGAATCAGTGAACACGTCCAGAGCATCCTTAGTAAGGATGACGAACGACCCATCCCCCTGCATTTTCTTAATCACCATGGGGGGGACCCCACGGGACTTACTGTCAAGGGTATCTACAGGTTAAATCTTCCCCTCAGAAGGGGTGATTTCGACAGGATTCTTTGTCAGAAGGAAAAAATGTGGATATATACCCTTGACAGTATGTCCCCACGTGGGTTAAATAATGAGAGTAATTTGCCAGTATTTCTGACACCCTAGTTGCTAAGGTAGATACCCCGAGATTTTTTATTTCTGATCTTTACTTATTTCGATGATAATAATAATTTTTTATTTATGTTTGATTCCCATATCCATTTCATTTCTCTTTAATTGTTTTCAGTAAATTTATTTATTTATTTATTTATTTTTTTTTCTTATTTTTTTTTTCTCTTTTATGTGTATTATTATTTTGGGGAGGTTCTGCACCCACGGACGGGCCTGTTCTATTTATAATCATTGTTGTTTTATGGTTTGAATGGCTGTCTATTTGTTGCCCCGTAGCCTAGACAACTGATTACTGACGTATTTACGTCTGGAATAGAGACGGCTATATAAGCCGCCCACATTGGCTACGGCGCATGCTCTGAAGAAATCCCTGTTGGATGAAACGCGTCAGCATGACGCCATCACGCCCAGCGTAACACACACACGGACCCACCCATCAGTCTTGGGTTTCCGATTCGCTGAGCTGTTGAAGCCGCTGAGGCCTTGCCGCACGGAACCAGGAAGTGCTTGAGGAGTCTGAGGAGTAACACCGCATCTAGGCGGCATGCTATATACCTCCTTTCTACTTTCACTATCCTGACTGGCATTCGGCCATAAAGACCTATGAGTTACCCCCACTTAACTAGATGAGGATTCGGTTGCCTTGCACAGATGTGAGAAGATCTGAGGATCGGAGTGTCCTGTATGCCTGCTACACATTGATGTCCATGGACTGGTGAGACTGTATCCACTTAATATCTTTTGTGATATAGCAATATCAGTGCTCCCGCTTCATGATCCAGCAACACGCTGTGTTTATTCATCATCATCTATACAGGCATACATTTCCCCTTGTACCCATGCATTACCTTTGCTACAGCTGGGTACGTATCTGCAAGCGCTATCATCAGCAATCCCCGTGGCTAACATTTTGAGTTACACTCTAGGTCTGGCACCGGCAGCGTGCATAGCGGATTTTCATCATCCACGACTGCATACAGTTACTTCTTGGCTTTCAATATTAATTCCCAATACTATATATGATACGGTTCTTGTCTATCCAGCCAGTTGCATGTAATTGTATGTAATTGTTTGTGGTGGCCATCTGTGTGTGTTTTTGTTCTTAGACAACGTTGTCTATTTTATCTGTAATGGTGGTATTAGGTTCACTTATTGTCATTTTTTGATTTTTGTTTGGTGTATATGTGGAATTATTTTTCTATAATAAATTATATATATTTTTTGCTACCCTGTTGGTTCCTTGTTGAAGAATTCGTTTCCCTCCCCTCCTCTTTTTTCTGATATGCTTTTTAATTCAGAGGAACACACCCACCTGTGATCTATTGAGCAACTGGGTGTTTGTAGGTAGCTTCATTTATATGCAGATGATGTGAGGGTATCATCCCCATCTGCTAATATTCATATCTAATTAAGCAGAGCACGGTTCATGAAATCCCTTTTGTTTGTTGACTTCAGCAGGCTTTGCAGGATCAGGTAGTCCATGCAGCGTAGGTTTGTTGAGGCATTCGGTCCAGAGTCCTCTGGGTCAATAAGGACGACATGATCCGCAGCCACCTCCTCCCAGCCACGTACAAGTCCATGGGTTTCTTCGGACTGTAAATGATCCCTTGAAGACTGCTGCTGATGCTGAGTGCCAGGCTCCACCTCCATGCTGACACAATCCTCCTCCTCTTCGTCCTCTCCAAGTGTGATCGGCGGGCATGCACGAACACTGTCTGGATAAAGGGGGCCTTGAGAGGTAAGGAAGTCCTCCTCTTCCTCCCTCTGTTCTGCCTCAAATGCCCTATCCATTATTCCACGCAGTGTGTGCTCCAACAGGTGGACAAGAGGGACAGTGTCACTGATGCATGCACTGTCACTGCTCACCATCCTCGTGGCCTCCTCAAATGGTGACAGAACAGTGCATGCATCCCTGATCAAAGCCCACTGGCGTGGGGAAAAAAAAACAAGCTCCCCTGACCCTGTCCTGGTGCCATAGTCACATAGGTAATCATGATGGCCCTCTGCTGCGTGTGCAGCCACTGCAGCATGGCCAACGTTGAGTGGTGGGCATGTCACAGATTAGGCGGTTCTTGGGCAGGTTAAATTCCTTTTGGAGGTCAGCCAGCCGAGCACTTGCATTATATGACCTGCAGAAATGCACACAGACTTTCCTGGCCTGCCACAGGACATCCTGTAAGTCCGGGTACCTGCCAAAGAACCACTGCAACACCAAGTTAAGGACGTGAGCCAAACAGGGCACATGGGTCAGTTGTCCCTCTCGGAGGGCGGAGAGGAGGTTGGTGCCATTGTCGCAAACCACCATACCTGGCTTAAGCTGGCGTGGCGTCAACCATCTCTGAACCTGCCCCTGCAGAGCTGACAGAATCTCTGCCCCAGTGTGGCTCCTGTCCCCCAAGCACACCAGCTCAATCACTGCATGGCATCTTTTTACCTGCATGCTTCGTAGCCCCTTTGAGGACAAATCAGCACAGGAAGAGGCCATGGAGGAAGAAGAAGAGGAGGGGGTGGAGGAGGATGGTGTGGCAGAATCACCACTAGTAGAATTTTGGAGGCGTGGTGGCGGAACAACCTCCAACACTACTGCACCCTGTCCTGCATCCTTCCCAGCTGCCAGAAGAGTCACCCAGTGCACGGTGAAAGATAGGTAACGTCCCTGTCCATGTCTGCTGGACCATGAGTCAGCGGTAATATGCACCTTACCGCTGACCGCCCTGTCCAGCGAGGCCAAGACATTGCCTTCCACATGCCGGTAGAGAGCCGCAATCGCCTTCCATGAGAAAAAGTGGCGTTTGGGAACCTGCCACTGAGGAACCACACATTCCACAAACTCACAGAAGGGGGCAGAGTCTACCAACTGAAAATGCAGCAGTTGAAGTGCTAGCAATTTAGCCAAGCTAGCATTCAACCGCTGGGCATGTGGATGGCTGGGAGCAAACTTCTTTTGGCGGTGCAGCAGCTGGGGCAGGGAAATTTGCCTGGAACAATCTGACGTCAGTATACTGATAGCAGATTGCCCGCAAGTACTTGGCTGTGACACACCTAATTCTACACCTTCATTCCTCTCAGTGCAGGTTTCAGAGAGGACTGAAGGTTTAGTGGGGTTGGAGATCCCAGCTGATGAGGAGCAAGGAGAGGTCCTCTTTGTTCTTTGGTGTGGGTCTTTTAGGTACTCTTGCCAGCGAACTGCATGGCAGGTCGACATATGTCTGGTCAAGCATGTGGTGCCCAAGCGGGTGATGTTTTGGCCACGTGAGATACGCTTGAGACATATGTTGCAAATAGCAGCAGTGGGATCTGATGCACTCGTCCCAAAAAAGGCCCTCACCAAAGAACTTTTGGAATAACGCGCAGAGACAGCAGCGCCCTGCACATGCGGAGCTCTGCGGTGTAATGCAGTCGTTGTGCTGCCCTTAAGCTGGACCCTGGAGGGCATCCTGCCTTGTTGAAGATGTGCCTCCTCCTCCTCCTCTCTCCTATCAGGCACCCACGTGGAGTCAGTGACCTCATCATCCCCTCCCTCCTCATCACTGGGGCAAAACTGGCGGTATGCTGCAGCTGGGGGAACATGACTGCCAGATTGCTGTCCTTCTTGGGCACCCCCTCTCTCTGGGTTCAGGTTACTGCCTTCCTCTAGCTGGGTACCATCATCGGAGCTTTCAAAACGCTGGGCATTCTCCTGGAGCATGTACCCAACACTGTGGTCAAACAGTTCGAGGGACTCCTCAGGAGGACATGGTGGGGCTAGGGAAGGAGTGACTGATGCCATTGAGCCAAGGGAAGAGGAAGCGTTGGCAGCAGCTTTTCCAGGCAAAGTACCTTGAGCCTGGGTGAAAGAGGATGAGGAGGATGAGGACGGTTTGGTCATCCACTCTACCAAGTCTTCGGCATGTTGCGGCTCAACACGGCCAGCTGCTGAAAAAAAGGACAAGCGTGTCCCACAGCCACGTGCTGATGAGGATGCACCATCTCCACAACCAGCACTGTTGCCTCTAGACACAGAGCCTGCTTGACCTCTTTTATTGGCTTGTGACTGTCTGCCTCTCCTTGTTGGCCTTCCAGACATACTAATGGCCTGCAGTGAGATTTAGCTGCACAGAGCTGGGATGTATATATATACACTGATACTGCAGCTAGCAGAATCAACTGCCTGCCTGTAGTATTATTAGTATGAGAACACCAGCAATTGTCTTCAGGTAGCTTTAGGTGCACACTGTGCAAAGGACACAGTACATTAACTGTAAATACTGCAGCTGCCTGCCTGTGGTACTAATAGGATCAGAAGAACACCACCGATTTTCTTCAGGTAGCTTTAGGTGCACACTGTGCAGAGGACACAGTACACTAACTGTAAATACTGTAGCTGCCTGCCTGTGGTACTAATCGGATTAGAAGACCACCACCAATTTTGTTCAGGTAGCTTTAGGTGCACACTGTGCAGAGGACGCACTACACTAACTGTAAATACTGCAGCTGCCTGCCTGTGGTATTAATAGGATCAGAACAACAGCAATTGTCTTCAGGTAGCTTTAGGTGCACACTGTGCAGAGGACACAGTACACTAACTGTAAATACTGCAGCTGCCTGCCTGTGGTACTAATAGGATCAGAAGAACACCACCAATTTTCTTCAGGTAGCTTTAGGTGCACACTGTGTAGAGGACACAGTACACTAACTGTAAATACTGTAGCTGCCTGCCTGTGGTACTAATAGGATCAGAAGAACACCGCCAATTGTCTTCAGGTAGCTTTAGGTGCACACTGTGCAGAGGATGCACTACACTAACTGTAAATACTGCAGTTGCCTGCCTGTGGTACTAATAGGATCAGAAGAACACCACCAATTTTCTTCAGGTAGCTTTAGGTGCACACTGTGCAGAGGACGCACTACACTAACTGTAAATACTGCAGCTGCCTGCCTGTGGTATTAATAGGATCAGAACAACAGCAATTGTCTTCAGGTAGCTTTAGGTGCACACTGTGCAGAGGATGCACTACACTAATTGTAAATACTGCAGCTGCCTGCCTGTGGTACTAACAGGATCAGAAGAACACCACCAATTTTCTTCAGGTAGCTTTAGGTGCACACTGTGCAGAGGATGCCCTACACTAACTGTAAATACTGCAGCTGCTTGCCTGTGGTATTAATAGGATCAGAACAACAGCAATTGTCTTCAGGTAGCTTTAGGTGCACACTGTGCAGAGGACGCACTACACTAATTGTAAATACTGCAGCTGCCTGCCTGTGGTACTAATAGGATCAGAAGAACACCACCAATTTTCTTCA
The DNA here is from genome assembly GCF_042186555.1 of Aquarana catesbeiana. Classification (NCBI taxonomy): domain Eukaryota; kingdom Metazoa; phylum Chordata; class Amphibia; order Anura; family Ranidae; genus Aquarana; species Aquarana catesbeiana. The sequence continues at coordinate 233,440,605 of NC_133328.1, forward strand.
GGTAGCTTTAGGTGCACACTGTGCAGAGGACGCACTGCACTAACTGTAAATACTGCAGCTGCCTGCCTGTGGTACTAATAGGATCAGAAGAACACCACCAATTTTCTTCAGGTAGCTGTAAATACTGTAAAAACACCTGCCTGCCTGTCAGTAGGAAGAGAATAACAGGAACGGATCTAGTTAAACTGAATACAGTATATATATATATATATATATATATATATATATATATATATATATATATATATATATATACACACAACACCTAGGATGCATATATATACACAATACACTGTACGTGCAGCTAACTGACTCGCCTGCCTACTCTATCTAACTTAAATCAAATGACACTGTTTCTCTGCCTATCTCTCCGCCGCCGCAACACACTACACAAGGCCACCACGCATGCGGCCTTATATAGTGTGGGGCGTGTACTAAACCCCCTGAGCCATAATTGGCCAAAGCCACTTGGGGTCCCCTTGTTAAAGGGGGCTTCCAGATTCCGATAAGCCCCTCTCCCGCAGACCCCCACAACCACCGGCCAGGGTTCTGGGGATGAGGCCCTTGTCCTCATCAACATGGGGACAAGGTGTTTGGGGGGCTACCCCAAAGCACCCTCCCAATGTTGAGGGCATGTGGCCTGGTACAGTTCAGGAGGGGCACGCTCTCTTGTCCCCCCCTCTTTTCCTGCGGCCTGCCAGGTTGCGTGCTCGGATAAGGGTCTGGTATGGATTTTTGTGGGACCCCACGCCGTTTTTTGTTTTTTTTTTTGGCGCGGGGTTCCCCTTAAAATCCATACCAGTCCTGAAGTGTCTGGTATGGAATTTAGTGGGACCCCCACGTCATTTTTTTTTTAAATTTTGGTCGGGGTTCCCCTTAATATCCATACCAGACCTGAAGGGCCTGGTATGGAATTTAGGGGGACCCCCACATCATTTTTTTTTTAAAGTTTGGTTCGGGGTTCCCCTGTGGGGAATTCCCATGCCGTTTTTATCAATGAACTTTTATGTGTATTGTCGGACCGGCAATGCAATAGCCGCGAGTACTTTTAAATGACTTTTGTTCCTTTGAAATATCATTTTGCTGTCAGACTGTTCTAAACACGGGAAACATGCACCCCTTTACAGGCATACTATAGACACCCCCCAGCTACAAAATTTAAAGGGATATTACACTTTTATTGTTTGACTTTAACCACATACCAACCGGGCCATAGCCGAAAGACGGCCACAGCGCGGTCGGCTTATCCTGGGAGGACGTCCATGGACGTCCTCCCAGAATACTGCTCTCACGCGCCCCCTGGGGCGCGCACCCGAGAACTTCCGTGACCGCCGGGTCCAGAGGACCCGGCGCATCACGGATCACGGTGAACGGCCGCTAATCGCTGCCGTTTACCATGTGATCGCTCCGTCAAATGACAGAGCGATCACATGTAAACAAACCGGCGTCATGTCATGACGCCGGTACCTCCCTCCCCTCTGTGTACCGATCGGTACAGAAGGGGAGGAGCGGGGGAGGGATCGGATGGTAGCAGCGTTGTGGGCTGCATGTGTAGTGCCCACAACGCTGCTCTGTGACAAATACAGTCACATCCAGCCATCCATCCCTCCATGCTCAGCCATCCCTCCATACTATAATACCCCACAATACTCTGCACTACTCTGCAACACCCCACAATGCTCTGCAATACTCTGCACTACTCCCCAATACCCCGCAATACTCTACAACACCCCACAATACCCCGCAATACCCCACAATACCCCGCACTACTCTGCAACACCCCACAATAACCCGCAATACCCCACAATACCCCGCACTACTCTGCAACACCCCACAATACCCCGCAACACCCCGCAATACCCCACAATACCCCGCAATACCCCACAATAAACAGCAATACCCCACAATACTCCGCAACACCCCACAATACCCCGCAATACCCCACAATACTCCGCAACACCCCACAATACCCCGCAATACCCCACAATACCCCGCAATACCCCACAATACTCCGCAACACCCCACAATACCCTGCAATACCCCACAATACTCCACAACACCCCACAATACCCCACACTACTCTGCAACACCCCACAATACTCTGCAATACCCCGCAATACCCCACAATACTCCACAACACCCCACAATACTCCGCAACACCCCACAATACTCTTCAATACCCTGCAATACCCCACAATACTCTGCACTACTCCACAACACCCCGCAATACTCTGCAATACTCTGTACTACTCCGCAACACCCTGCAATACTCTGCAACACCCCGCAATACTCTGCAACACCCTGCAATACCCAGCCATACTCGGTGATACCCTGCCATGCGCAGCCATGCTCAGCCATGCTCGGCCATATTCAGCTGTACTCGGCCTCTGTATGTGGCCAGGCTGTGGAAGTCTCACACATGGGGTATCGCCGTACTCAGGAGAAGTAGGAGAATCTATTTCGGGGTGTCATTTTTGGTATGTACATGCTATGTGTTCGAAATATTGTATAAATGGACAACTTTGTGTTAAAAAAAAATGTGTTTTAACCACTTCCTGCCCGCCGGCCATCATACGACATCCTTGACTTTGTGTGGGGATATCTGAATGATGGGTGCAGCTACAGGCATCATTCAGATATCATCTTTTTCAGCCGGCGATTCCCTACACCATGAGAATGATCATAGCGGCTATTCCACTGCTTGATCGTTCTTATGGGAGGCGAGAGGGGACCTCCCCCCCTTCCCGCCGCCCTCCGGTGCTTCTACCGCCTCACCACTACGATCGAAGCCAGGATCGTTTTTTTTTTTTTTTTTTTTTTTTATTTCAGGCTTCCCAGCCTAGAGGTGAGATGTGGGTTCTTATTGACCTCATATCTCACTGTAAAGAGGACCTGTCATGCCATATTCCTATTACAAGGGATGTTTACATTCCTTGTAATAGGAATAAAAGTGATCAAATTTTTTTTTTTTTGGAAAAAAGTGTCAAACTAAAATAAATAAAGTAAAATGAACAATAAAAAAAAAAAAATTTTTTTAAAGTGCCCCTGTCCGTGTGCTCGCATGCAGAAGGGAATGCACACGTAAGTCCCGCCCACATATGAAAACGGTGTTCAAACCACACATGTGAGGTATCGGTGCGAACGTTAGAGCGAGAGAAATCATTTTGGCCCTAGACCTCCTCTGTAACTCAAAACATGTAACCAGTAAAAAATGTTAAAGCGTCGCCTATGGGGATTTTTAAGTAGCGAAGTTTGGCGCTATTCCACGAGCGTTTGCAATTTTGAAGAATGACATGTTAGGTATCTATTTACTCGGCGTAACTTCATCTTTCACATTATGCAAAAACATTGGGCCAACTTTACTGTTTTTGTTTTTTTTTAAAGCACAAAACTGTTTTTTCCCCCCAAAAAAGCGTTCAAAAAATTGCTGCGCAAATACCTGGCAAGATAAAAAGTTGCAACAACCGCCATTGTATTCTCTAGGGTCTTTGCTAAAAAAAACATATATAATGTTTTGGGGTTCTATGTAATTTTCTAGCAAATAAATGATGATTTTTACATTTAGGAGAGAAATGTCAGAATTGGCCTGGGTGCTCCAGAACGCCTGGAGGTGCTCCGTGCATGTTGGGCCTCTGTATGTGGCCACGCTGTGTAAAAGTCTCACACATGTGGTATTGCCGTACTCGGGAGTAATAGCAGAATGTGTTTTGGGGTGTAATTTGTGGTATGCATATGCGGTGTGTGAGAAATAACCTGCTAATATGACATTTTTGTGGAAAAAAAAAAAGAAAAAAAAAATCTTGATTTTGCAAAGAATCGTGGGAAAAATTGACAACTTCAAAAAACTCACCCTGCCTCTTACTAAATACCTTGGAATGTCTTCTTTCCAAAAAGGGGTCATTTGGGGGGCATTTGTACTTTTCTGGCATGTTAGGGTCTCAAGAATATAGATAGTCCGTCAGTAATTTAGGTATGATCAATTTTCAGATATTGGCACCATAGCTTTTGGACTCTATAACTTTCACAAAGACCAAATAATTTACACCGATTTGTACTTATTTTTACCAAAGATATGTAGCAGTATAAATTGTGGCCAAAATTTACGAAGAAAAATTACTAAATTTGCTCAATTTTATAACGGAAACAAAGAAAATTTCATTTTTTTACCGAATTTTCAGTCTTTTTTCTTTTATAGCGCAAAAAATAAAGAACCCAGCGGTGATTAAATACCACCAAAAGAAAGCTCTATTTGTGTGAAAAAAAGGACAAAAATTTCATATGGGTACAGTGTTGCATGACTGAGTAATTGTCATTCAAAATGTGAGAGCACCGAAAGCTGAAAATTGGTCTGGTTAGGAAGGGGGTTTAAGTGCCCAGTTGTCAAGTGGTTAAGCATTATTAAAATCACTGCTCCCGAAAAAACGGCCGTTTTTAAAACTTTTTTTTGCATTGATCCATGTCCCCTGGGGCAGGACCCAGGTCCCCAAACACTTTTTATGACAATAACTTGCATATAAGCCTTTAAAATTAGCACTTTTGATTTCTCCCATAGACTTTTAAAGCGTGTTCCGCGGCATTCGAATTTGCCGCGAACACCCCAAATTGTTCGCTGTTCGGCGAACTTGCGAACAGCCAATGTTCGAGTCAAACATGAGTTTGACTTGAACTTGAAGCTCATCCCTAGTGCCTGAGCACACCTGGCACACCCTGTGCACACGCCTATGCTTTGAGGTGTGTTTGGGGTTGTCATCATGTTGGAATACTGCCCTGCGGCCCAGTCTCCGAAGGGAGGGGATCATGCTCTGCTTCAGTATGTCACAGTACATGTTGGCGTTCATGGTTCCCTCAATGAACTCTAGCTCCCCAGTGCCAGCAGCACTCATGCAGCCCCAGCCAATGGCACTCCCAACATGCTTGACTGTAGGCAAAATACACTTGTCTACGTACTTCTCACCTGGTTGCCGCCACACACGCTTGACACCATCTGAACCAAATACGTTTATCTTGGTCTCATCAGACCACAGGACATGGTTCCAGTAATCCATGTCCTTTGTCTGCTTTTCTTCAGCAAACTGTTTGCAGGCTTTCTTGTGCATCATCTTTAGAAGAGGCTTCCTTCTGGGACAACAGCCATGCAGACCAATTTGATGCAGTGTGCAGCGTATGGTCTGAGCACTGACAGGCTGACCCCCCACCCCTTCAATCTCTGCAGAAATGCTGGCAGCACTCATACGCCTATTTCCCAAAGACTAGATATAATGCTGAACACGTGCACTCAACTTCTTTGGTCGACCATGGCGAGGCCTGTTCTAAGTGGAACCTGTCCTGTTAAACTGCTGTATGGTCTTGACCACCGTGCTGCAGCTCAGTTACAGGGCTATCTTCTTATAGCCTAGGCCATCTTTATGTAGAGCAACAAAATTCTTTTTTCAGAACCTCAGAGAGTTCTTTGCCATGAGGTGCCATGTTGAACTACCAGTGACCAGTATGAGAGAGTGAGAGTGATAACACCAAATTTAAGACACCTGCTCTCCATTCACACCTGAGACCTTGTAACACAAACAAGTCACATGACACTGGGGAGGGAAAATGGCTAATTGGGCTCAATTTGGACATTTTCACTTAGGGGTGTACTCGCTTTTGTTGCCAGCGGTTTAGACATTAATGGCTGTATGAGTTATTTTGAGGGGACATCAAATTTACACTGTTATACGAGCTGTACACTCACTACTTTACATTGTAGCAAAGTGTCATTTCTTCAGTGTTGTCACATGAAAAGATAAAATAAAATATTTACAAATATGTGAGGGGTATACTAACTTTTGTGAGAAACTGTATATATGTATATATTTTTAATATATTCCTCCCTTTTATATGTTTAATTGATTTTGTAATATTGATATTCAGATCGCGCACCCTTGGGCTGGGTTTCCACTATTGCGACCTGAAAGTCACGCGATTTTGCCACAATTGTTTGCTATGATTTTGATGCGACTAGAAACAATGCCTGTGTATTCTTGAGGTCTATGGACCTCAAGTCGCATCAAAGTGGGACCAAAGTAGTGCAGGGACTGCTTTGAAGATGCTGCACCTTGAAGTCGCACAGATATGAATGGTACTCATTAGAAATCACAGGAACGACTTGTCATGCGACTTTGCAGTCCCAAGTCGCATGATAAGTCACACTAGTTGAAACTGAGCCTTAGATTTTTGGCCTTTTTTAGCTCAATATGTGCTCTGTTTTGCATAAGCTGTCAACCTTTGTAAGCCCAACTATTTATAATCTACTATTTTTCCGAAATTCCTTCATCCCATTACCTTTGGTCCGCTCACCGTTGTAGTTCTACGGCTATGGACATCATGCCCAGGAGAGTGGGAGAGTGTATTTAACAATGCTCTTCTCCAGAGAACAACATGCCAGTAGAAGGAGCTGTGAGCTCCGAGGGCGTAGCCTTTCATTCCACAGAGACAGTCCTGACCCCTTTCTCCCACCCACTGCTGGTGACATCATTTCTGCTTCTGGTTCAAGCTGGACAGCATGGAGCTGACTACTTCCTGGTTTTCCTGAATGTACAGCTATTCAGCACAACATCACACCAGAACCTTTCCCAGCTACCCGGATCATGCAAGGAGCCTACATACTTATGACGAACATGACCCCTACTTATATCTTGTAAGTGTTTTTAATCTTGTGCAATAAATGATACTGTTTTAATACTACATTTAGAGGGGCGCCCCCCCCCCCCTTGTTTCTTTTATATGTTTTGCAGAGTTGCTGGACACACTCTGAGGATGGCTGCCCCTTTTTAAATCACCCTCTTACCATGATTCAACTTTGTTTTTATCTAAAGACTGACTAATCAAATCTACATTATTACAAACTAAGGGCATTGCCTCCTGGAGCGCGAGATACCCAATTTACCTTCATATGGACCGCACAGCAAATCTGCATGTCCCAGAAGATTTACAGTCTTTCTGCGAGATATTGAATTTACCATTATTGGACCTTCCCGAATGGTACAACAGATGCCGCTTGCCAAATCCACCTCCAGCCATACTCATGGAGGAAGGAGGACAGCCTAATTCTAGACATCGTAGATCTTCACCATCCGCCTCACCTCCACCCGCAAATCATCGATCACTAGGAGGAAGCAGCCTGCCTGAATCTCCCGCTCATCGCAAAGCGCACTGTCAGGGATCAGCAGCTAAGGAGACCAGACACGTAGCTACACAAGGGAACTGAGACCAAACAAAGGATATATCATTAAAGTGATATTTATTTACAGTGAAACACAATAATATACATACACAGCAACCAGTGAGAACATAAACCACTACAGCAAACAAAATAACAAATTAACTACTGTCTACATACTAAAGAACTAAAAACTAAATACAACTATATACAAGGTACAGGGAATGCAGGGATACAAGGAAGGGAATGCAGGGATACAAAGAAGGGAATCACGACTGGGTACAAGAGCAGTGAGCAAGACAGGAACAAGGCAGAGGAGAGTAGACTGGATCAGGTTAAGCATGAACAACAGGCAGCAAGGAAGGGACCAGAATCGTGACGTGCCGGGGGAAGGTAACCCCCCAGCAGCTGAACACTAATTTGCCTGATTACCTCAGCCTGCTAGCTCCTAGGAGACATCTTCTGGTGGACACTGGAGCTACAGCAAACAGCCCAGAACAGGATAGTGCCACCAGCAGGTGAACTTAATCCTAACACGTGCCGTGACTGAGGCCCCAGTGAGCTGATCTTCTACATCCCAGATGCCATTTGAATATCTCCTAGATTCTGAGCAATCACAGAGTTGGATTCCACATAAGTCCACACCTGCTATGAAGCTTCCTCACTGGGATCATATTTTTAGCCAACAGCACCTAGAACAATATTACACCAAGTGACTCCACCACACGCTGAGTTACTAAGAACTTTAATGGTACCTCTTAATGAAACTGTAAGCCTCTGTTTTTATATTTCCTCTAATACCTATATCACCATCTGTATACAGTGCCTTGAAAAAGTATTCATATCCCTTGAAGTTTCCACATTTTGTCATGTTACAACCAAAAACAGAAATGTATTTTATTGGGATTTTATGTGATAGACCAACACAAAGTTGCACATATTTACCAAATAAATATGTGAAAAGTGTGGCGTGCATTTGTATTCAGCCCCCCTAAGTCAATACTTTGTAGAACCACCTTTCACTGCAATTACAGCTGTAAGCCTTTTTGGGTATGTGTCTACCAGCTTTGCACATCTAAAGTGAAATTTTTGCCCATTCTTCTTTGCAAAATAGCTCAAGCTCTGTCAGATTGGATGGAGAGCGTCTGTGAATAGAAATGTTCATATCTTTCCACTAATTCTCAAATGGATTTAGGTCTGGACTTTGACTGGGCCATTCTAACACATGAAAATGCTTTCATCTAAACCATTCAATTGTAGCTCAGGCTGTATGTTTAGGGTCATTGTCCTGCTGGAAGGTGAAGCCCCAGTCCCCAGTCTTTTGCAGACTAACAGGTTTTCTTTGAAGATTGCCCTGTATTTGGCTCCATCCATCTTCCCATCAACTCTGATCAGCTTCCCTGTCCCTGCTGAAGAAAAGCATCCCCACAACATGATGCTGCCACCACCATGTTTCACAGTGGGGATGGTGTGTTCAGGGTGATGTGCAGTGTTAGTTTTCCGCCACTCATAGCGTTTTGCTTTTAGTCCAAAAAGTTCAATCTTGGTCTCATCTTACCAGAGCACCTTCTTCCACATGTTCACTGTGTCCTCTATATAGCTTCTGGCAAACTTCAAATGGGACTTCTTATGGCTTTCTTTCAACAATGGATTTCTTCTTGCCACTCTTCCATAAAGGCCAGATTTGTTGAGTGCATGACTAATAGTTGTCCTGAGGACAGATTATCCCACCTGAGCTGTGGATCTCTGCAGCTCCTCCAGCATTACCATGGTCTTCTTGGCTGCTTCTCCAATTAATGCTCTCGTTGCCCAGCCTGTCAGTTTAGGTGGATGACCATGTCTTGGTAGGTTTGCAGTTGTGCCATACTCTTTTTTTCATTTTCAGATGATGGATTGAGCAATGCTTCATGAGATGTTCAAAGCTTGGGATATTTTTTTTATAACCTAACCCTGCTTTAAACTTCTCAACAAATTTATCCTTGACCTGTCTGGTGTGTTCCTTGGTCTTCATGATTCTGTTTGTTCACTAAGGTTCCCTAACAAACCTCTGAGGGCTTCTCAGAACAGCTGTATTTATACTGAGATTAAATTACACACAGGTGGACTCTATTTACTAATTAGGTGACTTCTGAAGACAATTGGTTCCGCTAGATTTTAGTTAGGGGTATCAGAGTAAAGGGGGCTGAATACAAATTCATGCCACACTTTTCAGATATTTATTTGTAAAAAAAATTGAAAACCATTTATCATTTTCCTTCCACTTCACAATTATGTGCCACTTTGTGTGGGTGTATCACATAAAATCCCCAAAAAATACATTTACGTTTTTAGTTGTAACATGACAAAATGTGGAAATATTCAAGGGTATGAATACTTTTTCAAGGCACTGTATATGCTCATTGCCTTTATGACCTAATGCTCTATTATTGCACCCGCAGTCTAAATGGCTCCCCCATCTTCCACCATACCCCTTCGTTTCCCACTCCCCCCTCCTCCCTCCCCCCCAACCTAACCCAACCTCCTCCTCTTCCCCTCCACCCCCCCTCCTGGAAAGCTTAATCTCGAAGAGTTGTCTAGGCATGCATATCACTGATTATATTAACACATCTCACAGAGATCCTCTACCATGGATGCATTTCAGAGATTATGTTGATCTAAGAATGGTCGCCTGTGTCTATATACATTGCCTAAGATGTTGTATAAGCAATTGTATACCTTTGCTACATATGCTGAATACGCCAGGAACAAATGTTTTGTCCTTTTTTCTTTGCCGATATGATGTTCCAGCATTCAATATTTTTTCTATAGCTATGCCTCTGGTTGGCTCCACACACTTCAGGCCTATACAGCTAGTAGAATTGGACCTCAGTGATGTTCAGTTGTTACACCTCATAGGATTATCAATTACAGTTGGTAATTGTTCATTTTTAGTCTGACCTTTCGCCTGGCTCTCATCTTTGGGTACAGCTTACATATATATCCCAAGAACCTTATTCTAGGCAATAGTAACATGGTTTATGCATCCTACCCCACACTAATCCCCTTCCAACATCATAACTAGCTTTCAATCTCCTTCTCCCTTTTGCCCTTGACCTCTGAAGTGCTGGAGTACTCTGGTTCTCATTTTATTTCCGTGTCCTACCACCCTTCCACCCAGCGGATTCTTTTTACTTGCGCTAACCTTTTCCAGAAACTCATTTCTTAATTAGGGGGGATTTCCACCTCCGGATTATAATCATCTCCTGCATCCCACCCCATTTCACCCAACACCTTGTAGTGTGGTAAGGATTGTTATATATATTTTTTTCATTTTTCTCTTTCTCCCCCCCTCCCCCATACCCACTCCCTCTTCATCTTCTCTTTAAAGTACTTGTAATAGAGATCCCGCCGGTATCTACTCCCCATCCAGACTTCCTTCCCTACCCCCCACTCAGATCTAGTTGTCCTACCTGGGCCTCCCTCGCCCCTTACCATATCCAAGACCACCCCTGCCACTCTTAAAGTGGTCTCTTTAAATTTTAAGGGACTCAACAAACCTGAAAAACTATCACAACTCCTGACCAGTATGCGCAGTCTCAAAGCTAATGTGCTTCTACTACAATAAACGCACTTTCGCACTGACAACATTCCCAAACTCTCTAGCTTGACATACCCTACGGTTTACCACGCCACCACAGCAGCAGCAAAAAACAAAGGGGTTTCCATTTTGATTTGAAAAAACTGAAAGCTAACAATGCCCGAGTTGGTTTCTTTAGGAAAATAACTAAACTACTGTCTACTCTCCAATCAGGATTACTTATTCTAGGGGGCAATTTCAACCTTGCACTTAACCCCATAGAAGACACTTCATCAGGCACCTCTTTACTATCCTATCGTGCAGTTAAACAAATCAAAATGCAACTCCAGGACCTCCTACTTCACAACACCTGGCGCACCCTCCACCCAGGGGAAAAGCATTATACGTTCTTCTCCCCAACCCACAATCGGTATTTCCGTATTGATTATCTGTTTCTATCACAAAAAAGACCTTCCTCTCTTGATGGAGGTGTCGATAGAAGCAATGTTTCTGTCAGATATGTCATTAGAGGTATCTTGCTGGCCACTGCTGCAGCGCGAAAAGCCACTGCTCAGGCTTCACTTGCCAACCTCCTACACAAGACATGAACTCTAAAATGATCCCACAAACAAACACAGGCTAGGCAGACTTATCCGAACTGACTCAAGCCAGACACCAACTTATGGAAGAGCTGGGCTGTAGTTCAACACAAGTTTGTCCTATCTCAGAATTTCTTTTACGAACAAGGAAATAAAAGTGGCAGCCTTTTAGTGGGAGCCCTACAGGCTAGAAAAGCTTCCTCTACAGTCCATCATATTCATACCCCTCAGTGCAAGGTGGTGGCCATCACTGTGAAGATAGCCACCCAATTCAAAAGATATTACTCTGAACTATATCACTTACCTCCAGCTGATTGCCCCTCAGGCAAAGACAAATCCCACTTGAATGCGTTACATGCTCTTCTTTCTCAGTACTTCCCTAAGCCCATCTCCCACTCGGTAGCCCAAATGATGGATGGCCCACTCACCACTGAAGTATTTCATGCAGCTATCAAGTGTCTTAAACTAGGTAAAAGTCCAGGGCCGGATGGGTTTACCACCGCTTACTACAAAAGCTACTTGGACAGCCTTGCGGAACCCTTCCTATGTGCTTTCAACTCCTTGTCTACTGGTACACCTTCAGTGCATAATTTGTTAGAAGCACATATGATGGTCATCCCAAAAGCCATGAAAGACCCCATGTCTGTAGTTAATTATAGGCCCATCTCCCTACTAAATGTAGATTTAAAGATCTTTGCAAAGATCTTGGCCAACCGCTTACTGCCAGTGCTGAATTCTCTCGCATCTACAAGCCAAGTAGGCTTTATCCCTTTAAGGAAAGCCAAGGACAACACAATTAAAGCCCTGGGTCTCCACCATTGGCTTACTACTCCAAATCAGCAAGGCTTCTTCCTGTCCCTGGATGTGGAGAAGGCATTCGACAGGCTGGCCTGGGACTACATGGCAGTGGTTCTTCATGCCATAGGACGCTTCATCAGGGCCTAAGATTCTCTAGTACTGTAATAATATGTAAAGAAACACATACAAGACAATTTTGCTTATTAGATAACATAGTATCATGAGATATTTCATATGCAATTTTTTAAATCAACATAAAGTAGAATATTATATCCACCGTGAGAAAAGAGGAAGGATGGATCAAGGCTTACACTAGACATGTGCAATTTGTTTTGCAAATTTGTTTTTCAATTAAATTAGACAAGTTCGTTAATTTGGAAATATTCAAATTAACGAAAACACGTTTAACAATTTTTTCCGAAAATGAAAAAAGTTGTTAATCATGGGTGTATACTGTATGTATAAGCATTTTATAATGGAGTGGTGCAGCACTGTTTTTCACATATATAGATACATATTGATGTTAGAGTGACACTTGGTGATTGCAGCAACTCTGTAGTATATATTGAGAACCTATAGTCAAAGTTTTAGCCCTGTGTGAGTAAAAAGGGTTTGTTCATTAAATAGAAATTTAGCATGAAATATTGCTCATTTTTGCAAACATTTGCATATGTAAAAAAGGTCAATGATGGTTTATGAGAGCATTAAGAAACAATTCCATTCATACAAAAAAAAAAAATTGGTCTTCAGTGAACCAGGTTATTTGAGTATGTAATATGCTTGTTTCTAGGAACTAAAATAATGCTGCTTCATCAGCCTTGAGGAATTAGACCTGACTTTTTCCCAGTTACCTGACAAATCATGTTATCTATTTTTTTCCCAAAAAGAAACTTGCTGTCAGACAAGATTACACAAAAATTCTGCTTGGGTGAATTATCTGCCAACCAAGCCTTCAGTCACAAGGCTCTTGTAGTCGTGACAGAGATAGACGTTAATGATTGAAGTCAGGAATAAGTTTTAATATCTCTATTGCCGCATACACACGATCGGACTTTCTGGCATACTTGGTCCGGCAGACTTTCCGACGGACTTTGTCCGCCAGGTGCGCCGGACTTAAAAATGGACGGACTTGCCCACACACGACCGGACTTTCCGGCGGGCTAGGTCCGCCCGTCTTTCCGACGGACTTTAGCCAGAGTTACGATGGACTTTCAGAATGAATGGACTTGCCCACACACGGACAAGTCCGTTTATTTTGAATGTGACTCGGGTATGACGGGACTAGAAAAGGAAGTCAATCTTGTCACTTTTATTGGCGAGATTGACACCTTGCGAGCCCCATCGCGGGTCATACCAGGCCCTTATGCGGAGGAGCCGGCAGAAGAACTGGAACACCGGGAGAAGAGGTCAGAGAGAGGGGAGAAGAACCAACTGGACGCCGGGAGAAGAGGAACCGGAGGGACCCCGAAGCCGGAAGAAGACCCCCAAAGCCGGAGGAAGACCCCCGAAGCCGGAGGAAGACCCCCCCCGGAGCTGTTTAATAAATTATTTTAAAAACCTGTGTAGTGTGTTTTATTATTGACACTTTTTCCCTAGGTGAATGGGTAGGGGAACCATGTACCCCATACTCATTCACATAGGGAGGGGGGCCGGGATCTGGGGGCCCTCTTATTATAGGGGGCTCCCGGATTCCGATAAGCCCCCGCCCGCAGACCCGACAACCAACAGCCAGGGTTGTCGGGAAGAGGCCCTTGTCCTCATCAACATGGGGACAAGGTGCTTTGGGGTGGGGGGCCCGCAGGTCGCCCCCCTCCTCCAAAGCACCCACCCCCATGTTGAGGGCATGCAGCCTGGTATGGTTCAGGAGGGGGGGCGCTCGCTCGTCCCCACCCCCTTTCCTGACCGGCCGGGCTGCGTGCTCAGATCGGGGTCTGGTATGGATTTTAGGGGGGACCGTTTTTTCGGCATAGGGGGTTCCCTTTAAAATCCATACCAGACCTAAGGGCCTGGTATGCCCCGCACTCGCCACAATAGGAAAATTTGTTTTTCCTATTGCAGCGAGCGCGAAATGCAATACCCTGCCCTTGTGTCGTATCTGGTCCGTTGGACCAGCATACAGACGAGCAGGCTTTCCGTCGGACCAGCACACAGACGAGCGGACTTTCCATCAGGAACTGAATCCGATGGAAAGATTTAAAACATGTTTCAAATCTAGGTCCGGCGGACTTCTGGGAAAAAGTTCGCCGGAAAAGTCCGCCGGAGCCTACACACGGTCGGATTGTCCGGCGGACTCTGGTCCTCCGGACCAAGTATGCCGGAAAGTCCGCTCGTGTGTACGCAGCATATGACTGATCCATTTTCTACCAATATCAGGTTTGAGATTTGCTTCTTATTCTCTGTCTGTCCAGTTTCCCAATGCCCTAGCCCTTGAGGTGACAGGGAAAAAAGTTTGCAAACTATAAATATCTATTCTTAGATTGGAGATGGTCCTTTTGTTCATAGGATGTAAAAAAAAGATTTAAAGGCTAGTACAAAAAGCCACATCCAACAAATGAACAAACTGTCAAAATTCCTCCTTGTGCTACACACTCGCCCACTTCTGGGTCCCGGCTTGCATGTCACGTCACCTACTTTGGCCCCATCATGAAGCGATTCATCACAGCGGACGTCATCAGGGGGAGTGGCCATGAATATAGAAAAAAAAGAAAACCTAAAAAATGAAACTAATACAGCCATCACATCTAAGAATTTGTAAGCTGGAATATAATAAATGTTTGCTTTTGGGTTTAATACTGCTTTAATCTTATCAGAGATGTATTGATCTTAGAAAGTATAGCTAAATACAGACCACCATCAAGTACAGAGAGAAGTGAAAAAGATTGAGGACTCTAAGTAAAAAACAGTAAGAAATGGAATAAAGTGGGCTAGGCTGCTGGAGACTACGTGAGGGTGATTACAAGCAATAGCTGAAGGCAAAGCCTGACAGAAGAAAGGGCAGACATTTAGAGCAAAGGCAGAGGCACACAATTGTCTTTAAACATACAACCTCAATTCCAAACAGCAATTGGGATGCTGTGAAAATCTACAAAAAAATAGAATGCAATGATTTTTAAATCTCTTAAACCCAGACACAGAAGATGTACCATTTTTCAGTATTAATGGTGCCTTTCCAGATGTGCAAGCTGCCCATTCCATATGCACTAATGCACGCCCACATCAACTGAGATGTAGGCTTTTGAACTGAGCGCTGATAGCAAGCTGGTTGGTTCGTCTCTTCTTTAGTCCAGAGGATGCAGCGCCCATGGTTACCAAAAAGAATGTCAAATTTCAATTTGTCTGACCACAGAACAGTTTTACACTTTGCAACAGACCATTTTAAATGAGCTTTGGTCCAAAAAAGACGGTGGCATTTCTTGGTCATTTTCAGATATGGCTTTTCCCTTGCATGATAGAGCTTTACCCTGCATTTGTGGATGGTGCTGCGAACTGTGTTCATAAACAATGATTTTTGGAAGTATTCTTAAGCCCATGCAGTCATCTCCATCACAGAATAATTCCTGTTTTGCGGTGAAGTGCTGTCTGAAATTTTTTATGATATGAACTGTAGTTGATGATATATTTAAAGTCTTGACTTTAAATATCTTGACTCTGCTTTTTGTCACAAATGTAAGTTATTTGATAATACTTCTTTACATATGATTTGGGAGTCCTCTGTGGTTTTAGGTGATGGATTTTAAAGCTACCAATTTTGGGGTTCTGAAACATATGTAACCCTTTTTTATGTTTGTTAGGTGTCATCAAGGATGAGGAAATGAGCAATGCTACAAAATTGTTCATTAGACTTCTTTTTTATTTAGTTTGCAAGCTTATCGCTAGGAGATGGATATATACAGACAATCTTACACTTGCTATGTGGAAATAAATGGTTAATGCAGACCTAACGCTTTATAGAATGGCATATGAGTCTGGTCCATTGGGAAGAATCCTCTGCTACCTTAGAGGAGGTTTCAGGGGGTTAAATGTTATAGGTTGAGGTAGAATGTAGAGAGGGCACTGGGAAGATCTGAGAGTACTCTTGATGTGGTGTATGGTCATATAATGCACTAAAGTGGTTCACGGGTTTACTAAGAAATGGTAGCTGTTGTATTTTTATTTTTCTTCTGTTTTTATTTCTGTTACAAAAAATGTGAAAATTTCTTGCTAGACAAAGATATGTATACGGTTCATTGGGATAAGTTATTGGTCTTTATGCTTTATTATCCCTGATGTGTATCCATATGTTTGTATTTTTTATGCAGTCTCGTGACCTATACAACCTGTGGCTCTGTCTTGCAATTTCTTATAATGTTTATTTTTGCTTTCGGGCAATTAAAAGTTCTTTAAAACAAAAGTATTGGGGGTGTGGTCTGCCGACGAGCGTGATGGCCGCTTAGACTTACAGCTCAGTGCACTGGGGAGAATACCGGAGTGACTAGAGCCTGCATCCACACATGATTTGCAGTCATCCAAAGTCCACACATCCTGGACACCCTCCTGGAACGTGTCCCGCAAAAGAAAGGAAGAATACTGGCTGAAAAAAGCTGATGGCCTTCTTTCCCACAACGGGCCAGCCTGTGTTAGATAAAACATTAAAGGACATGCTCCTTTCTCCACAAACCTCCTTAATGTCAGATTTTGCATTACTAATTACCAAATTCTCATCTGACATACACAGTCTAGGGGATAGAGTCTCCTGTATTAAAAACAAAATGGAAGAGAGCACCACAACTGTAAACGATCTTGTGAAAGCCTATGATGAGGTAAAAGATGAACAATCCTGGATTAAAGTTGGCGGACATGGAGGACAGGTCCCGCCGTAATAATGTAAAATTATGTGGCATACCTGAGACAGTGCTACCTGCTGATCTTCACAAATATGCAAGTGACCTAATGCAAGCTATCCTTCCTACCGCCACTCCACTTGAAATTTTCATAGACCACATCGGCAGGATATCCAAACCATCTCACCTAGCCGCCTAGAAAAGAAATGCTTCTGGTGGCCGCCAGACCTGCGGGAACCCTTCCCACACCATTTGCAGAAATTCAGCTATTACCAGACCTCTCTAAGTATACTCTTCAACTGCATAGACAACTAAATCCTGTCACTAAAGCATTGTACAATCATAAAATCCAATACAATTGGTGGTACCCTGCAACCTTGCTGATTCCAAAAAAAGAACAACCC
Source organism: Aquarana catesbeiana (assembly GCF_042186555.1). Lineage (NCBI taxonomy): Eukaryota > Metazoa > Chordata > Amphibia > Anura > Ranidae > Aquarana > Aquarana catesbeiana. The sequence continues at coordinate 233,457,977 of NC_133328.1, forward strand.
ACGTTGCCACTAGGAATGAGCCTAACACCCCCCCCAGTTCGGTTTGCACCAGAACATGCAAAGAAACAAAAAAATTGTGCGAAGATGCAAACACCGTTAAAGTCTATGGGACACGAATGTGAAAAATCAAAAGTGCTCATTTTAAAGGCTTATATGCAAGTTATTGCCATAAAAAGTGTTTGGGAACCTGGGTACTGGCCCAGGGGACAAGAATCAATGCAAAAAAAGTTTTTTAAATGGCCATTTTTTCAGGAGCAGTGATTTTAAGAATGCTTAAAGTGAAACAATAAAAATGAAATATTCCTTTGAATATCGTGCCTGGGAGGTCCTGCCATGGTCATGCGCTACTTTTAGTCTGCCTGTAAAGTAGCGCATTTTTCCCATGTTTATAACAGTACCGCAGCTAAATTACATTTCTAAAGGAAAAAAGTAATTTTAAATTTGCTCACGGCTGTAATGTATTACCGGATCCCAGCAATATACATAAAAAATCATTGAAAAATGGTACGGGTTCCCCCCAGTCCATTACCAGGCCTTCGGGTCTGGTATGGATATTAAAGGGAACTCCACGCCAAAATTTTTAAAAAAATGGCGTGGGATCCCCCCAAAATCCATTTCATGTACCCCATACCCATTCACATAGGGGGTGGCCAGAATCTGGGGGCCCCCTTGTTAAAGTCAGCTTCCAGATTCTGATAAGCCCCCTGCCCGCAGACCCCTACAACCACCGGGCAAGGGTTGTGGGGATGAGGCCCTTGTCCTCATCAACATGGGGACAAGGTACTTTGGGGGGACCCAAATTACCCTCCCCATGTTGAGGGCATGTTGTCTGGTATGGTTCAGGAGGGGGGCGCTCCCTCACCCCCCCTTTTCCTGTGGCCTGCCAAGTTGCATGCTTGGATAAGGGTCTGGTATGGATTTTGGGGGACCCCACACCATTTTTTTTATTTTAGGGCGGAGTTCGCCTTAAAATGCATACCAGACCTAAAAGGCCTGGTATGGATTTTGGGGGGGACCTCCACACCATTTTTTTTTATTTTGGCATGGAGTACCCCTTAAAATCTATACCAGACCTGAAGGGCCTGGTATGGACAGGGGGAGGGGGGAACCCTTGCCATTTTTTTCTTAATTCTGTCATAGGGCTCCCCTTAACCACTTTAATACACTATATTATATATTGTACACTGCACTATATACTCTGAACTGCAGTATATACTGTATACTATATGGACTGCACTATATACTCTGCAGAAACATTGGGTCTTAGGTGTTGGTGGTGCCAGAACACTTTAACCCCTCACAGTTACTCTTGTGTGCAGGAACAGGCCCTGCTGTAATTAAATCCCCCTGTTAAACAGGGGCAGAAAAATTGGACCATTGTTGGAAGCTAGCATCATCATGATTGAGGAGGAATAGGATAGGCAGCATAGGCAGTCTTCAAGTGATCTCAGATCCATAGCAAATTCAATCAGTTACATCAGCATTAGGTGCTTGATAGCTGCTGATCCTGGACTGATTCATTTTTATAAATGTGAGCCTATCAACAGAGTCTGTGGACAGGCGCACTCTTTGATCCATTACAAACCCTCCAGCAGCACTGAATTTTTTTTGTCTGCCATTTACCTTTCCAGCATTGTCGCAAAGTTCCATTATACCTTCACATTAAGAACTACCAACTTTTACCTCAATGCCACAGAGTACCATCAGGTCCAGCCTCAACTAAGTGTGTGAACCACCACTCATTTTCAGCTAACTATGCCACTTAAGATATTATCCATAAATGCGAATGGGCTTAACCACCCTACCAAGCGCCACTCCTTATGGAAAACTGCTCAGGATAATAATTGTGACATACTATGTATCCAAGAGACACATTTTTCATCCTCGGCTACACCTAAATGCTCCAACAAATGCTTTCCACACATAGTTCAAGCCTCCTTTACCTCAAGGAAATGAGGAGTTCTAATTGCCATCACAGTAACCTTCCAATTCCACCAAACGATACTAGACCCGAATGGCAGAATCTTAGTGCTGATTTTCACCATTAACAATGTTCCATATACCTTGATAAACATTTACTCTACCACACCCATCAAATGTGCTTTCTCAAAAAACTCATGCAAATTATCAAGACCACCAAGCAAGGCCATGTAAAAATGTGTGGGGACTTTAACTTAGTACCGGATGTACAGATGGACTCTTCCACTGCCACCAAAAGATGGGAATCTCCCTTGAAGAAATTCCTGATTGACTAGATATGTTTGACATTTGGTGGTGTCACCATGGGTCAGAGAAAGACCATACATACTTTTCTCCACCTCATAGAACATATTCACGTATAGATCTCTTTCTGACAGACAAATGGCTTCTCCAAAAGGCCACATGCTCTACTACACTATACACATCATGTCGTGATCGAACCACACACCCATCAGCATCTCTATTGCAGACACGCCACCCTGACCCAGAGCCAACATTTGGTGAGTGAACAATTTTTTACCGCAGCAACCAACATATATCAAAGAAATTACAACCCTACTCTCTGAATCTATCTCTAACAATGTGGGTTCAGTACCACGGCATGGTATGGAATGCACATAAAGCTTTCATTAGAGGTGTTTTACTGCAAATGGATTCTCGTATGAAAAAAAAAGAGGACACAGCATCTAGACACGCTTACGACTAACATAACCAACGAACATAACCAACAACAAGAACTTTGAACCCTTCTCTTACATTCCTTCTCTTACATTCCTTTGAAAAGACGCATTGTAAATTGAAGGCTACAGCTTACTCCACCTCCAATAAAGAGGGGAGAGCTCTAGCTCAGCGTCTACATGGCTACCAAGCTAGGTCCAAAATAGCCAATCTAATTCACCCCATTCCAAAAAAAAACTGATGGACCCACAAGACATTGCTGACACCTTCAGTGCATATTATAGCGATCTGTATAACATCAAACTAGATACTCAGACTCATTAACCTTCTATCAAAGATATTAACGCCTTTCTTAATTATATCAAATTTCCAACTCTAGCTGACAAGCAACTAAATTTCCTAAATGAACCCTTCACAGCCGCTGAAATGCAATCTGTTATTAAATCTCTCCCAAAGGAGGAAGCCCAGACGGGCTCGCTAGCGAATACTACCAACAATTCCCCCACTTACTAACACCTCCTTATAAATACTCTATTTAATGATGCTGCCTCCTCTTCTTCATTCCCTCCTGAAATGCTACAAGCATTAATAATAACCCTTTCCAAACCAGGAAAGGAACCGACTGTCCCACAAAATTTCAGCCTGATCTCATTGCTTAATATCGACCTAAAGATCTACGTAAAAACTATTGCCACTCGATTGAACAACATACTGCGCACCCTGATTCATCGAGACCAGTCAGAATTCACACATGGTCGCCAGGCACCAGATGCAACTAGAAGGCTTATAGCTATTATCCACCATACCAAATATAGTGGAACACCTTCTCTGCTTCAATCTGTTGAAGCAGAGAAGGCGTTTGACAGGATCCCCTGGACTTATATCCACAGAGTCCTTCTAAAATTTGGCTTTAATGGAAACATTTTGCAAGCAAATCTAACTCTTTACATCACCCCATCAGCAAAATTATACACATCAGAAATGTTATCCCAATCATTCCACATAACCAATGGTGCTCTACCCTTTTCAAACTCTTCCCATTCCTATCCCCCATACCTATTTCAAATATCTCCAAACAATGTTAAGTAGATTCATTTGGCAGGGGAAAAAACCTTGTGCCAATTCAAATGTCATCAAATACAGGACAGTGGGAGGTTCAGGATATATAGACTTAGAGATTTGCTATTTAGCCACCTTATTAACACAACTACAAGAATGGTTCAGCTCACCCCCTAAGACCCTCTGGGGACAGAATATTCCTTTCTCATTTGTTCAGACTTACAATCCTGACTCCTTGGAACACCTTTGGGATCCACGATACTGAATGCTTTTACACCCAAAATGAAAGGGTCGGTTCAAGAATGGAAAATGTTCATAGAACAATCATTTCCACTTCCCCCATCCCGTTAGAAACCCTAAAACATTTAACACCTGACCAACTGCTATCTCATTGGACTAGCAAAGGGATCTCACATATTCAAAATCTCTTCTCTGACTCAAGCTTAAAAACCAACTCCAAAGGGAATACTCACTTTCTGCCTCTGAATATTTTACCTATCTACGCGTGGCTCACTGCTTATCTACCCTACCCATCCCCAATCCCCTCTACACCCTGCCCGCTATCGCCTGGTCCTTTCTAACGCATACATCACCCAAACAAAAAAGGCATCTCAGCATTCTATAACACACTACACCAGAAACAGGATTTCAATAAGTCCACTTCATACAGTATCTACACTGGGAATCAGATTTGAAGGCCTCCTTTTGAGAAAGACAATGGGTGAAGGCATTCAATTCCATTTACCAATTTATTCATAGTTCAGCATTATGGGAGCAATCCCAAAAAATATCCCACAGGTGTTACCTGACACCTGCAAGACTAGCATCCTTTAGCCCTTAAACTTCTGACTCCTGTAGGAGATGTGAAAAAGAGAGGGGGACTTAATCCATGCCCTACCCTACAGCCCTTTTGGTCCAGCATTTTCCAGATCTTGGAAGACGTATTAAACTGCCATGTACTGCCATCCCCGGACTAGCACTACTATATCTGAAAATAGAAGACATCCCTTCTCCCCACAGACTGGTTACAACTCACTTCCTATTGGCAGCCAAACTTAGCATACTATGCCTGTGTTAAGCAACACAAGCCCCCTCCATCGAGGATACACTTGATTTGGTAAATACACACTGTAGTTATGAAATCATAGTTACATAGTAGGCAAGGCCAAAAAAGGACACAAGTCCATCAAGTCTGACCTATGTGTGTGATTTTATGTCAGTATTACATTGTATATCCCTGTATGTTGTGGTCGTTCAGGTGCTTATCTAATAGTTTTTTGAAATTGTCAATGCTCCCTGCTGAAACCACTGCCTGTGGAAGAGAATTCCACATCCTCACCGCACTTACAGTAAAGAACCATCTACACAGTTTAAGGTAGAACCGCTTTTCTTCTCACCTTAGTGAATGGGCGCATGTCTTAAATTCCCTTTTGCGGAAAAGTTTTATCCCAATTGTGGGGTCACCGGTACGGTATTTGTACATTGAAATCATATCCTTTCTCAAGTGTCTCTTCTCCAGAGAGAATAAGTTCAGTGCTTGTAACCTTTCCTCATAACTAAGGTCCTCCAGTCCCTTTATTGGCTTCATGGCCCTTCTCTGGACCCTCTCCAGTTCCAGCACTTACCTTCTGAGGACTGTTGCCCAGAACTGGATGCCATACTCAGGTGCGGCCGTACCAGAGTCTTGTAGAGTGGGAGAATTATTGTTTCATCTCTGGAGTTAATCCCCTTTTTAATGCATGCCAATATTCTGTTTGCTTTGCTTGCAGCAGCTTGACATTGCATGCCATTGCTGAGCCTGTCATCTACTAGGACCCCCAGGTCCTTTTTCATCTTAGATTCCTCCAGAGGTTCTCCCAGAGGTTCTCCCCCTAATGAGTATATTGCATCATCTTAGATTCCCCCAGAGGTCCCCCCCCCCAATGAGTATATTGCATTCATATTTTTTGCCACCCAAATGCATTTTTTAAAATTTTTCTACATTTACCTCTTGGCGTCCGCGCTATAGCCGAATGACGGCTACAGTGCGGACCTGAATTTCCGGTAGGCTGTCATATAATGTCCTCTCCTTTGCACGCTCCCCACGCACCCCCTGCAGGGTGCGCGCAGCACGCTGTGATCACAGAGTCACCGAAACTCGGGTGATCACAGATCCGAGTAAGGGGCCGATCCCGACCCCTTACCACGTGATCAGCTGTCAGCCAATGACAGCTGATCATGTGTGTAAGCAAAAGCTCAGCAATCATTTTTTTTCTCCTCACGTGTGAGGAGAAAAAAAAGCTGATCACCGGCTTATGTGCAAGGGACATTGGTCCCGAAGAGGATGGCAATCAGTACCCTCATCTGTGCCAATCATCTGTGCCAATCAGTACCCCCTGCCAGTGCCACCTGCCATTGCCACCTGCCAGTGCCCACGGTGCCACCTATCAATGCCCACAAGTGCCACCTATCAATGCCCACCAGTGGTGATAATCAGTGCCTCATCAATGCCACCTAGCAGTGCTGCCTATCAGTGTAACCTACCAGTGCCGATCAGTGCCCATCACTGCCACCCATCAGTGCCCATTATCAGTGCCCATCACTTCCAGCTATCAGTGCCACCTATTAGTGCCACTTCTCAGTGCCGCCTATCATTACCCACCAGTGCTGCCTATCAGTGCCCACCAGTGCCGCCTTATCGGTGCCCATCAGTGCAGCCCATTATTGGCCATCAGTGCAGCCCATTGGTGCCCATCAGTGCAGCCCATCAGTGCAGCCTCATCAGCGTACATCAATGAAGGAGAACAATTACCTGTTTGCAAAATGTTATAACAAAATATAAAAAAAAAAATATATATTTTTTTAATTGGCAAGTGGTTAAACCTCATTTGCCATGTAGATGCCCAACACATTAATTTGTTCATATATTCTTGCAAGGTTTCCACATCCTGCAGAGAAGTTATTTCCCTGCTTAGCTTTGTATCATCTGCAAATACAGAGATTGACTGGTTTATCCCATCCTCCAAGTCGTTTATGAATAAATTGAATAAGATAGGTCCCAGGACAGAACCCTGGGGGACCCCACTTTCCACCCCAGACATTCTGAGTACTCCCCATTTATCACTACCCTCTGGACTCGCCCATGTAGCCAGTTTTAAATCCATGTACTTACCCTATGGTCCATGCCAGACCTTACTTTGTACAGTAGACATTTAGGGGGAACTGTATCAAATGCTTTTGCAAAATCCAGATACACCACTTCTACGGGCCTTCCTTTATCTAGATGGCAGCTCACCTCCTCATAGAAGGTTAATAGATTGGTTTAGCAAGAACAATTCTTCATTAATCCATTGCTGATTACTGCTAATGATACCGTTGTCATTACTAAAATCTTGTATATAGTCCCTTATCCCCCCCAAGAGCTTGCATACTATTGGTGTTAGGCTAACTGGTCTGTAATTCCCAGGGGTGTATCCTGGCCCTTTTTTAAATATTGGTGCTACATTGGCTTTTCTCCAATCAGCTGGTACCATTCCAGTCAGTAGACTGTCAGTAAAAATTAGGAACAATGGTCTCGCAATTACTTGACTGAGTTCCTTAAGGACCCTCGGGTGCAAGCCATCTTGTCCCGGTGACTTGTTTGTGTTAAGTTTTTCAAGTCTATTTCTAATTTTTCTTCTGTAAGCCATGAAGGTGCTTCCTGTGACGTGTCATGAGGATAAACATTGCAGTTTTGGTTACCGTAGCCCCCCGATTCCTAGAGGAGAAGAATAAATTCAATACCTTTGCCTTCTCTCCTTTCTTAGTAACCAGGTTCCTTTAATTATTCTTTATGGGACCAATATGATCTGACCTCCCTTTTTTACTATTTATGTACTTAAAGAATTTCTTGGGATTTTTTTTTACTCTCCTCCGCTATTTGCCTTTCGTGTTCTATCTTAGCATCCCTGATTGCATCCTTACATTTCTTGTTGCATTCTTTGTAAAGTTGGAATGCTGCTGATGATCCCTCAGCCTTGCATTTTTTACAGGGCTTTTCCTTTGCTTATTTATGCATTTTTACGTTGGAGTTAAGTCACCCAGGACATTTATTAGCTCTTTTAAATGTATTTGTCAATGGGATGCACTGGCTAATATCCTTATTTAATATGCCCATAAAGCACACCTAATTTTCCTCCGTGTTCTTTGTTCCTAGGATTTTATCCCATTTATTATCTTCTAGCAAGGCTCGTAGTTTAGGTAAGTTGGATCTTTTGAAATTCAGTGTCTTTGCATTACCCTTTTGTTTCCTATTTGTGCGATTTATACTAAAACGAATGGACCTGTGATCAGGTCTGTATTGTTGGTAATCCAGTAGGTCTAGTAAGGCTTTATTTCTAGTTGGTGTGTTTACCATCTTACCCATGAAATTGTCCTGCAAGACCTTTAGGAAATGACAAGCTTTAGATGAGTGCGTGGTTCTTTCCACCCAGTCTATGTCTGGATGATTAAAGTCCCCCATTATGATGACACTTCCCATCCTTGCCACTAATCCAAATTGTGATAGGAGGTCCATCTCCGTCTCTGCCTCCTCCCTCTGGTTAGGGGGCCTATAGCATACTCACAGTACTACTTTCCCCTTTCCTCCCTTTGTAGCTCTACCCATAAGGATTCCACCTCCTCCCTTGCTCCCTTTGTGATGTTATTTCTCACTTGTACATCATTCTTGATATACAGGCATACCCCTCTCCCTTTTTTGCCCTCTCTATCCCTGCGATATAGGGAATACCCTAGAATGGTTGCCAGCCAGTCATGAGAGCTGTTGAACCAAGTCTCTGAAATTCTTACAAAATCTAAATCCTCCTCAAACAGTAGCTGTAGTTCTCCCATCTTGTCTGCCAGACTCTTGGCATTGGTGAACATGCCACGTAGTTTAGACCGATCGCATACTATCTCCTTATTGGGTGTTCTGAGGTTGCAAATAGGACTTGTTATTATACATACCACAGGTTTAGATACTTTAGTCAACCTATCGCTAATGCTCCCAATACTACCCTCTGGAATTTGTTCCGCTCTCACTATCTCTACATCTGGACCCCCCGTCACCTAGTTAAATACCCCTCTAACTTGTTGGCCATCTTCACTCCCAGCAGATCTGCACCCTCCTCATTTAGATGCAGTCTGTCCCTGCTAAAGAGCTTGTAACTGACTGAGAAGTAGGCCCAGTTCTCCAGGAACCCAAACCCCTCCTTTTTACACCAATTCCTTAGCCACTTGTTTACTTCCTTAATCTCCCTCTGCCTTTCTAGTGTGACTCGAGGTACTGGTAGTATTTCTGAGAATACTACCTTGTAGGTCCTTTTCCTCAATTTAGATCCTAAGTCCCTAAAATCGTTTAAGGACACTCCATCTTCCTCTGACTTTGTCATTGGTGCCAACGTGCACCATGACAGCCAGGTCATCCCCAGCCCCTCCCAATTATCTGTCCACCAGATCCATGATGTGCTGAACCCAATCGACCAGTAGCCACATACAGTTTGGCACTTCAGGTCTTTGTTACAGATTGCCCTCTCTGTCCTTCTAAGAATTGAGTCCCCTAACACTAGAATCTATCTTTCCTTTCCCTTGGCTTTACTCCCACCCTCACTGGAGGAATTATTCCCCTGGCAGCTAGGGGAGTCACTCACCTCCAGCAGTGCTGGTTGTCAGCTCTGCCAGGAGACTCTAACCGTCCCTTCAGTTTCCTGACCGGTAGACTTGTTATCCCAGTATCAGGTGGAAGGGCGGTTGAGATCCTGCAGCCAGAATATGGGACCACAATGGGAAGTACAAACAGACAAAATCAAGGTATACCAAACAAACAACTCACAGTTGGTAGAATGTGAAGTCAGCGAACCCCAATCAGAGTAATCTAAAGAAGTAGTTCAAGAGGCAAGGTTGGGAACAGGCAGAGTCGGTAACGGATATCTGCAAAGTCCAAAGGAGTAGTCCAAGAGGCAAGGTCGGGAACAGGCAGAGTTGGCAACACTGGTCAGCGAAGTCCAAAGAAATAGTCCAAGAAGCCTAGTTGGGAACAAGCAGAAGTCAGCAGCAGAATATAATATGTTAAATACCAACAACCAGGAAACAGGACCTATACTAGGGCGAAAATTAGTGTACCATGGGTAGCACAACTGGACATTTATTGCTTAGCTCACCTTCTACCTTTTCCTGTTCCCTTATTATTTCTGTCAGGTAACCTGAGTACAGGTGACAGATGCACCCCGTTGGGGTCTGGAGTGCACCGCAAGGTAGTGGACCCTATGGCTGACTGCTGCGGATGGAGCTCTAAGTGATACAGGAGAGCAGGTACTCTGTAGTACCAACACGGATGACACTGGGAGCTAGAGCATGAGATTTCCCAGGGCGTGAAATATAAAAACCAGTGGGTGTTCACCAGAGGCCCCTAGTGGCGGGGATGGATTTATCTGCAGTCTGGCTCCATGTTGCAACCCCTAGGGCCTCCCAGCTCACGGTAGACTACAGAGAGGTAGAGAGGAAGCAGCAGACAGTGACAACAAAGGATAGTCAGGAAATAGCCAAAGGTCGGGGCAACAAGCAGGTAAGGATAGTCAGGGGATAGCCAAAGGTCGGGGCAACAAGCAGGCAAGGATAGTCAAGAACAAACCAAGATCAGTAACTGGAATCAGACATAGAACACACAGCAAGTAGCACACGGAAGCCAGATACACAATATTGATCAGCAGGGCTGGCTTGCAGTGTACAGGTTAATATAGAGTTCCCTGATAGGGGCTGGGGTGGAGCCATGCTTTGAGGAGAGATTATTTAAGCAGCCAGGTGAGAGTGGCTAGCCTCTTAAGCTGAACACATAGAGAGATAAGCTGACAGTCTAACATTACTGCATATCCATGACAATTTCCCAATGCAAATTTTATTATTGCCTTCCTTACCACTAAGTCGGGCTGCCCAGATGGGCCCCCGAATATCACCATGTATAATTGTTTGATGTACAAATGTTCTGTATCATTTTTGAAAACACTTCAATAAAAATTGTTGAAAAAAAAGTCTTGGCAATTTTACATTGAAGAACATTATTCTGAAATAGTTTGACAATTTTTAGATGCAGCTTTTCACAGGTTGGTGAACCTCTGCCTACTTTTTCTGAGACACTCTTACTCCCTAAGATGCTCTTTTTATAACTAATCATATGGCTGACTTGTTGCCAATTAACCTAATTAGTTGTAAAATGTTCTTCCAGCTCTTAAGCTGGCCATACACCTATAGATTATCTGCAGATTTTCTATGGTTAGATGGAAAAAGTGCAACAGATTTCTCCATGTTCGCTAAACTGTGTGGATGGAGGAATCTCCCACTTTTTCCATCTAACCATAGAAAATCTGCAGATAATCTATAGGTGTATGGCCAGCTTTAGTTCTTAGCATCCCTTACTTTTTGATGCCAGCTTTTTGTTGCCCTATCACAAAGTTTTTGAGAAGTGTTGCTGCCATCAATTTCAAAATGACCTTATTTTTTTATTAAAATTGTATACTTTTTTATATTAAACATGTGATATGTAGTCTATTTTCTACTGGGAATAAAATATGGGTTTATGAGATTTGCAAATCATTGCATTCTGTCTTTTTGAAGATTTTATACAGTGTCCCAAACTTTTTTTTTAATTGGGGTTATATATATCCAGTACACCCTAGCAATTAACATATTTTATTTGCTCTATTTTACTCTGTTAAATATACCATCGAAAAGTGTTGTTAAGTAATACCTGTGGATCTTGTCAAAAACTCAGAGCTGTTCTGTGTCCTGTGCAAACTTCTTGCATTATCCTAAGGAGCGTTACCAGCCCTCTATTTTCTTGGGACTATTAATATTTATGTTGTAGATAATAGGATAGAGGAACAGTTTAAGCACAGTAGTTTAGCAAAAGGCAACTGGACAGGGCTGATACCACTCAATCTACAAAATGCTGTCTGTTGTCAACCCACACCAGGACATAGAAGCCAGGTGCATTTTGAACAATTAATATTTATGTTTTGAAGAATAGGATAGGAGGGGACAGTTTGAGTAGTTTAGCAAAAGACAACTGGACAGGGTTGACAACTCAGTCCATAAGATACTGTGAGTTGGCAGCCCACAACAGGACTTAAAGCCGTTGTATACCTTTTTTTTTTACTTTTACCTACAGGTAAACCTATAATAAGGCTTACCTGTAGGTAAAAAAATATCTCCTAAACCTGTAAGGTTTAGGAGATATTCCCCTCGCAATGAGCCGCTGACTGCAGCGGCGCATGCGCACAGGGGATTCTCAGCAGACAGCCAGGCAGAAGTCTCCCGCGCGCATGCGCGGGAGTGACGACATCGCGGCTCCGGCCACTCACAGCGCCGGAGCCGCGATACCCGTCTGAGAACTTGGGGTTGGGGTTGTATAAGGGGTATATTTTTGCTATTTTGAAAATGCATGGTTAGGAAGGAGGGGTTGAATCTCACGTCTTTTTCACTCACCCATGTCTGAATGTAGTTTTACCCTCTACACAGATATAACCACCTGCATCTTGAATTTTTCATTGCCCTACATGGAATGCCAATTTGTAATTCCATCTGCGTCCATAATGGAGTTGCCCATATTCCTCTTATTTTTGTGATGTCCTGAATATGCAGTATCTAAGGAATTGTGATCATTTATGGTATGGTCTTCACTTATTATTGTATGCAACAAGTTCACAGCGTGTTCTTGAGTTGTCTTATGGTGCATGCCACAAGAGGAAGCTCTAGTCTCTGAGTTGTAATGTTGTGTTTTTAATGCATTCCCATCTCTTGTTCTTTCTGTCATGTTATTAGGTTCATATAAGTAGAACTTGGGGCTTAACCACTTCAACCCTGGAAGGATTTACCCCCTTCCTGACCAGAGCACTTTTTACAATTTGGCACTGCGTCGCTTTAACTGCTAATTGCGCGGTCATGCAATGCTGTATCCAAACAAATTTTTTTTTTTCCCACAAATAGAGCTTTCTTTTGATGGTATTTGATCACATCTGCGGTTTTTATTTTTTGAGCTATAAATGGAAAAAGACAGAACATTTTGAAAAAAAATTATATTTTCTACTTTTTGTTATAATAAAAATCCAATAAACTCAATTTTAGTCATACATTTAGGCCAAAATGTATTCGGCCACAAGACTTTGGTAAAATAAATGTCAATAAGGGTATATTTATTGGTTTGCGCAAAAGTTATAGCGTCTACAAACTAGGGTACATTTTCTGGAATTTACACAGCTTTTAGTTTATGACTGCCTATGTCATTTCTTGAGGCGCCATGGTTATATGTGAAATTGCGCCCCCAAAAAAATGTATCTGCTTCTCCTGAGTATGGGGATACCACATGTGTGGGACTTTTTGGGAGCCTAGTCCCTTACGGAGCCCCGAAATCCAAGCACTGCCTTCAGGATTTCTAAGGGCGTAAATTTTGATTTCACTCCTCACTACCTATAACAGTTTTGAAGACCATAAATCGCCAAGATGGCACAAAACCCCCCCAAATGACCCTATTTTGGAAAGTAGATGCCCCAGGCTATTTGCTGAGAGGCATGTTGAGTCCATGGAATATTTGATATTTTGCCACAAATTGCAGGAAAAAACAAACTTTTTTTTTTTTTAACAAAGTTGTCACTAAATGATATATTGCTCACACAGGCCATGGGCATATGTGGAATTGCACACCAAAATACATTCTGCTGATTCTCCTGAGTATGGTGATACCACATGTGTGGGGACTTTTTGGGAGCCCAGCCACGTACGGGGCCCCGAAAACCAAACACCGCCTTCAGGATTTCTAAGGGTGTAAATTTTTTATTTCACTCCTCACTACCTTTCACGGTTTTGAAGGCCATAAAATGCCCAAATGGCACAACCCCCCCCCCAAATGACCCAATTTTGGAAAGTAGACACCCCAAGCTATTTGCTGAGAGGCATGTTGAGTTTATGGAATATAACTTTTTTTTTTTTTTGCACAAAGTTGTCACTAAATGATATATTGCTCAAACATGCCATGGGCATATGTGGAATTACACCCCAAAATACATTCTGCTGCTTCTCCTGAATATGGCGATACCACATGTGTGGGACTTTTTGGGAGCCTAGCTGCATACGGGACCCCAAAAACCAATCACCGCCTCCAGGATTTCTAAGGGCGTAAATGTTTGATTTCACTCCTCACTACCTATCACAGTTTCGAAGGCCATAAAATGCCAAGATAGCATAACCCCCCCCCAAATGACCCCATTTTGGAAAGTAGACACCCCAAGCTATTTGCTGAGAGGCATGGTGAGTATTTTGCAGCTCTCATTTGTTTTTGAAAATGAAGAAAGACAAGAAAAATGTATTTTTTTTTTCTTTTTTCAATTTTCAAAACTTTGTTGACAAAAAGTGAGGTCTGCAAAATACTCACTATACCTCTCAGCAAATAGCTTGGGGTGTCTACTTTCCAAAATGGGGTCATTTGGGGGGTTTTGTGCCACCTGGGCATTCCATGGCCTCCGAAACTGTCATAGGCAGTGAAGAGTGAAATCAAAAATTTACACTCTTAGAAAGCCTTGGTTTTCGGGGTCCTGTACGCGGCTAGGCTCCCAAAAGTCTCACACATGTGGTATCCCCGTACTCAGGACAAGCAACAGAATGTATTTTGGGGTGTAATTTCACATATTCCCATGGCATGTTTGAGAAATATATCATTTAGTGACAACTTTGTGCAAAAAAAAAAAAAAGTTTGTCACTTTCCCGCAACTTGTGGCAAAATATTAAATATTCTATGGACTCAACATGCCTCTCAGCAAATAGCTTGGGGTGTCTACTTTCCAAAATGGGGTCATTTGGGGGGGTTGAACTGTCCTGGAATTTTATGCACAACATTTAGAAGCTTATGTCACACATCACCCACTCTTCTAACCACTTGAAGACAAAGCCCTTTCTGACACTTTTTGTTTACATGAAAAAATTATTTTTTTTTTTGCATCTTGAATCTTTCATTGCCCTACATGGAATGCCAATTTGTAATTCCATCTGCGTCCATAATGGAGTTGCCCATATTCCTCTTATTTTTGTGATGTCCTGAATATGCAGTATCTAAGGAATTGTGATCATTTATGGTATGGTCTTCACTTATTATTGTATGCAACAAGTTCACAGCGTGTTCTTGAGTTGTCTTATGGTGCATGCCACAAGAGGAAGCTCTAGTCTCTGAGTTGTAATGTTGTGTTTTTAATGCATTCCCATCTCTTGTTCTTTCTGTCATGTTATTAGGTTCATATAAGTAGAACTTGGGGCTTAACCACTTCAACCCTGGAAGGATTTACCCCCTTCCTGACCAGAGCACTTTTTACAATTTGGCACTGCGTCGCTTTAACTGCTAATTGCGCGGTCATGCAATGCTGTATCCAAACAAATTTTTTTTTTTCCCACAAATAGAGCTTTCTTTTGATGGTATTTGATCACATCTGCGGTTTTTATTTTTTGAGCTATAAATGGAAAAAGACAGAACATTTTGAAAAAAAATTATATTTTCTACTTTTTGTTATAATAAAAATCCAATAAACTCAATTTTAGTCATACATTTAGGCCAAAATGTATTCGGCCACAAGACTTTGGTAAAATAAATGTCAATAAGGGTATATTTATTGGTTTGCGCAAAAGTTATAGCGTCTACAAACTAGGGTACATTTTCTGGAATTTACACAGCTTTTAGTTTATGACTGCCTATGTCATTTCTTGAGGCGCCATGGTTATATGTGAAATTGCGCCCCCAAAAAAATGTATCTGCTTCTCCTGAGTATGGGGATACCACATGTGTGGGACTTTTTGGGAGCCTAGTCCCTTACGGAGCCCCGAAATCCAAGCACTGCCTTCAGGATTTCTAAGGGCGTAAATTTTGATTTCACTCCTCACTACCTATAACAGTTTTGAAGACCATAAATCGCCAAGATGGCACAAAACCCCCCCAAATGACCCTATTTTGGAAAGTAGATGCCCCAGGCTATTTGCTGAGAGGCATGTTGAGTCCATGGAATATTTGATATTTTGCCACAAATTGCAGGAAAAAACAAACTTTTTTTTTTTTTAACAAAGTTGTCACTAAATGATATATTGCTCACACAGGCCATGGGCATATGTGGAATTGCACACCAAAATACATTCTGCTGATTCTCCTGAGTATGGTGATACCACATGTGTGGGGACTTTTTGGGAGCCCAGCCACGTACGGGGCCCCGAAAACCAAACACCGCCTTCAGGATTTCTAAGGGTGTAAATTTTTTATTTCACTCCTCACTACCTTTCACGGTTTTGAAGGCCATAAAATGCCCAAATGGCACAACCCCCCCCCCCCAAATGACCCAATTTTGGAAAGTAGACACCCCAAGCTATTTGCTGAGAGGCATGTTGAGTTTATGGAATATAACTTTTTTTTTTTTGCACAAAGTTGTCACTAAATGATATATTGCTCAAACATGCCATGGGCATATGTGGAATTACACCCCAAAATACATTCTGCTGCTTCTCCTGAATATGGCGATACCACATGTGTGGGACTTTTTGGGAGCCTAGCTGCATACGGGACCCCAAAAACCAATCACCGCCTCCAGGATTTCTAAGGGCGTAAATGTTTGATTTCACTCCTCACTACCTATCACAGTTTCGAAGGCCATAAAATGCCAAGATAGCATAACCCCCCCCCCCCAAATGACCCCATTTTGGAAAGTAGACACCCCAAGCTATTTGCTGAGAGGCATGGTGAGTATTTTGCAGCTCTCATTTGTTTTTGAAAATGAAGAAAGACAAGAAAAATGTATTTTTTTTTTCTTTTTTCAATTTTCAAAACTTTGTTGACAAAAAGTGAGGTCTGCAAAATACTCACTATACCTCTCAGCAAATAGCTTGGGGTGTCTACTTTCCAAAATGGGGTCATTTGGGGGGTTTTGTGCCACCTGGGCATTCCATGGCCTCCGAAACTGTCATAGGCAGTGAAGAGTGAAATCAAAAATTTACACTCTTAGAAAGCCTTGGTTTTCGGGGTCCTGTACGCGGCTAGGCTCCCAAAAGTCTCACACATGTGGTATCCCCGTACTCAGGACAAGCAACAGAATGTATTTTGGGGTGTAATTTCACATATTCCCATGGCATGTTTGAGAAATATATCATTTAGTGACAACTTTGTGCAAAAAAAAAAAAAAGTTTGTCACTTTCCCGCAACTTGTGGCAAAATATTAAATATTCTATGGACTCAACATGCCTCTCAGCAAATAGCTTGGGGTGTCTACTTTCCAAAATGGGGTCATTTGGGGGGGTTGAACTGTCCTGGAATTTTATGCACAACATTTAGAAGCTTATGTCACACATCACCCACTCTTCTAACCACTTGAAGACAAAGCCCTTTCTGACACTTTTTGTTTACATGAAAAAATTATTTTTTTTTTGCAAGAAAATTACTTTGAACCCCCAAACATTATATATTTTTTAAAGCAAAGGCCCTGCAGATTAAAATGGTGGGTGTTTCATTTTTTTTTCACACAGTATTTGCGCAGCGATTTTTCAAACGCATTTTTTTGGGAAAAAACACACTTTTTAAATTTTAATGCACTAAAACACATTATATTGCCCAAATGTTTGATGTAATAAAAAAGATGATCTTAGGCCGAGTACATGGATACCAAACACGACATGCTTTAAAATTGCACACAAACGTGCAGTGGTGACAAACTCAATACATTTTTAAAAGCTTTTGAAAGCCTTTACAGGTTACCATTTTAGATTTACAGAGGAGGTCTACTGCTAAAATTACTGCCCTCGATCTGACCTTCGCGGTGATACCTCACATGCATGGTGCAATTGCTGTTTACATTTGACGCCAGACGAAGCTTACGTTCGCCTTTTGCGCGAGAGCAGGGGGAGACAGGGGTTTTTTATTTTTTTCTTTATTTGTTTTTTCTTTTTTATATTACTTTTAAACTGTTCCTTTCATTTTTTTAAATCATTTTATTGTTATCTCAGGGAATGTAAATATCCCCTATGATAGCAATAGGTAGTGACAGGTACTCTTTTTTGAAAAAATTGGGGTCTATTAGACCCTAGATCTCTCCTCTGCCCTCAAAGCATCTGACCACACCAAGATTGGTGTGATAAAATGCTTACCCAATTTCACAATGGCGCTGTTTACATCCGGCGAAATCTAAGTCATAAAATGCTCGTAGCTTCTGGTTTCTTAGGCCATAGAGATGATTGGAGCCATTCTGGTCTCTGATCAGCTCTATGGTCAGCTGGCCAAATCTCCAGCTGCTAGGAATGGGCGAAACAATCCCCTGTTCGGTTCACATCCAGAATATGCGAACAGGCAAAAAATTTGTTCGAACACGCGAACACCGTTAAAGTCTATGGGACACGAAAGTGAATAATCAAAAGTGCTAATTTCAAAGGCTTATATGCAAGTTATTGTCATAAAAAGTGTTTGGGAACCTGGGTCCTGCCCCAGGGGACATGGATCAATGCAAAAAAAAGTTTTAAAAACGGCCGTTTTTTTGGGAGCAGTGATTTTAATAATGCTTAAAGTGAAATAAAAGTGTAATATTCCTTTAAATTTTGTACCTGGGGGTGTCTATAATATGCCTGAAAAGGGGCGCATGTTTCCCGTGTTTAGAACAGTCTGACAGCAAAATGACATTTCAAAGGAAAAAAAGTAAATTAAAACTACTTCCGGCTATTAATGAATTGCCGGTCTGACAATACACATAAAAGTTCATTGATAAAAACAGCATGGGAATTCCCCACATGGGAACCCCAAACCAAAAATTTTTTAAAAATGGCGTGGGGGTCCCCTAAAAAATCCATACCAGGCCCTTCAGGTCTGGTATGGATATTCAGGGGAACCCCGGCCAAAATTTAAAAAAAAAAATGGTGTGGGGTCCCCCTTTAAAATCTATACCAGATCTGAAGTCTGGTATGGATTTTAAGGGGAACCCCGTGCCAAAATTAAAAAAAAAAATGGCGTGGGGTCCCCCCAAAAATCCATACCAGACCCTTATCTGAGCACGCAACCTGTCAGGCCACAGTAAAAGAGGGGGGACGAGAGAGCGCCCCCCCCTCCTGAACCGCACCAGGCCACATGCCCTCAACATTGGGATGGTGCTTTGGGGTCCCCTCAAAGCACCTTGTCCCCATGTTGATGGGGACAAGGGCCTCATCCCCACAACCCTTGCCCGGTGGTTGTGGGGGTCTACAGGCGGGGAGCTTATTGGAATCTGGAAGCCCCCTTTAACAAGGAGACCCCCAGATCCCGGCCCTCCCCCCTGTGTGAAATGGTAAGGGCCTACCATTTCACAAAAAAAGTGTCAAAAATGTTAAAAATGACAAGAGACAGTGGAGTTGACGGGGACTTCCCTTTGGCATTCCCCGTGATGTCAGAGGGGGTGGGGTCACCGGGTGGCCCCGCCCTCTGTTATTTAAGAACCATCAGAAGACGAAAAGCGTCACACAGCGGGAGCCTCCCATCATGGTGGATGCGGAGCAGCCAGAGAACAAAAAGGGAAGAAGACGCCACGGAGGAAAATGCCGGACGAGAACACTGGAGGAAGAACCAGAAGAAGAAGAAGATGGAGGAAGAAACCGAAGGAAGATAGAAGAAAGAAGATAAAAGATAGAAGAAAGAAGAAACATTTAAATAAAGGAATTGTCAAAAACTGTCTCTTGTCATTTTTAACATTTTTGACAGTTTTTATGTGAAGTGGTAGGGTAAGTACCCCCTTACCATTTCACACAGGGGGGAGGGCCGGGATCTGGCGGTCCCCTTGTTAAAGGGGGCTTCCAGATTCCGATAAGCCCCCCGCCCGCAGACCCCCACAACCACTGGGCAAGGGTTGTGGGGACGAGGCCCTTGTCCCCACCAACATGGGGACAAGGTGCTTTGGGGGGGACCCCAAAGCACCCTCCCAATGTTGAGGGCATGTGGCCTGGTACCGTTCAGGGGGGTTCTCTCTCATCCCCCCTCTTTTCCTGTGGCCTGCCAGGTTGAGTGCTTGGATAAGGGTCTGGTATGGATTTTTGTGGGGACCCCACGCCATTTTTTTTATTTTGGCCGGGGTTCTCCTTAATATCCATGCCAGACCTGAAGGGCCTGGATTGGAATTTAGGGGAACCCACATCATTTTTTTTTAAATTTTGGTTCGGGGTTCCCCTGTGGGGAATTCCCATGCCATTTTTATCAATGAACTTTTATGTTTATTGTCGGACCGGCAATTCATTAATCGCCGCAAGTAGTTTTAAATGACTTTTTTTCCTTTGAAATGTAATTTTGCTGTCAGACTGTTCTAAACACGGGAAACATGCGCCCCTTTACAGGCATACTATAGACACCCCCCAGGTATTACATTATATTTAAAGGAATATTACACTTTTATTGTTTCACTTTAAGCATTATTAAAATCACTGCGCCCGAAAAAACGGCTGTTTTTAAAACTTTTTTTTGCATTGATCCATGTCCCCTGGGGCAGGACCCAGGTCCCCAAACACTTTTTATGACAATACCATGCATATAAGCCTTTAAAATTAGCACTTTTGATTTCTCCCATAGACTTTTAAAGGGTGTTCCGCGGCTTTCGAATTTGCCGCAAACACCCCAAATTGTTCGCTGTTCGGCAAACTGGCGAACAGCCGATGTTCGAGTCGAACATGAGTTTGACTCGAACTGGAAGCTCATCCCTACCGGCTGCATTCTCAGGTTCCCTGTTGGGACAGGCGAGCCAGAGAAAAACATGGAAGTCTAAAGGCTAATTAGCCACTAGGATTGCTTTTACATGAAATCTGACCACTGGCTGAAAAGAATGATACCACAATGATACCTAAACCTGCAGGCATCATTCAGGTATAACCACTCAAAGTCCAGCAACATACCAGTACGTTGCTGGTCCTTGTTGGGCATATATTATAAACTTTTTTTCATGCAGCCTGTGGGCTGAACGAAAAAAAGAGATTGATCGGTGGGTATGCCCACCATTAGAATACCTCCCTTCATCCACTCACTTCTAATGATGGGCATATATGCACCGTTTATATATGCCGAAGCATGGGGGCATCCACCCCAAAAGGTAGGTGCAAATCGCTCCTCCGCCCCTGCTGCCCCCATGCTTCAGCATATATGCTCTTTTTTTTAACTGTGGTGGTGAAATCACGTCTGACAGTGCTGGCATCATGGCTTTATGTATCGTGGGAGCAAACGCTGTTGCTGTCAAGATAAATAAATCCGCTCTGCAGCTGAATGGCGTACCTGAAAACAAAAAAATGGTTAACAATAAAACACAGTAAACAGTAAAGTATAAAAAAATTGCATAGCTATAAATCAAACATGAAAAAACATAATAACAATAAAACATTGCAGAATAAAATACAGTAAAAAGAGCAGAACAATAGAGAGAGAATAGAGAGAGAACAATAAAACGACAACTATTTTTGTTTTTTTTATTTTATATATTTTTTTGTGTTTTTTTTTTTTTTTACTTTTTTTTTTTACACTTTTTTTGTAACTGTACCTTTTGTAGCTGTAACCAGTTCCAGGTTCGGGTCTCTCAAAATGCGATGGCATCTTGGGAGACCCTGTGAAAGTGTGCCTAGTTTGTGCAGTGCTGTACCCTATGCTAATACTCAACTAGTGTGTGGTAGTGTTCAAAACATTCACCAATGCAAAGACCAGGATTGTCAGGACAGGAGGTACAATAATAGTGGGTGTCATGCCTATATCGGCGCTTGCTGCAGACATGACATCTTTTTTGGGGGGCTCGTTGGGTAGGGGTACTCGCGAGGACATAAAGAAAATGCCTTTCATGCAGCCGGTTGGGGAAGGTTAGGTGGAGAACCGTCTGGAAACAGAAGGGCTCTGATGATCTCTTCCTGGAATTTAAGGAAGGATCCCATCTGTCCTGAAGGTCTGTATAGCACATGAGCGTTCAGCAAAGCCAATTGAAATAAATAAACAGACACTTTCTTGTACCAGCATCTGGCCTTATGGGCAATTAGGTACGGCGCCAACAACTGGTCGTTGAGGTCCACGCCTCCCATATTTTGGTTATATTTGTGGACACAGAGGGGTTTCTCCACAACACCAGTCGCCGTAGTAATTTGGACCGTCAGGTCTGCATGAAGGGTGGTAAGAACAAAAACATTCTTATTATCCCTCCACTTCATAGCGAGCAAGTTATTACTCTCTCCCCCAACCTAAGAGGGGAATCTACAAGCCGCTGGAGAAAGCCCCGGCGATTAGGTCTCACGGTGCCACATGCTCCAATCTGCTGTTTAAACAAGTGACTAAAAAGTGGCAAGCTTGTGTAATAATTGTCCACATATAAGTGGTACCCCTTTCCGAATAAGGGTGACACCAAGTCCCGCACAATCTTGCCAGCTCTGTCTTGCAATTTCTTATAATGTTTATTTTTGCTTTCGGGCAATTAAAAGTTCTTTAAAATAAAAGTATTGGGGGTGTGGTCTGCCGACGAGCGTGATGGCCGCTTAGACTTACAGCTCAGTGCACTGGGGAGAATACCGGAGTGACTAGAGCCTGCATCCACACATGATTTGCAGTCATCCAAAGTCCACACATCCTGGACACCCTCCTGGAACGTGTCCCGCAAAAGAAAGGAAGAATACTGGCTGAAAAAAGCTGATGGCCTTCTTTCCCACAACGGGCCAGCCTGTGTTAGATAAAACATTAAAGGACATGCTCCTTTCTCCACAAACCTCCTTAATGTCAGATTTTGCATTACTAATTACCAAATTCTCATCTGACATACACAGTCTAGGGGATAGAGTCTCCTGTATTGAAAACAAAATGGAAGAGAGCACCACAACTGTAAACGATCTTGTGAAAGCCTATGATGAGGTAAAAGATGAACAATCCTGGATTAAAGTTGGCGGACATGGAGGACAGGTCCCGCCGTAATAATGTAAAATTATGTGGCATACCTGAGACAGTGCTACCTGCTGATCTTCACAAATATGCAAGTGACCTAATGCAAGCTATCCTTCCTACCGCCACTCCACTTGAAATTTTCATAGACCACATCGGCAGGATATCCAAACCATCTCACCTAGCCGCCTAGAAAAGAAATGCTTCTGGTGGCCGCCAGACCTGCGGGAACCCTTCCCACACCATTTGCAGAAATTCAGCTATTACCAGACCTCTCTAAGTATACTCTTCAACTGCATAGACAACTAAATCCTGTCACTAAAGCATTGTACAATCATAAAATCCAATACAATTGGTGGTACCCTGCAACCTTGCTGATTCCAAAAAAAGAACAACCCACGTTGCCACTAGGAATGAGCCTAACACCCCCCCCCAGTTCGGTTTGCACCAGAACATGCAAAGAAACAAAAAAATTGTGCGAACATGCAAACACCGTTAAAGTCTATGGGACACGAATGTGAAAAATCAAAAGTGCTCATTTTAAAGGCTTATATGCAAGTTATTGCCATAAAAAGTGTTTGGGAACCTGGGTACTGGCCCAGGGGACAAGAATCAATGCAAAAAAAGTTTTTTAAATGGCCATTTTTTCAGGAGCAGTGATTTTAAGAATGCTTAAAGTGAAACAATAAAAATGAAATATTCCTTTGAATATCGTGCCTGGGAGGTCCTGCCATGGTCATGCGCTACTTTTAGTCTGCCTGTAAAGTAGCGCATTTTTCCCATGTTTATAACAGTACCGCAGCTAAATTACATTTCTAAAGGAAAAAAGTAATTTTAAATTTGCTCACGGCTGTAATGTATTACCGGATCCCAGCAATATACATAAAAAATCATTGAAAAATGGTACGGGTTCCCCCCAGTCCATTACCAGGCCTTCGGGTCTGGTATGGATATTAAAGGGAACTCCACGCCAAAATTTTTAAAAAAATGGCGTGGGATCCCCCCAAAATCCATTTCATGTACCCCATACCCATTCACATAGGGGGTGGCCAGAATCTGGGGGCCCCCTTGTTAAAGTCAGCTTCCAGATTCTGATAAGCCCCCTGCCCGCAGACCCCTACAACCACCGGGCAAGGGTTGTGGGGATGAGGCCCTTGTCCTCATCAACATGGGGACAAGGTACTTTGGGGGGACCCAAATTACCCTCCCCATGTTGAGGGCATGTTGTCTGGTATGGTTCAGGAGGGGGGCGCTCCCTCACCCCCCCTTTTCCTGTGGCCTGCCAAGTTGCATGCTTGGATAAGGGTCTGGTATGGATTTTGGGGGACCCCACACCATTTTTTTTATTTTAGGGCGGAGTTCGCCTTAAAATGCATACCAGACCTAAAAGGCCTGGTATGGATTTTGGGGGGGACCTCCACACCATTTTTTTTTATTTTGGCATGGAGTACCCCTTAAAATCTATACCAGACCTGAAGGGCCTGGTATGGACAGGGGGAGGGGGGAACCCTTGCCATTTTTTTCTTAATTCTGTCATAGGGCTCCCCTTAACCACTTTAATACACTATATTATATATTGTACACTGCACTATATACTCTGAACTGCAGTATATACTGTATACTATATGGACTGCACTATATACTCTGCAGAAACATTGGGTCTTAGGTGTTGGTGGTGCCAGAACACTTTAACCCCTCACAGTTACTCTTGTGTGCAGGAACAGGCCCTGCTGTAATTAAATCCCCCTGTTAAACAGGGGCAGAAAAATTGGACCATTGTTGGAAGCTAGCATCATCATGATTGAGGAGGAATAGGATAGGCAGCATAGGCAGTCTTCAAGTGATCTCAGATCCATAGCAAATTCAATCAGTTACATCAGCATTAGGTGCTTGATAGCTGCTGATCCTGGACTGATTCATTTTTATAAATGTGAGCCTATCAACAGAGTCTGTGGACAGGCGCACTCTTTGATCCATTACAAACCCTCCAGCAGCACTGAATTTTTTTTGTCTGCCATTTACCTTTCCAGCATTGTCGCAAAGTTCCATTATACCTTCACATTAAGAACTACCAACTTTTACCTCAATGCCACAGAGTACCATCAGGTCCAGCCTCAACTAAGTGTGTGAACCACCACTCATTTTCAGCTAACTATGCCACTTAAGATATTATCCATAAATGCGAATGGGCTTAACCACCCTACCAAGCGCCACTCCTTATGGAAAACTGCTCAGGATAATAATTGTGACATACTATGTATCCAAGAGACACATTTTTCATCCTCGGCTACACCTAAATGCTCCAACAAATGCTTTCCACACATAGTTCAAGCCTCCTTTACCTCAAGGAAATGAGGAGTTCTAATTGCCATCACAGTAACCTTCCAATTCCACCAAACGATACTAGACCCGAATGGCAGAATCTTAGTGCTGATTTTCACCATTAACAATGTTCCATATACCTTGATAAACATTTACTCTACCACACCCATCAAATGTGCTTTCTCAAAAAACTCATGCAAATTATCAAGACCACCAAGCAAGGCCATGTAAAAATGTGTGGGGACTTTAACTTAGTACCGGATGTACAGATGGACTCTTCCACTGCCACCAAAAGATGGGAATCTCCCTTGAAGAAATTCCTGATTGACTAGATATGTTTGACATTTGGTGGTGTCACCATGGGTCAGAGAAAGACCATACATACTTTTCTCCACCTCATAGAACATATTCACGTATAGATCTCTTTCTGACAGACAAATGGCTTCTCCAAAAGGCCACATGCTCTACTACACTATACACATCATGTCGTGATCGAACCACACACCCATCAGCATCTCTATTGCAGACACGCCACCCTGACCCAGAGCCAACATTTGGTGAGTGAACAATTTTTTACCGCAGCAACCAACATATATCAAAGAAATTACAACCCTACTCTCTGAATCTATCTCTAACAATGTGGGTTCAGTACCACGGCATGGTATGGAATGCACATAAAGCTTTCATTAGAGGTGTTTTACTGCAAATGGATTCTCGTATGAAAAAAAAAGAGGACACAGCATCTAGACACGCTTACGACTAACATAACCAACTAACATAACCAACAACAAGAACTTTGAACCCTTCTCTTACATTCCTTCTCTTACATTCCTTTGAAAAGACGCATTGTAAATTGAAGGCTACAGCTTACTCCACCTCCAATAAAGAGGGGAGAGCTCTAGCTCAGCGTCTACATGGCTACCAAGCTAGGTCCAAAATAGCCAATCTAATTCACCCCATTCCAAAAAAAAACTGATGGACCCACAAGACATTGCTGACACCTTCAGTGCATATTATAGCGATCTGTATAACATCAAACTAGATACTCAGACTCATTAACCTTCTATCAAAGATATTAACGCCTTTCTTAATTATATCAAATTTCCAACTCTAGCTGACAAGCAACTAAATTTCCTAAATGAACCCTTCACAGCCGCTGAAATGCAATCTGTTATTAAATCTCTCCCAAAGGGGGAAGCCCAGACGGGCTCGCTAGCGAATACTACCAACAATTCCCCCACTTACTAACACCTCCTTATAAATACTCTATTTAATGATGCTGCCTCCTCTTCTTCATTCCCTCCTGAAATGCTACAAGCATTAATAATAACCCTTTCCAAACCAGGAAAGGAACCGACTGTCCCACAAAATTTCAGCCTGATCTCATTGCTTAATATCGACCTAAAGATCTACGTAAAAACTATTGCCACTCGATTGAACAACATACTGCGCACCCTGATTCATCGAGACCAGTCAGAATTCACACATGGTCGCCAGGCACCAGATGCAACTAGAAGGCTTATAGCTATTATCCACCATACCAAATATAGTGGAACACCTTCTCTGCTTCAATCTGTTGAAGCAGAGAAGGCGTTTGACAGGATCCCCTGGACTTATATCCACAGAGTCCTTCTAAAATTTGGCTTTAATGGAAACATTTTGCAAGCAAATCTAACTCTTTACATCACCCCATCAGCAAAATTATACACATCAGAAATGTTATCCCAATCATTCCACATAACCAATGGTGCTCTACCCTTTTCAAACTCTTCCCATTCCTATCCCCCATACCTATTTCAAATATCTCCAAACAATGTTAAGTAGATTCATTTGGCAGGGGAAAAAACCTTGTGCCAATTCAAATGTCATCAAATACAGGACAGTGGGAGGTTCAGGATATATAGACTTAGAGATTTGCTATTTAGCCACCTTATTAACACAACTACAAGAATGGTTCAGCTCACCCCCTAAGACCCTCTGGGGACAGAATATTCCTTTCTCATTTGTTCAGACTTACAATCCTGACTCCTTGGAACACCTTTGGGATCCACGATACTGAATGCTTTTACACCCAAAATGAAAGGGTCGGTTCAAGAATGGAAAATGTTCATAGAACAATCATTTCCACTTCCCCCATCCCGTTAGAAACCCTAAAACATTTAACACCTGACCAACTGCTATCTCATTGGACTAGCAAAGGGATCTCACATATTCAAAATCTCTTCTCTGACTCAAGCTTAAAAACCAACTCCAAAGGGAATACTCACTTTCTGCCTCTGAATATTTTACCTATCTACGCGTGGCTCACTGCTTATCTACCCTACCCATCCCCAATCCCCTCTACACCCTGCCCGCTATCGCCTGGTCCTTTCTAACGCATACATCACCCAAACAAAAAAGGCATCTCAGCATTCTATAACACACTACACCAGAAACAGGATTTCAATAAGTCCACTTCATACAGTATCTACACTGGGAATCAGATTTGAAGGCCTCCTTTTGAGAAAGACAATGGGTGAAGGCATTCAATTCCATTTACCAATTTATTCATAGTTCAGCATTATGGGAGCAATCCCAAAAAATATCCCACAGGTGTTACCTGACACCTGCAAGACTAGCATCCTTTAGCCCTTAAACTTCTGACTCCTGTAGGAGATGTGAAAAAGAGAGGGGGACTTAATCCATGCCCTACCCTACAGCCCTTTTGGTCCAGCATTTTCCAGATCTTGGAAGACGTATTAAACTGCCATGTACTGCCATCCCCGGACTAGCACTACTATATCTGAAAATAGAAGACATCCCTTCTCCCCACAGACTGGTTACAACTCACTTCCTATTGGCAGCCAAACTTAGCATACTATGCCTGTGTTAAGCAACACAAGCCCCCTCCATCGAGGATACACTTGATTTGGTAAATACACACTGTAGTTATGAAATCATAGTTACATAGTTACATAGTAGGCAAGGCCAAAAAAGGACACAAGTCCATCAAGTCTGACCTATGTGTGTGATTTTATGTCAGTATTACATTGTATATCCCTGTATGTTGTGGTCGTTCAGGTGCTTATCTAATAGTTTTTTGAAATTGTCAATGCTCCCTGCTGAAACCACTGCCTGTGGAAGAGAATTCCACATCCTCACCGCACTTACAGTAAAGAACCATCTACACAGTTTAAGGTAGAACCGCTTTTCTTCTCACCTTAGTGAATGGGCGCATGTCTTAAATTCCCTTTTGCGGAAAAGTTTTATCCCAATTGTGGGGTCACCGGTACGGTATTTGTACATTGAAATCATATCCTTTCTCAAGTGTCTCTTCTCCAGAGAGAATAAGTTCAGTGCTTGTAACCTTTCCTCATAACTAAGGTCCTCCAGTCCCTTTATTGGCTTCATGGCCCTTCTCTGGACCCTCTCCAGTTCCAGCACTTACCTTCTGAGGACTGTTGCCCAGAACTGGATGCCATACTCAGGTGCGGCCGTACCAGAGTCTTGTAGAGTGGGAGAATTATTGTTTCATCTCTGGAGTTAATCCCCTTTTTAATGCATGCCAATATTCTGTTTGCTTTGCTTGCAGCAGCTTGACATTGCATGCCATTGCTGAGCCTGTCATCTACTAGGACCCCCAGGTCCTTTTTCATCTTAGATTCCTCCAGAGGTTCTCCCAGAGGTTCTCCCCCTAATGAGTATATTGCATCATCTTAGATTCCCCCAGAGGTCCCCCCCCCCAATGAGTATATTGCATTCATATTTTTTGCCACCCAAATGCATTTTTTAAAATTTTTCTACATTTACCTCTTGGCGTCCGCGCTATAGCCGAATGACGGCTACAGTGCGGACCTGAATTTCCGGTAGGCTGTCATATAATGTCCTCTCCTTTGCACGCTCCCCACGCACCCCCTGCAGGGTGCGCGCAGCACGCTGTGATCACAGAGTCACCGAAACTCGGGTGATCACAGATCCGAGTAAGGGGCCGATCCCGACCCCTTACCACGTGATCAGCTGTCAGCCAATGACAGCTGATCATGTGTGTAAGCAAAAGCTCAGCAATCATTTTTTTTCTCCTCACGTGTGAGGAGAAAAAAAAGCTGATCACCGGCTTATGTGCAAGGGACATTGGTCCCGAAGAGGATGGCAATCAGTACCCTCATCTGTGCCAATCATCTGTGCCAATCAGTACCCCCTGCCAGTGCCACCTGCCATTGCCACCTGCCAGTGCCCACGGTGCCACCTATCAATGCCCACAAGTGCCACCTATCAATGCCCACCAGTGGTGATAATCAGTGCCTCATCAATGCCACCTAGCAGTGCTGCCTATCAGTGTAACCTACCAGTGCCGATCAGTGCCCATCACTGCCACCCATCAGTGCCCATTATCAGTGCCCATCACTTCCAGCTATCAGTGCCACCTATTAGTGCCACTTCTCAGTGCCGCCTATCATTACCCACCAGTGCTGCCTATCAGTGCCCACCAGTGCCGCCTTATCGGTGCCCATCAGTGCAGCCCATTATTGGCCATCAGTGCAGCCCATTGGTGCCCATCAGTGCAGCCCATCAGTGCAGCCTCATCAGCGTACATCAATGAAGGAGAACAATTACCTGTTTGCAAAATGTTATAACAAAATATAAAAAAAAAAATATATATTTTTTTAATTGGCAAGTGGTTAAACCTCATTTGCCATGTAGATGCCCAACACATTAATTTGTTCATATATTCTTGCAAGGTTTCCACATCCTGCAGAGAAGTTATTTCCCTGCTTAGCTTTGTATCATCTGCAAATACAGAGATTGACTGGTTTATCCCATCCTCCAAGTCGTTTATGAATAAATTGAATAAGATAGGTCCCAGGACAGAACCCTGGGGGACCCCACTTTCCACCCCAGACATTCTGAGTACTCCCCATTTATCACTACCCTCTGGACTCGCCCATGTAGCCAGTTTTAAATCCATGTACTTACCCTATGGTCCATGCCAGACCTTACTTTGTACAGTAGACATTTAGGGGGAACTGTATCAAATGCTTTTGCAAAATCCAGATACACCACTTCTACGGGCCTTCCTTTATCTAGATGGCAGCTCACCTCCTCATAGAAGGTTAATAGATTGGTTTAGCAAGAACAATTCTTCATTAATCCATTGCTGATTACTGCTAATGATACCGTTGTCATTACTAAAATCTTGTATATAGTCCCTTATCCCCCCCAAGAGCTTGCATACTATTGGTGTTAGGCTAACTGGTCTGTAATTCCCAGGGGTGTATCCTGGCCCTTTTTTAAATATTGGTGCTACATTGGCTTTTCTCCAATCAGCTGGTACCATTCCAGTCAGTAGACTGTCAGTAAAAATTAGGAACAATGGTCTCGCAATTACTTGACTGAGTTCCTTAAGGACCCTCGGGTGCAAGCCATCTTGTCCCGGTGACTTGTTTGTGTTAAGTTTTTCAAGTCTATTTCTAATTTTTCTTCTGTAAGCCATGAAGGTGCTTCCTGTGACGTGTCATGAGGATAAACATTGCAGTTTTGGTTACCGTAGCCCCCCGATTCCTAGAGGAGAAGAATAAATTCAATACCTTTGCCTTCTCTCCTTTCTTAGTAACCAGGTTCCTTTAATTATTCTTTATGGGACCAATATGATCTGACCTCCCTTTTTTACTATTTATGTACTTAAAGAATTTCTTGGGATTTTTTTTTTACTCTCCTCCGCTATTTGCCTTTCGTGTTCTATCTTAGCATCCCTGATTGCATCCTTACATTTCTTGTTGCATTCTTTGTAAAGTTGGAATGCTGCTGATGATCCCTCAGCCTTGCATTTTTTACAGGGCTTTTCCTTTGCTTATTTATGCATTTTTACGTTGGAGTTAAGTCACCCAGGACATTTATTAGCTCTTTTAAATGTATTTGTCAATGGGATGCACTGGCTAATATCCTTATTTAATATGCCCATAAAGCACACCTAATTTTCCTCCGTGTTCTTTGTTCCTAGGATTTTATCCCATTTATTATCTTCTAGCAAGGCTCGTAGTTTAGGTAAGTTGGATCTTTTGAAATTCAGTGTCTTTGCATTACCCTTTTGTTTCCTATTTGTGCGATTTATACTAAAACGAATGGACCTGTGATCAGGTCTGTATTGTTGGTAATCCAGTAGGTCTAGTAAGGCTTTATTTCTAGTTGGTGTGTTTACCATCTTACCCATGAAATTGTCCTGCAAGACCTTTAGGAAATGACAAGCTTTAGATGAGTGCGTGGTTCTTTCCACCCAGTCTATGTCTGGATGATTAAAGTCCCCCATTATGATGACACTTCCCATCCTTGCCACTAATCCAAATTGTGATAGGAGGTCCATCTCCGTCTCTGCCTCCTCCCTCTGGTTAGGGGGCCTATAGCATACTCACAGTACTACTTTCCCCTTTCCTCCCTTTGTAGCTCTACCCATAAGGATTCCACCTCCTCCCTTGCTCCCTTTGTGATGTTATTTCTCACTTGTACATCATTCTTGATATACAGGCATACCCCTCTCCCTTTTTTGCCCTCTCTATCCCTGCGATATAGGGAATACCCTAGAATGGTTGCCAGCCAGTCATGAGAGCTGTTGAACCAAGTCTCTGAAATTCTTACAAAATCTAAATCCTCCTCAAACAGTAGCTGTAGTTCTCCCATCTTGTCTGCCAGACTCTTGGCATTGGTGAACATGCCACGTAGTTTAGACCGATCGCATACTATCTCCTTATTGGGTGTTCTGAGGTTGCAAATAGGACTTGTTATTATACATACCACAGGTTTAGATACTTTAGTCAACCTATCGCTAATGCTCCCAATACTACCCTCTGGAATTTGTTCCGCTCTCACTATCTCTACATCTGGACCCCCCGTCACCTAGTTAAATACCCCTCTAACTTGTTGGCCATCTTCACTCCCAGCAGATCTGCACCCTCCTCATTTAGATGCAGTCTGTCCCTGCTAAAGAGCTTGTAACTGACTGAGAAGTAGGCCCAGTTCTCCAGGAACCCAAACCCCTCCTTTTTACACCAATTCCTTAGCCACTTGTTTACTTCCTTAATCTCCCTCTGCCTTTCTAGTGTGACTCGAGGTACTGGTAGTATTTCTGAGAATACTACCTTGTAGGTCCTTTTCCTCAATTTAGATCCTAAGTCCCTAAAATCGTTTAAGGACACTCCATCTTCCTCTGACTTTGTCATTGGTGCCAACGTGCACCATGACAGCCAGGTCATCCCCAGCCCCTCCCAATTATCTGTCCACCAGATCCATGATGTGCTGAACCCAATCGACCAGTAGCCACATACAGTTTGGCACTTCAGGTCTTTGTTACAGATTGCCCTCTCTGTCCTTCTAAGAATTGAGTCCCCTAACACTAGAATCTATCTTTCCTTTCCCTTGGCTTTACTCCCACCCTCACTGGAGGAGTTATTCCCCTGGCAGCTAGGGGAGTCACTCACCTCCAGCAGTGCTGGTTGTCAGCTCTGCCAGGAGACTCTAACCGTCCCTTCAGTTTCCTGACCGGTAGACTTGTTATCCCAGTATCAGGTGGAAGGGCGGTTGAGATCCTGCAGCCAGAATATGGGACCACAATGGGAAGTACAAACAGACAAAATCAAGGTATACCAAACAAACAACTCACAGTTGGTAGAATGTGAAGTCAGCGAACCCCAATCAGAGTAATCTAAAGAAGTAGTTCAAGAGGCAAGGTTGGGAACAGGCAGAGTCGGTAACGGATATCTGCAAAGTCCAAAGGAGTAGTCCAAGAGGCAAGGTCGGGAACAGGCAGAGTTGGCAACACTGGTCAGCGAAGTCCAAAGAAATAGTCCAAGAAGCCTAGTTGGGAACAAGCAGAAGTCAGCAGCAGAATATAATATGTTAAATACCAACAACCAGGAAACAGGACCTATACTAGGGCGAAAATTAGTGTACCATGGGTAGCACAACTGGACATTTATTGCTTAGCTCACCTTCTACCTTTTCCTGTTCCCTTATTATTTCTGTCAGGTAACCTGAGTACAGGTGACAGATGCACCCCGTTGGGGTCTGGAGTGCACCGCAAGGTAGTGGACCCTATGGCTGACTGCTGCGGATGGAGCTCTAAGTGATACAGGAGAGCAGGTACTCTGTAGTACCAACACGGATGACACTGGGAGCTAGAGCATGAGATTTCCCAGGGCGTGAAATATAAAAACCAGTGGGTGTTCACCAGAGGCCCCTAGTGGCGGGGATGGATTTATCTGCAGTCTGGCTCCATGTTGCAACCCCTAGGGCCTCCCAGCTCACGGTAGACTACAGAGAGGTAGAGAGGAAGCAGCAGACAGTGACAACAAAGGATAGTCAGGAAATAGCCAAAGGTCGGGGCAACAAGCAGGTAAGGATAGTCAGGGGATAGCCAAAGGTCGGGGCAACAAGCAGGCAAGGATAGTCAAGAACAAACCAAGATCAGTAACTGGAATCAGACATAGAACACACAGCAAGTAGCACACGGAAGCCAGATACACAATATTGATCAGCAGGGCTGGCTTGCAGTGTACAGGTTAATATAGAGTTCCCTGATAGGGGCTGGGGTGGAGCCATGCTTTGAGGAGAGATTATTTAAGCAGCCAGGTGAGAGTGGCTAGCCTCTTAAGCTGAACACATAGAGAGATAAGCTGACAGTCTAACATTACTGCATATCCATGACAATTTCCCAATGCAAATTTTATTATTGCCTTCCTTACCACTAAGTCGGGCTGCCCAGATGGGCCCCCGAATATCACCATGTATAATTGTTTGATGTACAAATGTTCTGTATCATTTTTGAAAACACTTCAATAAAAATTGTTGAAAAAAAAGTCTTGGCAATTTTACATTGAAGAACATTATTCTGAAATAGTTTGACAATTTTTAGATGCAGCTTTTCACAGGTTGGTGAACCTCTGCCTACTTTTTCTGAGACACTCTTACTCCCTAAGATGCTCTTTTTATAACTAATCATATGGCTGACTTGTTGCCAATTAACCTAATTAGTTGTAAAATGTTCTTCCAGCTCTTAAGCTGGCCATACACCTATAGATTATCTGCAGATTTTCTATGGTTAGATGGAAAAAGTGCAACAGATTTCTCCATGTTCGCTAAACTGTGTGGATGGAGGAATCTCCCACTTTTTCCATCTAACCATAGAAAATCTGCAGATAATCTATAGGTGTATGGCCAGCTTTAGTTCTTAGCATCCCTTACTTTTTGATGCCAGCTTTTTGTTGCCCTGTCACAAAGTTTTTGAGAAGTGTTGCTGCCATCAATTTCAAAATGACCTTATTTTTTTATTAAAATTGTATACTTTTTTATATTAAACATGTGATATGTAGTCTATTTTCTACTGGGAATAAAATATGGGTTTATGAGATTTGCAAATCATTGCATTCTGTCTTTTTGAAGATTTTATACAGTGTCCCAAACTTTTTTTTTAATTGGGGTTATATATATCCAGTACACCCTAGCAATTAACATATTTTATTTGCTCTATTTTACTCTGTTAAATATACCATCGAAAAGTGTTGTTAAGTAATACCTGTGGATCTTGTCAAAAACTCAGAGCTGTTCTGTGTCCTGTGCAAACTTCTTGCATTATCCTAAGGAGCGTTACCAGCCCTCTATTTTCTTGGGACTATTAATATTTATGTTGTAGATAATAGGATAGAGGAACAGTTTAAGCACAGTAGTTTAGCAAAAGGCAACTGGACAGGGCTGATACCACTCAATCTACAAAATGCTGTCTGTTGTCAACCCACACCAGGACATAGAAGCCAGGTGCATTTTGAACAATTAATATTTATGTTTTGAAGAATAGGATAGGAGGGGACAGTTTGAGTAGTTTAGCAAAAGACAACTGGACAGGGTTGACAACTCAGTCCATAAGATACTGTGAGTTGGCAGCCCACAACAGGACTTAAAGCCGTTGTATACCTTTTTTTTTTACTTTTACCTACAGGTAAACCTATAATAAGGCTTACCTGTAGGTAAAAAAATATCTCCTAAACCTGTAAGGTTTAGGAGATATTCCCCTCGCAATGAGCCGCTGACTGCAGCGGCGCATGCGCACAGGGGATTCTCAGCAGACAGCCCGGCAGAAGTCTCCCGCGCGCATGCGCGGGAGTGACGACATCGCGGCTCCGGCCACTCACAGCGCCGGAGCCGCGATACCCGTCTGAGAACTTGGGGTTGGGGTTGTATAAGGGGTATATTTTTGCTATTTTGAAAATGCATGGTTAGGAAGGAGGGGTTGAATCTCACGTCTTTTTCACTCACCCATGTCTGAATGTAGTTTTACCCTCTACACAGATATAACCACCTGCATCTTGAATTTTTCATTGCCCTACATGGAATGCCAATTTGTAATTCCATCTGCGTCCATAATGGAGTTGCCCATATTCCTCTTATTTTTGTGATGTCCTGAATATGCAGTATCTAAGGAATTGTGATCATTTATGGTATGGTCTTCACTTATTATTGTATGCAACAAGTTCACAGCGTGTTCTTGAGTTGTCTTATGGTGCATGCCACAAGAGGAAGCTCTAGTCTCTGAGTTGTAATGTTGTGTTTTTAATGCATTCCCATCTCTTGTTCTTTCTGTCATGTTATTAGGTTCATATAAGTAGAACTTGGGGCTTAACCACTTCAACCCTGGAAGGATTTACCCCCTTCCTGACCAGAGCACTTTTTACAATTTGGCACTGCGTCGCTTTAACTGCTAATTGCGCGGTCATGCAATGCTGTATCCAAACAAATTTTTTTTTTTCCCACAAATAGAGCTTTCTTTTGATGGTATTTGATCACATCTGCGGTTTTTATTTTTTGAGCTATAAATGGAAAAAGACAGAACATTTTGAAAAAAAATTATATTTTCTACTTTTTGTTATAATAAAAATCCAATAAACTCAATTTTAGTCATACATTTAGGCCAAAATGTATTCGGCCACAAGACTTTGGTAAAATAAATGTCAATAAGGGTATATTTATTGGTTTGCGCAAAAGTTATAGCGTCTACAAACTAGGGTACATTTTCTGGAATTTACACAGCTTTTAGTTTATGACTGCCTATGTCATTTCTTGAGGCGCCATGGTTATATGTGAAATTGCGCCCCCAAAAAAATGTATCTGCTTCTCCTGAGTATGGGGATACCACATGTGTGGGACTTTTTGGGAGCCTAGTCCCTTACGGAGCCCCGAAATCCAAGCACTGCCTTCAGGATTTCTAAGGGCGTAAATTTTGATTTCACTCCTCACTACCTATAACAGTTTTGAAGACCATAAATCGCCAAGATGGCACAAAACCCCCCCAAATGACCCTATTTTGGAAAGTAGATGCCCCAGGCTATTTGCTGAGAGGCATGTTGAGTCCATGGAATATTTGATATTTTGCCACAAATTGCAGGAAAAAACAAACTTTTTTTTTTTTTAACAAAGTTGTCACTAAATGATATATTGCTCACACAGGCCATGGGCATATGTGGAATTGCACACCAAAATACATTCTGCTGATTCTCCTGAGTATGGTGATACCACATGTGTGGGGACTTTTTGGGAGCCCAGCCACGTACGGGGCCCCGAAAACCAAACACCGCCTTCAGGATTTCTAAGGGTGTAAATTTTTTATTTCACTCCTCACTACCTTTCACGGTTTTGAAGGCCATAAAATGCCCAAATGGCACAACCCCCCCCCCAAATGACCCAATTTTGGAAAGTAGACACCCCAAGCTATTTGCTGAGAGGCATGTTGAGTTTATGGAATATAACTTTTTTTTTTTTTTGCACAAAGTTGTCACTAAATGATATATTGCTCAAACATGCCATGGGCATATGTGGAATTACACCCCAAAATACATTCTGCTGCTTCTCCTGAATATGGCGATACCACATGTGTGGGACTTTTTGGGAGCCTAGCTGCATACGGGACCCCAAAAACCAATCACCGCCTCCAGGATTTCTAAGGGCGTAAATGTTTGATTTCACTCCTCACTACCTATCACAGTTTCGAAGGCCATAAAATGCCAAGATAGCATAACCCCCCCCCAAATGACCCCATTTTGGAAAGTAGACACCCCAAGCTATTTGCTGAGAGGCATGGTGAGTATTTTGCAGCTCTCATTTGTTTTTGAAAATGAAGAAAGACAAGAAAAATGTATTTTTTTTTTCTTTTTTCAATTTTCAAAACTTTGTTGACAAAAAGTGAGGTCTGCAAAATACTCACTATACCTCTCAGCAAATAGCTTGGGGTGTCTACTTTCCAAAATGGGGTCATTTGGGGGGTTTTGTGCCACCTGGGCATTCCATGGCCTCCGAAACTGTCATAGGCAGTGAAGAGTGAAATCAAAAATTTACACTCTTAGAAAGCCTTGGTTTTCGGGGTCCTGTACGCGGCTAGGCTCCCAAAAGTCTCACACATGTGGTATCCCCGTACTCAGGACAAGCAACAGAATGTATTTTGGGGTGTAATTTCACATATTCCCATGGCATGTTTGAGAAATATATCATTTAGTGACAACTTTGTGCAAAAAAAAAAAAAAGTTTGTCACTTTCCCGCAACTTGTGGCAAAATATTAAATATTCTATGGACTCAACATGCCTCTCAGCAAATAGCTTGGGGTGTCTACTTTCCAAAATGGGGTCATTTGGGGGGGTTGAACTGTCCTGGAATTTTATGCACAACATTTAGAAGCTTATGTCACACATCACCCACTCTTCTAACCACTTGAAGACAAAGCCCTTTCTGACACTTTTTGTTTACATGAAAAAATTATTTTTTTTTTTGCATCTTGAATCTTTCATTGCCCTACATGGAATGCCAATTTGTAATTCCATCTGCGTCCATAATGGAGTTGCCC
Organism: Aquarana catesbeiana; assembly: GCF_042186555.1. NCBI lineage: Eukaryota > Metazoa > Chordata > Amphibia > Anura > Ranidae > Aquarana > Aquarana catesbeiana. The sequence goes on from NC_133328.1 coordinate 233,495,777, forward strand.
ATATTCCTCTTATTTTTGTGATGTCCTGAATATGCAGTATCTAAGGAATTGTGATCATTTATGGTATGGTCTTCACTTATTATTGTATGCAACAAGTTCACAGCGTGTTCTTGAGTTGTCTTATGGTGCATGCCACAAGAGGAAGCTCTAGTCTCTGAGTTGTAATGTTGTGTTTTTAATGCATTCCCATCTCTTGTTCTTTCTGTCATGTTATTAGGTTCATATAAGTAGAACTTGGGGCTTAACCACTTCAACCCTGGAAGGATTTACCCCCTTCCTGACCAGAGCACTTTTTACAATTTGGCACTGCGTCGCTTTAACTGCTAATTGCGCGGTCATGCAATGCTGTATCCAAACAAATTTTTTTTTTTCCCACAAATAGAGCTTTCTTTTGATGGTATTTGATCACATCTGCGGTTTTTATTTTTTGAGCTATAAATGGAAAAAGACAGAACATTTTGAAAAAAAATTATATTTTCTACTTTTTGTTATAATAAAAATCCAATAAACTCAATTTTAGTCATACATTTAGGCCAAAATGTATTCGGCCACAAGACTTTGGTAAAATAAATGTCAATAAGGGTATATTTATTGGTTTGCGCAAAAGTTATAGCGTCTACAAACTAGGGTACATTTTCTGGAATTTACACAGCTTTTAGTTTATGACTGCCTATGTCATTTCTTGAGGCGCCATGGTTATATGTGAAATTGCGCCCCCAAAAAAATGTATCTGCTTCTCCTGAGTATGGGGATACCACATGTGTGGGACTTTTTGGGAGCCTAGTCCCTTACGGAGCCCCGAAATCCAAGCACTGCCTTCAGGATTTCTAAGGGCGTAAATTTTGATTTCACTCCTCACTACCTATAACAGTTTTGAAGACCATAAATCGCCAAGATGGCACAAAACCCCCCCAAATGACCCTATTTTGGAAAGTAGATGCCCCAGGCTATTTGCTGAGAGGCATGTTGAGTCCATGGAATATTTGATATTTTGCCACAAATTGCAGGAAAAAACAAACTTTTTTTTTTTTTAACAAAGTTGTCACTAAATGATATATTGCTCACACAGGCCATGGGCATATGTGGAATTGCACACCAAAATACATTCTGCTGATTCTCCTGAGTATGGTGATACCACATGTGTGGGGACTTTTTGGGAGCCCAGCCACGTACGGGGCCCCGAAAACCAAACACCGCCTTCAGGATTTCTAAGGGTGTAAATTTTTTATTTCACTCCTCACTACCTTTCACGGTTTTGAAGGCCATAAAATGCCCAAATGGCACAACCCCCCCCCCCAAATGACCCAATTTTGGAAAGTAGACACCCCAAGCTATTTGCTGAGAGGCATGTTGAGTTTATGGAATATAACTTTTTTTTTTTTGCACAAAGTTGTCACTAAATGATATATTGCTCAAACATGCCATGGGCATATGTGGAATTACACCCCAAAATACATTCTGCTGCTTCTCCTGAATATGGCGATACCACATGTGTGGGACTTTTTGGGAGCCTAGCTGCATACGGGACCCCAAAAACCAATCACCGCCTCCAGGATTTCTAAGGGCGTAAATGTTTGATTTCACTCCTCACTACCTATCACAGTTTCGAAGGCCATAAAATGCCAAGATAGCATAACCCCCCCCCCCAAATGACCCCATTTTGGAAAGTAGACACCCCAAGCTATTTGCTGAGAGGCATGGTGAGTATTTTGCAGCTCTCATTTGTTTTTGAAAATGAAGAAAGACAAGAAAAATGTATTTTTTTTTTCTTTTTTCAATTTTCAAAACTTTGTTGACAAAAAGTGAGGTCTGCAAAATACTCACTATACCTCTCAGCAAATAGCTTGGGGTGTCTACTTTCCAAAATGGGGTCATTTGGGGGGTTTTGTGCCACCTGGGCATTCCATGGCCTCCGAAACTGTCATAGGCAGTGAAGAGTGAAATCAAAAATTTACACTCTTAGAAAGCCTTGGTTTTCGGGGTCCTGTACGCGGCTAGGCTCCCAAAAGTCTCACACATGTGGTATCCCCGTACTCAGGACAAGCAACAGAATGTATTTTGGGGTGTAATTTCACATATTCCCATGGCATGTTTGAGAAATATATCATTTAGTGACAACTTTGTGCAAAAAAAAAAAAAAGTTTGTCACTTTCCCGCAACTTGTGGCAAAATATTAAATATTCTATGGACTCAACATGCCTCTCAGCAAATAGCTTGGGGTGTCTACTTTCCAAAATGGGGTCATTTGGGGGGGTTGAACTGTCCTGGAATTTTATGCACAACATTTAGAAGCTTATGTCACACATCACCCACTCTTCTAACCACTTGAAGACAAAGCCCTTTCTGACACTTTTTGTTTACATGAAAAAATTATTTTTTTTTTGCAAGAAAATTACTTTGAACCCCCAAACATTATATATTTTTTAAAGCAAAGGCCCTGCAGATTAAAATGGTGGGTGTTTCATTTTTTTTTCACACAGTATTTGCGCAGCGATTTTTCAAACGCATTTTTTTGGGAAAAAACACACTTTTTAAATTTTAATGCACTAAAACACATTATATTGCCCAAATGTTTGATGTAATAAAAAAGATGATCTTAGGCCGAGTACATGGATACCAAACACGACATGCTTTAAAATTGCACACAAACGTGCAGTGGTGACAAACTCAATACATTTTTAAAAGCTTTTGAAAGCCTTTACAGGTTACCATTTTAGATTTACAGAGGAGGTCTACTGCTAAAATTACTGCCCTCGATCTGACCTTCGCGGTGATACCTCACATGCATGGTGCAATTGCTGTTTACATTTGACGCCAGACGAAGCTTACGTTCGCCTTTTGCGCGAGAGCAGGGGGAGACAGGGGTTTTTTATTTTTTTCTTTATTTGTTTTTTCTTTTTTATATTACTTTTAAACTGTTCCTTTCATTTTTTTAAATCATTTTATTGTTATCTCAGGGAATGTAAATATCCCCTATGATAGCAATAGGTAGTGACAGGTACTCTTTTTTGAAAAAATTGGGGTCTATTAGACCCTAGATCTCTCCTCTGCCCTCAAAGCATCTGACCACACCAAGATTGGTGTGATAAAATGCTTACCCAATTTCACAATGGCGCTGTTTACATCCGGCGAAATCTAAGTCATAAAATGCTCGTAGCTTCTGGTTTCTTAGGCCATAGAGATGATTGGAGCCATTCTGGTCTCTGATCAGCTCTATGGTCAGCTGGCCAAATCTCCAGCTGCTAGGAATGGGCGAAACAATCCCCTGTTCGGTTCACATCCAGAATATGCGAACAGGCAAAAAATTTGTTCGAACACGCGAACACCGTTAAAGTCTATGGGACACGAAAGTGAATAATCAAAAGTGCTAATTTCAAAGGCTTATATGCAAGTTATTGTCATAAAAAGTGTTTGGGAACCTGGGTCCTGCCCCAGGGGACATGGATCAATGCAAAAAAAAGTTTTAAAAACGGCCGTTTTTTTGGGAGCAGTGATTTTAATAATGCTTAAAGTGAAATAAAAGTGTAATATTCCTTTAAATTTTGTACCTGGGGGTGTCTATAATATGCCTGAAAAGGGGCGCATGTTTCCCGTGTTTAGAACAGTCTGACAGCAAAATGACATTTCAAAGGAAAAAAAGTAAATTAAAACTACTTCCGGCTATTAATGAATTGCCGGTCTGACAATACACATAAAAGTTCATTGATAAAAACAGCATGGGAATTCCCCACATGGGAACCCCAAACCAAAATTTTTTTAAAAATGGCGTGGGGGTCCCCTAAAAAATCCATACCAGGCCCTTCAGGTCTGGTATGGATATTCAGGGGAACCCCGGCCAAAATTTAAAAAAAAAAATGGTGTGGGGTCCCCCTTTAAAATCTATACCAGATCTGAAGTCTGGTATGGATTTTAAGGGGAACCCCGTGCCAAAATTTAAAAAAAAAATGGCGTGGGGTCCCCCCAAAAATCCATACCAGACCCTTATCTGAGCACGCAACCTGTCAGGCCACAGTAAAAGAGGGGGGACGAGAGAGCGCCCCCCCCTCCTGAACCGCACCAGGCCACATGCCCTCAACATTGGGATGGTGCTTTGGGGTCCCCTCAAAGCACCTTGTCCCCATGTTGATGGGGACAAGGGCCTCATCCCCACAACCCTTGCCCGGTGGTTGTGGGGGTCTACAGGCGGGGAGCTTATTGGAATCTGGAAGCCCCCTTTAACAAGGAGACCCCCAGATCCCGGCCCTCCCCCCTGTGTGAAATGGTAAGGGCCTACCATTTCACAAAAAAAGTGTCAAAAATGTTAAAAATGACAAGAGACAGTGGAGTTGACGGGGACTTCCCTTTGGCATTCCCCGTGATGTCAGAGGGGGTGGGGTCACCGGGTGGCCCCGCCCTCTGTTATTTAAGAACCATCAGAAGACGAAAAGCGTCACACAGCGGGAGCCTCCCATCATGGTGGATGCGGAGCAGCCAGAGAACAAAAAGGGAAGAAGACGCCACGGAGGAAAATGCCGGACGAGAACACTGGAGGAAGAACCAGAAGAAGAAGAAGATGGAGGAAGAAACCGAAGGAAGATAGAAGAAAGAAGATAAAAGATAGAAGAAAGAAGAAACATTTAAATAAAGGAATTGTCAAAAACTGTCTCTTGTCATTTTTAACATTTTTGACAGTTTTTATGTGAAGTGGTAGGGTAAGTACCCCCTTACCATTTCACACAGGGGGGAGGGCCGGGATCTGGCGGTCCCCTTGTTAAAGGGGGCTTCCAGATTCCGATAAGCCCCCCGCCCGCAGACCCCCACAACCACTGGGCAAGGGTTGTGGGGACGAGGCCCTTGTCCCCACCAACATGGGGACAAGGTGCTTTGGGGGGGACCCCAAAGCACCCTCCCAATGTTGAGGGCATGTGGCCTGGTACCGTTCAGGGGGGTTCTCTCTCATCCCCCCTCTTTTCCTGTGGCCTGCCAGGTTGAGTGCTTGGATAAGGGTCTGGTATGGATTTTTGTGGGGACCCCACGCCATTTTTTTTATTTTGGCCGGGGTTCTCCTTAATATCCATGCCAGACCTGAAGGGCCTGGATTGGAATTTAGGGGAACCCACATGATTTTTTTTTAAATTTTGGTTCGGGGTTCCCCTGTGGGGAATTCCCATGCCATTTTTATCAATGAACTTTTATGTTTATTGTCGGACCGGCAATTCATTAATCGCCGCAAGTAGTTTTAAATGACTTTTTTTCCTTTGAAATGTAATTTTGCTGTCAGACTGTTCTAAACACGGGAAACATGCGCCCCTTTACAGGCATACTATAGACACCCCCCAGGTATTACATTATATTTAAAGGAATATTACACTTTTATTGTTTCACTTTAAGCATTATTAAAATCACTGCGCCCGAAAAAACGGCTGTTTTTAAAACTTTTTTTTGCATTGATCCATGTCCCCTGGGGCAGGACCCAGGTCCCCAAACACTTTTTATGACAATACCATGCATATAAGCCTTTAAAATTAGCACTTTTGATTTCTCCCATAGACTTTTAAAGGGTGTTCCGCGGCTTTCGAATTTGCCGCAAACACCCCAAATTGTTCGCTGTTCGGCAAACTGGCGAACAGCCGATGTTCGAGTCGAACATGAGTTTGACTCGAACTGGAAGCTCATCCCTACCGGCTGCATTCTCAGGTTCCCTGTTGGGACAGGCGAGCCAGAGAAAAACATGGAAGTCTAAAGGCTAATTAGCCACTAGGATTGCTTTTACATGAAATCTGACCACTGGCTGAAAAGAATGATACCACAATGATACCTAAACCTGCAGGCATCATTCAGGTATAACCACTCAAAGTCCAGCAACATACCAGTACGTTGCTGGTCCTTGTTGGGCATATATTATAAACTTTTTTTCATGCAGCCTGTGGGCTGAACGAAAAAAAGAGATTGATCGGTGGGTATGCCCACCATTAGAATACCTCCCTTCATCCACTCACTTCTAATGATGGGCATATATGCACTGTTTATATATGCCGAAGCATGGGGGCATCCACCCCAAAAGGTAGGTGCAAATCGCTCCTCCGCCCCTGCTGCCCCCATGCTTCAGCATATATGCTCTTTTTTTTAACTGTGGTGGTGAAATCACGTCTGACAGTGCTGGCATCATGGCTTTATGTATCGTGGGAGCAAACGCTGTTGCTGTCAAGATAAATAAATCCGCTCTGCAGCTGAATGGCGTACCTGAAAACAAAAAAATGGTTAACAATAAAACACAGTAAACAGTAAAGTATAAAAAAATTGCATAGCTATAAATCAAACATGAAAAAACATAATAACAATAAAACATTGCAGAATAAAATACAGTAAAAAGAGCAGAACAATAGAGAGAGAATAGAGAGAGAACAATAAAACGACAACTATTTTTGTTTTTTTTATTTTATATATTTTTTTGTGTTTTTTTTTTTTTTTACTTTTTTTTTTTTACACTTTTTTTGTAACTGTACCTTTTGTAGCTGTAACCAGTTCCAGGTTCGGGTCTCTCAAAATGCGATGGCATCTTGGGAGACCCTGTGAAAGTGTGCCTAGTTTGTGCAGTGCTGTACCCTATGCTAATACTCAACTAGTGTGTGGTAGCGTTCAAAACATTCACCAATGCAAAGACCAGGATTGTCAGGACAGGAGGTACAATAATAGCGGGTGTCATGCCTATATCGGCGCTTGCTGCAGACATGACATCTTTTTTGGGGGGCTCGTTGGGTAGGGGTACTCGCGAGGACATAAAGAAAATGCCTTTCATGCAGCCGGTTGGGGAAGGTTAGGTGGAGAACCGTCTGGAAACAGAAGGGCTCTGATGATCTCTTCCTGGAATTTAAGGAAGGATCCCATCCGTCCTGAAGGTCTGTATAGCACATGAGCGTTCAGCAAAGCCAATTGAAATAAATAAACAGACACTTTCTTGTACCAGCATCTGGCCTTATGGGCAATTAGGTACGGCGCCAACAACTGGTCGTTGAGGTCCACGCCTCCCATATTTTGGTTATATTTGTGGACACAGAGGGGTTTCTCCACAACACCAGTCGCCGTAGTAATTTGGACCGTCAGGTCTGCATGAAGGGTGGTAAGAACAAAAACATTCTTATTATCCCTCCACTTCATAGCGAGCAAGTTATTACTCTCTCCCCCAACCTAAGAGGGGAATCTACAAGCCGCTGGAGAAAGCCCCGGCGATTAGGTCTCACGGTGCCACATGCTCCAATCTGCTGTTTAAACAAGTGACTAAAAAGTGGCAAGCTTGTGTAATAATTGTCCACATATAAGTGGTACCCCTTTCCGAATAAGGGTGACACCAAGTCCCGCACAATCTTGCCAGCACTTCCTATGTAGTCAGGGCAGTTTGTCGGCTCTACGTGGCTCTCTTTTCCCTCATAAACCATAAAACTACATGTGTAGCCTGTGGCCCTGTCACAGAGCTTATACATCTTGACCCCGTATCCGGCACGCTTGCTGGGAAGGTACTGTTTGAATGACAAGCGGCCAGAAAACTTAATCAGGGACTCATCAATGCAGACAACTTGATGGGGAGTAAACAAGTCTGCAAAACATTTGTTGAAGTGGTTTACGAGAGGCCGAATTTTGTAGAGCCGATCGTATCCAGGATCTCCACGAGGACGACAGAGTTCATTGTCATTGAAGTGCATGAATCGCAAGATCTGCTCATATCGTGCCCTGGCCATGGAGGCAGAGAACAAGGGCATATGGTGAATTGGGTCAGTGGACCAATATGACCACAACTCACTCTTTTTAGTTATGCCCATGTTGAGGGAAAGGCCCAGAAAGAGCTTAAATTCAGAAACCATAATTGGTCTCCAATCTCTGGCAAGGGAGGACTGGGGAATAGTGGCGATGTGTTGACCAGCGTACAAATTGCTTTGGTCCACAATAGATCTATAGAGATCTTCGGTGAAAAACAGCAAATAAAAATAAAGTGACGTAAAATCAATTGTTTCCACCTGAATGCCGGGTTGGTCAGTGAATGGGGGAAGTACGGGTGCTGCAGAAGTGGTGGGTTCCCAATTAGGATTGGCGAATGCAGCAGGAAGGGCACTATGGGCATAACGGGTCTGTGTTCATCTTCTTGGTGACAGCGGGACACTGCTTGTGCTTGCCACCTCACCAGCTTGAACTGCACGTATGGGACTCACCATGTCACCAAGTGATACTGCAGTGCTGGATTGACTATGACCAGGGTGTACTAGGCTGCTGGTTCTTGCCAGTTCACCAGAAGGAATAGTACTGCTCTGCTCCATACAAGGGACCTGCAATTCTTGCACATCAATGACAGAAGAAGAAGTTTGGGGTCCGGAACGCCTGACCTTGGCAGGGACCACAACTCCGTCGTCAGAGCTATCTGTCATGGAGCCACTGTCCTCTGCAGGATTGTATTCTGAGCCTGAATATGACAGATGAGTGACTTCCTCTTCACTATCTGTCATGCTCATAAACGTGTAGGCCTCTTCACTAGTGTACCTTCGATTTGCCATTTTGGGCTCTAAATTTAGTGGTACACTAGTGAGACTCACAGGTAAAAAAAGCTCCTGACTGTTAGTGACGGTATCAAAATGCTACCAAAAAAACTGTTAGCGATCGCAGGGATCAGGCCTGACTCTGCGAACGCTACAGTTATGTGTGTTTAGTGTTTTCTAAGTGACAGTGATCGATCAATACTGCACTTGGGTGGGCTGGTCACAGGGGCAAAATGCAGGTGCTAGCAGGTATCTGGGCTGATCCCGCTAACACTGCATTTTTGGGAACCCTAAACTGCTGGGGACGCTAGTATAGATCTGATCAGATCAGATATTGATCAGTTCAAATACTATACCACTAAGGGAGGTGTATGCTGCGTGTGTGGGTGTTAGCGGTACTGGCACTAACCTGACACTACCTAGGGCATCTCAGACCCTATCTGACCCTAAAACCTAACTTATATCACCCGCCGGGTGATTAGGGGGTTAAACCTTTATTAGGTAATAAACGGCTGGTGCCCTGACACTATAAAAGATAAACTAACTAACCAGCGTCACCCGTAACAGTTATATGATGATCACTGGTGAAAGGGTTAACTAGGGGGCAATCAGGGGGTTAAAACCTTTACTAGATAGTATATGGGGGTCCCTGACGCTATAAAATGCTGACAGCGAACCTAAATACTTACCTCCCTAACTAGCATCACCTGTGACACTAATACAGCGATCAGAAAAATGATTGCTTAGTGGCACTGGCGACGGGGGGTGATCAAGGGGTTAAAACTTTATTAAGGGGGTTAGGGGGGTACTCTAGACCTAAAGGGGCCTAACACTAACTGCCCTATCACTTATAGTTGTCACAAAATGACACCAATGCAGTAATCAGAAAAAAAAACTGCTATTGGTGTCACTGTAACAGGGGGTACAGGGGAATGATCCGGGAGTGATCAGGGTGAAAAGTGTGGGGACCCCACTGCTGCTACACATTTACAGCGCTAATTTTAAAGATTTACATGTGAGTGTATCTCTCATTTTTTTAATAAATTCGATACCTGTTTTATGGATTTACACTATGTGGCCTTTCCTTCTTTCCTCTCCACCTAATACTATTGCCATCTGATTCCTAACATCATCCTGAGGGACACACCAGTCCACGGTTCATTCCAAGACCTCCATCTTTACAACCCCTCTGGATCACCTATAGCCACCCACCACCCAAGCCTGTTTTGACCCAACTGGGTGTATGTCTCTATGGGTCCAATAGATCTGGTAAGCCTTCTGGGTGTCCTTAGTATGCCTGTAAAGTAGCACATCTTTAGAATAATACTGCAGCAAAATGATATGGATAATAAGGGGAACCCTGCACCAATTTTTTTAAAGAAAAATGGCATAGGGGTCTGTTGATGGGGACAAGGGCCTCATCCCACAACCCTTGCCAAGTGGTTGTGGGGGTCTGTGGGTGGGGGTCTTATCGGAATCTGGAAGCCCCCTTTAACAAAGGGACCCCCAGATCCCGGCCCCCCTATGTGAGTGGGTATCGGTACATTGTACCCCTACTCATTCACCAAAAAAAGTGTCAAAATGTTAAACATTACAGTAGACAATTTGGGACAAGTCTTTTATTAAAAAATCCTTTATTAAAAAAAAAAAAACTGTCCCGTGATGTCAATTCATCTTTGAGCGCAGACGGACCGAGAAAAAAAACAAAAACAAAACGCATTTTGCTGCGGTACTGTTATAAACATTGGAAAAATGCACTACTTTACAGGCAGACTAAGGACACCCCCCCAGGCACGATATTTAAAGGAATATTTTATTTGTATTGTTTCACTTTAAGCATTATTAAAATCACTACTCCTGAAAAAACGACCATTTAAAAATTTTTTTTTTGCATTGATACATGTCCCTGGGGCAGGATCCGGGTCTCCATACACTTTTTATGACAATAACGTGCATATAAGCCTTTAAAATTAGCACTTTTGGTTTTTCATGTTAGTGTCCCATAGACTTTAACAGTGTTCTGTGGCTTTTGAATTTGCCATGAACCAGTGGCGGAATTACCAGGGTCACAACAGTCGCACTCGTGACAAGGCCCGGCATTCAGCCACTATGGGGAGGGGCCCAGCGGGGTTGCTGTTCATGGCTCTGAGCAGAGATCGTGTCTGGCATGAAACAGTAGCACTGATAGAAGCACCGGCATTAACGTTCTATTTGCCCGTCCATCCTCTCTGGCACGGGATGAGAGAGGACACACAGCTGATCTCACTGCTCCCCCTTCTCCCCCCTCCCCTCTCCTGTGAGCTCCGCAGGCAGTCTAGTATGAAGCTAAAGAGCTAACATTTCCCACGGAGCCCACAGGAGAGGGGGGGAGGGGGAGCAGTGAGAACAGCTGTGTGTCCTCTCTCATCCCGTGCCAGAGAGGACGGACGGGCAAATAGAATGTTAATGCCGGTGTCTATGTGCTACTGTTCCATGACAGACACCGATCTCCGCTCAGAGCTGTGCTGTCCTGAGAAGGCAGATGGCACTGATGGAAATTAATAGCATGCACTGAAGAGCACTGATAGAAGGCACTGATGAGCACTGATAGAAGGCACCGATGAGCACTAATAGAAGGCACTGATGAGCACTGATAGAAGGCACTGATGAGCACTGATAGGAGGCACTGATGGGCACTGATAGAAAGCACTGATGGGCACTGATAGAAGGCACTGATGGGCACTGATAGAAGGCACTGATGAGCACTGATAGGAGGCACTGATGAGCACTGATGGGCACTGATAGGAGGCACAGATGGGCACTGATAGAAGGCACTGATGAGCACTGATAGAAGGCCCTGATGAGCACTGATAGAAGGCACTGATGGGCACTGATAGAAGGCACTGATTAGCACTGATAGAAGGCACTGATGAGCACTGATAGGTGGCACTGATGGCCTTGATAGAAAGCACTGATGTGCACTGATAGAAGGCACTGATGAGCACTGATAGAAGGCACTGATGGACACTGATAGAAGGCACTGATGGGCACTGATAGAAGGCACTGATGAGCACTGATAGAAGGCACTGATGGGCACTGATAGAAGGCACTGATGAGCAATAATAGAAGGCACTGATAGAAGACACTTATGGGCACTGATAGAAGACACTTATGGGCACTGATAGAAGGCACTGATGAGCACTGATAGAAGGCACTGATGAGAACTGATAGAAGGCACTGATGGGCACTGATAGAAGGCACTGATGAGCACTGATAGAAGGCACTGATGGGCACTGATAGAAGGCACTGATGGGCACTGATAGAAGTCACTAATGGGCACTGATAGGAGGCATTTATGGGCACTGATAGGAGGCACTAATGGGCACTGATAGGAGGAATTTATGGGCACCAATGAGCACTGATGGGAGGCACTGATGGGCACTGATAGAAGGCACTGATGGGCACTGATAGAAGGCACTAACAGGCACTGATAAAAGGCACTAATGGGCACTGATAGGAGGCACTGATGGGCACTGATAGAAGGCACTGATTGGAAGCATTAATGGTCACTGATAGAAGGCACTGATGGACACTGATAGAAGGCACTGATGGGCACTGATAGGAGGCACTAATGGGCACTGATAGGAGGCATTTATGGGCACTGATAGGAGGCACTGATAGGAGGCACTAATGTGCACTGATAGGCTGAACTGATAGGTGGCATTGATGGGCAATGATAGGTGGTACTGATGGGCACTGAGGAACACTGATAGGCAGAATTGAAGAGTACCGATAGGTGCCACCGATGGACACTGTTAGGCGGCATTGATAAGCACTGATAGGCAGCATTGATGGGCACTGATAGATGGCACTGATGATTAGGGCACTGATTATCAGTGTAAACAATTTACTGACATTGTTGACAGTTAACGGCAGTCCTTTCCTAACACAGACACAGCGCGGGAGGAAAGGGCCGCAGATAACAGGCGAGTCTGTTTACATGTGATCAGCTGATCACGTGGTAAAGGGCCGCTGTGATTGCACTGGATGCATGTCCCAGGAGTCATGCGTCCATGGACACCCCCAAAATTGGGAGTCCAGGGCTCGGATGGAAGGGGGGCAGGGGGGCCCATCATGGCTTCTTGCACCGGGGCCCTGAAGGTTCTAGTTACTGCCATGCACATTACATAATGTTCGCTGTTCGGCAAATAGGCGAACATCCGATGTTCGAGTCGAACTTACGTTCGACTCGAACGTCGGGCTCATCCCTAATGATTTGCACTGAAATCGTTTCAATGGTTGTCCCACACTACAGCAAATTAAGAAATTTAAAACGATGCAAAATATTGGCAAAGAAAGAAAACCTGGCATCAATGTGATGAGAAAAATTACATTGGTGATGTCACTGGAAGAAAAATGGCACTGCACTGGTGTCAGTGCGAGAGAAAAAAATCCACTACATAACATTCAGTGGGAGGAAACATTTGGTGACCTTATGTGCTGTATACTGACATTGATACACAGTGGTTCATGACACATTCATCTATACTGAGAGTAATCAGCGGGTAGTAATAACAGTGTATTCTCTGTGCTGGCAGCAATCAACAGTGACACACTGCCTCCTCTATAATGGCAGAGATCAAGAATGGATTATGAAGGTAGATAGCAAGCAAGCAGTTAAAAATTCTGGCTTACACTGTTCTGGTAACACTGTACAGGTGTTGCTAGAGATCAAGAACACTGTTGCTGGCTTACAATGGTCTGATGACACTTGGACTCATGTGGCAGTGATTTGGAACACTGTTGTTTGCTTTAATTGTTCTCGGTACACTGTACTGGTGTGGCTAGTGATCAGAGACACTGTTGCTGTCCTAAACTGGTCTGGCAATACGGGGACTGATGTGTTGAAGAAGAAGAGAGAGGGACTTTGGACTTTATAGGCACAGTAACATCACTGGAATGTAATATTTATAAAAAATTAAGTTTATTGAAAAAATATTAAAAAACATTAATATTTAAAACGCCACAATTCATTTAAATGTAGATGAAGGTATAGGAAATACTTATTGACATTAATGCTGTCCAAACTTAATTAAAGTAAGGTAAACAGACAACTCGGCAGGAGGATATCCATCCATAGTGTGCAATAGTCCGGGGGCTGTGGCTGGACAGCAGATCAATAGTAGTTAATTCATATTTCAGAATTGCTCAACATGTTGCGCGTTCCTAGACGCTTCTTTAGGAGCAAATGGAAATGTGGCTATCAAAGATAAATAACAAAATACATACAATTAGTATATCATAAGCTAACAGTGAACAAAAAAACGTAATATCAAGTAATGATTCAAATCAGCTCAGAAAACATGCACCGGCCAGACCACAAAAGCATAAGCTGGGCATACAGAGGGGGCGATGAAGAGTCACCACGGGGGCGTACCAAACATTATAATAAGGTGTATATAAGAGTATTCACCAGTCATTAGTTTGTTGGTTGCTGGCCCAGAACTCAGGTTAGGTTTAAGGATAATATTTATTGGAAATACCAACCATAAAACATATATACGTTTATATAGTACTTACTGGAGTATATGCGAAAAGCCTGGATAATACAAGCAGTAGTTGAGCGAGTAACAATAATTCTACAATCTATCAAATCCAAATTGGGCATAAGGAACTGCCTATGAAGAAATGCATGTGAAAAATATATATTGGTATGAAGCGATAGAATGATAAGGACCACGATAATGACGTGAATATCGATAAAGGATTTGTGCTTACCTATGGTGAGAATAGTATGGGGGCTATGTATGTAAATGTAAAATGTCCCACGCCAGAGTTAATGGATACTCTGGACTATATATCTAGTATAGTACATACAAATGAAAAATAAAAAAGCCGCGCTTAAAAATTAAATAAAAATCATATATATAATAAAATAATCTCTGTGAAAAATTATTATGATTGGTGATTATAAAACTAATTAAAGTCCAAATTAATAGTCCCAACTTTCCAAATAATAACCCTCAGTGATTGGATAGAGCAGAATGTATCCCCAACTGATGAATGGCATGCTTACCAGATTGTAAGCCAATCAAACAGGTGGCTTTAAGCCAGCCTGGGCCTTGATGTAAACCAGTCACAGTAGGGTATAATGATTTTCACTCACGATGACTGTGCGTTGAATCCACAAAAAAATATTTATCCCAAAAAAATATAAAATAACAACATAGCTTAATACTAACACATAAATTAATGTAATATATATGGATAGGAGTGACACTCACATTGTGAAAAAGTAAAAAGATTGCATATATTAAACACCCAGTGTTTAAAAAATTGATGACCACAGACGCCACACAAAGGGGCCTCCTTACCAGATAGCAAATATTGAGTGCAAATCATACAGGTATGTGAACCATCAACCAGTGAAGGGATCAATAAGTGCACCAACACCACACAGAGAACCTGCTTACCAGATGATAAATAATAAGTGTGAATCCTGCAGATATGTGGAACATCAACCGAACATCTACCGGTGAAGGGATTAGTAAGTGCACCAACACCACACAAAGAGCCTGCTTACCAGATGCCAGACTCAAGAAGGAAAATGTCTTAACCACCGGATGGAAATCCAGCTAGATAGATAGAGATTGTGGATGATGCGTCCCCGCAGCCTCAACCGAAGGCTCCACAACTCACATGATGTAAATAGGACCAATCCCAAAAAGAATGCAACAATGCCAAATAGCGTGATATCGTATATACTGGTTTATTTAAATAAAGGAATAACACTTACAAACGAACTTGTATAAGAGCGATACAAAGGGTAGATCGAAGCTGGCCGGCAACAAACAAAACTCCCGTCCTCCTCAATGGGGCGACGTGGTGAGGTCAGCACGTACCTCCCAGACGCGTTTCGTCATAGAATTATATTTTCAATGGGGAACGGGCAGCGTGCTGAACAACCACCATTTATGTGCACACCAAACCCCGTTTTGAGTTCCGCAGAGAGAGTTACAAAGCACCATCTTAAGTGCGGGCGCAACCATTAACTGCCATTAAAAACTAAAAAGAATAGAAGAGATGCATCTCCATTCATGTCTGATAAAAAATTATAAGTAAACTGATAAAAAATTTTAGCTGGTAAATTGACTAAAAAAGGAAAAATCACTTTAATATTAAAGTAATGAATAGCAAACCAAAAAAGGAGCCACTTAAAACTCTTAAAAAAACATTTGCAGGGCTCAAAGCAAACACAGGATGTTAAGAATTATCAATAAAAGCATTAACGTCCACATCAACATTCAATCCATAGGGCACACATGTTCTTATCTTATGGATCCAAGACATTTCAAGCTTGGAAATTTCTTGCACCATAGAGCTCCCCCGCCAATAAGGTCTATATTTATCAATCCCTAAAAAAAGGTTATTGGAAGGGTCTCTATTATGCACTAGACGATAATGTTTTGAAACCGAATGGTTTCTGAACCCAGATAAAATATTGGTAATATGCTCATTGAGCCTGACTTGAAGAGGGCGTTTGGTCCGCCCAATATATTGCAAGCCACATGGGCATTGAAACAAATATACCACGCCCAAAGTGGAGCAAGTGATAAATGGGGTGATGGTGTGCATCTTACCAATACTTGTGGATTCAAAAGTCTGGGTTCTTTTATGTGTGCAACTATTTGAGGAGCAAACCCGACACTTCCTACATTGATAAAAACCTGTTAGCTGGTCAAAAAAGGTGGTTCTATTCACTGGAGGCTCTAAAATATTGGGGGCCACTCTATTCCAGAGTGAGGGAGCCCCTCTAAACACTATCTTTGGTCTAGGTGGCAAAACTTTATTCAAAATTTTATCATTATTGACAATGTGCCAGTGTTTAAAGACTATCTGCTTTACCTTTTTATGCTGAAGGGAATATGTAGTAATGAAGGGCACTCCTAAATCTTGGCCTAGATTGCTCTTCCGAGGTTTATCTCGGAGCAGTAGTTCCCTATCCATCCCCTGCACTTCATTAAACACAGGTAACAACGTTACAGGATATACATGGTATATCCTTTTTCAAGAAACCTACCAGTAAGCGTGTTACTCTGTGTTAAAAATACTCGCGAGTCAGAGCAATTCCTACGTAATCTCATGTATTGGCTCTTAGGTATTGAATTGAGCCAGGGACGATGATGACAACTGTCTAATGAGATGTAGGAATTACGATCTGTATTTTTAAAAAAAGTGGATGTAGACAAAACGCCCCCCTTAATAGTCAGAGTCAGGTCTAGAAAATGTATCTGAGTCTGACTCATCTCAAAATTAAGCTGAATACCCCGATCATTTAGATTAAGAGAGGACATGAACTCATTAAGTTCCTGGCCATCACCATCCCATAGGAGGAGGATGTCATCAATATACCTAGCCCACAGGATAAGATGGGAACTCCTGTGGGCATAGATGACATCCTCCTCCCACTTGGCCATAAACAAATTAGCCAAGCTGGGGGCATATTTAGCCCCCATAGCAACTCCCCGACTTTGGCGATAAAATTTGTTAGAAAACCAAAAATAATTATGGGAGGCTGCATATTCAAGAAGCTCCATAATAAAAGAAACTTGGCGTATAGGGAGCCCTGAATCCTTAACCAGAGCGCCCCTTACAGCATCCAAACCCAAATTGTGGGGAATTATAGTATATAAGGAGGTGACATCCACCGTCACCATCCATAAACCTGATTTAATATTGATCCCTGAAAGGAGATTGATCACCTGTCGTGTGTCTTTTATATATGACGGCATCTTTTGAACTAAGGGCTGGAGATAGAAATCAATATATCTGCCCACCCGGGATGTAACTGAATCTATGCCACTCTCAATGGGGCGTCCAGGGGGGCAGATAGTGTTCTTATGAACCTTAGGCAAATAGTAGATGGTTGGTGTCCTGGGGGCCCTAGAAACCAAAAATAGACTTTCCTTTTCATTCAAAATGCCCAATGAGGAACCCTTAGATATAATTTCTTTCAAATCTTTTAGATAACTATTCTTGGGATCTGAAAGGGGTACAGGTCTCAACGTCACTAAAGATCCTATCTATCTCTGCCATGTAATCCCTGCGATTAAGTACCACAATCCCACCCCCCTTATCCACAGGATGAATAACCAAATCCTTGTTCTTTTTTTTGTTTTTTTTTGAAAAATATTTATTGATTTTTTCAAAGTATTTACATAGACAACATTTTACAATGCAAGTATAAGGCAGAGATATACAGCTGTTCTTGATACATATTGGCTATTATATCTATAGACAATTATAGGGAAGACGGGGGAGAGGGAAGGGGGAAGGAAGGGGGAAGGGGAAATGCAAGTCACTTTTACCGGCCTATCACTAACATTAGGCAGGAATTGCCAAATCTGGTCTATCGTAACTTTTGTACCTTTAGGGAATGGAGGCAACTTTTAAACATGTCTAACTAAATAACCTACATTATGGTTTGGTCAAGACAATTTGTTCGGGTGAAGAAAGTCCCATGGCTGAATATATGAAGTTGGTGGATGTTAAGGAGCTGTAGGCGGATGTAGACAGCTTAGACAGCTTAAGGTGGTTTAAATGAAGAAGGGTCTGACACTGGAGGTAGTTTAAGTTTTCCAAGCGAGTTAGAAATATCTCTTGTCAGGTACCACTCTGTGTAACGAAATGGATGCATTATGTCTTGGATAGTCCGTTGAGGAAATGTGGCTTCTAGAAACCTTCTCCATCGTTTAAAAAATCGTGGGGTAAATCGGAGGCTTGACGTGATGAGATCCAGTCTTTCCAAATAAAATAATGATGTCAGAGCTTTTATAACCGCAGGTAGACTAGGCGGTGATGTCATAATCCAGTGGGACATGATCGTCCTGCGGGCTACAAGAAGCCACATATGAGCCCAGTGTGGTATGTTAGGAGAGTCCAGTGAGGACGAGGAGGAGGCTGAAGGCGTAATGCTGAATAGGCATAGTAGGCAGTCTCTGTGAAGGTTGATATGACTGATTTTGTTGATGTAGGCAATCACATCATTCCAATAGTTGGTAACAACAGGACACTCCCAGAGCCTGTGTAGCAGTGTGGGTCTTGGCAGCGAGCACCATGGGCAAAGCGCTTGAGACGGATCTTCTTTGTTAAAACGGAAAGGGAAGTATGCTCTGTGGATGATCTTAAATTGGGTCTCACGCCAGGTCTCAGAAATTGTAAGCTTACGTATGAGCCTATATCCGTCAAGGATTTTGTCGGGTAGGTCTTCATCCCCCAGGAGGTGAGACCACTTTTGGAAGGGTGCGAGGCAATATTTCCACGATTGGTGTTGAATGAGATGAGAGTAGATGGTGGAGATAGAGTATTCTTTGCTTTGTATTATGTTGTCAATAAAGGATGGTTTAAAGGGGTCCGAATCAGGAGCACAGCATGTTCTCAGAAAATCCGTAAGTTGGTGATAGTAGAAGCTGTGAGTTGTCGGCAGGGAGAATTCTCGCATCAAGGTTTGGTACGGTTTGAATGAACATGGCTTATCTTGGTACATTGAAGTTATCTTTATGAGGCCTCTGGATTGCCATTGGGTATAGGCTTTATGTAGAGTAGAAGGTATGAACATAGGGTTACCTTGTATTGCCAGGTGTTTAGAAATGCTAGAGGGGAGTCCAAGTAATTTTCTGACCTCTCTCCAGGCGATGACAGTATCTCTGAAAAGTATGCTAGTTTTGAGGTGGCAAGGCAGGTTGTTAGGATTAGAGTGGAGGATGCCTGTAAGATTGTAGGGGTAAGCCATAGAATCTTCCAGGTCGTGATTAGAATATTTGGAACTTCCCGTTAACCAATCTAGGCCCTGTCTGAGTAAACAAGCTAAGTTATAGAAACGAATGTTAGGGAGCCCTGCCCCCCCCTCGCTCTTCGGGAGACATAATTTTTGAAGCGCAATGCGCGGTTTTTTGCCCGACCATAGGAAGGCTGTCAGTGCCTTCTGAAGTTTCTGTACATCTGAGTGCCTCAGTAATAGAGGTATGGTCTACATGGGATACAGCAGACGTGCAAACGAGACCATTTTAAAAAGGTGGCATCTCCCAAAGAGCGAGAGGGGAAGGGCACCCCAAGCCTCCAATTCCCTGATTATTTTGGCAACCAAGGGAGGGTAGTTGAGTACATATAATGAGGATGGGTCACGCCCTATGTTTATTCCCAAGTATGTAATATATTGGAATGCAATGGCCAGCGGGGACATGTGTGCCCATTTAGTAGAGAGGCGTGGGTGCAATGCTAAGATTTCACTCTTATCAAAGTTTATTCGAAAGCCCGAGCAGATTCGGAAGGCCGCAAAGAGTTGTTTCAGTCTGTCAAAGTCTGATACGGGGTCAGTAGAAAACAATAAAATATCGTCCGCAAATAGCGCAGAGCGAAGTGTTTGGTTACCCATAGTGATGCCACTAACTCCCTCGGTTGAGTTGAGGATTCTAGACAGGGGTTCAATCGCGATGTTGAATAGAAACGGGGATAGCAGGCATCCCTGTCGCGTTCCCTTTGCTAAAGGGATGGTGTCTGACATGAAGTCCGGAGTGACAAGGCGCGCCGTTGGGGAAGCATACATTGATGATAGGAATTTTGTGATTTGTCCTGAAAAGCCGAATTTCTCCATTACCGTGAATAGCCATGAGAACCCAATGTTGTCAAAGGCTTTTTCGGCATCTAGGGACATAATTGCGACGTCTTGGTCGGGGTGGGTTTTAGCATATTCTAGAGCCATTAAGACTTTACGGATGTTTAGTGTAGCTGATCATCCTGAGACAAAGCCAGATTGGGCTGGGTGTAGTAGGGACGGGAGCAGGAGAGCTAAGCGTGACGCTACTATTTTAGATAGGATTTTTACATCCACATTTATTAATGAAATTGGACGGTAGGAGCCTGGGAGTAGAGGATCTTTCCCCTTTTTGGCAATTAATTTGATATGGGCCTGTGTTCCTGTGGGGAGGTATGGACCTCCATCCCACATGGCTGCATAGACATGCTTCAGGGTCTGGGGAATAAAGTCAGTTGTGAGTTTGAAGAATTCAGCAGTGAATTCATCTGGACCTGGAGCTTTGGCAGAAGCCATAGATTTGATCGTGTGTTGTATGTCTTCTAGGGTGATAGGTGCGTTTAGTGCCTCCAGTTGCGACATTTGAAGTCTGGGCAGAGGAATCTTGGCTAAAAGAGCTTCCGTGGCAGTTTGATCTGCTGGGTCAGCTCGGTATAAATCTGTATAATAGTCTGCAAGTAGTTTGCTGACCTCGGCAGGCGAGGCTACTAGCGAGCCGGAGGCATTTTTCAAGTTTGGGATATGTGTAGGACGTCTTGGTCCCGAACATAATCTAGCAAGCAATCTGCCTGCCTTGTTGCCAAACCTGTGAAAGTGCAGAGTAGAATATGAATTTTTAGCAGCTTCGTGATGCTCTGCCCAGAGATCAAAGGCGCCCTTGGCTTGCCTCCATTCCTGTATGTTAGTTAGAGTGCGGTTCAGTGTCAGTTTTTCATGGGCTACACGCAAGTCTTCACTTGCTTTCATATATTGTTGTCGGGTGTGCTTTTTAAATTGAACGGTGTAAGAGATAATTTTACCCCGCAGGAAGGCTTTACCCGCTTCCCAAAAGAGGTTTGGGTCAGATATATGTGCTCCATTTGTGGAGATATATTCTTCCCATGTTTGGTGCAATACGTGTCGGAAGTCTTCATTGTCCGCTAAATATGAAGGGAAACGCCATGTAGGGGAAGGAGTTGAGGCCGTGGTCTGGGTCAGATGAACTGCAATGGGGCTGTGATCTGAAATTCTGGCATCATAAATGTCTGGGGTGTCTATTACAGAAACTAGGGCTGGGGAGGCGAAAAAGTAATCTATGCGAGAGAAGGTATTATGTGGGGGCGAGAAAAAAGTGTACTCTCTGTCTGTAGGGTGCCTCAGTCGCCAGATGTCAAGAAAATGCATAGAGTCAATGGAGTGCGCTAAGGGGGTAGAGATTGGTGTCATAGGGGAATCAGCACCTGTCCTTTGTGTAGGGCGATATGTGTGGTCTGCTAGTGTGGACATGACAGCATTAAAGTCTCCGCCTACTAAATGTAAAACCTCAGGGGCAGTAAGAATCCATTGTACCATGTCTTGGAAGAAGGAAACGTCTGGGGAGTTGGGGGCATAGATATTGGTGATAGCCACCGCTTTGTCTCCTATAGTCATATGTATAGTCAGTTTGCGGCCTAGGGAGTCAGCCCTGACTTCTCTGATGGAGTGTCGTAGGTTTTTATGTATAAGAATAGCTACACCAGCTTTACGGCCCATGGCAGGTGATCCGTATACAGATCCCACCCACATTTTCTTAAGGCGTGCTAAGTCATCTGCGGACAGGTGTGTCTCCTGCAATAGAGCCCGGAGATGTCGTAGGTGTCTGAGAATGGACATACGTTTATTTGGGGATCGGAGCCCCTTAACATTCCACGAAATAAATTTTAGGTGATTCCCGTCAGCTGAGAGAGACATGACTGGAGATAATAAAGATAATGAGTAGGAGGCTTGTCCGAGAGCCACCTGGTAAGTACAGTGTCAACCATACTGGAATCACCCAAATGTTGTAGGTTACATATAAGTAAAGGTACTAAGAAGGCAAACATGAATTGCATAGCTATTAATAAATGAGAAAAGAGCTGTATTAAAACAACGTTTCAGTTAAAACAAAACAAACTACAAACAGTGTACTTCACTTTTTTCCACATGAGTTTCCACTAACCATAATGCCTCTCAGCGACCCGCTAGCTCCTCAGATATGAGCATGATTTCGGCTAAGAGGAGTGGGGGAAGGAAGGAAGAGGTGGGAAGGGGGGGAAGGAAGGGGGGAAGGAAGGGGGGGAGGGGGGGTATGTAGGGGTTGGTGGAAGGGGGTTAGACAGGGAGGGAGGGTCAGGGAAATGTCCGCTTGTATCCGTGCCATAAAATAGGCTCGGTGAAGAAAAAATAAAAGTAAATAAAAGGGGCCTCAATCAAAGGGCCCGACCGGTGAGTGGTTAATAGCCGTAGACATCACCTAAGGTAGTAGGTTGACCCTTTGGGCATACAAAAAGTGGAAGCTGGGGGGTTTTAAATCAGGCTGAGAAGCATTACAACCAGACCTTGAGCTAATGATTAAATGCAACCGTATGTAACTGTACAAATAAACAGGCTAACAGGTATAATAGGGAGAGGCCAGGTTAGAGGTAAAGGGGGGGGTAATATTACCCATCCGTGCGAGAACGATTGATTATTTAAAGTTCCTGGAGTCCTTCAGCGAATTTGAGATCGATCTTCCTGGTTGATAAAGCGGCTGCGCTTGTATGGGGGTTTAGTGGGACTGCGTTGGTGCCTGGGTGGTGCTTTTACTGCCGATGGCGAGGACGATAGTGGGTTTTCTTCAGTGTTGCTATGTTCCATTTCATTTCCACGGGTGGCGAGGTAATGTTCCGCTTCTTCAGGTGTGTGGAACGTGAGGTTTTCTCCTTCATGTGTTTGGATGCGGAGGACAGCTGGGTAGGCTAAGGAGAACCGGATTTGGTTATGATGAAGGGTGGAGCAGATTGGTGAAAACGCTTTACGTTGTTTCAGCACCTCAATGGAGTAATCTGCAAAAAGTAGGAGTTTAGCGCCATCAACCATTAAGGAACGTGAACTGCGAAACTTTTGCATTATGGCGTTCTTGTCCGCGTAGTTGAGGTATTTGACGATGACGTGGCGGGGTTTGGCGCGAGCTTCTGAGAATTGGCCTATGCGGTGAGCGCGTTCAATAGTGCACGGTATGTGAAGGCCCAGTTGTTCTGGGATGATTTTTGCGCATATGTTTGTTAGCTGCGGTGTGGATATAGATTCAGGCAGACCAATGATGCGTAAATTATTTCTCCTCGAACGATTTTCGAGATCATCGAGTTTGTCCCAAATGTCCCTATTAGTAGCTGTGAGACGTGCCACTGCTGCAGATGAGGCTGTGAGTTCATCTTCCAGGGAGGAAATTCTATCCTCCACCTGATTAATTCTCTGTGCCTGTGCTTGTAATTCAATGTGCAGCTGCTCTAACCCTCTATGGACTGCTGCATCAACAGTAGCTGTAAGAGTGGGACCCAGCAGTGTAACTACTACTTGTGCGATTCCAGCAGGGGAGGTAGGGTCCATACCTGTTAAGTCTGGAGCTGAGGGGAGCTGTGGCTGCTGTTGAGGCTGCATGCGTGTCTGCTCCACCATGCCTGGAGCGGCCGCCATCTTGGCTGTGTCCGCCGCTGTGTCTCCTCCGGTGGGGATCGTGGATGTCACCGCCCGGGCGTACGATCGCTCCACAAAGCGATCCATAGGAGCCCGCTTTGTGTCAGTAGTGCGGGGGGGTCTCCTCAGAGCTGTAGCCGGACACCAGGGGGATTGAATAAAGATGAATTGGCCAATCCTGAATGTACAAATTCACCAGAATTTGAACAATTCCTAATGATGGGATTACCAATCATATATCTTTTAATATATAGCTTGCGCACAAATTTATGTACATCCATATATGTTTGGATCTTATCTAGGCTCCTGGGGGGGCAAACTTAAGGCCCTTGCTAAAACAGCCTTTTCTGAGTCAGTTAATATCTGTGTACTCAGATTAAAGATACCTTGACCGGTTACACTCTGGCTCTTTTTAGCTGATCGCAAGTGCCTCCCCCCTCTAGTTCCTCGCTTTTTTCTACCGCCCTTTTTAATCCCTGACCGGGTCTGGAAAAACCCCAAGTACCCTGTCCACTGGGGGGCCGGGGTAGTGTAATTAGGTGTATTCACACTTTGAGGCTGGTATGATATTGGGGGCCATATTCACTCTGTTGGTGTTCATATACACCAGCTAAATCATGACTCTCATCAAAAGGATTTCTATCCCTTATTGGAGGGGTCTCTATTATGCACTAGATGATAATGTTTTGAAACCGAATGGTTTCTGAACCCAGATAAAATATTGGTAATAACCTCATTGAGCCTGACTTGAAAAGGGCGTTTGGTCTGCCCAATATATTGCAAGCCACACGGGCATTGCAACAAATATACCACGCCCAAAGTGGAGCAAGTGATAAATGGGGTGATGGTGTGCATCTTACCAGTACTTGTGGATTCAAAAGTCTGGGTTCTTCTATGTGTGCAACTATTTTTGGT
Source organism: Aquarana catesbeiana (assembly GCF_042186555.1). NCBI lineage: Eukaryota > Metazoa > Chordata > Amphibia > Anura > Ranidae > Aquarana > Aquarana catesbeiana. The sequence continues at coordinate 233,520,440 of NC_133328.1, forward strand.
CTATTTTTGGTTCCTAGGGCCCCCAGGACACCAACCATCTACTATTTGCCTAAGGTTCATAAGAACCCTATCTGCTCCCCGGGAAACCCCACTGTGAGTGGCATAGATTCAGTTACATCCCGGGTGGGCAGATATATTGATTTCTATCTCCGGCCCTTAGTTCAAAAGATGCCGTCATATATAAAAGACACACGACAGGTGATCAATCTCCTTTCAGGGATCAATATTAAATCAGGTTTATGGATGGTGACGGCTGATGTCACCTCCTTATATACTATAATTCTCCACAATTTGGGTTTGGATGCTGTAAGGGGCGCTCTAGTTAGGGATTCGGGGCTCCCTATACGCCAGGTTTCTTTTATTATGGAGCTTCTTGAATATGCAGCCTCCCATAATTATTTTTGGTTTTCTAACAAATTTTATTGCCAAAGTCAGGGAGTTGCTATGGGGGCTAAATATGCCCCCAGCTTGGCTAATTTGTTCATGGCCATACCATTGACACATTGTTACCTGTGTTTAGTGAAGTGCAGCAAATGGATAGGGAACTACTCAGAAGAGCAATCTAGGTCAAGATTTAGGAGTACCCTTCATTACTACATATTCCCTTCAGCATAAAAAGGTAAAGCAGATAGTCTCTAAACACTGGCATAGTGTCAATAATGCTAAAATTATGAATAAAGTTTTGCCACCTAGGCCAAATATAGTGTTTAGAGGGGCTCCCTCACTCAGGAATAGAGTGGCCCCCAATATTTTAGACCCTCCAGTGAATAGAACCACCTTTTTTGACCAGCTAACAGGTTTTTATCAATGTAGGAAGTGTCGAGTTTGCTCCTCAAATAGTTGCACACATAGAAGTACCCAGACATTTGAATCCACAAGTACTGGTAAGATTCACACCATCACCCCATTTATTACTTGCTCCACTTTGGGCATGGTATATTTGTTGCAATGCCGTGTGGCTTGCAATATATTGGGCGGACCAAACGCCCTCTTCAAGTCAGGCTCAATGAGCATATTACTAATATTTTATCTGGGTTCAGAATCCATTCGGTTTCAAAACATTATCATCTAGTGCATAATAGAGACCCCTCCAATACCCTTTTTTTAGGGATTGATAAATAAAGACCTTATTGGCGGGGGAGCTCTATGGTGCAAGACATTTCCAAGCTTAAAATGTCTTGGATCCATAAGATCAGAACATATGTGCCCTATGGATTGAATGTTGACGTGGACGTTAATGCTTTTATTGATATTCTAAACATCCTGTGTTTGCTTTGAGCCCTGCAAAGGGTTTTTAAGAGTTTTTAGTGGCTCCTTTTTTGGTTTGCTATTCATCACTTTAATATTAAAGTGATTTTTCCTTTTTTAGTCAATTTACCAGCTAAAATTTTTTTATCAGTTTACTTATAATTTTATAATTTATAATTCAGACATGTCAAACATATTTTCTTACTGGTATCATTTAATATGACTAATGTCACATTATTTTAGTCTTAGACCCCTATATTAATTTAAATTCTATTTTTGTACCGGTCTGACATTCAATGATAGCAGCCATTTATTATCCTGAGTGATTGTTTAAATTACATTTTCCATATTTTTTATTTTTTAATTTTTGTTTTTGAACAAGTTAATTCAATCTCTCTATGTATATTAATGGCTTAATATATTTTTAATAAAATATATTTTTTAATCTATTAGAATGGAGATGCATCTCTTCTATTCTTTTTAGTTTTTAATGGCAGTTAATGGTTGCGCCCACACGTAAGATGGCGCTTTGTAACTCTCTCTGCGGGACTCAAAGCGAGGCTTGGTGTGCACATAAATGGTGGTTGTTCAGCACGCTGCCTGTTCCCCATTGAAAACGTCATTCTATGACGAAACGCATCTGGGAGGTACGTGCTGACGTCACCACGTTGCCCCATTGAGGAGGACGGGAGTTTTGTTTGTTGCCGGCCCGCTTCGATCTACCCTTTGTATCGCTCTTATACAAGTTCGTTTGTAAATGTTATTCCTTTATTTAAATAAATCAGTATATAGGATATCACGCTATTTGGCATTGTTCCATTCTTTTTGGGATTGATCTTATTTACATGTGAGTCATGGAGCCTTCGGTTGAGGCTGCGGGGACGGATCATCCACAACCTATATCTATCTAGCTGGATTTCCATCCGGTGGTTAAGACATTCCATCCGGTGGTTAAGACATGTGAGTGTCACTCCTATCCATATAAATTACATGAATTTATGTGTCAGTATTATGCTATGTTGTTATTTTATATTTTGTTGGGATAAATATTTTTTCATGGATTCAACGCACATTCATCGTGCGTGAAAATCGTTATACCCTACTGTAACTGGTTTACATCAAGGCCCAGGCTGGGTTAAAGCCACCTGGCTTACAATCTGGTAAGCATGCCATTCATCAGTTGGGGATACATTCTGCTCTATCCAATCACTGAGGGTTATTATTTGGAAAGTTGGGACTATTAATTTGGACTTTAACCCCTTCCCGACCGGCGCACGCCGATGTACATCGGCAGAATGGCACGGCTGGGCAAATGGACTTACAGGTACGTCCATTTGAATTTCCCGCCGTGGCATTGCGTGCGCACTGGCCGGGAGCCTGCCGGGAGCTCCGTGAGTCGGGTCGCGGGTCCCACGGACTTGATCGCCGTGGGGATACCCGCGATCACCTCACGGAGAGGGCGAACGGGGAGATGCTGATGTAAACAGCATCTCCCCGTTCTGCCTAGTGACAAATGTCACTGATCACAGCTCCCTGTAATTGGGAGCAGTGATCAGTGTAGTGACACTGCTAGCCCATCCCCCCTACAGTTAGTAATCACTCCCCTAGGACATACTTAACCCCTCCCCGCCCCCTAGTGGTTAACCCCTTCACTGCCAGTGTCATTTACACAGGAATCAATGCATTTTTATAGCACTGATTGCTGTATAAATGACAATGGTCCCAAAAATGTGTCAAAAATGTCCGACATGTCCGCCATAATGTCACAGTCACAATAAAAATCGCTGATCACCGCGAAGGGGGTAAAATCTTTCGGGGCTGAAGCGGTTAATTAGTTTTAAAATCACCAATCATTATAATTTTTCACAGAGATTATTTTATTATATTTATGATTTTTATTTAATTTTTAAGCGCTGCTTTTTTATTTTTCATTTGTTCGTTGTGTTTACCTCAGTAATAGCTGCTGCTTTATATATATATATATTTTTCTAGGGCAGTTTTTTCTTTGTTTCTTATAGTACATACAAGCATGGAGTTGGTCAGCGCCAAACACTCCTTAAAGAAAAAAGTCTGATAGATGTAGAGATAGTTCACCTATAGAATGAGTAAAATATGTAAGTAAGAAGTATGTATAATAGAAGAGATTGCACTAGATAAGATAGCCTGTATAGGGACAATTGCTGCCCCACATAGACAAATACAAATCATACCTGAGTAGCGTGGCATGTCCGGTCCAGCATGTGTACAACAGCCGTCTGTATATCCGGCTGATATCAGGTGACAGGACGGAGTCCTATTTACATAGTGGGTCCCATCCGCAGTCACCAATTGGTGCTGCCGATGTGACGTCATCCGGATCGGCCAAGGGATTCCACTGCACATGCGCCCAAACAACGGGAGCTTCGTCTGGAATGTGACAACGCTCCCTCCCACAGAGGGGAGAGAGGGAGCATAGGTGTGGAACAGCATTGGTCAGCATAGGGGAGATGACAGACAGCTCCCCGCTGGCCAATGCAAGCGTCACATCACAAGATGGAAATGTGATGTGACGCTGGGTGGCGGCGTGATGACAAAGAACCCGCCCCCAATGCAGCACCCGCCAGAGCCATGTAGTAGGACCGGAGCAGGAGAGCTGACTCGAATGATAATGTACAATATAAGGGATGTATCCCATTTGCAAATTATGTAACAGCGCTATAGATTATTAAGGCATCAATAGTTTTGATTGAACATAGTATTTGACTCCTGGATGTGAAGCCAAACATTGACAGATCAGTATGAATGATAAATCATGACTACAGGAATGCATACATATTTCAAATAAAATGTTATTATCACATATTTGGACTGGGAAAAACATCGAAAATTGATAATAGAAGCAAGAATTCTCATAACATAGATTCCCTGTGCCAGAACAAAGTCATGTTATATGTCAGTAATACAAATGCAAGGTCTCTATAGCTGGGAATCATTATTATCGGGAACATGGAGGGATCTTAATAAGATAAATTATTTGTACTAGAGTCGGACCACAAATGTATCAGCCGGTCAGAGAAAAGATTTGTATGACTGGGCCTCGTTGATACCAGGAGCGTGGATGGCATCTGTGTTCATGATGCATTCACATTGAGATCTGGGACTGATGTGTTGGTGATTAGGAACACTGTTGCTGGTTGCAGCACTGGTCTGATGACATTAGGAATAGTTTGGAGGCAATAAAGAACACTGTTGCTGCCTTACACTGGTCTAGTGAAACTGCCTTGGTGTGTCAGCAATCAGAAACAATGGTCTAGTGACACTGGGACTCGTGTGACAGCAATCAGGAATACTGTTACTGGCTTACACTGATCTGTTGACACTGGGACTGGTGTGGCAGCAATCAGGAACACTGTTGCTGGCTTACATGGGTCTGATGACACTGTATTGGTGTGGCATCAATCAGGAACACTATAACTGGCTGCACTGGTCTGGTGACACTTAGATTGGTGTGACTTGCATTCAGAAACACTGGTACTGGCTTACACTGGTCTGGCAAAACTCAGATTGTTTTGACTAATAATCAGGGACACTGTGGCTGGCTACACTGGTTTGGTGACATTGTACTTGTGTGATCAGGAACAGTGTGGATGGCTCTGTGCACTGTACAAAAGAAAATCTGCTGATTTTGGATTTAGAAATATTCTTTTTTCCTCTCACAGTCAATTGGTGTGCCAGAGGAAACACGGCAATTGCTACAACATACAGCCTTTTTTTACATATGGAATAGCTGTGATTGGTCGCATTGAGTCCCATGTTACAGAGCCATTTCATTCACCCTGTACCCTGCTCTGTGATCTGCTATGTTTAATGGATACAGCGATCACAGAACATGCTCATGCATGCACCAGAGGGTACACGCGAGCACTGCAAAGAGGAGGCGACAGCAAAAAAATAACATGAAAAGAGAGTAATCCAAGAAAGTGTAGCAAAGAAGAGAAGGACAGGTTTGGGAAGAAAGTAGAATGCATAGGAGCGTGAGGGGTAGGGTTCTAAGCATAGCCATTGCCAATGTGAGAATTTTTTTGCCACCTAGCAGCATAGAAGGGTCTAAAATACAGGGGGCATACATTTTGCATCTTGTTTCTTGACTGCTAATGAATGGCGCTGCGCTGTTACAAATAAACTGCACAATATACATAAAATGATAAAAATCAGGATTCAAACATACGATAAATATCCAACCCTTATGGGGCGTACACATGGTCGGACTTTTCGGCTACAAAAGTCAGACGGATGCTGACAGACCAAATCCGGCGGACAATTCGATCGTGTGTGGGCTTCCCCAGACTTTTCCAGTCGCAAATCTGACGGACTTTAGATTTGGAACTTGCTTCAAATCTTTACATCGTAACTCCGCCGGACCCAGAAATTCGCTCATCTGTTTGCTAGTCCGACGGACAAAAAACAACACTAGGGCAGCTATTGGCTACTGGCTATCAACTTCCTTATTTTAGTCCGGTGTACGTCATCACGTACGAATCCATCGGACTTTGGTGTGATCATGTGAAGGCAAGTCTAGTCGTTAGAAAGTCCACCACAAGTCTGTCGAAAGTCTGTCAGACAGGCTGTCGGACTTATGTAGTTGAAAAGTCTGACCGTGTGTACGCCCCATTAGTGTATGAATGTGACTTTTAAAGTGCAATATTCAAAATGAACACAAGATGGCAGTCAAAACTCCAAAGTCCACTGCATATAACGCTTTAAAGTGGATGTAAACCCACTCGCATCCTTTCTAATCTACTGCCATAGTGGTTATCTATAAGGATATACATGCCTCCTGGATGTATCCTTACCTGTCAATTTCTCCCCTCTATCTGTTATGAGACCTGAAAAACTGCAGATTCTGTGGGTGGGTCTGTTGTCCGGAGCTCTGTGGGTGGATTTGTGTTGTCAGTAGACTCCCCGCCCACCTCTACACTCCCCTTGCAAACATGCATTTTCTCCTGTGTATTTCTTACACTGAACTTCTGCTATGATCACTAACATCCAGTCAAAACCCAGAAAAGTCACCATATGACTTCAGCATGCCCAATCATGCTTAGGTGTCGCACAGCCAATCCTGGGAGAGCTGGAGAAGAAAGGTGGAGGGGATCTGAAGTACACAGAATGCCTCTCTCAGGCTTGTGCATGAGATATGTAAATCACCTGTCACTCACAGCAAGGGGGAAGAACTGACTCCTATTTCTCTGTGTGTCAGTTTTTATCTCACTGAAAAAAGATAAGAGGACTGCTCAGAGCTGGATTCACTCTTCGTGGCAAGACTGGGCACAGATGACATGAAATCCAAGCCTTAATTAGATTTTCAGGTTTACATTCACTTTAAGGTGCAATAGTGAAATAAACGTCCAGTGCAAATAAGTAAATAATCAAGACTATAAAATCACAAAGTGCTCAATGGATACAAAAAGTGCAATAGTGATGATCATTAAATTCAATAGTGATGAAAACATGATTGTCCCAATCTTGATTATGCAAACAAGGTGTGGTGGGTATCTCTTCTTTCCATGCAGTGACACCTCTAGATGGGGTGGCCTCTTACCGCACAGCTGTAAGGTAACAGCATGGAAATATAGTGATGGTCTGGTTTTCCTAGGTGTCTGGTCGATCAAGTAGCCCGGGGCTGGGGGGTTTCTCCTTGTGTAGCTCCAGTAATCAATAATAGAAGCTAATGGCTCCACTATACTCCACTTCCACATACAGTATCTCATAAAGTGAGTACACCCCTCACATTTTTGTAAATATTTTATTAGATCTTTTTTCGTGTGACAACACTGAAGATATTACACTTTGTTGCAATGTAAAGTAGTGAGTGTACAGCTTGTATGTGCCATTAATGTCTAAACCGCTTGCAACAACGGTAAGTACATCCCTAAGTGAAAATGTTCAAATTGGGCCCAAAGTGTCAATATTTTGCGTGGCCACCATTATTTTCCAGCACTGTCTTAACCCTCTCGGGCATGGAGTTCACCAGAGCTTCACAGGTTGCCACTGGAGTCCTCTTCCACCAAGCTGGTGGATGTTGGAAACCTTGCGCTCCTCCACCTTCCATTTGAGGATGCCCCACAGATGCTCAATAAGGTTTAGGTCTGGGAGACATTCTTGACCAGTTCACAACCTTTACCCCCAGCTTCTTTAGCGAGGCAGTGGTCATCTTGGAAGTTTGTTTGAGGTCGTTATGTTGGAATACTGCCCTGTGGCCCAGTCTCTGAAGTGAGGGGATCATGCTCTGCTTTAGTATGTCACGGTACATGTTGGCATTCATGGTTCCCTCAATGAACTGTAGCTCCCTAGTGTCGGCAGCACTTATGCAGCCCCAGATAATGACACTCCCACCACCATGCTTGACTGTAGGCAAAACACACTTGTCTTTGTACTCCTCACCTGGTTGCTGCCAAACACACTTGACACCATCTAAACCAAATAAGTTTATCTTGGTCTCATCAGACCACAGGACATGGTTCCAGTAATCCATGTCTCTAGTAAGTTTGTCTTCAGCAAACTGTTTGTGGCCTTTCTTGTGCATCAACTTTAGAAGAGGCTTCCTTCTGGGATGATAGCCATGCAGACCAATTTGATGCAGTATGTGGCATATGATTTGAACACTGACAGGCTGACCTCCCACCCCTTCAACCTCTGCAGCAATGCTCATACATTTATTTCCCAAAGACAACCTCTGGATATGATGCTGCGCACGTCCACTCAACTTCTTTGGTCAACCATGGCGAGGCCTGTTCTGAGAGGATCCTGTCCTGTTAAACCACTGTATGGTCTTGGCCACCGTGCTGCAGCTCAGTTTCAGGGTCTTGGTAATCTTCTTATAGCCTAAGTCATCTTTATGTAGAGCAACAATTCTTTTTTTCAGATCCTCAGAGAGTTCTTTCCATGAGGAGCCATGTTGAACTTCCAATGACCAGTATGAGAGAATGAGAGTGATAAAACCTAATTTAACACACCTGCTCCCCATTCACACCTGAGACCTTGTAACACTAACGAGTTACATGACACCGGGGAGGGAAAATGGCTAATTGGGCCCAATTTGGACATTTTTACTTAAAGGTGTACTCACTTCTGTTGCCAGTGGTTTAGACATTAACGGTTGTGTGTTGAATTATTTTTAGGTACAGCAAATGTACACTATACAAGCTGTACACTCACTACTTTACATTGTAGCAAAGTGTCATTTCCTCAGTGTTGTCACATGAAAATATATAATAAAATATTTACAAAAATGAGAGGGGTGTACTCACTTTTGTGAGATACTGTACACCCCAACCGAGTCAGCGGGGGGGGGGGGGAGAAAAATGCCCAAATAGTGTAATATATTTTTAAAATGTTATTCTATAAAAACTGTAAAAGGTAACACTCACATTAAGCATTGATAGAGCAAGTAAATCTCCACGAGCGCCAAGATCGTCACCTGCACCTGTATTTCCTGTCAGCCAATCTTGACTGCCTATCACATTTTTGGAGGCCCTGGAGCACCAGGATAGTAGAAACACACACAAAATGACCACATTTTGGTAAGAAAATACCCCAAGGTTAATGCGTGCCAGCAGGCATTAGGGGCATTCTTTGGCAGGTATATTAGGGAGAATGTTTTGCAATGGGTTTATTTCCATTTGGAAACAGACTTGAAAATGCTGGTACTCTGTAATATAATTTCCAGGTTTGTTGACATTAGTTGTATCTATATAAACTTTTGGCCCACTTGGACACCTATGTACAGTTCTATGCTGAAGTATTATTGTATGCTATACTCACTAGTATGTGGCTGTTTTTCATGTAGCATGTCCCCCAAGTTTGGGTAAATTGGATGATACCCCAAGTTCATGGTCTATATACTGTATATTGTTATGTTATGGGTGCAAATATACATCCCTGTCAGTGTTCCACATACACACTGTAGGTACTGGAGCCATTTCTGGTTTGCATGGGTATTGAATGCATTTTCTGTGCGTATACAATGGAGTTGATTTCTTGAAACTGGAAAGTGCAAAATCTGGTGTAGCTCTGCATAGAATGTAGCAGCTTCCATTTTTTTTGTCAAAGCTTAATTGAGTATTACAGTTTTATTAAATCAACCCCAGATATGTTTGATAGTATACATGCTGGGTCTTTGGCAGTTTCTGTCCATACTTTAGCTGTAATTTGTATTTATATAGTCTATGCCTTTATTACTCTTTCAAGTTATTTTTAGAATTCATACTTGGGTGTCCCCTTGTCCACCCCTTAGGCTGGGGGAGACTGACTACTCCAACAAACCTTTTGTTGATTTGTTCCTAGTCAGACAGGTATGTGGTGTGTTTTCTCTCTCTCTCTCTCTCTCTCTCTCTCTCTCTCTCTCTTTCTCTCTCTCATTAAGTAATACAGTCAACATTTTTTTTGACTCTGTGTAATATCTATATGTATTTTACTTGTTTTTGATATTCTGTTTTGATAAATTGCTTTTTTGTGTTTTGTCTTATGCCCCGTACACACGGTCGGATTTTCCGACGGAAAATGTGTGATAGGACCTTGTTGTCGGAAATTCTGACTGTGTGTAGGCTCCATCACACATTTTCCATCGGATTTTCTGACACACAAAGTTTGAGAGCTTGCTATAAAATTTTCCAACAACAAAATCCGTTGTCAGAAATTCCGATTGTGTGTACACAAATCCGACGGACAAAGTGCCACGCATGCTCAGAATAAATAAAGAGATGAAAGCTATTGGCCACTGCCCCGTTTATAGTCCCGACGTATGTGTTTTACGTCACTGCGTTTAGAACAATCGGATTTTCCGACAACTTTGTGTGACCGTGTGTATGCAAGACAAGTTTGAGCCAACAGCCGTCGGAAAAAATCCTAGAATTTTGTTGTCGGAATGTCCGAACAAAGTCCGACCGTGTGTATGGGGCATTATAGTTATTTATTCTACTTGTAGACTTGTACTACAGTATTTATGAAGATTGGCGCCTAGTCTCTTATAAAGCCGGTCCTGAGAAAAGCATTTGACAGAAACTATCTGTTAGGGCAATCTTTTTCTTCCTTCTTCTATCTGTTAGAGCATTCTTCTTTTTTTTTTACCAATAAAGATTTTTATTTGAGGAACACAAATGTATAACAATGATACAGAGATAACAAAAGATAATAATCCAGGGTGTCATACATAACCTACAATATATCAAACATATATTATGTTGAAGTCACTGTTGCATATTTATACAGTGACTAGTTGTACAGACAATCCCTGTGAAAAACTTAATAATGAACACCACTATCGAATTGAAAACCCTGTCAATGTTCATTATGGGTTGTTCCTTTTTTGGGATTGTTATCCTGCTTCTTAAAATTTTTAAGTAGGAAAACGAGAAAGAGAAGGTGGGGAAGTAGGCGGGAAAAAAAAAAAAGGAAAAAGGGGGGGGGGGGGAGCTCGCTAGTATAAGTATACAGCTATATATCAGCTTATTAAACGTGTTTAGTGGAAGGGAACCAGTTACAGTCCTACTAGTCCTAATTAAGAGTCAGGGACCAAGAACTCTGGACGTCTCATCAACCATTTTGCATCTTGGTGAAAGAATCAGAATATTTAAAGAGAAACCATGGTTTCCATAATTTGTGGAATTTTTCACTATTTTCAGAAGCCATGCCCACTGTTTCTTCCATTTTATATAAGGCTTCCACGGCAGAAAGCCATTCTGCATTCGTGGGTGTGTGTGTTGTTTTCCAGTGTTTGGGAATGATTGTTTTTGCTACATTTAACATGTGGCGAACTACAGATTATTTGTTAACGAATAGTTGGAAATGTGTAACCAGCAGCATTCTGGTGTGAGTTTCAGTTTTGTTTCTGTGATAGCGTAGATCTGTGTGCATACACCATCCCAGAAACTGCGTAGAAGCAGGCAGTTCCACCAGATATGCAGCATGTCACCTTTATCAGAACCACAGCGCCAGCAAACATCTGATGTGTCTATGTACCAAGCATGCAACCTGGCTGGTGTGAAAAACCAATTTGTTAGGACCTTGTAGGACGTTTCCTGAGTGCTGGCGCTTGTAGAATATTTGTGCGCTAAAATGCATGCGTTAAGCCATTGTTCATCTGTAAAAGGTTAATTGAGCGCTGCTTCCCACTCCTGTTTGTGTTTATTGGGGGGCCCTTTGTGGTTAGATTGGAGCCTGCTGTACATCAGAGATGTTGCTTTACCTACTGGATTTCCTTATAGGCATAATTGCTCAAAGAATGTTGTCTCTCTTAAGAAGTGTTGTTTGTTATCAGAGCAGAGAACATAATTATGAAGCTGCCTGTACTGCCAGAATGTAAAGTGTTTTGCTTGTAATTCTATTCGTAGTTGGTCAAAAGTTTTGAGTCTACCTTTTTCCACACAGTGAGTGACTGTCACAGGTGTCGAGTCTGCTCTATGGGGGAATGATGTGGTGGTGTGACCCTGTGCAAAGTCCTTGTTGTGAAACAACGGTGTCAGTGGGCCAGGTATTGACGCTATGTCATACTGTCGTGTGACTGTTTGGAAAATCCTCAGTGTTGGTCCAATGGTAGGGTGTAGTGTTAATTTCACAGGGCGGGCTTCATTGGGTACCCATGGTATGAATCTCAGAGGTATGTTGGATTGTAGGCCTTCTATACCTATCCAATCTTTGGAAGCGGCGTGACAGTTCCAGTCTAAAATTTGCGTTAGGTGTGTCGCATAGTAGTGTTTAAAATTTGGTAAGTTGATACCCTCCTCAGTCTTCGGTAAGGTTGCCATGCTAATGCATGGTTTCTTCCCTGCCCAAATTATTTCTCCGGGAGCCTTGTTTAATTGGGAGAAAAAACTTTTAGGCATTAAGATAGGTAAATTGTGAAACAGGTACAATATCCTAGGTAGGATAGTCATCTTCACCACTGCAGCTCTTCCAAACCATGAGAGTGGTTTAGTGTTCCAGAGCCATGTGTCCTGTTGTATCTTTAGTAAAGCTGGATGAGCATTTTTTGTGTAGAGATTAGTCAAGTCGGGTGTGAGCCAGATCCCTAGGTATTTGAGTGCGGACTCCACCCATTTAAAGGGACGGTTAGACTTAGCGGCTATTTTACAATGTCTAGTCCCTAATGTTAGGCCTTGGATAGAACGATTCCCATTCACGGTACGCAAGCATGGCTCCAATGTAAGTATGAACAGGATCAGGGACAGGGGGCAGCCCTGCCTGGTGCCATTTCTTATCTCTACTGGTTCTGAAAGAGTACCATTAATTTTCAGTCTGGCCATTGGACTTCGGTATATGGCCGATATCCAGGCTAGCACATTGGATTGTAGGCCAATATACCTGCACACCGCGAACATAAAGTCCCAAGCGACCTTGTCGAAGGCCTTCTCTGCATCTGTGGATAGGAGAGGGCCTTCTACTGGGTGTCCCTGGAGCTCGTTTATGAGATTTATGGCTTCAGTGATGGTATCACGTGCTTCCCTCCCCGGCATGAAGCCCACTTGCTCCAAGCCGATAATATCTGGTAGATGTCTGCATAATCTTGTAACCCAAATTTTGGACAGAAGCTTTATGTCCAAATTAAGCAAGGAAATCGGCCTGTAACTGGAGCAGAGATTTGGGTCCTTGCTGGGTTTGGGAGTCACCGTGATGTATGCCATATTAAAGGACGATAACTGTTCTTTGGATGTTTTCAGTGAGTTTAAGGCTTTAAGCAATGGTTTGGCCAGGAGAGGCGAGAAGGTTTTATAATAAATTGCTGAAAAGCCATCTGGTCCTGGGCTTTTGCCAGGTTTCAGAGTTTTAATGGCCTGTAGAAGTTCTGTTATGTCAATGGGTTTATCTAGCTCCTCTGAGTCAGAGACCGATAAGCAGGGGAGTCCGCTTTGTCTTAGGTATTGCTCTATTATCTGGGGTCTATTTCCCTCCATAGAAGCAAGTTTGTGCGTCGGTGGGAGGTTGTAAAGTTTGGTGTAAAACCTCTGGAATTCTGAGGCTATCTGATAAGAGGTGTGTACTAGCTTATTGGTTCCGTTGTTAATCTGTGTAATGGTGGTAGTGGAAGGAATGTCTCTTAAAGCTCTGGCTAAGAATTTGCCGCTCTTATTACCATGTTCATAAAAAAACCTCGCCGAAAGAAAAGTATCCATTTCCCTTGCAGGTCTAACTTATCCTGTAGCTCTTTGCGCGCTGTTGAAAGGTTATCTGCAACTCTAATAGCCGCCGTTAGGGATGAGCCGAACACCCCCCGGTTCGGTTCGCACCAGAACCTGCGAACGGACCGAAAATTTGCATGAACGTTAGAACCCCATTGACGTCTATGGGACTCGAACGTTCCAAATGAAAAGTGCTAATTTTAAAGGCTAATTTGCATGGTATTATCCTAAAAAGGGTTTGGGGACCAGAGTCCTGCCCCAGGGGACATGTATCAATGCAAAAAAAAGTTTTAAAAACGGCCGTTTTTTCGGGAACAGTGTTTTTAATGATGCTTAAAGTGAAAAAAAAAAGTGAAATATTTCTTTAAATATCGTACCTGGGGGGTGTCTATAGTATGCCTGTAAAGTGGCACGTGTTTCCTGTGCTTAGAACAGTCCCTGCACAAAATGACATTTTTAAAAGAATAAAAGTCATTTAAAACTGCTTACGGCTTTAATGTAATGTCGGGTCCCGGTAATATGAATGAAAATAAGTGAGACAAACAGCATAGGTACCCCCCAGTCCACTACCAGGCCCTTTGGGTCTTGTATGGATATTAAGGGGAACCCCGCACCCAAATTATAAAAAGGAAAGGCGTGGGGCCCCCAGGTCCTATATACTCTGAACAGCAGTATACAGGCGGTGCAAACAAGACAGGGACTGTAGGTTTATTGTTAAGTAGAATCTGTTTGTAATTTTGAACTGGTACATTTTTAACTTGTTTAGCTCCAGCCAAAAAATCTATTTTTAAGCTTTTTGGAAAACATAGGGAAGGGTTATCACCCCCGTGACATTTGTTTTGCTGTCTGTGCTCCTCTTCAGAAGATTTCAACTCACTTTCTGTCCCAATGACTAATGTTTTAGAACATTTGGGGTTTTTAGTGAAACAAGGATTGGTGATAAAGCATCAGTGGAAAGGAGAAACGTTTTTCCCATATTAACTCTTACAGGAGAGAATTTCCCTTTCTAGGAGTAGATTTCATCTCACTTCCTGTTGTCTCCTTCCGTTTGCAAGTAGGAGTCATTTGTAAGTTGGATGTTTGAAAGTAGGGTCCTGCCCTAAATACTCTGCAGAAATTTTGGCCTTAGGTGTTGGTGTTGTCACAACACTGTAAGCCCTCACAGGGCCCTGCTGTGAAATATTGGATCAAGAATTGTAATTACATGCCCCTGTTGAACAGGGGCAGAAAAATTGGGCCTTTGGTGATGGTGGTAGTGCTGGTGCCACAACACTGTAAGGCCTCACAGTTACTCTTGGTGGGTGCTGGAACAGGCCCTGCTGTGAAATATTAGATCAAGAATTGTAATTACATGTCCCTGTTGAACAGGGGCAGAAAAATTGGGCCTTAGGCACTGGTGCTGGGGCCACAACACTGCAATCCCTCACAGATACTCTAGTTGGAGCGCAGGAACGAGCCCTGCTGCAAAGAATTGCATCAAAAATTGTAATTACACGCCCCTGTTAAACAGGGGCTGAAAAAATGGGCCTTAGCCATTTGTGGCGGCGCCCAGAAACAAAAATATTCTTGCAAGCTATCAGCATGATCATTGAGGAGGAAGAGGATAGTCCACTCAGCATAACAGGATAGTCACTCAGCATCAGCATAGGTAGTCTTGAAGGGATCTGACATTTCAAAAAAATGTATTCGGTTACATCAGCATCAGGTGCTTGGTATCTGGTGGTGATCCAAGACTGATTCATTTTTATGAAGGTCAGTCGATCAACTGAGTCAGTGGACAGGGGCACCCTGTGATCGGTTACAAAGCCTCCAGCAGCACTGAATGTGCGTTCCGAAATAACGCTGGATGCAGGACAGGCCTGTAGCTCAATTGCATACTGTGCAAGCTCTGGCCAGTGATCCATCCTCAAGACCCAGTAACCCAGAGGATTTTCGGTGGGAAAGGTGTCAGATCTTGCCCCTAAGTATTCCTGCACCATGTAAAACAGACGCTGGTGATGGTTGCTGGAACCGATCATACCTTGGGGCTGCAGGCTAAAAAATTGTCTGAACGCATCGGTCAGACGGCTACCTTCTCTACCACTCCTTCTTTGACTGACCGAAGCCTCGGCAACACGTTGTCCAGGAACAGGAGTTTGTAACCTCCCAGTCTCTGGAAACACGTTGCACAGATCTTTCTGCAAGGCCTCCCACAGATGTTTTATCCTCTGCTCCCTCTGCGACGGCAAGACAAGGTCTGCAACCTTACTCTTGTAACGTGGATCAAGGAGGGTTGCCAGCCAGTAACGATCCCTCTTCTTGATACCACGAATACGAGGATCCTTCCGCAGGCTTTGCAGGATCAGGGAGGACATGCAGCGTAGGTTTGCTGAGGCATTTGGTCCGGAGTCCTCTGGGTCACTAAGGACAACATGATCCGCAGCCACCTCCTCCCAGCCATGTACTAGTCCATGGGTTTCTTGGGACTGTAAATGATCCCTTAAAGACTGCTGCTGATTCTGAGTGCCAGGCTCCACCTCCATTCTGACACAATCCTCCTCCTCCTCGTCCTCTTCCTGTGTGATCAACGGGCACGCAGGAACACTGTCTGGATAAAGGGGGCCTTGAAAGCTAAGGAAGTCTTCCTCTTCCTGCCTCTGTTCTGCCTCAAGTGCCCTGTCCATTATTCCACGCAGCGTGTGCTCCAACAGGTGGACAAGGGGGACAGTGTCACTGATGCATGCACTTTTACATACATCTTTAGATGTATTCTTGTACATGTGCACATACATTTTATCATACTTTTTATTTTGTTATGTATGTAACAATAAAATTTTGCATTATTTATACCGATCATGGTTTAAGATATTACTTATTATTATTTTTTGTTGGCACCTAAAAAGTCCAGCCAAATAACCCCCCTTCCCTACAATTATGTACAGGGATGTCGGTGCCCTTTTTCTTCTTTATCATTGTCACCTACCCATTTTGTCACTTTCCATGTCCTTTCAGGTGTTGTACCACACCGTTAAATTCCCAATGGATAGGTGACACAGTTTGTTTGTATTTATTCTCATTATTATTTTTTGTTTTGTTTTTTTTGCCTGTATTTTTACTACATTGTTTTGTTTATGGAAGTTCAAAAGCATTAAAATACTACTAATATTTTGCATAGGCCATGTGGCAATTAATGTTATATATATATATAATAGTGCATACTTTAATGTACTATCTATGAACTAGCTATATATGAACTTACTATCTTACTATTTAACTACCAATGAACAATGTTTTTATGAAATTACTATACTCAAATGCCCTATATCAATTTTAATTTTCATTTTTATTTTCTTTTTGTTTTATATATTTAATGCCTGCCAACTATACTGTCCTGTGGCATCGTCTCTCCCAGTGTGTAGATCTGCTTCCTCCTTGTCTTTCCAACACGGTCCGCCTGATCCAGTAAAGTGCACTGGTCTTTTTCACACATTTGTTTCAAATAGCCCAACATGTGGCTTTATCTTATATTATCCGTAGCACTATTTTTGCCCCCCTTTTTTTCAAATTAAACACTATTATCTACCACATCCTGCGACCTTTTCACTTGCCGCTCCCTGCCCTATGCACGGAGGGGAGAGTAAGACGCACGCCCACTGAATGGGACATGTCAGCTCCTAGCGCGTCCTCTCCCCTCCCAACTGCGGGCCGCCATGCAGCATGGGAACTGTAGTATTATCAACTCTGTTTTTGTTCATTGACACCCAGCGCATGCGCCATTCGGCTCATAAATCGGTGGCTAATGCAAGACATCTGATATCAATTTTGCAGCACCTATAGGTCTATATATAAACTCCCTCTAGCATTATATCGCTAGACTCCTTAAGGGTAGCCACGCCAAGAGATCGCTATACACAAGGTAATAAATTACAAATAAATAAATACTAAAGCGCTTATGGAATGTAATATATAGTCATGTGCATATATGCAGTGTATGTATAGTTGGTGGAAAAGTGCAAAGTGGTTGTAAAATATATGTGTTGCTCCTCTATTCACATGTTCTTCCACATACACCCTCTATTTAAATTAAATTATAATAAAAAATAAAAATAAAATCCGCATGCATTAAATAATTTTTTTTTTTTTTTTGTGTAGAAGCTGCACCTTTGCTAAGTGCTCTGATATCACTTGCTAAAAAAATTATACATATAGGGTTAAAGGTGCACTAGATACTCTATAAAATCTCGTGCTGAAATATAAATAATTGAATAATTAAAAGTGATAGGTGAATAAATTATAACGTGCTTAAGATGAATAAATACATACATAAACTTTAAGTTGCTTAAAATTGTAACAAATATAGATCCAAGGAACAATCTTGCAGTGTTCTTAAAAAATGACAGGTCCGCTTGCTAGGTATGCATATGAGTATGGGGTACAATCAACTGAAACTCAGATTGAATAAATACTCCCTTTGCAGATGGAGTTCCACATGCAATTGCACTCTCAATCAGCTCCCTTTTATACTGGAGATCCGCTGTTTGTTGCCTCTGATATTATGTCTCAATCATGCAATATAAACAGGAAAACATTAATTGCGCAATATGCTTTAAGCCATTATTTGGAAGAAACTGAATGCACTCACATTTAAATCAAGCCAGTATTGGCGCATAGAGCAGTCAGCTATTCCACCGATAGTCTCCTCCTTGTGCTGTACTGCGAGTGACACTTTAGCACTATGGATGACGTCACTAGGCTCCTCCTCCCGATGCGTTGCGTCACATGTCACGTGATTTTATCAAGGGTAGCCAAGTGACGGTCGGGTTCCATACTTGTAGTGTCCTAGTTGCCATAGTGACCACGGTGGTGAATATCATACTGAATTTGCGCTCATATTTTATTACATTAAAACCAACTCTTATTCACAAAAACATATTAAAATTATCAGATTAAAACACTAGTTCAAGATAGAATTAAAATTTAGTTCAAGATAAAATAAAAATTTCTCTCCAGTACACAATTACTTCGTTCCGCATATATTTCCATATCCCATAACTCCCTCTAGTGGTCAAACTTATAATTGTCATAAACTCCATACATAAATGCCGTCTAATTTGGCTAATTACCTTTTGTCATGAGAGGGTTTACCCGTTGGTGGCGCTATCGGTCTCTTGGATCGCAGTACCAGTGTCCATCAGCAGGTGTCTTCCAACACCTAGGACCTGCAGTAAGAGGTCTTTCCTGCTGGTGGCACTGTTGCATCCTTGGGCCGTAGTACCGGTGTCAACCAGCGGGTGCACTCTGGCAGTGTGGAGCAAACAACACACACTGCGCTCAGCTGTGACATGAGGTCAATCACCACAGCCTTATAAATACCCGGCAAGCCCTCATAGGCTTGCCTTGGTATCTCTCTCTCTCTCCCTGCGTTCTGACCTTGCTGCCTGTTTGACCTTGAACCTGCATCTGCCTTGTCCTGATCGGATCCAATCCCTATCCTGAGGCCTTCCTAGTCCTGTCCCTTCTGTTCCTGGCTACCTTGGATCCCTGCCCTGAACCCCATCCATCCATCCTCTCCTTGTCCTGTTCAGTTTCCCGTCCTTACCCTTCTGCTGACTTCCCTGTGTATGACCTTGGCTTGGCTTTGTTTACGATTACGGTATCTCCATTTACCTATATATATTGTTGTTTGTAGTGGGTTGTTGTGTGGGTTTTGCACTGTTTATATTCCTTTCACTTATCACTTGTTAATAAACACCATCATTTCACTTACATGTGTTTCTGGTCTCCTCTGTGCAGTCCACACAGTCTGGTCTACTAGTCTCCTGACAGTATACCAAGGCCATCCCTGACCAGACGTGGCTGCACTGAGAAACCGTCCTGTTACGGTGGGCGCGCAAAATGGACTTTGATGAAATTGTCTATTATTCTCTGCTGGCGGCAGAGGATAATGAATATTGTTGTCAGACTCTTAAAGATTGGACCCGAGACCAACTGCTGGAAACGATACAAACCGCCCATTTACTTGTAGATCAAGGTCATGTGTTATTTGAGGATGTTCAGCCTTTGATCCAATTATGTACAAAGTCAGCCTTGTCATGCATTCCCGAAGGTAGTGACGATTTCTCCCCTCCTTTCAGTTGTGACCAGGTTGAATCCCTGGTATGGTTGTTAGAGGATGATCCGGCTTCCTTTGATGAACATTATTCCGCTTGTTCCCAGCAGGTGTTATCCGATTGCATTTATTCAGTACAATCTTTGGTTAGTCAGGCTGTGTGTAAATCAGCGTTTGTTCAACCTTTGCTGCAGGCATGGTCAGATCTCCTGTCTTTAGCTAAACCACAATATTCCAGCCCTGCCATTAATCATCTGCCTTCCAAAAAATCTATCTCCCCGTCACCTATGGCAACCTCAGCTACAACCCAGTTTAATCAGCTCCCTACCAAATACAACCACCCAGTCTCCAAGTGTCGCACCTATCCTGCCTTCAATTCACCTGTCTCTTCTCCTCCACCTGTAACAGTCCCACAAAACCCCTCTCTAGCTACAGTTCCTTGGTCTTCCTTCTGCCCAGCTACTTTCTTTTCTTACAGCCCTGCACCTACATACAGAACTGCACGGGCTAAACCAAAAAAGAAACAAAAATTCTTCCCGACCCACACCATCTTGCCAGTAACCCAACCTGCTCCCACTTTACAGTCTGATGTGCCTGCCTTCCAGCTCGATGTCCCTGCCTTCCAGCCGGATGTCTTGAAGCTGGCCTTCCAGCCTGAAGTCCCGGTGCCTGCTTTTCAGCCTGTGCCCGCTCTCCAGTCTGATGTTCCAGCTTTCCAGTCTGATGTCCCAACTTTCCAGTCTGATGTTCCAGCCTTCCAGTCTGATGTTCCAGCTTTGCAGTCTGAAGTTCCAGCTTTGCAGTCTGATGTTTCAGCTTTGCAGTCTGAAGTTCCAGCTTTGCAGTCTGATGTTCCAGCTTTGCAGTCTAATGTTCCAGCTTTCCAGTCTGACGTTCCAGCTTTCCAGTCTGACGTTCCAGCTTTCCAGTCTGACGTTCCAGCTCTCCAGTCTGACGTCCCAGCTTTCCAGTCTGATGTTCCCGCTTTCCGGTCTGATGTTCCCGCTTTCCGGTCTGATGTTCCCGCTTTCCGGTCTGATGTTCCAGCTTTCCGGTCTGATGTTCCAGCTTTCCAGTCTGATGTTCCAGCTTTCCAGTCTGATGTTCCAGCTTTCCAGTCTGATGTTCCAGCTTTCCAGTCTGATGTTCCAGCTTTCCAGTCTGATGTTCCAGCTTTCCATCCTGATGTCCGGGTGTCTGCCCTCCAGCCTGATGTCCGGGTGTCTGCCCTCCAGCCTGATGTCCGGGTGTCTGCCCTCCAGCCTGATGTCCGGGTGTCTGCCCTCCAGCCTGATGTCCAGGTGTCTGCCCTCCAGCCTGATGTCCGGGTGTCTGCCCTCCAGCCTGATGTCCGGGTGTCTGCCCTCCAGCCTGATGTCCGGGTGTCTGCCCTCCAGCCTAAGTGGTTCCTGTCGTCTGCCGCCCAGCTCAAGTGGTTCCTGTCGTCTGCCGCCCAGCTCAAGTGGTTCCTGTCGTCTGCCGCCCAGCTCAAGTGGTTCCTGTCGTCTGCCGCCCAGCTCAAGTGGTTCCTGTCGTCTGCCGCCCAGCTCAAGTGGTTCCTGTCGTCTGCCGCCCAGCTCAAGTGGTTCCTGTCGTCTGCCGCCCAGCTCAAGTGGTTCCTGTCGTCTGCCGCCCAGCTCAAGTGGTTCCTGTCGTCTGCCGCCCAGCTCAAGTGGTTCCTGTCTGCTGCCCAGCTCAAGTGGTTCCTGTCTGCTGCCCAGCTCAAGTGGTTCCTGTCTGCTGCCCAGCTCAAGTGGTTCCTGTCTGCTGCCCAGCTCAAGTGGTTCCTGTCTGCTGCCCAGCTCAAGTGGTTCCTGTCCGCTGCCCAGCCCAATGACTCTGACATGCCAGCCGTCTGCTCGGACGTGCCCACTGTCATCTCAGACGTACCCACCGTCCAGTTTGATGTACCCGATGCCCGGCCTGATGTGCCCTCATCTGTTCGGTTGGAGGCCATGAACTTTGGACAGATGCACCTTGTTGGAGCGGCCGGAGGCCGCTCCTTTAGGGGGGGGGTACTGTCATGAGAGAGTTTACCCGTTGGTGGCGCTATCGGTCTCTTGGATCGCAGTACCAGTGTCCATCAGCAGGTGTCTTCCAACACCTAGGACCTGCAGTAAGAGGTCTTTCCTGCTGGTGGCACTGTTGCATCCTTGGGCCGTAGTACCGGTGTCAACCAGCGGGTGCACTCTGGCAGTGTGGAGCAAACAACACACACTGCGCTCAGCTGTGACATGAGGTCAATCACCACAGCCTTATAAATACCCGGCAAGCCCTCATAGGCTTGCCTTGATATCTCTCTCTCTCTCTCCCTGCGTTCTGACCTTGCTGCCTGTTTGACCTTGAACCTGCATCTGCCTTGTCCTGATCGGATCCAATCCCTATCCTGAGGCCTTCCTAGTCCTGTCCCTTCTGTTCCTGGCTACCTTGGATCCCTGCCCTGAACCCCATCCATCCATCCTCTCCTTGTCCTGTTCAGTTTCCCGTCCTTACCCTTCTGCTGACTTCCCTGTGTATGACCTTGGCTTGGCTTTGTTTACGATTATGGTATCTCCATTTACCTATATATATTGTTGTTTGTAGTGGGTTGTTGTGTGGGTTTTGCACTGTTTATATTCCTTTCACTTATCACTTGTTAATAAACACCATCATTTCACTTACATGTGTTTCTGGTCTCCTCTGTGCAGTCCACACAGTCTGGTCTACTAGTCTCCTGACACCTTTATGCATACAGGATAGAGCTGCTAATACGTATTGCTACATGTTGTGACTCCTGATGTATACACACATCAGCATTTGTAGCCTAGAAGGTAATGAATTAATAAGTGATTGAGTTTTAAATCCTAGTATGTGCATACAAACATTTGCACTCTAAATGATACAATAATTAATAGGTGATTGGGGTACAAATAATTAAAATAGGTAAAAATAAAAATAAAATTCCAACAGACTCCACCCTTTACCTTTTATATGTTATCTAGATTTGCCATGTAATATTAGCAATATACTTTATATTGTGAAATGTTGCACTGTTGCTCTGCTAATAATGGAGGTTTATACAAATATAAAATATTATTAAAAATTAATTATATTAATAATCCGAGATAAAACAATTAAGATCAAACTCAATATTTAGGCGTGAAAGTATCCGCCTCATATATCCATCTTGACTCACTCTTGCTCAGTTCTTTAATTTTGTTGCTTCCTCTCCAGTGGGACTTATATTTTTCTATGGCCCAAAATTTGAGTGACCTGGGATCTTTATTGTGATGGAAGGCAAAATGGCGTGATACGCTGTGTTTGGGGGACCCACTTTTGATGTTCTGTATATGTTCCCTTAACCTCTTCCACATGGGGCGCTTATTCCTTCCTATATATTGAAGGGGACATGAACATTGTAACATGTAGACTACCCCTTCTGTTCTACAAGAAATAAAATCATGAATTTTGTACTCTTTGTTTGTACTACTTGACCTAAAACTTGTGCCTTTTTGCCCTCCCATATTGGTTTTTTGACACGGGAAGCATCTTTTGCAGGGATAAAATCCCTTCCCTTCGAAGAAAGATAATTCAGTGGTTCTCTTAGGGGGATCCATAACGCTTTTTGCTATCTTGTCCCTTAATGTGGGTGCCCTTCTATAGACTATGAGTGGCTTTTTAGGTAATATATTATTCAGTTGTTTATCTGCTTTAAGAAGTGGCCAATGTTTTGCAATGATCCTTTCCACATCTTTATGCTGGGTGTTGTAATTAAATATAAGAGGCACTGTGCCGAGTTTGGATGTTTTCTTATCTTTATCCTGCAACAGTGTTTCCCTTGGAATTTGGGATACTTCCTTAATTTTTTCTTCTATAAACTCTTCATTGTAGCCTTTCATTAAAAATCGTTCTCTTAGTACCTTTGCCTGTTCCCAGTAAGTGCTATCTTCCGAGCAGTTTCTCCTGAGGCGTACCATTTGGCCTTTCGGTATGTTTATTAACCAAGGGTCATAGTGATAACTGTCCACTGGGATATAGCTGTTTTGTTCCACCGTTTAAAAAAAAAGTTTTTGTATTTATGGAATTTCCCTCCACTTCTATTGTCAGATCTAAGAAGTGTATCTTTTTGTCACTGATCTCATAGGTTAATTTAATATTATTTTGGTTATTGTTTAGCCTTTCAAAAAATCATATCAGACTGCTCTTATTCCCCTTCCAAATTACTACGCAGTCATCTATAAATCTCCGGTATAGGACTAAATCTGTAGCTGTATCTAAGTAAATGGCTTCCTCTTCCCACTTGGCCATAAATATATTGGCAACGCTTGGTGCGTATTTGGCACCCATTCCAACTCCATTTAGTTGCCTATAATACTCATCTTTATGCCAGAAATAGTTATGCTGTAATCCATACGCCAGACACCTTGATATAAATCTTTTTTGTTTGGATATAAGGGTGCTGTATTTGTCCATAGCCCATTTTGTGGCTGCGATTGCATCCTCATGATTTATTATGGTGTACAATGATGATACGTCAGCTGTAGCCATGATATACGTGCATTCTGGGTTCAATTCCATATTGTGTAATAATTGTATTAGATGTTTAGTGTCCTTCAAATATGACACTGTTTTCGGTACTAGGGGTTGTAGAAATTTGTCCACATACTGTCCTATTCTTGTATTTATAGATTGTATCCCATTTATAATAGGTCTTCCTGGGGGATGAGTTTGGTTTTTATGAATCTTTGGAACAGTGTAGATTATTGGGATCCTGCATGTCTCAGGTACCAGATACTTAGCTTCTTTCTTCGTCAAAATATTTTTCATACATCCTTTCGTTATCAGCTCAGTTAATTCCTTCTTATATTCCCTAGTGGGGTTCTTATTTAATTTATTATAGGTATTGATGTAATTCAATTGATCTTGCAATTCTTTATAGTAAAAATCTTTGGACATTACCCCAATGGCACCCCCTTTATCTGCTGGTCTTATTATGATTTGTTTATTCTCTTCTAGTTCCTTAATGCCTTTTTTAATGCTGCTAGGATCTCTGATTTTTCTAATTTTCAAGTTTTCCAAGTCTTGTATGACCATCCGATTGAAGACTTCTACGTGTTCATTGTTTGAAACTACTGGATTAAACAAAGATTTGTTTCTGAGTTGGCTGTGCACAATCCTTCCTGTTGTGTTTTCTGTCTCATACCTCACACTTGGCACTTGATTCAACATATATTTTTGTATATTCAATTTTCTTTTGAACTTCTGTATGTCTACATACGTTTCAAATTTATTCAAATTATGCTTAGGAGCGTATTTCAATCCCTTATCCAGTGTCAATAATTTGGTTCTTGTCAATTCTATTCTGCTTAGATTATAAATACCTTCCCCAAACACTCTATTTTTCTTTTGCGATTTGCGTCCTCCTCTGCATCCCCTCTTTCGTTTGGGCTTCTTGCATTGGTTCTTTGTTCGTACCTGGGTGGAGTTCTCTCGCTTCTGCGAAAGTCCAAAAAGACCTCTCATGGCCATGATCCCTATATTCTCTTTGGGCTTCATATCTATTATAGGTGGGTACTGGACTTCTCCTGGCATAATGCTGATAATGGTCATAATGTTCCCCTCTATCATATTGCTGGTACCGTGCATTCTGGTATTCTGAATACTCTGTTCTACTGTTATCATAATTATAGCCATAGTATTCTTGTGCTCCATTTCCTTGGTAACCCGTTTGGTTATTTGTTTGATGATATGGCCTCTGATTGTTTCTATTGCCCATATTCTTCCAATATGGTTGTCTTGGTGACTTGTTTTTATTTTTGTTTTTCCACCATGGTTTTGGAGTTCTAGGTCCAGTATTTTCTTCTCTTTGTATTCTATCTTGCCCATTTGTATTTCCTCTTTCAGGTCTTATATACTCTGGTGATCTGTGTCTTGGTTGAGATGATTTTGGTCTCTGCTCTTTTATGGGTGATCTTATTCTTCCATTTCTATCCTGGGATCTTCCGCTAAGCTCTCTTCTTGGGGATACGATTCTTACCTCTCTCTCTGGGGATGATACCGTTGATCCAGCTCTTCCCTGTTTCAAAAGTATTTGCCATTTGAATGTTTGTTGCACATGGTAATCATTAGTATCTCTCAGATACTTTCTTTTTTTTCTCTGTTTGATTTCCAAATCCTTCTGATCAAGTACTTTATTCAGTTGCTTAGTTAGTATACTGAACGGGGCTGATTCTTTATGTGTCTCTAATGCTGATTTGCAGTCTTCAATTTGTTGGTTAATTGGTGCTAGTTTTCTTTTTTTCCTTTTTGTTATAAATTCTAACAATTCTGCTCCCTTGTCATTAAAGAACTTGTACCATTCTTCAATAGACCCCTGATCAAGCAGACCATCATTTATGGGAATATCCCATCTTAACCTCCTGGGGACATTGTTTTCTTTTAGATACTGTTCATGTGTAACTATGTCCCACCATAGACTTACTGTTTTTTCCATCAGATGCCCAAATTTACGAAAATTGGTATCTAAATCTCCCGTATCCACTGCCTGTTTAGTAGTGAACACATCTTTAAGATCTACTGTGCGATTTTCCATATATTTAAAGATATCCATTTTTGCTGCTTCAGTGGGGTTTCAGGTGATTGTGCAATAAATTACAAATAAATAAATACTAAAGCGCTTATAGAATGTAATATATAGTCATGTGCATATATGCAGTGTATGTATAGTTGGTGGAAAAGTGCAAAGTGGTTGTAAAATATATGTGTTGCTCCTCTATTCACATGTGCTTTTACATACACCCTCTATTTAAAATAAATTATAATAAAAAATAAAAATAAAATAAAATCCGCATGCACTAAATAATTTTTTTTTTTTTTGTGTAGAAGCTGCACCTTTGGTAAGTGCTCCGATATCACTTGCTCAAAAAATTATACATATAGGGTTAAAGGTGCGCTAGATACTCTATAAAATCTCGTGCTGAAATATAAATAATTGAATAATTAAAAGTGATAGGTGAATAAATTATAACGTGCTTAAGATGAATAAATACATACATAAACTTTAAGTTGCTTAAAATTGTAACAAATATAGATCCAAGGAACAATCTTGCAGTGTTCTTAAAAAATGACAGGTCCGCTTGCTAGGTATGCATATGAGTATGGGGTACAATCAACTGAAACTCGGATTGAATAAATACTCCCTTTGCAGATGGAGTTCCACATGCAATTGCACTCTCAATCAACTCCCTTTTATACTGGAGATCCGCTGTTTGTTGCCTCCGATATTATGTCTCAATCATGCAATATAAACAGGAAAACATTAATTGCGCAATATGCTTTAAGCCATTATTTGGAAGAAACTAAATGCACTCACATTTAAATCAAGCCAGTATTGGCGCATAGAGCAGTCAGCTATTCCATCGATAGTCTCCTCCTCGCGCTGTACTGTGAGTGACACTTTAGCACTATGGATGACGTCACTAGGCTGCTCTCGACGTGTTGCGCCACATGTCATGACTTTATCAAGGGTAACCATGTGACGGTCGGGTTCCATACTTATAGCGTCCTAGTTGCCATAGCGACCACGGTGGTGAACATAATACTGAATTTGCGCTCATATTTTATTACATTAAAACCAACTCTTATTCACAAAAACATATTAAAATTATCAGATTAAAACACTAGTTCAAGATAGAATTAAAATGTAGTTCAAAATAGAATTTAAATTATTACACCTCAGGAGAAACTGCTCGGAAGATAGCACTTACCTGGAACAGGCAAAGGTACTAGGAGAACGATTTGTAATGAAAGGCTACAATGAAGAGTTTATAGAAGAAAAAATTAAGGAAGTATCCCAAATTCCAAGGGAAATATTGTTGCAGGTAAAGATAAGAAAACATCCAAACTCGGCACAGTGTCTCTTATATTTAATTACAACACCCAGCATAAAGATGTGGAAAGGATCATTGCAAAACATTGGCCCCTTCGTAAAGCAGATAAACAACTGAATAATATATTACCTGAAAAGCCACTCATAGTCTATAGAAGGGCACCCACATTAAGGGACAAGATAGCAAAAAGCGTTATGGATCCCCCTAAGAGAACCACTGAATTATCTTTCTTCGAAGGGAAAGGATTTTATCCCTGCAAAAGATGCTTCGCGTGTCAAAACACCTATATGGGAGGGCAAAAAGGCACAAGTTTTAGGTCAAGTAGTACAAACAAAGAGTACAAAATTCATGATTTTATTTCTTGTAGAACAGAAGGGGTAGTCTACATGTTACAATGTTCATGTCCCCTTCAATATATAGGAAGGACTAAGCGCCCCATGTCGAAGAGGTTAAGGGAACATATACAGAACATCAAAAAGGTTTCCCCAAACACAGCGTATCACGCCATTTTGCCTCCCATCAGAATAAAGATCCCAGGTCACTCAAATTTTGAGCCATAGAAAAATATAAGTCACACTGGAGAGGAAGCAACAAAATTAAAGAACTGAGCAAGAGTGAGTCAAGATGGATATATGAGGCAGATACTTTCACGCCTAAAGGCCTAAATATTGAGTTTGATCTTAATTGTTTTATCTCGGATTTTTAATATAATTAATTTTTAATAATATTTTATATTTGTATAAACCTCTATTATTAGCAGAGCAACAGTGCAACATTTCACAATATAAAGTATATTGCTAATATTACATGGCAAATCTAGATAACATATAAAGGGTAAAGGATGGAGTCTGTTGGAATTTTAATTTTATTTTTATTTTTACCTATTTTAATTATTTGTACCCCAATCACCTATTAATTATTGTATCATTTAGAGTGCAAATGTTTGTATGCACATACTAGGATTTAAAACTCAATCACTTATTAATTCATTACCTTCTAGGCTACAAATGTTGATGTGTGTATACATCAGGAGTCACAACATGTAGCAATATGTATTAGCAGCTCTGTCCTGTATGCATAAAGGTGATTAGCCAAATTAGACGGCATTTATGTATAGAGTTAATGGCAATTATAAGTTTGACCACTAGAGGGAGTTATGAGATATGGAAATATATGCGGAACAAAGTAATTGTGTACTGGAGAGAAATTTTAATTCTATCTTGAACTAAATTTTAATTCTATCTTGAACTAGTGTTTTAATCTGATAATTTTAATATGTTTTTGTGAATATGAGTTGGTTTTAATGTAATAAAATATGAGCGCAAATTCAGTATGATGTTCACCACCGTGGTCGCTATGGCAACTAGGACGCTACAAGTATGGAACCCAACCGTCACATGGCTACCCTTGATAAAGTCACGTGACATGTGATGCAACGCGTTGGGAGGAGCCTAGTGACATCATCCATAGTGCTAAAGTATCACTTGCAGTACAGCGCGAGGAGGAGACTATCAGTGGAATAGCTGACTGCTCTATGCGCCAATACTGGCTTGATTTAAATGTGAGTGCATTTCGTTTCTTCCAAATAATGGCTTAAAGAATATTGCGCAATGAATGTTTTCCTGTTTATATTGCAAGATTGTTCCTTGGATCTATATTTGTTACAATTTTAAGCAACTTAAAGTTTATGTATGTATTTATTCATCTTAAGCACGTTATAATTTATTCACCTATCACTTTTAATTATTCAATTATTTATATTTCAGCACAAGATTTTATAGAGTATCTAGCACACCTTTAACCCTATATGTATAATTTTTTTAGCAAGTGATATCAGATCACTTACCAAAGGTGCAACTTCTACACAAAAAAAAAAAAAACAAAAAACAAAAAATAAAAACAAAAATTTTGTTTAGTGCATGCGGATTTTATTTTATTTTTATTTTTTATTATAATTTAATTTAAATAGAGGGTGTATGTGGAAGCACATGTGAATAGAGGAGCAACACATATATTTTACAACCACTTTGCACTTTTCCACCAACTATACATACACTGCATATATGCACATGACTATATATTACATTCCATAAGCACTTTAGTATTTATTTATTTGTAATTTATTGCACAATCACCTGAAACCCCACTGAAGCAGCAAAAATCGATATCTTTAAATATATGGAAAATCGCACAGTAGATCTTAAAGATGTGTTCACTACTAAACAGGCAGTGGATACGGGAGATTTAAATACCAATTTTCGTAAATTTGGGCATCTGATGGAAAAAAAAGTAAGTCTATGGTGGGACATAGTTACACATGAACAGTATCTAAAAGAAAACATTGTCCCCAGGAGGTTAAGATGGGATATTCCCATAAATGATGGTCTGCTTGATCAGGAGTCTATTGAAGAATGGTACAAGTTCTTTAATGACAAGGGAGCAGAATTGTTAGAATTTATAACAAAAAGGAAAAAAGAAAACTAGCCCCAATTAACCAACAAATTGAAGACTGCAAATCAGCATTAGAGACACATAAAGAATCAGCCCCGTTCAGTATACTAACTAAGCAACTGAATAAAGTACTTGATCAGAAGGATTTGGAAATCAAACAGAGAAAAAAAAGAAAGTATCTGAGAGATACTAATGATTACCATGTGCAACAAACATTCAAATGGCAAATACTTTTGAAACAGGGAAGAGCTGGATCAACGGTATCATCCCCAGAGAGAGAGGTAAGAATCGTATACCCAAGAAGAGAGCTTAGAGGAAGATCCCAGGATAGAAATGGAAGAATAAGATCACCCATAAAAGAGCAGAGACCAAAATCACCTCAACCAAGACACAGATCACCAGAGTATATAAGACCTGAAAGAGGAAATACAAATGGAAAAGATAGAATACAAAGAGAAGAAAATACTGGACCTAGAACTCCAAAACCATGGTGGAAAAACAAAAATAAAAACAAATCACCAAGGCAATTATATTGGAAGGATATGGGCAATAGAAACAATCAGAGGCCATATTATCAAACAAATAACCAAACGGGTTACCAAGGAAATGGAGCACAAGAATACTATGGCTATAATTATGATAACAGTAGAACAGAGTATTCAGAATACCAGAATGCACGGTACCAGCAATATGGTAGAGGAGAACATTATGACTATTATCAGCATTATGCCAGGAGACGTCCAGTACCCACCTATAATAGGTATGAAGCCCAAAGAGAATATAGGGATCATGACCACGAGAGGTCTTTTTTGGACTTTCGCAGAAGCGAGAGAACTTCACCCAGGTAAGAACAAAGAACCAAAGCAAGAAGCCCAAACGAAAGAGGGGATGCAGAGGAGGACGCAAATCGCAAAAGAAAAAGAGAGTGATTGGGGAAGGTATTTATAATCTAAGCGGAATAGAATTGACAAGAACCAAATTATTGACACTGGATAAGGGATTGAAATATGCTCCTAAGCTTAATTTGAATACATTTGAAATGTATGTAGACATACAGAAGTTCAAAAGAAAATTGAATATACAAAAATATATGTTTAATCAAGTGCCAAATGTGAGGTATGAGACAGAAAACACAACAGGAAGGATTGTGCACAGCCAACTCAGAAACAAATCTTTGTTTAATCCAGTAGTTTCAAACAATGAACACGTAGAAGTCTTCAATCAGATGGTCATACAAGACTTGGAAAACTTGAAAATTAGAAAAATCAGAGATCCTAGCAGCATTAAAAAAGCATTAAGGAACTAGATGAGAATAAACATATCATAATAAGACCTGCAGATAAAGGGGGTGCCATTGTGGTAATGTCCAAACATTTTTACTATAAAGAATTGCAAGATCAATTGAATTACATC
This sequence comes from Aquarana catesbeiana, assembly GCF_042186555.1. NCBI lineage: Eukaryota > Metazoa > Chordata > Amphibia > Anura > Ranidae > Aquarana > Aquarana catesbeiana. Next base: position 233,551,660 of record NC_133328.1, read on the forward strand.
AATACCTATATTAAATTAAATAAGAACCCCACTAGGAAATATAAGAAGGAATTAACTGAGCCGATAATGAAAGGATGTATGAAAAATATTTTGGCGAAGAAAGAAGCTAAGTATCTGGTACCTGAGACATGCAGGATCCCAATAATCTACACTGTTCCAAAGATTCATAAAAACCAAACACATCCCCCAGGAAGACCTATTATAAATGGGATACAATCTATAAATACAAGAATAGGACAGTATGTGGACAAATTTCTACAACCCCTAGTACCGAAAACAGTGTCATATTTAAACATCTAATACAATTATTACACAATATGGAATTGAACCCAGAATGCACGTATATCATGGCTACAGCTGACGTATCATCATTGTACACCATAATAAATCATGAGGATGCAATCGCAGCCACAAAATGGGCTATGGACAAATACAGCACCCTTATATCCAAACAAAAAAGATTTATATTAAGGTGTCTGGCGTACGGATTACAGCATAACTATTTCTGGCATAAAGATGAGTATTAGAGGCAACTAAATGGAGTTGGAATGGGTGCCAAATATGCACCAAGCGTTACCAATATATTTATGGCCAAGTGGGAAGAGGAAGCCATTTACTTAGATACACCTACAGATTTAGTCCTATACCGGAGATTAGGGATGAGCCGAACACCCCCTTGTTCGGTTCGCACCAGAACATGCGAACAGGAAAAAAGTTCGTTCGAACACGCGAACACTGTTAAAGTCTATGGGACACGAACATGAATAATCAAAAATGCTAATTTTAAAGGCTTATATGCAAGTTATTGTCATAAAAAGTGTTTGGGGACCTGGGTCCTGCCCCAGGGGACATGGATCAATGCAAAAAAAAGTTTTAAAAACGGATGTTTTTTTGGAAGCAGTGATTTTAATAATGCTTAAAGTCAAACAATAAAAGTGTAATATCCCTTTAAATTTCGTACCTGGGGGGGTGTCTATAGTATGCCTGTAAGGCGGTGCATGTTTCCCGTGTTTAGAACAGTCTGACAGCAAAAAGACATTTCAAAGGAAAAAAAGTCATTTAAAACTACTCGCGGCTATTGCATTGCCAGTCCGACAATACACAAAGAAGTTCATTGATAAAAACAGCAGGGGAATTCCCCACAAAAAAATGATGTGGGGGTCCCCCTAAATTCCATACCAGGCCCTTCAGGTCTGGTATGGATATTAAGGGGAACCCCAGCCAAAATTTAAAAAAAAAACGGCGTGGGGTCCCCCCAAAAATCCATACCAGACCCTTATCCGAGCACACAACCTGGCAGGCCGCAGGAAAAGAGGGGGACGAGAGAACGCCCCCCCTGAACCATACCAGGCCACATGCCCTCAACATTGGGAGGGTGCTTTAGGGTAGCCCCTAACACACCGTGTCCCCATGTTGATGAGGACAAGGGCCTCATCCCCACAACCCTGGCCAGTGGTTGTGGGGGTCTGCGGGCAGGGGGCTTATCAGAATCTGGAAGCCCCATTAACAAGGGGACCCCCAGATCCCAGCCCCCCTGTATGAAATGGTAAGGGGGTACCCTACCATATCACTAAAAAAATGTCAAAAATGTTAAAAATGACAAGAGACAGTTTTTGACAATTCCTTTATTTAAATGCTTCTTCTTTCTTCTATCTTCCTTCATCTTCTTCTTCTGTTTTTTCTGGTTCTTCTGGTTCTTCCTCCGGTGTTCTCATCCAGCATCTCTTCCACGGCATGTTCTTCCCTTCTTCTCCTCGGGCCGCTCCGCATCCATGGCATGGAGGGAGGCTCCCGCTCTTCTCTTCATCTTCTTCTTCTTTTCTTCATCTTCTTCTCTTCTTCATCTTCTTCTCTTCTTCATCTTCTTCTCCGGGCCGCTCCGCATCCATGCTGGCATGGTGGGAGACTCCCGCTGTGTGACGCATCTCCTCTTCTGACGGTTCTTAAATAACGGGGAGCGGGGCCACCTGGTCACCCCGCCCCCCTCTGACGCATGGGACATGATGGGACTTCCCTGTGGCATTCCCCGTGACATCACAGGGAAGCCCCATCAAGTCACCATGCATCAGAGGGGGGCGGGGTCACCGGGTGGCCCTGCCTCCCATTATTTAAGAACCGTCAGAAGAGGAGACACGTCACACAGCAGGAGCTTCCCACCATGCCAGCATGGATGCGGTGCGGCCCGGAGAAGAAAATGAAGAAGAGAAGAAGATGAAGAAAAGAGCGGGAGCCTCCCTCCATGCCATGGATGCGGAGCTGCCCGAGGAGAAGAAGGGAAGAAGACGCCACGGAGGAGATGCTGGACGAGAACACCGGAGGAAGAACCAGAAGAACCAGAAGACCCAGAAGACCCAGAAGAAGAAGAAGATGAAGAAAGATAGAAAAAAGAAGAAAGAAGAAGCATTTAAATAAAGGAATTGCCAAAAACTGTCTCTTGTCATTTTTAACATTTTGACAGTTTTTAGTGAAATGGTAGGGGTACAATACCCCCTTACCATTTCACACAGGGGGAGGGCCGGGATCTGGGGGCCCCTTGTTAAAGGGGGCTTCCAGATTCTGATAAGCCCCCTGCCCGCAGACCCCCACAACCACCGGCCAGGGTTGTGGGGATGAGGCCCTTGTCCTCATCAACATGGGGACAAGGTGTTTTTGGGGCTACCCCAAAGCACCCTCCCAATGTTGAGGGCATGTGGCCTGGTACGGTTCAGGAGGGGGGCCGCTCTCTCATCCCCCCCTCTTTTCCTGTGGGCTGCCAGGTTGCGTGCTCAGATAAGGGTCTGGTATGGATTTTTTGGGGACCCCACACCGTTTTTTTTAAATTTTGGAGCGGGGTTCCCCTTAATATCTATAACAGACCTGAGAGGCCTGGTATGGAATTTAGGGGGAACCCCCACGTCATTTTTTTTTTAAATTTTGGCCAGGGTTCCCCTTAATATCCATACCAGACCTGAGGGGCCTGGTATGGAATTTAGGGGGGAACCCCCACGTCATTTTTTTTTTAAATTTCGGCTGGGGTTCCCCTGTGGGGAATTCCCATGCGGTTTTTATTAATAAACTTCTATGTGTATTGTCGGACCGGTGCCTTGCCGAGAAAGTTCCCTCGGCGGATAAGTTCCCCCCCTGTACTGCGCAGGCGCAGTACCTGCGCAGTACCAACTACTGTCGGCCGCCGGAGATAGCCGAAGCTCAAACGCTTCAATCAGCTGTACACGGCACCTGCGCCCTGGGTCCAGATTCCTTCCCCACCATCCAAGTGGACCTAAAGGGGAATCTAAAAGAGCCGAGCGAAGCGAGGCCGTGCCCGAAGCGTGGCGAGCGAAGCGAGCCCGCGAGGGGCCCTCTTACAGGCGCCGTGTACAGCTGATTTTCAGCTGTTCCGCTTCGGCTATTTCCGACGGATCCTACTGCGCAGGCGCAGCCCCTGCGCAGTAGAGGGGGGAACTTATCCGCCGAGCGGAACTTTCTCGGCAGAACACCAGCAATGCAATAGCCGCGAGTAGTTTTAAATGACTTTTTTTCCTTTAAAATATCAATTTGCTGTCAGACTGTTCTAAACACGGGAAACATGCGCTCCTTTACAGGCATACTATTGACACCCCCCAGGTACGAAATTTAAAGGGATATTACACTTTTATTGTTTGACTTTAAGCATTATTAAAATCACTGCTCCCAAAAAAACGGCCGTTTTTAAAACTTTTTTTTACATTGATCCATGTCCCCTGGGGCAGGACCCAGGTCCCCAAACACTTTTTATGACAATAACTTGCATATAAGCCTTTAAAATTAGCACTTTTGATTTCTCCCATAGACTTTCCGCGGTATTCGAATTTGCCGTGAACACCCCAAATTGTTCGCTGTTCGGCGAACTTGCGAACAGCCGTTGTTCGAGTCGAACATGAGTTCGACTCAAACTCGAAGCTCAGCCCTACCAGCGATTTATAGATGACTGCATAGTAATTTGGAAGGGGAATAAGAGCAGTCTGATTGGATTTTTTGAAAGGCTAAACCAGGGGTCCTCAAACTACGGGCCGCGGGCTGAATACGGCCCGCTAAGGTCTTTTACCCGGCCCTCCCGGCCTTTCGGGCACTGGAGCCCCCACAACGGTCCGCCCGGAGAGATGCTTTCCCTGCAGACCCCGCTTCATAGGGGGAAACAGTACCAATTTCGGGCACTGTCCAGAGTGGGGGCGGAGACACAGAGAGCCTGCTCCAGCGCGGGAAAGCTTCACAAGGATTCTCCTCGTGGCTGCCTGTTCATAGCGGTAAGTCTCGCGGTGCTCCTCTCACTAATCCCCGTGCACTGGACAGGTCAGGCTGCATTACTTGGCACAGATCACGCTGCATAACTGGGCACAGGTCAGGCTGCATAACTGGGCACAGATCATGCTGCATAACTGGGCACAGGTCAGGCTGCATAACTGGGCACAGGTCAGGCTGCATAACTGGGCACAGGTCAGGCTGCATAACTGGGCACAGGTCAGGCTGCATAACTGGGCACAGGTCAGGCTGCATAACTGGGCACAGATCAGGCTGCATAACTGGGCACAGGTCAGGCTGCATAACTGGGCACAGGTCAGGCTGCATAACTGGGCACAGATCATGCTGTATAACTGGGCACAGGTCAGGCTGCATAACTGGGCACAGGTCAGGCTGCATAACTGGGCACAGGTCAGGCTGCATAACTGGGCACAGATCAGGCTGCATAACTGGGCACAGGCCAGGCTGCATAACTGGGCACAGGTCAGGCTGCATAACTGGGCACAGGTCAGGCTGCATAACTGGGCAATGGAGAGGATGGCTGCATTACTGGGCGCAGGTCAGGCTGCATTACTGGGCGCAGGTCAGGCTGCATTACTGGACAATGGAGAGGCTGGCTGCATTACTGGGCACAGGATAGGCTACATTGCTGGGAACTGATCAGGCTGCCTTGCTGGGCGCAGGTCAGGCTGCCTTGCTGGGCGCAGGTCAGGCTGCCTAGCTGGGCACAGGTCAGGCTGCATTGCTGGGCGCTGGTGAGGCTGCATTGATTTGGCCCCCCAACAATCTGAGGGACAGTGGACTGGCCCCCTGTTTAAAAAGTTTGAGGACCCCTGGGTAAAACAATAACCAAAATAATATTAAATTAACCTATGAGATCAGTGACAAAAAGATACACTTCATAGATCTGACAATAGAAGTGGAGGGAAATTCCATAAATACAGAAACTTTTTTTTAAACGGTGGAACGAAACAACTACATCCCAGTGGACAGTTGTCACTATGACCCTTGGTTAATAAACATACCAAAAGGCCAAATGGTACACCTCAGGAGAAACTGCTCGGAAGATAGCACTTACTGGGAACAGGCAAAGGTACTAGGAGAAAGATTTGTAATGAAAGGCTACAATGAAGAGTTTATAGAAGAAAAAATTAAGGAAGTATCCCAAATTCCAAGGGAAACATTGTTGCAGGATAAAGATAAGAAAACTTTTTTTTGTTGGTTAGATTCCAGCCCAAAGTTTATTCCGATCCTCATTGGTGTCCCTCCATGTGCACTGCGCTTCTGACAGTGAATCGTGACCTGACCCTGAGGCGAAGACGAAAGATCCTTTGCTGATTGAGCGATGGTTGATTGGTATGACAGTTGACAGCTTACTTCGTTGTATTATCATTATTTCAATTTTAATTATATATTGTATCCGTAGTCCATACAATGGTTTTATTATAGTTTTGTTTTGGTTATACACAGTGCTACATCTAAATTATTTTCCAAACATCCCCTGATGAGCAAAGAGCGGCGAAACATGTCAGGATAATTATTTGAATGTCATCTGTTTTGAATCTTTGGATGTATTCTTGTACATGTGCACATAAATTTTACCATACTTTTTATTTTGTTATGTATGTAACAATAAAATTTTGCATTATTTATACCGATCATGGTTTAAGATATTACTTATTATTATTTTTTGTTGGCACCTAAAAAGTCCCGCCAAATAACCCCCCTTCCCTACAATTATGTACAGGGATGTCGGTGCCCTTTTTCTTCTTTATCATTGTCACCTACCCATTTTGTCACTTTCCACTGATGCATGCACTGTCACTGCTCACCATCCTCGTGGCCTCCTCAAATGGTGACAGGACAGTGCATGCATCCCTGATCATGGCCCACTGGCGTGGGGAAAAAAAAACCCAGCTCCCCTGACCCTGGTGCCATAGTCGCCTAGGTACTCATTGATGGCTCTCTGCTGAGTGTGCAGCCGCTGCAGCATGGCCAACATTGAGTTCCACCTGGTGGGCATGTCACAGATTAGGCGGTTCTTGGGCAGGTTAAATTCCTTTTGGAGGTCAGCCAGCCGAGCACTGGCATTATATGACCGGTGGAAATGCACACAGACTTTCTTGGCCTGCCTCAGGACATCCTGTAAGCTCGGGTACCTGCCCAAGAACCACTGCACCACTAAGTTAAGGACATGAGCCAAACAGGGCACATGTGTCAGTTGTCCCTGTCGGAGGGCAAAGAGGAGGTTGGTGCCATTGTCGCAAACCACCATTCCTGGCTTAAGTTGGCGTGGCGTCAACCACCTCTGAACCTGCCCCTAGAGAGCTGACAGAATCTCTGCCCCAGTGTGGCTCCTGTCCCCCAAGCACACCAGCTCAAGCACTGCATGGCATCTTTTGGCCTGCGTACTTGCGTAGCCCCTTGAACGCCTACGGAGCACCGCTGGTTCTGAGGACAAAGCACAGGAAGAGGCCATGGATGAAGAAGAAGAGGAGGGGGTGGAGGAGAGAGGTGTGTCAGAATCACCAGTAGTGGCATTTTGGAGGCGTGGTGGCGGAACAACCTCCAACACTACTGCGCCTTGTCCTGCATCCTTCGCAGCTGCCAGCAGTCACCCAATGCGCCGTGAAACTAAGGTAACATCCCTGTCCATGCCTGCTGGACCATGAGTCCAGTGAGGCCAAGACATTGCCTTCCACATGCCGGTAGAGAGCCGGAATCGCCTTCCGTGAGAAGAAGTGGCATTTGGGAACCTGCCACAAACTCACGGAAGGGGGCAGAGTCTACCAACTGAAAAGGCAGCAGTTGAAGTGCTAGCAATTTAGCCAAGCTAGCATTCAACCGCTGGGCATATGGATGGCTGGGAGCGAACTTCTTTCTGTGGTGCAGTAGCTGGGGCAGGGAAATTTGCCTGGTACAATCTGACTTTGGTGGACGGATAGCAGATTGCCCGCAAGTACTTGGCTGTGACACACCTAATTCTACACCTTCATTCCTCTCAGTGCAGGTCTCAGAGAGGACTGAAGGTATAGTGGGGTTGGAGATCCCAGCTGATGAGGAGCAAGGAGAGGTCCTCTTTGTTCTTTGGTGTGGGTCTTTTAGGTACGCTTGCCAACAAACTGCATGGCAGGTCAAAATATGTCTGGTCAAGCATGTGGTGCCCAAGCTGGAGATGTTTTGGCCACGCGAGATACGCTTGAGACATATGTTGCAAATAGCAGCGGTGCGATCTGATGCACTCATCTCAAAAAAGGCCCACACCAAAGAACTTTTGGAATAACGCACAGAGACAGCAGCACCCTGCACATGAAGAGCTTTGTGGTGTGATGCAGTCAGTGTGCTGCCCTTAGGCTGGCCCCTGGAGGGCATCCTGCCTCGTTGGTGATGTGCCTCCTCCTCCTCTCTCCTATCAGGCACCCACGTGGAGTCAGTGACCTCATCATCCCCTCCCTCCTCATCACTGGAGCAAACCTCGAAGTATGCTGTAGCAGGGGGAACATGATTGCAAGATTGCTGTTCTTCTTGGGCACCCCTCTGTCTGGGCTTACATTACTGCCTTCCTCTAGCTGAGTACCATCATCGGAGACTTCAAAACGCTGGGCATCCTCCTGGAGCATGTACCCAACAGTTCAGGGGACTCCTCAGGAGGACATGGTGGGGCTAGGGAAGGAGTCACTGATGGCATTGAGCCGAGGGAAGAGGCTGCGTTGGCAGCTGCTTTGCCAGACAAAGTACCCTGAGCCTGGGTGAGAGAGGATGAGGAGGATGAGGATGGCTTGGTCATCCACTCGACCAAGTCTTTAGCATGTTGCGGCTCAACACGGCCAGCTGCTGAAAAAAAGGCCAAGCATGTCCCACGGCCACGTGCTGATGAGGATGCACTGTGTCCACGACCAGAACTGTTGCCTCTAGACACAGAGCCTGCTTGCCCTCTTTTTTTGGCTTGTGACTGTCTGCCTCTCCTCGTGGCCTTACAGACATACTAATGGCCTGCAGTGAGATGTAGCTGCACAAAACTGAGATGTATATATATACCGATTATACTGCAGCTAGCAGAATCAACTGCCTGCCTGTAGTATTATTAGTATGAGAATACCTCCACTTGTCTTCAGGTAGCTATACTGTAGGTGCAACTGTGCAGGGTACACAGTAAAGTAACTGGAAATACGTCAAGAGCCTATACAAGCACCTGGCTTCAGGTAGCTATACTGTAGGTGCAACTGTGCAGGGTACACAGTACAGTAACTGGAAATACATCAAGCGTCTACACAAGCACCTGGCTTCAGGTAGCTATACTGTAGGTGCAACTGTGCAGGGTACACCGTACAGTAACTGGAAATACAACAAGCGCCTACACAAGCACCTGGCTTTAGGTAGCTATACTGTAGGTGCAACTGTGCAGGGTACACAGTACAGCAACTAGAAATGTGTCAAGAGCCTACCCAAGCACCTGGCTTCAGGTAGCTATACTGTAGGTGCAACTGGAAATACTGTAAAAACACCTGCCTGCCTGTCAGTATATTAGAAAGAGAATAACAGGAACGGATCTAGCTAAACTGAATACAGTGTATATATATATATATATATATATATATATATATATATATATATATATATCCACTGCAACACACTACACTAGGCCGCCACGGAGGCGGCCTTATATAGTGTGGGGCATGTACTAAACCCCCTGAGCCATAATTGCCCAAAGCCTCTTTGGCTTTGGCCAATTATGGCTCTCTGTACACACAGCGCTGTGATTGGCCAAGCATGTGGGTCAAAGTGCATGCTTGGCCAATCATCAGCCAGCAATGCACTGCAATGCCGCAGTGAATTATGGGCCGTGACGCGTCACTCGAATTTGACGCGAACGGCCCATAACATTCGTAATTCGGCGAACGACCGAACACACGATGTTCGAGTTGAACATGCGTTTGACTCGAACACGAAGCTCATCCCTAGCCACCGTTAGTTTGTGCTGCGTCTCTAATTTTTGTACTTTGGTTAGTAATGTTAGTAATTCTTTTTCTGAAACTTTCTTTTTTTGTAAGGCTAGTGTTATCAGCTTGCCCCTTAGCACACACTTGTGGGCTTCCCAAATGGTCAGGGGAGAGACGTCATCTGTGGTGTTTTCCCCAAAGTAAGTCCTTATGGCGTCTGTGATTGGGGCTAGTGTTAATGGGTCCATCAGCAGAGTCACGTTAAGTTGCCAGGTGCAAGGTTTCTTAGGTGCGTCTTGTAAGTGTAAGCTCATTGAGATGGGTGCGTGGTCTGAAACAGTCCTAGTTTCTATGTGTGCATCCATTAGTTTGGTTAGGTCTCTTTGTGTCACAAAGATATAGTCGATGCGAGAATATTTGCTGTGGACCGTGGAATAATAGGTATAGTCCCTATCTAGTGGGTGAGCTACCTGCCATGAGTCTGTCAAGGTCAATCAGTTCAACAGTGATTTAATTTTTTTGAGTACGCGATATGTTAATGTCGATTTGCCATTGGATGTATCCTGTAGGGGGTCTAATGGAATGTTACAGTCCCCACCTAAAATTATACAACCAATCGCAAACCATATCAGCTCATCAATCTGTTTCTGACAAAAGGAAACATGTGCCGTATTAGGAAAGTACACATTAGCTAGGGTGATTGGAACCTTCCCAATACTACCTCTGAGAAAAAGGAACCGGCCCTCTGGGTCTGCCAATTGCTGGTTGAGCTCAAACCTTGAGTTCTTCCCGGTTAAGATGGAGACACCTTTTGTTCTAGATGCCGGGTTGGTGGCATGGAAGGCCTTTGTAAAGTATTCATTTGTCATTTTTGGCATAGAGTTTGATTTGATTTGAATCTCCTGTAAATATACGAAGGCCGGCTTCATCTTTCCCAGGTGTCGTAAGAGTTGGGTTCTCTTTTGAGGCACATTCAGGCCCCTAACATTGTGTGAAATCACAGTTGCATTGTTACCCAGCGAGGAGTAAATCATGGTGAGAAATGAGGGGATGGTTGAAGCAGGGAAAAAAAAAGGGGGGGGGAAGGGGGTGTAAGATCGTACAGTGAGTTAAATGGAGAAAAGGTGATCCTGATCTCTTACTCAAAGAAAGCAGTATAAAGTAATTCTGTAATTAGCTAATTAGCCTCTAAGGTAGTGACACCTTGAGGTGTTAATAAAAGTTGGAACTGTGAAACGGGGTGTCAGCAAGAACACCTTGCAAAGGGGTGCTGTTGCAGGACTAGCATCACAGAGTCCACTGTGGGCGATGTGGGAGGCCCAGAGTGTTTCTGGAGTCTAGACAATCGCTAGTATCTGAAAATCTAGATCAACTAACCAATCACTAGGGCCACATCTCATTCCCCCGGCTTCTGAGTGAAAAAATAAAATTTTCAAATTTAATTAATAATAACGGCAACCGTAACCCCATCAGGGGTTGAAAGCAATTAAGGTATTTGAGATACGTAAACAATTAATCTACTAAACTGTCTCATGATGGGTATTGTTCACACGCTTGGCATGGTATCAGACAAAAAAAAGAAAAAACACACACAACCCCCTCCCATGCACCAGGTCATCCACAGTGCAGCAACCTGTAGGCAAATGTTCTAACAGCCCTAGAGAAAGGTTGGGCAGGGGATCAGAGTGTAAAAGGGTTAGGAGGGATTCACAGTCTTACTGCGTGAGGCCTTCGCCCCTGAGAGTGTCTTTCTCTTTTCTTTTTCTTCTCTCCTTTCTATTTCCATCTTTCCTTCCTCTCCTTTTCCGTCCTCCTTTGCTTCTCTGGCATGTTCAAGTTAAAGCATGATGCCTCTCCTGCTGCAGTTTTGTGTATGTGTAGCCTTTCTCCCAGTAAGGGCTGTCAAAATCTAAACTTGGGGATATTATGAGGCCGAAAGTCAAATTGCAGGGTTGAAGATGGAGGTATAACACAAAAACCTGGGTCAGAATCAGTGTCAGGTAAAGCCACCAATTGGGTGACAAGCCAGGTATTTGTCCCCAGTCTCCACAACCCCAGTAAGATTCTGTTTGTCATCTCTCAACTGTAGCTGTGATGTGCATATGTACCACAGGGTCACACTTACTTGTAGCAGGGTGAACTGTCACTTGTGGAACAGTCTCTATCGAGAGTCCCCTTGATACGGCTTTTCATATACAGACAGAGCAGATCCATGATGCAGCAGGAGATGGAAAAACAAAACAGACATCAGCAAAAAATAAAAAACAAACAAAGAAAAAAAGGGGGAAACATTGGCATGAGTAGCTAAAAGCCTCGTCTCCTCATTCCAAGTTCATTGCAGAGTGCAGTGCCCTGGGAGTATTAGGGCGTTTAGGTGTGAAGCAAGGCCCTGTGTTGTGTTGTTTCTGATACTTCCCCTTTTAATTAGGGGGCTTAGTCGGAGTGGCGTAGGGTGAGCCTTGCGTGCTGTGCACCTTTGGCGGGTTGCAAAATTCCCAATACCAATCTGGTAGGTCAATCAGCGGTATTTGTAATTCCGAGCAGAAGTCCTGCAAATCGCCAGTTGGGTGTAAGAAAAGTTGCCGGCCCCGGTGTGTCACATTAAGAGGAAAAGGAAATTTCCATTTGTAAGGGATGTTCTGTTTGTGGAGTTCCTCCAGTAGAGGGTGCAGTGCGCGCCTGTTATTCAGAGTAATGGGGGATAAGTCCTGAAATATGGATAATTCTGTATCATTAAAAGTAATGTGTTCAGTGTGGCGTGCTTTAGCCATGATTTCCTACTTCAGTTTAAAATTGGGTAGGCAACATATTATATGTCTGGGGGGTGCTGTGTTGGCCGGCCTGGCCCTTAGTGCTCTGTGAGCTCTTTCAAACTAAATCTGTGTGTCAGTTTGGCGTTCCAAAAGTTCATTAAACACGTATTGTAAGGCAGAAGGGATGTGCTTTGCTCAACCGATTCAGGGATACCCCTCACCCTAATGTTAAGCCTCCTCCCCCTGTTATCTAAATCCTCGAGTTGTCGGTTCATTTCGATGAGGTGAGTTGAGTGAGATTCTGTGACTTTCTCTAGGCGAGTAAAGGCCTTATCTTGTTTGGCACCTGCAGAGGGGAGTGGTGCATCTGATCTGTGTCTGCTCATGTTGTCTCAGCGAACGGTGCCGTTATCGCTTTAGAAGCCGAGGGTATGACGAAGCTATTCTATTTTGCTGCCATCCGCTCTGCACACCAAGCCACGCCCCCAAGCAATCTTCTTTTTAATTACATAATTCTTTGTCTTTTACATACGATATATGAGGTGCTTCTCATCTATATTTTTTCTTTCTTTATTTAAATAAAGAATAATTGTGTTTTTATATATTTGTGTATTCTTATGTGTGTGGTGTTACAAACTCTGGTTACCAGGTGGCAATGACAACAGCAAAAAGTCTGGTGAGTGGGACATTCTGCCAGGCCAAGCTCCTTCCTATTTGACTAATCAAAACAGTTGAAAAATATTAAGCATGTGATGTCAGCCTTGCCTTTGATTTCAAATACTTTCTGTCAGGGACCATGAATTAGACTGAGACAGAAGTGCAGTAAAAATCACATGTTTTAATAAAATTGTATAAACAGAGCAAACATAGTCAAAACACAGCCAGGGTTCAGTAACCAGAGCGGGTAGTCGGAACAAGCCAGTGAAACAGGAATCCAGAGATTAGCGAAGTAGAGGCAGTAAACGGGATCAGGAACCAGAAGGGAAGTCAGCCAGGCAAAAGTCTTTAACAGGAAAACACAGCAGAGATTATCCGGATATGTTAGCCAGGCAAAGGCACAGGAGATCTCTTCCAGGCAGTTTAAATAGCCAGCAGGACTAGCTGACGAGCAAGAAATGAAGACCAGGAATGAAGAGTACTGGCAATTACCCCAGATAAAGGCACGTATACCCTGTGCCGAAGACGTGTAGGGGAGGGGCAGGACGGAGCTTTCTACACACAGACAGGCAGAGGATTGTACACCGCACTGCACACCACAGGATTCATCTGTGTTGCATACTTTGGATAGGATGGTGCACTGACACACCCAAGCATTGTGAGTACCCTCCTGGAGGGATTGTTTTTATGGCTTTTCAAATAAATTCCTGGCGGTATTATGCTATGAGTCTCCTTTCTTTTATATATGTCACCATTTGAGCGTGGTACAGATCATCACCAGCAGACCCTGTATGAGCCCTGGAGTGGCTCTAATGCGTGTTTTGACACTGTTTAGCCACTGTGTCACACGCTCTAAGGTGAGCACATTATCCATTGGGGGTCACTGGAGAGCACTGCAGCATGCCATAACGTGCACATCTCTTAAGAAGAGCATGAGGAATATTTAGCACTTTTTCATAAATACAAGCATGAGGAATGCCTGCTATTTGTTTGGACACTATTGTGCACTTTGATTTATATACTCTTGTGAATGGTTTGGACTGAGATATATTCATTTGTATGAATTGGTTTCGGACACTTTATTTATCAAGTAGCACTTATATATTTTTGTTAATTATTTAAAGGATTTTTTTCTTTTCTTTCTCACTTTTTTTTTTTTTTTTGCATGTTGCTTGTTACCATTTATTCATATATTCAATTGTGGATTTTAGTCACTTTCTTCACAGGCGTTTGACACTGTTTGTAATTTTCAATATTGTATAGATTTATTATATTCTTTGTTCACGTATTTATAGCCTTTAGCGCATGCACATTAATTTATTTTATACTGGCAATTAACCGACAGCTGAGCACAGTGCTCTAAGAAGGAAGGGCTGAGCCCAGCCCTGACAATTCCCGCATCTTTCTCCTTAAAATGGCGGTAAACCTTTACAGACTACTTTTTACTACAGGTAAGCCCATAATAAGGCTTACCTGTAGCTACCCCGGATATCTCCTAAACCTGCACAGTTTAGGAGATATCCCCTGTATAAGCATGTTCTGATGTCATCGGCACATGCGCACTAAAGTAATGGCACGTTTGTGCCATTGCTTCAGCTAGTATGCTGTTACCGGTGGCTCCCGTGCACATGCGTGGAAGTGACGTCATTGCGGCTCCGGCCAATCACAGCACCGGAGCTTGCGATACCTGGAAGTAATTCCGGGAGCGATGTGTACTGGGACCTCTGCAGGGGCTTCAATCTAAGGTGAGTATTTCATAATGAGCTAGTATGCTATGCATACTAGCACATTATGCCTTTGTCTTGAGGGTTTTTTTCTTTTCTTTTCTTTTTTTTGTGGGTTTACAACCACTTTAATGCCGTGTACACACGGCCAGACTTTCCAACAGAAAAAGTCCGATGGGAGCTTTTGGTCGGACATTCCGACCGTTTATATGCCCCACCGGACATTTTCTGTCGGAATTTCCGACGGACTCAGATATAGAACATGTTCTAAAACTTTCATTCGGAAATGCCAACAGGGTTTAGCCCGTTCGCAAGTCTGCTTGTGTGTACGCGGCATAACTCTTCCTTGTGTACAGGTAGAGAGCAAAGAAATGATTACAAGCTCGCAAGATTTCTGTAAAAACCCAACAAGTATTTTTGGCACTTATAGAAAAGATGTAACAAAATACTTTAAATAATATATGTAGCACACCAAAGGGGAGCAAATTAGACAAGTTCATTGTTGGGGTTTATAAGTTAACTATTCCCTATTAAGCCATTCCCACTGTTACAGTATGTATTATCTGACTGCTAAGAGGGCACTAATATTAATTTGCTCAGAGTGTCCCGAGATCCAAATCATTCACAATCCTAGAAATGTGCCTGATCAAGCCATAGTTCAATAATTATACTTTATTATTAACCTTTCAAAATGTTAACTTACATTTGAACAAGCCAAAAATGTCAATACTAAAAGGGCAGCTTTTTTTCATAAATAATGGCATACAACCTGTATTTTACACAATCATTAATTCTTGTACTCACTTTCATTCATATACTTTGGTGCTCTGGTGGGGGGAGGGGCTCCCATGGAGGAGCAATAGAGATGAGCGGGCTTGCAGGCAGCATCACATGACACACAGCCACTGCTTCATCCTGTCTTCATGCCGTACTAGGAGCCTGAAGAAGATCATGGAGGGAGGAGGTGGGTGGAGCTAACACTCATACTAGGCACAGAAGGGGAAGAATGCTCCGCTCTGAATGCTGGGGCTCTCCTCCTCCTCGGCAGTGGATCGGATGTGACTGACATCACTGGTTGCTAGACACCAGGCAGCACAGGCCCTAGCAACCAGTGCAGTGGGCATTAGAGGCCAGGTCTGCGACATGTCGCCAGGGTACAGCAACAACAGGGTATCTTTATTGGCGCCGCTGCTGGCCTGCTGCTGATCATTATACTGATGTGAGACAGGCTCAGGAGTTGGTAATATTTTCGGGGGGGGGGGGGAATTGCCCCGTTCCCCCTCCCCCCCAGAACCGCCCCTGCTCTGAACTAAAAACTAGCTACATTTTATCACTTTTCTGATCTATGCTATAGCTATGACACTGACCAATTATTGTGAGTGCTTTTAATTGTCTGTACATAAGGGATTTTTCAAGTATAAGCTTTTTTTACCCTGTAGTGCATCTGAACCACCATACTTCTTATCCTATCAGAAAGAGTAAGCCTAGAAAACTTGTTCTTTTACTCATTACCTGTCGCTATAAATTAAGAAAGTACTATAGACTAGTACTGAACTGTGTTTAGATGGATGACATAATCTGCAAACAGTAGAGATGTAAACTCCAAACTCCATGTCGTACACCCTTCCATCCAGTATTAAACCAACAGGAGTGGAGACAAGATACAACCTTAACAAAAATAGTAAATCTTCCATTGTTGAAATAATTGTGAAAGTGCTTGGTTCAGTGATGAAGTTTCTATCCTTTTTAAATTCTTTGGTAGGTAACTAACTCGGGACAAGCAGTATCTTATATTTTAGGAACTCTTAGGAACCCTTTAGGAACCATAGACAGGGCAAGAGTCAAATATCTTGCAGTTTAAGTGTCTAAGACATATAATAGGCTAGGGGCTATCTCCTGCATACCTGGAATGTAACTTTTGGGTAGACAGGCCCATTAAGAAATTTAAAACTGGAGTATAATTTATAAATTAATGTTAATTGTTAACTCAATATTATCCATAATGCTTCCTTTTCGGAACCACTTTTTCATTCAGAATACAAATTACAAATAGAATATCTGTAGGTTTATATCTGAGAAAATCTTTAAGATACAGGGGGACATTGAGGCCATTTATGGGCCCCAGGGACTTTTAACGGTGCTGAGATCAATGAGGTAAAGAGCGTATAATAAAATCAATATTTTATTTAACAATCTTTAAAAAACTAGACAATGGCCAAAGACAGTATACCAAGCAAAAAAGGGGTAATTCATTGATACAGAGATTAATACCACTTTCTCAACATGTTTCGCTTTCCTAAGCTTCTTCAGGAGATATATTGTGATATTAAGGTCAACTATAAAAATAGAAAAGATATATGTAAACAATACATGTAAACAATAAAAGTTAATGTCTGCTTATAAATCCTACAGTCATAATATTGGTTTAATCAGTATAATAGATGAAAAATACAAGAATTAATAAATCTATATATATATATATATATATATATATATATATATATATATATATATATATATATATACAAATATCATACATCAAAGTATGTACAACATACTGTGTGTATCAGGCATGAAGGTATGCAGAGAGGAATACAATCCCTAGAAGTAAATGAAATTCTCTGAAAAGAGAGAAATATCAAATACAAGAGTATTATGGTAAGTAATGTCAGTTTGAATAGAATCGACTGCCAGTGACATTGTGTATGGGAGTGAAAAGAATCCAAAATAAAGATAAAAGCATACCTCTAGTAGAATCAATTTAAAGGTAACGAAGGGTTACATCCCAAGGATGATAAGAAGCTAGATTGCTGAATGTATAGAAGGGCGGTTCTTGTACTGCAATAGAGTAGCAGTCAGGAAGTGGGCAGCATACAGGGCCAGAACATCCACAAACGGCTGATGGATGAGCTAGACCTGGAGATATATCTGCAAACTCTCACAGGGAACCTAAAGATATAGGCATAGTGGAAAAATCTAAGTTTCAAATACACTAAAGTAGATCGTTACTGAAAAACGAGAGGTAGCTGAAAAGACTTACTGCTGATGGTCGAGAAGTTTTATAGCAGCGTTGCTAATCAAAAGGTCCATCTGCCCAGCACATTAACAAGGGGAATGACAGAAGCTGGAGGACTGAAGGCGAAATAAGAGCAGAGCTCATACCACACACAAAATCGCGATATGCAAAATGATGACAGACAAGATAACAATTATAAATTAATTAATCCATCAATCAATTATATAAATCAATTATATATGAAAAAAAAAAAATTAATATTCAACCTACAAAAAAGGTTTGTAACTCAAGGCATCATTAAGGCCTGGATGTTTCAAGGCATTAAGAGTGACAATCCACTTGGTCTCGCATTGTAACAAGATCTTGTCATAATCCCCCCCTCTCTCACTTGGGGGGACATGTTCCAGAGCATGGAAGTGCATCTTACTGTCATCAAATTGATGATGAAGACCCATATGTCGGCTTATGGGGGTTTCCATTTTTTTAAATTTTTTTATGAACTAAAGAGACATGGTCTCTGATCCGATGGAAAAAGGGACGTTTGGTTTTTCCCACGTAGAATGCGTTGCATTCGCATATCATTATATAAACCACGCCGATGGATTGGCATGTGGCTTGAAAATTAGGATTATACAGCTGACCATTAGGGAGAATGATATTGCGAGATGCATAAATATATCTGCAAAAATCACATTTGTGGCAGGGTTTGGTGCCCTTATTTTTGGTATGGGTTGTGGACAATGGAACATAGTGACTATGAACTATATGATCTTTGATTGATCGGGATCGTCGGTACGTAATCTCGGGATAGTTTTTTAAATGTTTGGACACCTTCGGATCCCCCATCAGCAAATACCAGTGCTTTTGCAGCAATTCACGCATTTGCCGATGTTGTCCGGAGAAAGTAGTAATCATTCTTAGACCTGGGGCTGATTTTGGTTTGGTGTGCCCATGAATTAGTTGACTGCGGTTGCTCTTTTTGGCCCAAAGGTAGGCTCTTTTTAAACATTTATTACTGTAGCCGCGTGCCTTGAGGCATTCTCTCAGTGCCCTGGCCTCGGATTCGAAGTGGACATTCTCACTGCAATTTCTCCTTAATCTTAGATACTGTCCGTAGGGGACATTATTGATGAGTGTTTGAGGATGGGAGCTGGTAGCATGCAGGAGTGAGTTTCCTGCTGATGCTTTATGAAAAAGGGTAGTTCCTATGGTTCTATCAGGATTGATAAAAAGGGTGACATCCAGAAACGTTAAGGTGGACTGACTTGCTTCCATGGTGAAAGTTAAGTTATAGGGATTGGTTTTTAAACCCTCGAAAAAGCGAGAGAGATCTTCTCTGCTTCCGGTCCAAATTAGGAACACATCATCAATATACCGTTTCCATATCGGTATATTTTCCACCAGGGCTTGCAAATCTTCCCTAAAAAAGAGGCTCTGCTCCCACTCCCCCAGGTACAGGTTCGCATAAGTGGGGGCACATCTGGTCCCCATAGCGACCCCCTGCACCTGGAGGTAGTGGGAGCGAGCAAACAAAAAAATGTTATTCATGAGGATAAACCTCAAAAGATCCAAAATAAATCCCCTATAAGTCTGAGGGACATCCCCATCCCGAGAGATGAAGCCCTCTACAACTGCCACCCCCAATTGATGGGGAATGGAGTTGTAGAGGGCCTCCACATCCAAAGCCACAAGCCACACTCCCTCTGGGATGGTCAAACCATCCAGAGCTCTAAGAAGTTCACTGGTATCTGGTAAGTAAAATGACAAACCTTCCACATGCGGTCTGAGAAATTCATCTATCAATTGGCTAGCATTTTCAGTGAGAGATCCATTTCCGGACACTATCGGTCTGCCAGGGGGGTTGTTTAGGTCCTTATGTACCTTGGGAAGGGCGTACAGTGTGGGAATCCGAGGACAGGGCACATTGAGAAACTCCCATGTTGATTTGGTAATCAGGCCCTGATGGTAGGCGGTCCCAATTAGCTTTCTATAACGTATGATCGTGTTGGTAACATGCATCTCTGAGACTTTCTTGTACCAGTCTCGGTTTGTAAAAGACGTAAGACCATAGATTCATATTGTTCAGTGGTCATCACTACCAGATTGCCTCCCTTATCTGAGGGCTTAACCACCAGACGGGAGTCCAACTGTAGTGACTTTAAAGCCATTTTTTGTTGGCTTGTAAGATTTGATTGTCTTGTGCCCTTCCATTTGGTCCTGCAGATGTCCTCAGTAACCTGGTGGATGAAAGCCCAGACATTGGGATTACCCTGTGGTGTTGGGAAGGTTTTAGATTTTGGTTGTACTCCCTGGGGGTGAAAGGAACCACTGGGTAGGGGGCACAGGGCTCATGATTAGGAAGGCCATCCCGATCAAGACTTTGGGCTTCCAAAAGGTCTGTCTCGTCTATATGGCCCTCGTCCCAAAGCTCCATGAGCTCTTCCATTGCTTTGATTTCATTAAGTGTGATGTTTTCCACTACAGGTTGAGACTGAGATGGCGTTAAATTAGATTGTGCGGGTTTGTCGAACATAATGCGAAGCATTAGTTTGCGAGCAAATAGATTGAGATCTTTGATAAGTTCAAACTGATCAATTTTCTGTGTCGGACAGAAGGTCAAGCCTAATTCCAAGACAGAAAATTGATCAGCACTGAGGGGAATGGAGGATAAGTTAATTATTTCAAATTTTTGACCTGTTTCTGGAGACCCTCCATGATAGTCATCTTTTTCGATTCGTGTACCGGTTGTGTGAAGTTCAGAGCCGGACGAAAATCCGACTGATTGGAGTCATTGGTGTTATTAGTTAAAGGTACCGATGTTAGGGATGATGAAGTGCTTGCATAAGTGTTAGGGAGAGTGTCCCGGTGTGCCTGTGCTTGTGAGGTGTTAGATTTGGCCGTGGTGGCTCTCCTGTGGATTGGTGTGTGGTTAACGTTTTGGTGCCGCTTACTTGACCCCGCGGGTGCGTGGGTGTTGCCATTGGTGCGTATTTTGGAGGATCCAGAGTCCTTGGAGCCTTCTGGTGCCTGTGAAGAGAGGGAGGAAGCAGAAGAGGTGTCAGAATCATTAGGTTCTGAAGAGGCATCTCTAGAAGTTCGCATTTTGGTATTTCGTC
This sequence comes from Aquarana catesbeiana, assembly GCF_042186555.1. NCBI lineage: Eukaryota > Metazoa > Chordata > Amphibia > Anura > Ranidae > Aquarana > Aquarana catesbeiana. The sequence continues at coordinate 233,572,123 of NC_133328.1, forward strand.
TCTTACTTGTTTTGGTCTGTGTCCAAGCATAAGCTTGATTGTTATCATATGATACTTTATCTCTTAAAAATTTCTTTTCCTTAGTCTTTAAAATTTCAGCTACATAGGTCTCTATGTGCGTTTTGAGGGTTCCCTCTCGGTTAGAGAAGAGCTCACTTGAAACAATCAAGCTATTTTTAGCATATAGCTTTTCTATTTCCTTATCAAGAGAGGCCAATTCCTCGCCATAATGTCCACATAATAGTTCCATCATTCTCATGGAACAAGATTGGAGATTGGACTCCCAATTGGTTCTGAAGTTTGATTCTAATTTCCTCACTGTAGGAAAAATCTGGATTCTCAACCCCCAAGGGGCAATCTGATCGTCCAAATATTTCGAAAAGTACCATTTGTTCCAATAAACTCTTGCCTTCTTCTCCAGTATTCACTGGAGACGAAGAAAAAAGCGGTCCATGGATAAGCCACCCCCAGTGGCATTCTGGGATTTATGGATCTGATCCATAAATCCCTCAAATGCGTTACCACAATGGTGGGCCATGTGGAAACCAAGAGGAAAATAAACAAAAAACAAAGAAAAGAACAAAAGCAAAAAGCAAAAAAGAAGAAAAACAAAAATAAATAAGCAAAAATATTGTTGTCAAAAATTCTAGATCATTGAATATGAATCAATCAATATAGTAGGTAATAATACATAGATACATTTGAATTTAAATTTGAAATTCCTCGATTTCCTAAAGGTGAAAGGTGGGTAACACCTCAAGTTTAAGTTAAATAAAGAAATTCGGAAAGGAGGAAAAATCAAAAGCACCACATCCCAGAAAGTATATTTAAGATAGAGGGGGACATTGAGGCCATTTATGGGCCCCAGGGACTTTTAACGGTGCTGAGATCAATGAGGTAAAGAGCGTATAATAAAATCAATATTTTATTTAACAATCTTTAAAAAACCAGACAATGGTCAAAGACAGTATACAAAGCAAAAAAGGGGTAATTCATTGATACAGAGATTAATACCACTTTCTCAACATGTTTCGCTTTCCTAAGCTTCTTCAGGAGATATATTGTGATATTAAAAATAGAAAAGATATATGTAAACAATACATGTAAACAATAAAAGTTAATGTCTGCTTATAAATCCTACAGTCATAATATTGATTTAATCAGTATAATAGATGAAAAATACAAGAAGTTTTATAGCAGCGTTGCTAATCAAAAAGGTCCATCTGCCCAGCACATTAACAAGGGGAATGACAGAAGCTGGCGGGGGACAGCTACGTTATACCAGACGCCACTTACGTTACCCGCGTTATTAATATCCACAATTTAAACTCTTTTGAGCCTTGTGAACTTCCGTAGTGCCAGATTCAGGGCACAGGATCTTCTAAGATGGCCGCGGGTCAGCCTTATAAGCCTGACGCCGCTTACGTCTATCTCTTTTCAAAGAATCGGAAGTGTGCGCATGCGCAGGTGTACTTTTCAGTCCGCAGCGTGACGATGAGTCAGACATCGTCACGCTGGAGAGCTTTAAAAGCGGGGCTTTCCCCCGCCAGCTTCTGTCATTCCCCTTGTTAATGTGCTGGGCAGATGGACCTTTTTGATTAGCAACGCTGCTATAAAACTTCTCGACCATCAGCAGTAAGTCTTTTCAGCTACCTCTCGTTTTTCAGTAACGATCTACTTTAGTGTATTTGAAACTTAGATTTTTCCACTATGCCTATATCTTTAGGTTCCCTGTGAGAGTTTGCAGATATATCTCCAGGTCTAGCTCATCCATCAGCCGTTTGTGGATGTTCTGGCCCTGTATGCTGCCCACTTCCTGACTGCTACTCTATTGCAGTACAAGAACCGCCCTTCTATACATTCAGCAATCTAGCTTCTTATCATCCTTGGGATGTAACCCTTCGTTACCTTTAAATTGATTCTACTAGAGGTATGCTTTTATCTTTATTTTGGATTCTTTTCACTCCCATACACAATGTCACTGGCAGTCGATTCTATTCAAACTGACATTACTTACCATAATACTCTTGTATTTGATATTTCTCTCTTTTCAGAGAATTTCATTTACTTCTAGGGATTTTATTCCTCTCTGCATACCTTTATATAGTGAGGTGGGGACTGAAGAGAGAAAAACATCTGCCATCGCACAAACTCATTTTTTTTAACCATATCTTTCTCTACAGGTAAGACTTTATAAGTCCCTTTTTTTTTTTTTTTCAACAATATCATTCTGATACACACAGTGTGTTGTACATACTTTGATGTATGATATTTGTATATATAGATATAGATTTATTAATTCTTGTATTTTTCATCTATTATACTGATTAAATCAATATTATGACTGTATGATTTATAAGCAGACATTAACTTTTATTGTTTACATGTATTGTTTACATATATCTTTTCTATTTTTATAGTTGACCTTAATATCACAATATATTCCTGAAGAAGCTTAGGAAAGCGAAACATGTTGAGAAAGTGGTATTAATCTCTGTATCAATGAATTACCCCTATTTTGCTTTGTATACTGTCTTTGGCCATTGTCTGTTTTTTTAAAGATTGTTAAATAAAATATTGATTTTATTATACGCTCTTTACCTCATTGATCTCAGCACCGTTAAAAGTCCCTGGGGCCCATAAATGGCCTCATTGTCCCCCTCTATCTTAAATATACTTTCTGCGATGTGGTGCTTTTGATTTTTCCTCCCTTCCGAATTTCTTTATTTATCTGAGAAAATCTGTTTTCCAGAAGCAAAATAAGAAGAATTTATTAACAGACTGACTTGAAATAAAATAATCTTTTTGCTTTCAGTGTAAGATTTATATTTGTGTTTTGGTGCCTTAGTACTTTCTTATAGAAGATTTGTCAGGCTAGTTAGCACTGTAGCTGTTTGATTTGCAGCACACATGTAATATTAGTAATTTAGATGTACTGGGAGAATGTTACACAGACAGCAAGGCACAGTACAGGCAGTGCCTGCATTGACAATGAGGTCACATATATACTGATTCTTTACTGTGGAGTGTCAGTCAATGTAATGAATACCTATGCTTCTTGAAGCTTTTTCTCTATTTTCAAATGTGGGTGTTGTCAGCATTTATAAAAATCACAGTGGACTATAACTACCACGAGATATAGCTAAGGAAATGTATCCTTGATATGTAAACTATAATACAATGCTCTTTACAGAAAATTGCAAAACTCACATCAAGTATTGTAATACTATTACTTACTATTAATTCCTGTGGACTTCTTGGCTAACAGATCTTGGTTTCATCATTGGAATGATTTATCTCTCCTGTAGGTGATTAAAAAAAAGGGTTCTCCAGACTAGTTAGTTCTCAATACCTAATATACACTGGTGTGATGCAACGTGTTGCATAACTCAGTCTTATTTATTCCAAAAGTCACAGTATTGTTAGATTTCAACAATCAACAGTTTTATGTAATTTCACTAGGCTGTTCCTCAAGCAAAAAATCAAATACACAATATGGCAGACTACAAATTCAAACACTTCACCACTAGATATTGGGCTCTATCCATTAAGCGGTATCGAGCACCTTAAGAAATGTGGCAAAATACCACTCAGTGTTTTTCAAAAAGCTTTGTGGCGCTCACAAAAAAATGCAACTAAAATACCACATGCAGTATTTGGCTGTGTTTTGTGGTAATTTACCCTGGGTGTCATCATTTCCAGTGGGAGGCACTTCTTTTCGGGTGCACATTTCTCATGGCCCTGGCAGAAGTGAGAGATGGCATAGGAGAGCTCAGAAGAAGAGAAGCCAAACATTCTGGATCTGGTGGAGCACATGGTAAGCTTTTCAACAGCCTTATTTGTCTTAGTAGATGCACTTTCATGTTCAGCTTGTGGCACATTTTACAATTAATTTTGTTCTTATTCTCCCCTGGGCTTTTCTTTGCTTGGATTTTTCAGTTCAAAATATGCATACCATCTGGGTTGAACTTTGATGAACTTTGAATGGGACATTACACACTTTTACAATTAATTTCTCCCCTGGTAGAGAATGAGAACAAAATTAATTGTAAAAGTGTTTAATGTCCCATTCAAAGTTCAACCCACATGGTACGCGTGTTTTGAACTGCAAAATCCAAACAAAGAAAAGCCATGGGGAGAACGAGAACAAAATTAATTGTAAACATATGTAATGTCCCACACTGCGTTCAAAGTCCCACCCTCTTGCTCCCAGTTTTAACAATATTAAATTTAACACACCTGCTCCCCATTCACTTGAGTCCTTGTAACACTAACAAGTCACATGACACTGGGGAGGAAAAATGGCTAATTGGGCCCAATTTGGACATTTTCACTTAGGGGTGTACTCACTTTTATTGCCAGCAGTTTAGACATTAATGACTGTGTGTTGAGTTATTTTTAGGGGACAGCAAATTTACACTGTTATACAAGCTGTACACTCACTACTTTACATTGTAGCAAAGTGTAATTTCTTCAGTGTTGTCACATGAAAAGATATAATCAAATATTTACAAAAATGTGAGGGGTGTACTCACTTTTGTGAGATACTGTGTATGTGTGTATATATATATATATATATATATATATATATATATATATATATATATATATATATATATATATATATATATATATATATACACACAGTATATGCTTGTGTTTTTTTTTTTGTTCTCTTTACCGTATCAAAATCATCCATTAGAAAAAGTTTTTTTCTCTTGTTCTTCATTTGTGCTTCATTTGTTTTCTCTGCACCTTCCAAGCCTTGTTTTTTTTTTCTTTTCTACAGAAACATAAAAACATGGAGCACACGTGACCTGCTGCCTCCTTAAAGCATCCATGGTCAATGAAAGTATGTATTTATTATTCCTACCTTCACATGTATATGTCCAAAATTTGGGACTAACATGTTTTTATTGTGTCCAACAGATGCTACATTCCAAATTGAGCCGGAAGCAAGTCAGGGGAACAAGAAAGCATGTTATGGGGGTAAATCATGATAGCATACGTTCAATCCTAAAACCCATGTCTTCAAATGATTTTACATGTACTATGTGCCTAGTTTGTTGCAAATATGCACCTAGTCTTGTTGGCAGGAATTTCAGGTTAAAATAAGCATTTTCATTTTTTTTTTCCTTTGTACAGTGGTGTGATCAGCCAGAGCAGACAAGGATAACCAGAATTACCTACAATACAGTTTGAAAATAGCAATAGTATATCATGATGAGTGGGTAATAACAGGAACGTTTATTCCCTACATCTTGTTTTTCATTGCTGAACATGATTGTAAGGCCTTAGGCCATACGTAAAGTGTCTTTAGTTGCAAATGGTTCACTAGGTTGAAAATCTGGTTTAGCCATTTCTTTAGCAGCCAAGGTTACGTAGAAGTGAAGACAGGTGTATAACATATGAATATAGACTTCCATGTATGATGTATGTGGCATGCATTGAGACATGTTTGTTAATAAAAAGTGTCTTACCAAGAATCCAGCCTCCAGTTATTATTCTGTTAGTGTCAAACTGGTGGTAGAGCTGTGGTTGCCTTAATATGTGAGCATCGTGGACAGATACTGGGAAGCCAGTGACCACATTTTTGATGAACATATTTGCATCGCAGACAACCTCTATGTTTAGGGAGCAGTACCCTTTCCTGTTACGGTAGATGTGCTCTTTGTCAGAGGGGCAAAAAAAGGCACATGGGTATAGTCTTTGACACCCATGACATTGGGAATCCCAGCTATCACAAAGAAATTGTTCTTAATTGGATCCCACTCCTGATGTGTGTTAGGCAGATAGATATATTTGGGGGCAATTTGCCAGAAATCCTGCAGGGCCTTGGCAAGCAAACATTAGAAAGATGGCTGTGATACCCCACCACCTCTCCTGCTACCATCTGAAAGGGGGCCTTGCCCAAAAAGTGAAGGACAGCCAGGAACTTGGTAATGGGTGGTATGGCATGACTATGAAGTGTGGGGGACTGCATAAAAGGTCTTAAGAGAAGCATAATGTGGTCCTTAAAGATTTCCCTGCCCTGCCCATTCAGGTGTGATGACCAAAGTCATCACTTTCACCATTACCGCATGCCTGGACCACTACCTAATTACCACATGCATTTGATTATTAATTTCCTTCTGTGAATTGAGTTTAATACCTGTTCCTGTGGTGTTTACCAGGTGTTTTCAGTGTTTTGGGGTAAATACTGCAAAATGGTATAGTGAATTGGCAGTTTCAGGATCTCATGCAATGTTTAGGGAAAATGTGTCCAGACACCTACATACTGCATGCAATCTGGTTTTGTAAATGGAGTCCAATAACATTTACTGATAGAAAAAGAACACCTCCTTAATCATCAGTGTTAAAGTGGTTGTAAACCATTATATATACCCATTGAAGTGACTAGCCTCTGGTGATACACAGAGATGAAACAAATCCTCCTATAAAAGATATACCTGTTTATCTGCTATCTCCTATTCTCTAGAATCATTCAACATCCAGAACTTATAAAGCTTGTCTGAGTGTTCAGAAAAAAAGGATCAAAGAGCAGAAGTTACACTCTGCAAATCTCAGTGAGGAGAGCTCTGAAAGCTGATTGAAAGGAAGGGGCATACCCTGTTTCACATAGCACACAGGAACAGAGCTGAGGCTGTCAATCAGCTGGAGATCTCCCTCCTTTCACCTTATATCTCTTGACGTCAGGAAAAGTTGCCAAAAGTGATTTATGTTGATAGCAGAGGAACGAAGCAGCAGGCAGAAATTACTCTTAGTGCTCTGGATTGAGACAAGTACACACTATAAAGTGATATGCTTTGTTCAAATTCCATGTCTGATTAGGGATGAGCCCAATGTTCAAGTCGAAGGTAAGTTCGACTCGAATATCGGGTGGTCGCCTGTTTGCAGAACAACCACTATTATGCAGTGTTCGTTGCAAATTCGAAAGCCGGGGAACACCGTTAAAGTCTATGGGACATTAACATTAAAAACCAAAAGTGCTCATTCTAAAGGCTTATATGCAATTTATTGCCATAAAAAGTCTTTGGGGACCCGGGTCCTGCCCCAGGGGACATGTATCAATAAAAAATACCAAGTGAATAATAAGTGAACAACAAGTTAATTGAATAAGTGAACAAGTGAATTGAATAAGCCTGTGTTTCTGACGTCATCACGCTTTTCCTCTACGGAGATCGATGTTACAGCGTGAAGCAGGCAGAGGAAGCCCGAGGAGACGCCATACTTTGTATTGATACACTACTTATTAATCAACACTATGTCGTAAGTGCAATTTTATCTGACTTATTCAATAAATCTTTTATATACTGCACTATGGGCGCATTTCTCGCTTATGTTTCCGAGCATTAAGGATCAAGAGGCTGGAGATATATACCTTTGAGTTTTGGGAGACTTTAATCCCTGTGTTTGGTGTGACCGCCACAGCGGTCTTTGTATCTGGTAAGGAGATCACTTACTCACATTGGGTGAACATCATTCCTTGGCGACTGGGATCTTCTTTATAAACTTTTCAGTTACACTTGCATGGATGCCTTAATATACTGGAACTCTGGAGAAGCTATATATTCATATGTACATCACTTCTTGGTTGTGTTGTAATCACCACTTTTTGTGATGTCTTTGGGCACTTGTTGATTTTGCTCTATGGACACTTGTTATTTTATTTTATTTATTAACTCAATTTAATTTATATTATTTGATCATGTTTGTGGATTGATAATCACCAGCTAGATCACTGGATATACTAATTAACAATTTATTATCCACTACTTATGATATATTCAACCCTAACATAATACCATATATTCACTTATGGGACACTGCTTTAGTTTTCTTTTTTTATGAAGTCTTCACCACTTCTGAATATGTGACACAAATTTACAATTTGGGTCTTTTTTTCACAGTATTTCTAGCGCCGCATCTACACATATGTTTGACATGTATCAATGCAAAAAAAAGTTTTCAAAACGGGAGCACTGATTTTAATGCTTAAACAATAAAACTGAAATATTCCTTTAAATATCATTATTACTGAGGGGTGTCCTTAGTATGCCTGTAAAGTGCGCAGTTTTCCTGTGTTTAGAACAGTACCACTGCAAAATGACATTTCTAAAGGAAAAAAAGTAATTTAAAACTGATTGCAGCTGTAATGAATTGTTGGGTTCCTGCAATATAGATGAAAATCATTGAAAAAAAAAGTCATGGGTTCCCCCCAGTCCATTACCAGGCCCTTTGGGTCTGGTATGAATATTAAGGGGAACCCTGAACCAAAAATTAAAAAAAATTGCTTGGGGGGTCCCCCAAAACCCATACTAGGCCCTTTAGGTCTGGTATGGATTTTAAGGGGAACCCTGCGCCAAAAAAAAAAGATATCCCATGATGTAGATCCATCTCACGCCGCCGACGAGCTGAAAATCTAAAAAAAAAAAAGCCGCAACAGCTTCGCCTCCATGGGAGGCTCCCGCTGAGTGGCGCTTCTTCTCGGTGACAGCTGTTATATAGCTGAGGGTGGAGCCACACAGTGATGTAAACGGGTGACCCCACCTTCCTCTGACGTCACGTGGCATCAGAGGGGGGGCGGGGTCACCCGTTTATGCCACTGAAGAAGCATCACTCGGCGGGAGCCTCCCATGGAGCTTCTTTTTCTTCTTCTTTTTCGGCTCGTTGGCGACGTTAGATGGGACGCGGGACATTTTTATTTTTTTATGTTTTAATAAACGACTTGTCCCAAAATGTCTCCTGTCTTTTTTACTATTTTTTACACTTTTTTATAAAAAAATGGTAGGGGTACAATGCACCTGTTACCAATTCACATGGGGGGAAGCTGGGATCTGGGGGTCCCCTTGTTAATGGGGGGTTTCAGATTCTGATAAGCCCCCCGCCTGCAAACCCCTACAACCACCGGCCAAGGGTTGTGGGGATGAGGCCGTTGTCCCCATCAACATTGGGACAAGGTGCTTTGGGAGTCCCAAAGTATCCGCACCATGTTGAGGGCATGTGACCTGGTACGGTTCAGGAGGGGGGGGGGCGCTCTCTCGTCCCTCCCCTCTTTTCCTGCAGCCTGCCAGGTTGCGTGCCCTGGGGCAGGACCCGGGTCCCCAAACACTCTTTATGACAATAACTTGCATATAAGCCTTTAAAATGAGCACTTTTGATTTTTCATGTTTGTGCCCCATAAACTTTAACGGTGTTCGCGTGTTCGTCCAAATTTTTTGCCTGTTCACATGTTCTGGTGCGAACCGAACCAGGGGATGTTTGGCTCATCTTATGTATGATGCTTACAGCCACTTTAAGTCTTAAACCTAAACTCTAATCAGATATAAACCACACAAAAAAAAAACTGCAGCCCTGTAATCATTAATGCATCAATAAATGTGTTTGTTTAAATGCATGCCTTAATTTGAGCTGGTATCAGCCTTTTGCAGTCTCTATACAGCATGCTAGAGTGAATGGAAATGAGGAGCATGAAGCAGCATAAGGAGCCAATCAGTTAATTTGTCAATAAGAAGCATGCTGATAGGAAGAGAAAGCAGAGTGATGAGCTCATCAATGTATGGCCTCTCCTATCTCTGTTCAGCCAGAGTGGATCTGGTCCAGACTGATCTAGGCTCAGAAGTGGGTTGCATGACACTGGATATCAAACTGAGGGAATATAGTGGAAGAAAAAAATTGAAGCAGGGGACATCTCTAGATTAAAGCTGAATATTGGAACATTAGCTAGTTTTGTCATTTTACCTTTTAGTGGGCTATTATATTTTGAATGGCATTCTTCTTTACCATATCAATCACATGTTCTCATCTATTCATATTCTATTTACTTACATTGTTGAGGGATATTGGCAGTAATATGCCATTCAAGCAGGATCCTAGTCACAACTGTGCAAAACACAGGGGTGGAGCACTATATCCAAATGATCCTACTTACCTGACTATGAGTCAGGGAGGAAAGTAAGGGTGCTTCTAGTGACAGGGTGCTTATACTGCACTTTTGTTTATTCCATACATTGGAATCTTTCTCCTTCTTTAGTCCTATCCCTTTTCCACCCCGTTGATGGGCTTACATGTTAACTTAACTTAAGCCTCTCCCCTCCTCTCCCCTTTTATTTTACCCCACCATACTCCCCCTCCCTATTTTCCTCACTACCTCCCATTTCTCTACCTTTTCTTTTTTTTTATAACTCCCTTTTTTTATTGTAAGACACATGTTTATCGGAACCTGAGCCTGAGTGCTCCATTCTGGATGAAGTCATGAACATTGCAGATCAGCTGTACTCCTGCAAGTAGTGTTAATATTTCTAACCATCCCAATGTGTGGTATATCCCCTGCTGGCCAATCAGCGTGCGCACATCTCTGGCAGCGCGTGCACACCCACAGAAGATACCGATATGGCGATTCATGCAATCAAGCCAACCTGCCACAGTATAACTGTGGTGGGTGGTCGGCAAGTGGTTGAATGAGCTGTGATTTACTGATACTTAATGTGAAACCATAAAAATGAGGAATAACAATAAAAGTGAAAAAATGAAAAATTCCTTTAAATATAGAGCCTGGGGGGTCCCCTTAGTCTGCCTGTAATGTGGCACATCTGTACAGTGTATAGAGCCTGTTGCAGCAATAATTACATTTTATAAAGCCAAAAAAAATTACATTTTCCATTCAAGCTTTCTGTATTTTATAAATAACAGCTAGGGGAGCCAGTCTGTTTGATGAGGCCACAATTTAGTGCACTCGGAACAAGATTAGACATTTTTTGGATAGATTCTGGTATCTCTTTTGCAAACTTTGTATAGAAGTAACAGGTGCAGAAAAATTGTTTTTTGGGTGTCTGTGGGGCCTACACATTGTAACCCTATAAAGGAACTCTTGATGAAAGCAAGAATTGAGCTTGCTGTCAAAAATTGAAATGATATGCGTCTGTCAAACAGGTGCAGAAAAATTGGTCCTTGGGTGTTAATTGTGCCCATGAAACCTACACCAAATAATTTCTTCCAGATGAAATCAACACCCAGACAACTAGGCAGCCTAGACAGTCTTTCAGAGATTCAAGTGTCAGGAAACACTTAATCAGCGACATCAGCATCAGGGGCTTGATAGCTGCTGCTAATCCAGAACTGACTCATTTTGATAAATTTCAAGCGGTCCATGGAGTCTGTGGACAAATGCGCTTATCTGTCACAAAGCCTCCAGCAGCACTGCATGTCTGTTCAGACAGCACACTGGATGCAGGGCAGCCCAGCAGCTCATTTGCATACTGGGCAAGTTCTGACCAGTAGTCTATTCTTATGACCCAGTAACCCAGTGGATCAAAGACTAGAAAGCTCCCCATGTCTGTTTTCACCAATAGATAATCTCCCACTATATGATGCAGACGCTACCGATAGGATGTGGAAGCTGACAGCCCTGGGAGCCGAGGAATATTTTTTTTTTAATGCATTACTGAGGTGGCCTCTTTCTCCACCTCTATTCTCTTGAACAACTTAAGCCTCAAAACTACATTTTCCACCAGACTGTAACCTCCCAGAGTCAGGAAAGGCGTTACAACTCCTCTTTAAGATGTCCTCAAAAGATTCAATGTTCTGCTCCCTCTGTGGGCATGATATGACTTTCCCCTTGTAACCATGGTCAAGGAGGGTTGTCAACCAATAATGATCCTTCTCCTTGATGCCACAAATTCTCAGGTCCTTTCACAGGCTTTGAAAAATGAGGGAGCCCATCACTGCAAGTTTGCGAGACATGAGAACCATTCTCCTCGGGGTCACTGAAGATTACAGTACCTGTAATTGTCTCCTCCCAGCCACGTACTACTCCCAAGGGTTCTGTGGATGGAAAACCATCTGTTAAAGGCTGACATATGTCTTGCTCTGCTTCAATGTCTCCAAAACTGCCAGAATCCTCCTCCTCTTCCCTCTCCTTTTGTGTGTTCTGTGGTATGGCAAGAATGGTGTCTGCATAAAGCGGGCCTTGAGAGGAAAGGAAGTCCTCCTCTTCCTCCCGCTGCTCTGCCTCCAGTGCCCTGTCCATAATGCCACACAGAGTCTTCTCCAGCAGGAACACAACAGGGATTGTGTCACTGATCCATGCATTGTCACGGCTCACCATCCTTCTGGCTTCCTCAAATGGTGACAGAACAGTGCATGCATGCTTTATCAGCAGCCATTGGCACGGGAAAAAAAAGCAGAGATAGCCTGAGTCTGTCATTATGCCATACTCACACAGGTACATGTTGACGGCCCTCTGCTGCATGTGCAGCCACTGCAGCATAGCCAAAGTTGAGTTCCACCTGGTGGGTATGTCACAAATCAGTCGATTTACGGGCAGGTGGAATTCCTGCAAAATTTCAGCCAACCAAGCACTGGCTGTGTACGACCACCTGAAATTGCTACAGACTCTTCTTGCCTGCTTTAGCAGATCTTCCAACCCCGGGTACCTATTTAAGAATTGCTGCACCACCAATCTGAGGACATTTGCAAGGCATGTCAACTTTTTCTGTTGGACAGGAGGTTTGTGCCATTATCGCACACCACCATTCCTGGCTCCAGCTGGCGTGGCGTGAACCACCTCTGAAAAGAAAATTAAATGTTTCCGCGCAAAGGAGTACCATATATACTCGAGTATAAGTCGTTCCGGGTATAAGTCGAGGCCCTAATTTACCACAAAAAATGGGAAAAATGCATTGACCCGAATATAAGACGAGGGTGAGAAATGCACAGCTACTGTAAGTGGAAAAAGATGGTCAACAATGCCCATCTGCAGCTGTATACCTCCCTGTGTCCTGTACATATGTGCATATGTGTCATGTGTCCTGTGCATATGTGTCATGTGTCCTGTGTATATATGTGCATGTGTATATGTACCTGTGTCATGTATATATGTGCATGTGTATATGTACCTGTGTCATGTGTATATGTGCATGTGTATATATATGTACCTGTGTCCTGTGTATGTGTCATGTGTATATGTACCTGTGTGCATGTGTCTGTGTGCATGTGTCTGTGTGTGTGTGCATCCTACCTGTGTCCTGTGCATCCTCCGTGCGCCGCTCTGCACCAATCACCGTGTAGTATTCGGCGGCCATTCACTGTTCAAAAGCCACACCTCCTCCTCGTCCAAAAAACTCCATTTCCCAGCAGTCAGCGGTCAGCCTATCACGGACCTTCTCTCATCCTCATACCACGGACGAGGATGAGAGAATGTCCGTGATAGGCTGTACACTGACTGCCTATTACAGACGAGGAGGCGTGGCTTTTGAACTGTGAGAGCCCAGAGCCGGTGCCGAGTCTATTCAGCACACACTGGCCACCGTCTGCCTGCATAGCACGCTGATCATGTAGGCAGACGGCGGTGACTAATGTATAAGTCGAGGGGGCACTTTCAGCCCCAAAAAAGGGGCTGAAAAAATCGACTTATACACGAGTATATACGGTAAGTATAAGCTCAAGGGTTGGAACTGGAAAATAATACTAATTGATGGAACTGCTGCCTCTACCAATTACTAACACTAGGTGGAGTAAGTAAATAAGAAAGAAAACAAAGTAGATATGGCGCTGTTCTGTTTTGATATGTTCCTGATGGCAGGTGTTTCTGATTAAGGATTGAATTTAGAAAGAATGCTAATAAAACTGCTGCCCCTACCAATTTATACCACTAAGTGGAGTAAATCAATGAAAGAAAAAGAAAACAAAATATATGCGGCACTATTCTGTTATGTACCTGGTGGTGGGTGCTTCTAATTAAACCCTATTTAAAGTGTAAATGATTTTCCTATAAATACATATATGAACTATTAATTGCAAACGGTATGGTCTCCTTTTTGCCTATGGGCGTGATAATAAAAACAATTTAAATACATAAGTATACGTGATATAATATAAAAAAAACCAAACCAATATAATACTACTAATGTGTTGAATTATTAATACTCCAAGTGTCATCTCAAGTTCATAATCTCTTTTGTTGAGAATTACAAGACCCCCCCTTATCAGCCGGTCATATAATTATGTTTTTCTTCTTTTCTATTTCTTTTATAGCTTTCCAAATTTTGTTTCTCTTTGATTTAGTTACTTTTAATTTCTTGATATCCTCTTCCACCATTTTTTTAAAAACTATTAGACTCTCATTTATGTTGCATTTTTGGATTAAAAGTAGAGTTATTCTTTAAATTGGAATGCTTATAAGTGGTACTATCAGGCTCCTACTTACCAGACCGGCGAGTCCTGTCGGGCAGAGGGTAGGCTCCCTTACCCTCCGACTATCGGCCCCCTGATAGAGTAAACAGGGGGTACAACAGTACGGAGTGGTATGAAGGCCTGTATGGCTGTTCAGGTATTGCTGTCCGGGTGTCACAGGGTTAACTGTAGCAAAGACTGAGTAGACTGGAGCACCTTCACTGAGCGGAGCAGGCTGGTGTGGACAACAGGCAGGAAGACTGCAGACAGGCTGACAGGATCCCAGGGAGCAGGCAGATGGATGGTCAGGAGACAGGCCGGGTTTGGCAACAGGCAGATGGCAGAGGTACAGTGGAACAGGCAAGCGGATGGTCAAACAAGCAAAGGTCGGTGCAGGCAGAGTTCAGAGAGTGGTCGGGGGACAAGGCCGGGTCAGTAGGTATAACAGGAACAAACAAGGTACACGGTCAGGCTCTGGAACTACTAGCTGTTGATTAGGCAGCACTGGTCACCAGAACTCACTGGCTTAAATAGGGCTTTTGGCGCCAAACGACGTGCACGCGCGCGCCCCGGCACACACAGGCACGCGCGCCCGCCAACGCCCGCGCGCGCGCCCCCGCACACCGGCGTGCACAGTGGAACGATCCCGGACACACACACCGGCGCCGCGAGGAGCCCGCACGGCGAGGTCCGCAGATACGCGCGCGCCAACGTGCGCCGACGCACCCTGACGCACACCACCGCGGGCGCCCCGCCTGCCAAGGTAAGAACCCTGACAGGTAGCTTCTTTTTCTACTTGTTTCTTTTCTTTTAAGGCATAACAGTGTAGCTAATTTATTCCTCAATCACTGGGAAGAAAAACAGATATTTAGAGAAATAATTTAAAAATGTATCTAAGATACATTGATGATATTATGATCATTTGGAAGGGAACAGAAACAGAATTATAATCCTTCTTTGAAGAAATTAATCAGAATATTTATGGCATCACCTTCTCGGGTACTTGGAACAAACAAACCATCAACTATTTAGACTTACAGCTTTACAAAAAACAATGGACGTATTGGGACAAGAACCTTTTTTCAAATAACAGATAAAAATGGATATATCCCGACCAATAATTGCCATCATCGCCATTGGCAACATACCAAAGGGCCAGTTAATGAGGGTGTTTAGAAATTGCAGCAATATAGATGATTACAATACTCAAGCAGATACCATCATAAAAAGATTTGTGGAAAAAGGATATAAGAAGAGTGAACTAGAAATATTGAAAGAGAAAATTAAAACCATGGACAGAAATCTAATGATCGAAGGCAAAGCAAATGGTAATAGGAAAAACAAAAATAAAATAGCAGATATGGCTTTTGTCACTGGGTTTAATATACAATATAAGCCATTAGAAAAGATCATAAAAAAACATTGGTCAATCCTTCAATCTGATAAATTTTGAAAACCGCCATACCATCAAGACCCACCTTCATCTATAGAAAGGCAAAAAATCTTAGGAATAGACTGGTTCATAATGCTTTGGACCCACCAAACACATTAGAATCTCAAACCATCTTAAAGGCTTTTTCAAATGTGGTAAATGCCTTCCATGTAAGATCAGCAAAAATAAGTAAGAAAAAAACTGATTTTATCTCTATGGCAAATGGAACCAAATATACCATAAAGGAACTTATTACATGTAATAGCACTCATGTAACGTATGTATTAGAGTGCCCTTGCCACAAACAAAACGTAGGCAGAACAACAAGAGAATTACATGTAAGAATCCGGGAACACATTAATAATATTAAGAATGGATTTAACACGGTGTCTCAAGGCACTTTAGGGATTATCACAATAAAGACCCAACATGTATGGTTTTCTATGGTATAGACAAAATTAAGGGACAATGGAGAGGGGAGAACAAGAGAATTAAGATCCCCCAAAATTAAACAAAATGGATTTTCCAATTAGACACTCTTCAACCTACTGGAATGAACATAGATATAGATCTTAATTGTTTTTTAACACATTTTTAGATAAATTAATTTCCCTTGTAATTGATTCGTTTTAATCCCACATAAATTTAATATCACTCTCATGTATTTTTGGAATGTAACTTATTGGATTTCAGTTTTAGGATTATAGGTACTATACCAGTATTCTTTTTCTCCCCCTTCCTCATATAATTAACAATATTTATATTAATTTAAAGATATTAATGTATTATTTAATCATTAATTTTGATTTATATTTTATTTTTACGGAAAAATATTATTATTATTTTTTATATATCTTATTTTTAATTTTAGTTTTTCACTTTTTTGTTTTTTTATAAACTTTTTATACAGACTTAATCATTTGTTCCGGGTCTGGGTTTTTAGATTACAATAAATAAAGAAGATTTGAAGTATTAATGGGCTTTAGTAATAAAGACACTTGTATTTTATTTTATATGTACTTCATATGTAAGTTTAATTGTAATTGATATTTAATAGGGAAAATGGTATTTATATAACAATCTTAGTGTTTGTAATGCAGGGTGATATTGCATGAGTCTTTAGCAAGGGTGGATTGCATATACTTTATGGCTTATAAGTACACACATTATTGCAATTACAAATCCAGCAAGCTTAGCAATAATGGCCATCGTAATGACACAAAACTAATTTTGTATAGGAATTGCGGACTTCGGTCTGACTAATCTCACCAAAAATGGCCGCGATACACATATATAAGCACTCCCTTGTGGACTTCGGTCTTTAAAACCATACCCAAAATGGCCGCCGTAATCACAAGCTTTGGTCTGCAATATCACACCCAAAATGGCCGCCGTAATTACTATGAAAACATGCAAATCACTGAGCATTATAAATAGGGAATGAGGCAAGTACTATGCATGCTCCAGATGATGTCAGAGTGACGAAACACGTAGGGCGGAGTCAGCATACATCCTTGCATCACTTCTGGCTACAGGCACTAGTGTCAGCAACATATGCTTGTATTATTCCAGTTGAATGTGAGTACCTTTCCACATGTTTATGCAATAAACAGTTTGATACAGTATTACGCTATTGGGCTCCCTCTCTCTTTTATGACGTGTGGTATATGATGGAAACTCTTCTTAACCACCACCAAGGATGGGATAAACCCTAAATTGCTACACAGTGGCATATACTGTGGATGCCTCAGACCCCAGGAGGGGGAGAAGTTTCTGGTGAGTGCAGCGAAAATAGGAGCAGGAATAAGGCACGCATGGTGTGATCACCCATTGGAAAGTGAATTAGATCAAGAGTTGGTATCCTCACTGGCACCACACCAACTTATTAATTTTATATAATTTTGGACTATTGATATTTATTAATTAATATTGGCATGAGATCAAGAGTTGTTTTTTTCACTGGCACAAGAGCACTTTATTGATCCTATATAATTTTGGATTATTGTTATTGATCAGTTAATATTGGCATTTTAGAATTTTACATGCTTGGAGATCTATTCAGTTTTATATGTTTATTTTACATAATATTTGTTTTTGAAGTACTGATTTTTGATTATATAGATCTATGGGATAAATAGAGTCACAGAGAATTGTGCTTAATTTATCACATATGTTTTATACCAATGTTCACAGATTGTGACGTATCTAAATATACATAACATTTTATTTATAGACCACCAATTTGCACTACATACACTTGGAGTATTAATGATTCAACACATTAGTAGTATTATATTGGTTTGTTTTTTTTATATTATATCACTTATACTCATATGTATTTAAATTGTTTTTTATTATCACGCCCATAGGCAAAAAGGAGACCATACCGTTTCCAATTAATAGTTCATATGTGTATTTATAGGAACATCATTTACACTTTAAATGGGGTTTAATTAGAAGCACCTACCACCAGGTACATAACAGAACAGCGCCATATATATTTTGTTTTCTTTTTCTTTCATTGATTTACTCCACTTAGTGGTATAAATTGGTAGGGGCAGCGGTTTTATTAGCATTCTTTCTAAATTCAAACAGAACAGTGCCATATCTACTATGTTTTCTTTCTTGTGAACCACCTCTGAGCCTGCCCCAGAGCTGCAAGAATTTTTGCTCCAGTGTGGCTCCTGTCCCCTAGACAGACCAGCTGAAGCACCTTTTAGCCTGACTCATTGAATAGCCCCTTGAACGCTTAGGGGGTACTTGTGGTTATTGGACAATTCAGCAGAAGAGGCCATGCAGGAGGAGGGAGTGGAGCTGACAAATCTTGCATCCACTAGCTGTATGGAGACATGGCGGCACAACAAGCTGCAGCATTGAGCCCTGCCCTGCATCCTTCTGAGTTGCAAGTTACCCAGTGTGCTGTGAACAAAATATATCATCCCTGACAATGCTTGCCGGACCACATGACAGCAGTAACATGGACCTTGCAGCTGACTGCCTTGCCCAACAATGAACAACATTGCCTTCCACATGATAGTAGAGAGCTGGAATGGCCTTACGTTAAAAGAAATAGTGACTGGGAACCTGCCATTGTAGTACAGCACATTCTGCAAACTCACGTAAGGGGGCAGAATACACCATACAGAAAGGCAGGAGTTGTAAAGCCAGCAGCTTTGACAAGCCTTAATTTAGATGCTGGGTATGTGGGTGGCAGTAACTGTATTTTTTTTCACTGCAGCAGATGGGGCTAAGAAATTTGCCTGCTATAGTCTACAACTGGTGGTGTGCACGACCTGGGACACTCTGCACTTTATCATCACCCCTGTCAGTGGAGGCTGCTGAGAGGTCATGAGTAGGGATGAGCCGAACACCCCCCAGTTCGGTTCGCACCAGAACCTGCGAACGGACCGAAAGTTCGCACGAACGTTAGAACCCCATTGACGTCTATGGGACTCGAACGTTCGAAATCAAAAGTGCTCATTTTAAAGGCTAATTTGCATGGTATTGTCCTAAAAAGGGTTTGGGAACCGTTTTTTCGGGAGCAGTGATTTTAATGATGCTTAAAGTAAAAAAAAAAAAGTGAAATATTCCTTTAAATATCGTACCTGAGGGGTGTCTATAGTATGCCTGTAAAGTGACGCGTGTTTCCCGTGTTTAGAACAGTCCCTGCACCAAATGTCATTTTTAAAGGAAAACATCTCATTTAAAACTGCTTGCGGGTTTAATGTAATGTCGGGTCCTGGCAATATGGATGAAAATCAGTGAGACAAACGGCATGGGTACCCCCCAGTCCATTACCAGGCCCTTTGGGTCTTGTATGGATATTAAGGGGAACCCCGCACCCAAATTAAAATAAGGAAAGGTGTGGGGCCACCAGGCCCTATATACTCTGAACAGCAGTATACAGGCTGTAGGTTTGTTGTTAAGTAGAATCTCTTTGTAATTTTGAACGGGTACATTTTTAACGTGTTTAGCTCCAGCCAAAAAATCTTTTTTAAGCTTTTTGGAAAACATAGGGAAGGGTTATCACCCCTGTGACATTTGTTTTGCTGTCTTTCCTCCTCTTCAGAAGATTTCACCTCACTTTTTGTCCCAATGGATTGGAAAGCATCAGTGGAAAGGAGAAATGTTTTTCCCATATTAACTCTTACAGGAGAGAATTTCCCTTCCTAGGGGTAGATTTATTCTCACTTCCTGTTGTCTCCTTCTGTTTGCAAGTAGGAGTTGTTTGTAAGTTAGTTGTTTGAAAGTAGGGTCCTGCCCTATATACTTAGCAGAAATTTGGGCCTTAGGTGTTGCTGTGGCCACAACACTGTAAGCCCTCATAGGGCTCTGCTGTGAAATATTAGATCAAGAATTGTAATTACATGCCCCTGTTGAACAGGAGCTGAAAAATTAGGCCTTAGGCACTGGTGCTGGTGCCACAACAATGCAACCCCTCACAGACACTCTAGTTGGAATGCAGGAACGAGCCCTGCTGCAAAGTATTGCATCAAAAATTGTAATTACACGCCCCTGTTAAACAAGGGCTGAAAAATTGGGCCTTAGGCACTGGTGCTGGTGCCACAACACTGCAACCCCTCACAGACACTCTAGTTGGAATGCAGGAACGAGCCCTGCTGCAAAGTATTACATCAAAAATCGTAATTACACGCCCCTGTTAAACAGGGGCTGAAAAATTGTGCCTTAGGCACTGGTGGTGGCACCCAGAACCAAAAATGTTCTTACAAGCTATCAGCGTGATGATTGAGGAGGAAGAGGATAATTACTCAGGGATAGTCACTCAGCATCAGCATAGGCAGTCTTTGAAGGGATCTGAGATTTCAAAAAAAATTATTCGGTTACATCAGCATCGGGTGCTTGGTAGCTGGTGGTGATCCAAGACTCATTCATTTTTATGAAGGTCAGTCGATCGACCGAGTCAGTGGACAGACGCACCCTGTGATCGGTTACCACACCTCCAGCAGCACTGAATGTGCGTTCCGAAAGAACGCTGGATGCAGGACAGGCCAGTAGCTCAATTGCATACTGTGCAAGCTCTGGCCAGTGATCCATCCTCAAGACCCAGTAACCCAGAGGATTTTCGGTGGGAAAGGTGTCCAAGTCTGATCTTGCCCCTAGGTATTCCTGCACCATGTAAAACAGACGCTGGCGATGGTTGCTGGAACCGATCATACCTTGGGGCTGCGGACCAAAAAATTGTCTGAACGCATCGGTCAGACGGCCACCTTCTCCACCGCTCCTTCTTTGACTGACCGAAGCCTCAGCAACACGTTGTCCAGAAACAGGAGTTTGTAACCTCCCAGTCTCTGGGAACGCGTTGCACAGACCTTTCTGCAAGGCCTCCCGAAGATGTTTCATCCTCTGCTCCCTCTGCGATGGCAAGATAAGGTCCGCAACCTTACCCTTGTAACGTGGATCAAGGAGGGTTGCCAGCCAGTATTGGTCCTTCTCCTTGATACCACGAATACGAGGATCCTTACGCAGGCTTTGCAGGATCAGGGAGGCCATGCAGCGTAGGTTTGCTGAGGCATTCGGTCCGGAGTCCTCTGGGTCACTAAGGACGACATGGTCCGCAGCCACCTCCTCCCAGCCACGTACAAGTCCATGTGTTTCTTGGGACTGATCCCTTAAAGACTGCTGCTGATGCTGAGTGCCAGGCTCCACCTCCATACTGACACAATCTTCCTCCTCCTCCTCCTCCTCTTCCTCCTCGTCCTCTTCCTGTGTGATCGGCGGGCACGCAGGAACACTGTCTGGATAAAGGGGGCCTTGAGAGCCTCCTCTTCCTGCCTCTGTTCTGCCTCAAGTGCCCTGTCCATTATTCCACGCAGCGTGTGCTCCAACAGGTGGACAAGGGGGACAGTGTCACTGATGCATGCACTGTCACTGCTCACCATCCTCGTGGCCTCCTCAAATGGTGACAGGACAGTGCATGCATCCCTGATCATGGCCCACTGGCGTGGGGAAAAAAAACCAAGCTCCCCTGACCCTGTCCTGGTGCCATAGTCGCACAGGTACTCATTAATGGCCCTCTGCTGCGTGTGCAGCCGCTGCAGCATGGCCAACGTTGAGTTCCACCTGGTGGGCATGTCCCAGATTAGGCGGTTCTTGGGCAGGTTAAACTCCTTTTGGAGGTCCGTCAGCCGAGCACTGGCATTATATGACCGGCGGAAATGCACACAGACTTTCCTGGCCTGCCTCAGGACATCCTGTAAGCCCGGGTACCTGCCCAAGAACCGCTGCACCACCAAGTTAAGGACGTGAGCCAAACAGGGCACATGGGTCATTTGTCCCTGTCGGAGGGCAGAGAGGAGGTTGGTGCCATTGTCGCAAACCACCATTCCTGCCTTAAGTTGGCGTGGCTTCAACCACCTCTGAACCTGCCCCTGCAGAGCTGACAGAACCTCTGCCCCAGTGTGGCTCCTGTCCCCCAAGCACACCAGCTCAAGCACCGCATGGCATCTTTTGGCCTGCGTACTTGCGTAGCCCCTTGAACGACTACGGAGCACCGCTGGTTCCGAGGAAGAGGCCATGGAGGAAGAAGAAGAGGAGGGGGTGGAGGAGAGAGGTGTGTCACAATCATTAGCATTTTGGAGGCGTGGTGGCAGAACAACCTCCAACACTACTGCACCTTGTCCTGCATCCTTCCCAGCTGCCAGCAGAGTCACCCAATGCGCCGTGAAACTTAGGTAACGTCCCTGTCCATGCCTGCTGGACCATGAGTCAGCGGTAATATGCACCTTACCGCTGACCGCCCTGTCCAGCGAGGCATGGACATTGCCTTCCACATGCTGGTAGAGAGCCGGAATCGCCTTCCATGAGAAAAAGTGGCGTTTGGGTACCTGCCACTGAGGAACCGCACATTCCACAAACTCACGGAAGGGGGCAGAGTCTACCAACTGAAAAGGCAGCAGTTGAAGTGCTAGCAATTTTGCCAAGCTAGCATTCAACCGTTGGGCATGTGGATGGCTGGGAGCAAACTACTTTCGGCGGTGCAGCAGCTGGGGCAGGGAAATTTGCCTGGTACAATCTGATGTCGGTGTACCAAAATCAGATTGCCCACAAGTACGTGGCTGTGACACACCTAATTCTACACCTTCATTCCTCTCAGTGCAGGTCTCAGAGAGGACTGAAGGTCTAGTGGGGTTGGAAATCTCAGCTGATGAGGAGCAAGCAGAGGTCCTCTTTGTTCTTTGGTGTGGGTCTTTTAGATACGCTTGCCAACGAACTGCATGGCAGGTCAACATATGTCTGGTCAAGCATGTGGTACCCAAGCGGGAGATGTTTTGGCCACGCGAGATACGCTTGAGACATATGTTGCAAATAGCAGCGGTGCGATCTGATGCACTTGTCTCAAAAAAGGCCCACACCAAAGAACTTTTTGAATAACGCACAGAGACTGCAGCGCCCTGCACATGTGGAGCTTTGGGGTGTGATGCAGTCAATGTGCTGCCCTTAGGCTGGCCCCTGGAGGGCATCCTGCCTCGTTGGTGATGTGCCGCCTCCTCCTCCTCCTCCTCCTCTCTCCTATCAGGCACCCACGTTGAGTCAGTGACCTCATCATCCCCTCCCTCCTCATCACTGGAGCAAACCTGGCAGTATGCTGCAGCAGGGGGAGCATGACTGCCAGATTGCTGTCCTTCTTGGGCACCCCCTCTGTCCGTGCTCGTGTTACTGCCTTCATCAAGCTCAGTATCATCATCAGAGCCTTCCAAACGCTGGGCATCCTCCTGGAGCATGTACCCAACACTGTGGTCAAACAGTTCGAGGGACTCCTCAGGAGGACATGGTGGGGCTAGGGAAGGAGTCACTGATGACATTGAACCGAGGGAAGAGGCCGCTGCTTTGCCAGACAAAGTACCCTGGGCATGGGTGAGAGAGGATGAGGAGGATGAGGACGGCTTGGTCATCCACTCGACCAAGTCTTCCGCATGTTGCGGCTCAACATGGCCAGCTGCCGAAAAAAAGGCCAAGCGTGTCCCATGGCCACGTGCTGATGAGGATGCACCGTCTCCACGACCAGCACTAGACACAGAGCCTGCTCGCCCTCTCTTATTGGCTTGTGACTGTCTGCCTCTCCTTCTTGGCCTTCCAGACAGACTTTAGCTGAACACTGTGAGGTGGACGCACCCCACTAACTTGTAGGTTTAGCAGAACACTGTGAGCAGGACGCACTGCACTAACTGTAAATAGTCTAGCTGCCTGACTGTGGTACTAATAGGATCAAAAGAACACCAGCAATTTTCTTCAGGTAGCTGTATTTACTGTAACAAGACAAGCCTGCCTGTCAGTAAGAAGATAACAGGAACGGATCTAGCTGAACACTGTGAGCAGGACGCACCCCACTAGCTTGTAGGTTTAGCTGAACACTGTGAGGTGGACGCACCCCACTAACTTGTAGGTTTAGCTGAACACTGTGAGCAGGACGCACCCCACTAACTTGTAGGTTTAGCAGAACACTGTGAGCAGGACGCACTGCACTAACTGTAAATAGTCTAGCTGTCTGACTGTGGTACTAATAGGATCAAAAGAACACCAGCAATTTTCTTTAAAATACTGTAACAAGACAAGCCTGCCTGTCAGTAAGAAGATAACAGGAACGGATCTAGCTGAACACTGTGAGAAGGACGCACCCCACTAGCTTGTAGGTTTAGCTGAACACTGTGAGGTGGACGCACCCCACTAACTTGTAGGTTTAGCTGAACACTGTGAGCAGGACGCACCCCACTAACTTGTAGGTTTAGCAGAACACTGTGAGCAGGACGCACTGCACTAACTGTAAATAGTCTAGCTGCCTGACTGTGGTACTAATAGGATCAAAAGAACACCAGCAATTTTCTTCAGGTAGCTGTATTTACTGTAACAAGACAAGCCTGCCTGTCAGTAAGAAGATAACAGAAATGGATCTAGCTGAACACTGTGAGCAGGACGCACCCCACTAGCTTGTAGGTTTAGCTGAACACTGTGAGGTGGACGCACACCACTAACTTGTAGGTTTAGCTGAACACTGTGAGCAGGACGCACCCCACTAACTTGTAGGTTTAGCAGAACACTGTGAGCAGGACGCACTGCACTAACTGTAAATAGTCTAGCTGCCTGACTGTGGTACTAATAGGATCAAAAGAACACCAGCAATTTTCTTCAGGTAGCTGTATTTACTGTAACAAGACAAGCCTGCCTGTCAGTAAGAAGATAACAGAAACGGATCTAGCTGAACACTGTGAGCAGGACGCACCCCACTAGCTTGTAGGTTTAGCTGAACACTGTGAGGTGGACGCACCCCACTAACTTGTAGGTTTAGCTGAACACTGTGAGCAGGACGCACCCCACTTACTTGTAGGTTTAGCAGAACACTGTGGGCAGGACGCACTGCACTAACTGTAAATAGTCTAGCTGCCTGACTGCGGTACTAATAGGATCAAAAGAACACCAGTAATTTTCTTCAAAATGCTGTAACAAGACAAGCCTGCCTGTCAGTAGGAATATAACAGGAACGGATCTAGCTGAACACTGTGAGCAGGACGCACTGCATTAAATGTAAATAGTCTAGAAGATAACAGGAATGGATCTAGCTAAACTGAATACAGTGTATATATATATATATGCAACACCTGGGATGCATATATATACACAATACACTTTAAGTGCAGCTAACTGACTGACTGTCCTGCCTAATCTAGCTAACTCAAATGAAATGACACTGTCTCTCTCTCTCTCTCTCTAAGCACACCGGAACACACTGCACAGGGCCGCCGTGCAGGTGGCCTTATATAGTGTGGGGCGTGTACTAAATCCCCTGAGCCATAATTGGCCAAAGCCTCCTTGGCTTTGGCCAATTATGGCTCTCTGTTAAGGCGGCGCTGTGATTGGCCAAGCATGCGGGTCATAGTGCATGCTTGGCCAATCATCAGCAAGCAATGCACTGCGATGCCGCAGTGAATTATGGGCCGTGACGCGCCACACGAATTTGGCGCGAACGGCCCATATCGTTCGCAATTCGACGAACGATCGAACAGCCGATGTTCGAGTCGAACATGGGTTCGACTCGAACACGAAGCTCATCCCTAGTCATGAGGTATAGCGGGGGTAGATCGGAAAGGTGAGCTTTGAAGAGGAGCAGAATTGTGTGGATTTCAGGTGCTCTTGCCAATGGACTGAGTGGTGGGAGGTTAAATGCCTTGTAAAGCATGTGGTACCCACATGGCTGGTGTTTTTGCCATGCTTGATGTGCTTGAGGCAAAGTTTGCAAATTGCAACAGTGTAATCGGCTGCACAATAATAATACACTAAAAAGGGCACAAACAGCTGAGCTGTGGGAATGGGCTGGGAAATAAAAGCTCCACAATCTGGTGGAATAGGATGGCTGCTCTGTAATCTTCCATGATGGCTGCTTCTTTGGGGTTGTGCTTCACCCTCACTTTCCTCCTGTGCTCTATCCAGTACCCAAGTTGCATCAGTGACCTCATCATCATCATCTTCTCCATCCTCATTATCACTGGAGACAACTTGGCAATACACTGTGG
Source organism: Aquarana catesbeiana (assembly GCF_042186555.1). Classification (NCBI taxonomy): domain Eukaryota; kingdom Metazoa; phylum Chordata; class Amphibia; order Anura; family Ranidae; genus Aquarana; species Aquarana catesbeiana. Next base: position 233,598,253 of record NC_133328.1, read on the forward strand.
CTGGGGGAACATGACTGCCAATTTGTTGTTTACCTGTGTTCTTTCCTCTCTGTAGGCTCATCTTCCTACATTCCTACACCTCAGATCCAAGATCTGAATCAAGTAATGGCTGTGCATCATTAAGGCACAAGTGGCTGACGCTGTGTTCAAATAACAGCTGACTTCTCCATGCCTGATGTTGGGCTATGGCAGGAGTAGCTGTGAACAATATGCTTTATTGCATATACAGATTGATTTTACTGCTGTGTGTTAGCAACACTTTAATAGATCTCATCGTATCCCAAAAAGGAACTTTATTCACATTCTGGTGAATGCTAAATCCCCTACTTATTAAATTAATTGTGGAATCAGCTCATCGCTATTCTAAACAGCAAAATAGTTGGGGGGGGGGTTGGGCGTGTCGACTGCTCACTAAAGACAGCCGCAAAGCCGAGGAGCTCCTTGAGCACTCCGGGAGAGCCGCATATCTGTGGGCACCCATTGTGAAAGCTGCTTTCACAGCCTTCTCAAGTCCTGGAACATATTTTTTGAGCATCCTCCCATTCAGTGCTCTCTGAGTCACTTTTCTAACTCACTGCAGGAATAGCATAAGGTCTCCCATAAGAGTTCTTCCAAGCAACCCCAGTGATGGACCACACCACTTGATTCCACCTATTCCGTATGTCTTGTCTTCTCCCAGGAGGCGTTGATCCTATGCTCACAGTATCCTACTTCTCAGTTCTCCACTTTGTCAGCAGTTTTCAGCTTCATGTGGAACCAGCAGCAGACATTTTTTAAAGTTTTGTTTGTTTTTTTTCTGCAGAGATATTATGTTCTAACCCCTCTGCTTGTTCTACTTGTCTTTTGTTCTACATATTTGGTTGGCACAAGGCTCATCCCACGATGGTGCTTCTGCTCTTCTATTACAAGTTACATTGTTCATGGCAATTCTTCCTTGCACACTCCCAGTACAGATTTTTTCCAACTCCTTCGCCATTCTTTTTTACTGGTGGTCATCATGGTATGCATTCTCACAGAGTACTTACTAAGTTTTTACTGGAGTGACACTTAAACTCATATCACTTAACACCCGACGCCTAAACCATCCAGCCAAGAGATACTCTCTATGGAAAGAGGCTGTCAAAGCCAGAGCAGATGTGCTTGTAGTACAAGGGACTCACTTTCAAGCTTCAGCGGCCCCTCAGTGCAAACACAAAGCCTTTCCACATGTTTTCTTTGACAACTACTCCTCAAAGAAGCAGGGAGTTCTTATAGTCATTAGGAACACGGTGTCCTTTACCCTCCACAATTCTGTTATTGATGATGGCAGAAAGTATTTAATATTGGTATGTGATATTAATGGTGCTAGATACAGTATTGTTGGGGTATATGCTCCTATCTCCCACCAGGGGAACTTTTTCTGCAAACTCTTCAATAGAGTGAATAAGATAAGAAGCAGCAACGTTATAATGTGTGGAGAACTTACAGTAACTCAGTTGCGGATCCACACCTAGGTACCACATCTAAGCCAGGACCTCACTCTTATTCGCTATAATGCTTGGCGCTACCAATGCGCATCCAAGAGAGACTACACATATTACTCACCGCAACATAATTCTTATTCACGCATTGATCTTGTGATATAAGGCTTCTGCAAAGAATCTCCTCCTCCGATAGCGCAGAGATCATGTGGTCTGACCATGCTGCTGTATCTATTATGATATCTGAGGAGAATTCTAGTCATTCAACCTGACTGTGGCATTGTAACACTAAACTTCTTAGGGAACCTTCCGCTAGTGATGTGCTTCTTCAGTGGCTCTGCAAATATTTTTGCCTAAACCACCCCAGCGATATGGATGCAACCACTCTGTGGAGCACACATAAAGCGTATATCTGCGGTATAATGATCCAATTCGGTGCCCGGGAGAAAAGATGCAAATCTGCTAAGATACAAAATATTAACTTTTATTCAAGTACTAGACACCCAAAACCTGACTTGGTATGTAAACGTTCTAACCTAAGAATAGATTTGCGTAGTCTCCTTAACGAACACCATGACGGGTGTGGCAAACTCAAACTTAAATACTGTGCCCAAGGTAATAGAGCTGAGGCATTTTATTCCTCTTGATTGAAAGCACAAAGGGTCAAATTCAAAATTCATTATTTGTTTCACCCCTCCTCTAAACAAGGGCTAACCAATCTCCAGAGCATAGGAGATGTGTTTGTGGATTACTACACGTCACTCACACGTCAACCTCCAGTCTGATCCTGATACCCCTCCACCCTCGTCATCAGCAACCGCTACTCTTTTAGACCGTCTTAAGTTTCCCCCCCTATCTGTTTCAGATATTGCAGATCTAAACCGACCCTTCTCAACTCGGGAAATTCTCTGGACTATTAAAAAATTATTAAGAAACTATTAAAAAATTCCCCAAAGGAAAATCACCTGGCCCTGATGGGTTTTCTAACAAGTATTACTAAACCTTTGAAGAATGTCTTGCCCCTCACCTGCCTGTGTTGTTTAATGTGGCTGCCAACAAAGCCTCCTTCCCCTTGGAGATGCTGAAGATGCACATCGTAACTTTCCTCCGAACCCGGGGAAGACCCTGTGTCAGGGAAATGGCCATAGAACTGGCAATGTTACCAGTACCCATTATGGTCACATGTGGTGAACTTCTGTGTGCACTGGCACATGCAGAGCAAATCGCCGCACGCAGATGCACGGCGTTGCGAACCACCATGCGGACTTGCCTTTATAAACCTGCTGATGAATCCTCCAGATTGCTGGATTATCATCAGCTTCCCTGTGTTCCTGTGCTTCTGTATTCCTGATTCTTGTACCTACCGTTAATGACCCAGCTTGCCTTAACCTGCTTCCTGACCTCTCGGTTTGACCTCTGGATTATACTTCTGACTGTGCTCCTGCTTGCTCCTCAGTGTTTGACCTCAGCTTGGCTCACTGACTCTGCTTCTCCTGTTTCCTATGTATGACCCCGGCTTGTTCCAGTACTGCTTCCTGACTGATCAACTGTGTATGATCTTTGGTCTGGCTCTTGGCTCCCCCTTCTACCAAGTACACCAGCATACCTGTTCTACAGTGCATCCTGCCTGCTACAGACATCTTCTGGTGATCAGCTCTGGTGACTACAGCATCTGGCAAACCATGCTTCTTTGGGCACCGCACTCCCTGTACCATCTCCAGGGGTGTATTGCACTTAGCTGCAAGGGGAGCTCTCTCAGCACCTCTGCCTTCAACTGGTATGTGACACCCTGATACCCCATCTGACATCAGACCTATTTCTCTTCTAAATTCTGCAAAAATCTATGCGAAGATCCTAGCTCATCATTTGTCAGATATTTTGCCTAGACTAATCAAACAGGACCAATTGTTTTTTTTTGCTGGTAGACAGACTTTGGACCCTAAAAGGAGACTTTTGAGGATTATCCATTGTGTGGAACAAAGTCAGATGCCTTCTCTTCTCTCTATAGATGCAGTGAAGGCATTTGACAGGGTTCACTGGGGATATATGCCTCAGGTTCTCATTAAGTTCAGCTTTCAGGGCACGATCGTATCTGCCATATTAGCTCTTTACTCCTCTTCCTCGTCCCAAGTTTATACCTCTACTCTTCTTTCAAAATCATTCAACATCTCAAACGGCACATGCCAAGGCTGCGCTTTATCACCTTCAGTTTTTAATTTGGAGATGAAACCCCTGGCAGAAAGCATCCACTCACATCCTTAAATAATAGGATTTTTACAAACAGCTTATCTGTAAAATCCTTTTCTTTGAAGTACATCACAGGACACAGAGCCATAGTAGTTACTATGTGGGTTATAGGCCACCTTCAGGTGATAGACACTGGCACACCCTAAGACAAGAAGTCCACTCCCTATATAACCCCTCCCACTACTGGGAGTACCTCAGTTTTGTAGCATAGCAATACCCAAAAGAAGGGAGGGACCTCTGTGTCCCGTGATGTACTTCAAAGAAAAGGATTTTACAGGTAAGCTGTTTTTAAAAATCCTATTTTCTTATCGTACATCATGGGACACGGAGCAATAGTAGTTACTATGCGGGATGTCCCATAGCAAAGCCAATTGAAGGGAGGGAGACACAACAAAAGTAGGGCACTAAGAGACTAGAGGACTTGTACTGCTGTCTGCAGTACACTGCGCACAAAGGCGATATCCTCATGACCTTTTACATCTACTTGATAGAATCTGGTAAATTTATGGACTGAAGACCAAGTTGCGGCCTTGCAGATTTGAGCCATGGAGGCTTGGTGATGCACTGCCCTGGAAGTACTAACAGCCCTGGTGGAGTGCGCTTTAATATGAAAAGGTGGAATTTTCCTCTTTAAACCATAAGCTTAAACAATCACTGGATTGTTTTTGATGCTGTCTGTCCTCGCTTAGGACCTTCTGGCAACACAAACAAAACATCTGTTTTATGAATCTGAGCAGTCGCCTTCAAGCACACCTTGTCTGATCTCACCACATCAAAAGAATGTAGTGACCTTTCTTCCGCAGAACAAGGTTCTGGAAAAAATGAAGGCAGAAAAATATCCTGGTTTAAATGAAACCTGACACTACCTTTGGTGGGAAATTAGGATGAGGACGTAATACAACTTTATTCTTATGAATAATCAAATATGGCTCTTTACAAGAAAAAGCAGTTAACTCTGATACCCTTCTTGCAGAAGATATGGCAACCAGAAAAACTAATTTCCTTGTCAAAAGGACGCAACTTGGTCTTCAGTCCATAAATTTACCAGATTCTATCAAGGAGCTCAAAAGGCTCTTTCTGTAATGCCGACAGGACAAAATTCAAGTCCAAAGGGTTCAGGGGTGACCTAACAGGAGGATTAATCTGCGTTACCCCCTGAATAAAGCTACAAACCAGAGAGTGCGAAACAAGTGGTAGTTGAAAAAAAAAATGATAAGGCCAACACTTGGCCTTTGATAGTACTCAAGGCCAGCTTTATTTCTAATCCCATCTGTAGAAGGATCCTACCTATGACATATTTCCTGGGATGCCAACCCCTGGATTCACACCAGGAGACATATGCCCTCCAGAATCTATAATATATGACTCTGGAGGCCGGCTTCCTAGCATTAACCAAAGTAGAAACAAATGAACATGACAGCCCACGCTCCTTCAGAATGTGGGTCTCAGTAGCCAAACTATTAAATTTAGCATTTGTAAGGTAGGATGGAATACTGTACCTTGCGAGAAAAGGTCTGGCCGTGGTGGTAGGGTCCATGGGTCCCCTACCACCATCTTTACGATCTCTGCATACCAAGATCTCCTGGGCCACACTGGGGCCACAAGAATCACCACCTTCCCTTCCTGCTTGATCCTGCGAAGAAGTTGCGGAAGCAAAAGAACGGGGGGAATGCATAAATCAGTGAAAACTGATCCCACGGAAAAACCAAGGCATGCCAGCAGATCCTTTGTCCTTGAAACAAAGTTGTTCATCTTTTTGTTGAACCTGGATGCAAACAGATCCACTTCTGGAATTCCCCATCTTTGACATATTGATAGAAAGATGTCGGGGTGAAGAGACCATTCTCCCGGGAACAACTGTTGGCGACTCAAGTAGTCCGCCTGCCAATTCTCTATTCCTGGAATGAAGACTGCCGATAGCCAAGGAATGTTGTCTTCTGCCCAAGATAGGATATGATTCACCTGTCTCTGGGCCACATGACTTCTCGTGCCGCCTTGGTGATTGATATAGGCCACTGCTGTGGCATTGTCGGATTGGATATGGACAGGAAAATTCCGTAATCTGAACGTCCAGGCTTTCAGGGCCAGATGAGCTGCCTAAATCTCTAGAATATTGATGGACAAGGCAATTTCTGATTTGGACCATCTTCCCTGGACAGACGCTTCTTCTAGGACTGCTCCCCAGCCCAGAAGACTGGCATCTGTTGTTACCACTGTATCAATGCAAAAAGAAGTTTTAAAAACGGCTGTTTTTTCGGGAGCAGTGATTTTAAATTTAAATTTCGTACCTGAGGGGTGTCTATAGTATGCCTGTAAAGGGGAGCATGTTTCTTGTGTTTAGAACAGTCTGCCAGCAAAATGACATTTCTAAAGGGAAAAAAAGTAATTTAAATGTGCTAGAGCTAGTGCCGGCTATAATGGATTGTCGGGAAAAAAAAGTCATTTAAAAGTGCTAGAGCTAGTGCCTGCTATAATAAATTGTCGGGGAAAAAAAAGTCATTTAAAAGTGCTAGAGCTAGTGCCAGCTATAATGAATTGTCAGGAAAAAAAGTCATTTAAAAGTTGTCAGGCATACTATAGACACCCCCAGGTACGAAATTTAAAGTAATATTTCACTTTTATTGTTTCACTTTAAGCATTATTAAAATCACTGCTCCCGAAAAAATGGCCGTTTTTAAAACTTTTTTGCATTGATACATGTCCCCTGGGTCAGGACCCGGGTCCCCAAACACTTTTTAAGACAATACCATGCATATAAGCCTTTAAAATTAGCACTTTTGATTTTTCATGTTCGTGTCCCATAGACTTTAACGGTGTTCGCGTGTTCAAACACATTTTTTGCCTGTTCGCATGTTCTGGTGCGAACCGAACTGGAGGGTGTTCGGCTCATCCCTAATAAAGAGGTTTTAGTATTTTGTTTTGTGTTTTTCCTCCCCCAAGGCCTCTTTTGTCTCTGGGGTTGACCCTGAAGTTTACCTCTTGAACTTGACAGTGGAGGCCGTCGTGACTGCCTGGAGGCTGATGCTCCTGGCACTGGATAAGAAGCTTGTTTAAAAGAAAAATGCTTGAGGCAGCAGCTGGACTCTGACAGGGACAGTCATGCACTATTAGAGCTCCGCCCTGTGTGAGGAGAAAAGCTACTAAATAACCGGAGCCCGCTGGTCCCAGGCACACAGATACACACCAGACAACTCCTGGAACACAGAGGTATAATTTGGAGCAAAAATTATGGTGTTAGGAGGCATCCGCACCCAAAACAAAAACCCCTCCATTAAGGAAACCAAAGAGCACACAGCAGCTAAAATGGCGTTGATACCTTCCTCCTCAAAAGCCTCAGCGCTCTCACAGAAACACCAGCCTATACAGACAGCCTCTCCTGGTGAGTCAGACTCAGAAATTAATGACATACAGTCTATTTCACAAGATTCCCCTGCCTCTCCAGCACTATTAAGGCAATTTGAAAAAATGCTTAACAAAGCTCTGAGGCAAACTTCAGAACATATCACTAAAGGCCTCACAAAAGAGATAAGGGAGCTGGGCAGCCGCACAGAAATGCTGGAAACCAGAGTGGATTAAATAGAAATTACAACACAGGAATACATGTATGAACTGGATAATCTTAAGGAGGAAAATATAGCTTTACAAACAAAATTAGAAGATTTTGAGAATAGAGCTAGACGCTCCAATATTAGAATCAGAGGTATCCCAGAGTCAGTGACAGACCTGTAAACTACCATTACTGCCTTATTTCAGGAACTTCTGCCTACATTGTCAGCAGACCGTTTTGAAATGGATAGAATCCATTGCACTCTTGCACCTAAGAAAGCAGAAGGTCCACCACGCGATATAATCACAAAATTTCATTCTTATTGTACTAAGAAGAATCTGCTAGCAGCAGCAAGAGAAAGAAATGACTTATCTTTTCAAGGACAAAAGTACCAACTATTTGCTGACCTTTCTCAACTCACTATAAACAAACGCAGAGCAATGAAACCCCTACTTCTGATATTACAAAATCATCACATAAACTACCAATGGGGTTTTCCCTTTTCTATACGTTTTGCATGCAAAGGCTCAAAATTCATCTGCAGATCAGAGGAATGCCTCGTACACACGGTTGGACATTGATCGGACATTCCGACAACAAAATCCTAGGATTTTCTCTGACGGATGTTTGCTCAAACTTAGATAAGAAATGTTTGCGCTGCGCTTGATAATCTAAAAAATGGTGTCAACGATCACTAATATATAGATATCGAATAAACAAATGAACTTCCTGTATATAGTGTGCACATTAACATCTACATTGTGCTTACGTATCAAACAATTAAAGTGCAATGTGCATATACAATAACGCCAAAGCAAACTCAATCAAATGGTGTATCAGGCAACATGCAATTTCTCGCATCTAGTGCAGCACGCAAAAAATCAGATAACATAAAATTGAAATAGCATAAAAGTGCTCAGTGCTTCCTAAATGCAGTCAATATAATCTGCGCTCAGTGATCTCCATATTTTAGTGTCCATAAAATGTCCAAATCAGAAGTGCATCTGTGTCCAACGAAATCCAAAACATCCAGTGCAATAAATTCGAGTGCTGCAAACAATCGTGATGAATTCTGGTAACCCCCCAAAGTGATTGCGCTCACCTCAGAGCGTGTGACACAGTGGCTAGCTATGTCAAATCACGCTTGGTAGCCACTCATTGGGCTCTGCATGGTATAATAGATGCGATCTCCCCTCACTCTGGGTTGAAAGGCTCCATAGACATCCAATCATAAAATGAAGAGAGACTACATAGTGTAATACTATCAAACACTATTTTATTAAATATAAAATCACTTTCCACAGAGGGGTACTCACATTCTCCTGGTGCTGCTGTGCACCAGACAAAAAAACGCTGTGTAAAACCGCTAGTTAGTATGCCGCAGGGTATGTGTTTTCTCCCAGCTCAGCTGTATGCTTTTTCGTCCGTCCTAGCTATTTATACAGCCCAGTAAAATATGTCACAGGTGTCTTTGTGTGCAGGCACACAGGTGAGTAATGGCCCCTTACCTTAAGGTAATAGGGCATGCGCATATGGTCAATTAGCCTTTGGGGTGTCCACCTAAGGGCTCCAGCGCGTCCCTCACAGTCCTGGGTCCGGGATATAATCCCTCAGATGTAATGCAGGGGGGGAGTATGTAAAAAGCAGGAAGAGTCCCAATAGTGTGATACCGTTTAATCAAAACACTTTTATTTATAAAGAAAGATAGGGTACTCACATCATAAGTTAAAAACAGCGCTTTGTATCAGACGAGCGGTGAGCTCGTAAGCCTCTGGCAGTCTCTGTAGCCTGTCTCATTTTGGGACACGAAGACACCTGTGATGTTACCCACGCTGAGCATGTTTTTTACAATGTCCGCATGTTTAACCGTTGCTGTCACATATTTCAGTCCATGAAGGACCCCTTGTGTCTAGCACTTTTGCACTGTACTGTTTGGGACATTTATTATCTATTATCTTCCACCCACTTGGTCGAGTATTTTTTGCACACTTGGTACTTATTTGTAAGGGTACTTGACCCTTATGATTGCTACTGCTCATTTCACATTTATTTCACATTGTCACTTTTTTTGAGCGCTATTTGCACCTACTGTATACCATTCCTTGTAATTTATTTTTATATGCCTACTTGAGGTTTTTACCACTGTACTGTTAGGTTGTATCCCCCTATGTAGGGTCTCTATTGATCCACATCCACTGAAGATTTTGTTATTTTTCACTATTTTTATTAGGTTTGCTATTCAGTCACGTGTTGGCACCCATTTTTGTTTTACTTATTTTCTGAAATGTTCCTATGTTATTAATATTTGACACTGTGATTTTATATTCATTTTTTTTGCACATGGTTGTTTAGTGTGGATCAGCGCTGCATCACTTTTTATAAGTAATACCCATTATTTAGGCATTCATCTCTCAATGAAGTGGAGAGGGTTACCTGTCCATGATCCCCCCTATAATGTTAGAAATGGCCCATGAGAGGGGGGGATATGATAGGTGTACCTTATACTTTGGTGTTGTAAAATTCCCCTTAATAAATGTTATCTGGATGTTGGCCAAGAATGTTTGTGTCTAATCTGCTTTCCATGTCTGTGCAGAAATACTAATTTATTTTGGTTTTCCTCAACAGTTTCCTTCCATGCCACAGGAATGGCAGACTGTGGCCTCCCACTTTGCCCAGCGGTGGGACTTTCCTAACTGCGGAGGGGCAATTGATGGGAAACACATCCACATCGTCCCACCACCCAACTCGGGGTCGTACTATTATAATTACAAGGGGTTCAATAGTATTGTGATGTTGGCGGTGGTGTCGGCTAATTACGAGTTCCTGTATGTGGACGTGGGGAAGAATGGCCGGATGTCCGATGGTGGAGTCATCGCCCAGACAGAGTTTTACAGGCATCTCCAGAATGGCAGCTTGGACTTGCCACCTCCAGAAGAGAATGTGGAAGGACTCCCATTCATCTTCGTTGCGGATGAAGCATTTGCGCTGGGGTACCATCTTATGCGGCCATTCCCAATGAGGACCCTCACCCCGGAACAGAGGGTTTTTAATTACCAGCTGGCCAGAGCCAGAAGAGTGGTGGAGAACACATTTGGAATCATGGCCAGCCGGTTCCGCCTATTTCTTACACCCATCCATATGGCGGAGTATAAATTGAATCATATAATCCTGGCATGCTGTGTTCTACATAACTTTTTATGGCAACATTCTGCCAACTATGCTGGCTCAGTTGGGCCTGAGGCTGGAATTATAAATGAAACAACCCTGACGGCGCTTGAAAGTGGCCGTCCTGGCTTGCCCTCCCTGAGTGCCCGTGATATCTGGCTAAGATACCTTGAGTTCTTTGCGGGTAGGGGGGCCATCAATATGCCAGACAATTTGTGAAACCTTGATCAAATTAAAAAAAAATTAAGCAAATCTTTGGTGACATTTACTGCTTGTGTTTGTTTTAGCTGACCCTGACCGAAATGTGGTGAGTCCTGAAAATGGCGTGATTGTGTAACCTTATACAAAGCACTGTTGGTTGTTATTTACTAAAGGCAAATACACTTTGCACTACAAGTGCACTTGAAAATGCACTGAAACTGCACTTGTAGTGCAAAGTGGATTTGCCCTTAGGAAACAACCCCCATTGTCACAGAAAGCAGCAATTACATCACCACAAAAGTGTTGTAGCGTTGAGACAATAATCCACAAATTCTTGATTAACAATCTTTTTAATACCTGCACAATCACATGTGCATTTAGAAAAGGTTCTTAAAACAAACCAACATGTTTGTTGTATAACAATTTTTGGGGTGGCATTATCAAAAATAGAAATGTCCATTTAAGATAAAACAGGCATGTGTAAAACCAACAAGAAAGACACAAATCTTGAACTTACAAAGTTCACATATGGTAAAACTTGAAGGCAATATCAGACATGAGTATTTAGGAACTGTGTTTGATATTGCGTTCAGATAGGGTGAAGTCACCCCAGGAAAAGCCAAATTTTGAAGATGCACACCAATTTACGAATGTCAACATGTGCTAGCTGCCATCACGGGGGATCAAGGGACGTGTTTTGGGGGAGCAACCCCTTCCTCTCAGCTAGTTTATTATTGAGGAAGGGGTTGCACCCCCAAAACGCATCCATTGATCTCCCGTGATTACAGATAGAGCATGTTGACACACTGTGTGCATCCTCAAAATTTGGCTTTTCTAAAAATCGCTAAAACATTTTTAACATTGTAGCGTATAAAAAAACAAAGGGATTTGGAGGGGTTTTAAACTCTCCCCAAAACATCAATGATGTTATTATTTTTTTTAATAACATCATTGATGTTTTTCTTGATGTTTTCCAAAGCTAAATTACACCCCATGATCTCCCCAATCAGGATCTGTGCACTTTCAGAGGTGAAATGCCCTGGATCCACAACATCACGATCACCTAAAAAGAGAGAAAACAAAAATAAACATGTATTATAAATATGCCGGCATCCATCTCTTACCTGAGTCTGTGGTCGCAGACACTCACCTGTTGTGGTGCCAATTTCCACCACGTTTTCTTCCTCCTCCTGTTCTTCTTGGGTTGGGGGTATTTCCCCTTCTTCCAGAGGTGGGGGGTCTGTGGTCTCCTCGGATGAGGGGTGTCCTCCGAGTCTTTTCTCCCCTATGTAAAACAAAAATGGTATAATTAGCAAACAGATATTTGATGGCCGAAATATAAAGATGAAACATTGCTTGGAAGTGGGGTACAATTGTCTATTTTGGCAGAGTTCCAAGATGTAGCATTTTTATTGTCCGTTGTCAAGCTTCAAGACTTTACCTGTCTTGTACAAGCTTCACAGATGGAGACCCCCCTATAGTTTACACTGGAGCACCTGTGTGGGCCCCCTAATAAAAAGGGTGTTCTTGTGTCCCACACTAGTGCTCCAGCGTTCAGATGTGAAAACAGCTGCTGAGTGTCCTCTCCTTACACAGAATCTAATTTGCATTTCATTCTAGTCACAAACCCATCTACACAACCCAATATTTTTCATACAAGTAGGCCCTAAAAAATGTGGGCAAATGTATATGGCCTAAACAATGGTGTTTTATAGGCTGAAAGAAAAATGTTTTTTATACGAACGAATAATGGGCCCATGAACATGAAAGTTGCCATTTTAAACTGTACAACACTTAAGAAAAGCACATGGAGCAGCACGAACATAATAAAGACAAAAAGAATAGGAACACAGCACAACTACTTACTTTTTTGCAGCACTCTCCAGATCTTTCTGTACTGCTCGGGCTCTCTTAATTTCAGGTCCGACCACCGCTTCCTGAGCTGATCTTTCGATCGTCGTACCCCGAAATTCCGGTGCAGACTTTTGACCTCTTTCGCCATGATCTTGGCCTTTCTGATATTGGGGTTGGGGTAAGGTCCATACTTTCCATCATAGTCGGCCTTCTTCAGGATGTCGACCATCTCCAACATCTCCCCAAAGGACATATTTGAGGCCTTAAATCGTCTCCTTCTGGATCGGGACGTTTCCGGATCCGGGCTTTCCTCCTCCTCCTCCTAGTTGCTATAATTAGCACGCACCTGCTCTGACTCCGCCATGTGCTCTTCACCCACTGTGCCGAACAAAAAGGGGCAAGGAATAGACTGGAAAGAACGTCAGGGGCGGGCGGAGTTACATGCATGCGCAGTGTGTATAAAGAGTAACACGTGTGCTTAGTACGTACGATCTGTGAGCGGAGGAAGGAGTATCGGAGGCGCCGATCGTGATAACGAAGGTAAGAGCCAAACTTGGGCCTATACTGCTTCTAGATTGAGGCCTATATTGTAACTAGATTAGGAGAGTTTTGCCTGACATTAGGGTTTGTCTTGTGTTGTGTCTTGCAGTGAAAATGGATATCTTGAACGATACCGACTTAATGGCAATCTTCATTGACATGTTCAGGGAGCTGCCTTGTCTGTGGCAGATAAACCACCCACATTATAAGAACCAAACAAAGAGGAAGGCAGCACTGGATCAATTGCTGGAAATTCTGAAGCAGGTGATCCCCACGGCAGACACCACCTATTTGAAGATCCTAACTGGTGGCCGGAGGAGCACTTATCTAAGGGAGCACAAGAAAGTCCAGGATTCGCAGAGATCCGGAGCAGCAGATGGCATCTATGTCCCCAGGATGTGGTACTATGACAGGCTGCATTTTCTGGCAGGCCAGTCTGAACCCAGGTCATCACTCTCCAGTCTTCCTTCCACGCTTCCTTCCCCCCCAGCTGAGGCTTCTGATGCCCCACCTGGGCCTTCCAGGCAGCAATATGTGGAGGAGCCCAGCTTGAGCCAGGTATAGCATTCCTCTAAATAGTTCAGGTTGTCCAATCAATGATGTTAACTAGATGTTAGTTTGGAGTACTAATTTATGTTTGGGATTGATGATGCAGAAACTAAAACTATGTCCCTTTTTCATACACAGGGAAGTCTCAGCCAGGAGGTGGCTGGGCCGAGCAGGCTGCCTGATATCCAGGTCTCTCCCCTACACCCGCAAAGAGAAAGTGGCAGGAAGAGGAGTACCCTGGAGGAGGCTGCCATAGGCCTCTATTGGAAGGCTGCAGAGGCCCTGACAGCCCCCCACACTGTGGTGGAGGACTTTGCTGGCATAATTGCCTGTAAAATGCAGCGGATGGAGGAGGGCCAACAACTCATGTGTGAGTCATTAATGTTGGAAGCTCTCAATAAGGGGTTGAGGGGCCAAATAACATCTGCTACCCACATTTGTGACCTCACACATGGTCCTCCTCCTCCTCCTTCAGGTCCTTCTACTTCTCCTCCTCCTCTTCCTCCTCCAGGTCCTACTAGTCCTCCTCCTCCTCCAGGTCCTACTAGTCCTCCTCCTCCTCCAGGTCCTACTCCTCCTCCTGCCACATCTCCAACAGCAGAGCCACAGCCGGGAAGGAAGCGTGGAAAGAAGACCAGAAAGTGATGACCCTGGGTCCAGTCTGGTCTGGCAAAAGATGCAGCCTCTTGTGGTACCACAGCCTGGGGACACAGATGTCATCTGCTGCTTTCAGGATTTCTGGGACTTCTGGACCAGACTGCACTCCCTTACATATGGACTCCTCAGGCCACCAATTTTAATGTTAAAGAATTGATGTCTGCCCTGGGGGTCCAAGGCTTCGCTAATTTCTGCTGTTTCTCCAGTGTTGCCTCCCTCTTTGTTTGGTTCTAAGCCCTTAATAAAGGATTTTTGGTTTCAATTATACTTGCCTATGTGTGTTTTCCTTCAAAAAGGACAGTTTGTTTGTGAGGATTCAGGTACATTTCTAAAGTACAATCTGAAATTAACAAGGGACACCAACACCAAACAATCTCCTTGAGATTAAATAATATAAGATATCAATGGTGTTGTGGTAACTTGACACATAAAACACACACAAAAATATTCTGGAGTAAAACTAAAAATAAAATAAAACAAAGATCAGCCTTGGAAAAAATACAAACCTAAAAAAAAAAAAAAAAAATGCCTTTAAAAAAAAAAAAAAAAAATATATATTTTTGTCAGATGTGACAAATCAAAATATATTGAGGGAATCCCGATAAATAATAAAGAAAGAAGTTTGTGAGAAGTTTGTGTGAATATGAGCAGCAAAACTACTTCATTCTTCTCACATTATAAAGAAGAAGAGGGTGTGCTGTATTAAACCATTATTAACACTGCACCGCGACGAAAGTGTTGTATCCATCGCGAACGCTAATTTTACCAGACCGAGCTGTTCCGTCTCGGAATTTCTTCTGAGCATGCCTGCCACTTTGTGCGTCGGAACAGGCCACACACGGTCGGAATTGACGCGATCGGATTTTGTTGTCGGAAAATTTTATAACCTGCTCTCAAACTTTGTGTGTCAGAAAATCCAATGGAAAATGTCCGATGGAGCCCACACACAGTCGGAATTTCTGACAACACGCTCCGATCGGACATTTTCCATCGGAAAATCCAACCGTGTGTACGGGGCAGAAGAATTACAGCAAACTCTACAAAATCTGTATTTATTGGATACCGTTTCTAACACCAGTTCCCCACGCAGAAGATCAGCGTCATCTTCTTCACAAAAATCCCCCAAACTTTCTGGAAACAACGGAATCAATTCCCACTCTCACAAGAGAAGCCATTTGGATTCCCCTTCACAACAAATTGTAGAAGCCATGGACTGAATAATATAAGCAGATCCCTTGATTCGTTATCATAATGAACCATAACTTAGCAAATTTTTATTTCCTCTTCACATACCCATTATTTTTGAAACCCAGACAAAAACTCATTTGACTTCCTAAATTTAAAACAAAATATTGCAAGACCTAATCTTAGTCCACTTATTGATAAGATAGAGAGCATGCTTATTTATTTAAGTAAATTCATATACTTATGTATTGAATACATGAAGAGCAATATATAAGTAGGCTCAAATGTGAAAATTATTACTTGTATGTATGTCTATTTGTCTAATTCTATGTTTACATTTATTTAATTCCCCTTCCCCCATTCCCCACCATATATTACATTTTTTTTTTTTTTTTTGTGACCAAACTCTTCAAGACTATGTGGAAGATCTTATTGGATTTTATTCAATGAGAGGGGAAAAAAGGGGAAAAAAGAGAAGAAAAAAAAAGAAAAAAATGGAAAAAGTCATCATCCTAGGTTGCTGGCTGGTCCTCTCAGGTTAAAAATGTATTAACAAAATTAACTAAGAGCTCTATGTACTGTTTTGGTCTAGTATTTCTGGTTCCCTTTCCCCCACCCCCCCACCGTCCTCCCCCTCTGGGACCAGACTTTTAAAGATAACGTGGAAGGTCTTATTTTATTTTACTTAATTTTATTTAACTTTATTTTTAAAAGCCATTACCTAAGGTTGCTGACTGGTCTTCTTATTTTACAAAGTTATTAATAAGATTTATTAAGAGATCTAGGTTCTGTTCTGTTTTAGCATGTTCTAATTTTTATTAGATGGTTACCTTTATTGCAATTTATAACATTCCATTTACTCTAGGATTAATATAAACCAACACCAAGCGGAATTTACTTGTATTAATTTTACGTCAAATTATTTAGCATTTTCTTGTTTCTTGTCTTCGTTTAAATAATATTATTAGGGCTTTTCTTCCTCACACGGATGTTCAGTGTGCCCCAATTTGCCCTCCTCGTCTGCCCATACATAATATGTGGGCAGATGACGCAGGCTACGTTCCCCCTGATGGTGGCCTATTCCCACCATCACGGGTAAACCTTACTTTTCATTACATGCTTTTTTGCATCTTATCTAACTTTATCCTTTTTATTTTCAGTTTTCTCTATCTTTCTATACTCCTAATGGCTCTAGTCCCTCCTCCCTATCCCTTCTTTGGGTCCACATGGGTCGATTCATCCAGTCGGACACTAACAGACACTGGTGAGTATTACCTTTTAGATCATTTATCATGGCACCCTTAAACTTCCTTTCCCTGAATGTTCAGGGAATCAACACACCACAAAAAAGAACAAAAGCATTTCGTTCCTTTCAAGCTAAGAAGGCTCATATATGCCTACAAGAAACTCACTTTGCAGTGAATTCTACTCCTAAATATATGAGTTCATTATTACCCACAAGTCTTTACAGCCGCGGCCAGCGCCAAGAAGAGGGGACCCTTATAGCCTTCCACAGATCTACCCCGTTCTTAATCCAATCAGAAATTAAAGACCCTGAGGGGCGTTATCTTATTATCACTGGTCACATTATGGACAATGCAGTAACGATAGTATCATACTATGCTCCTAATAAACAACCAACCCCATTTTTTTCACACTTATTACAAGTGGTAAATACTCATAAATTGGGTACGGTCATCATATGCGGTGACTCCTCCCATTTCTAGACAAATCGCCTTATATTCCCTCTTGCAACTCAAGCAATCATTCATTTTCTAAACTACTCTCTCGGTATAATCTAGTAGACTCTTGGAGAGAATGTAATCCATCCAAAAGATGCTTTACCTACTATTCACACCTACATAAGATTTCCACGCGTATAAACCACATTTTTCTAACCACAGCTATGGTACCGGAAATTCTTACATCCAGCATAATCCCCATTCCTTGATCAGATCATAATGCAATATACAACACAATATCCTCTACCATCCCTAAAGCCCATGAAAAAATATTGCTGGAAGAACGCATAACATCAGCAGAAGTTTTGAAAACCATAAAAGAACTGAAAATTAACAAAAGGCATGGCCCAGATGGATATTCAGCCTTATATTATAAAACATTTTCTGAAACTCTTTCTCCTATATTAGAGGAAGCATTCAACACTCTAATAGATGACTACTCCTTTAGACATGAATCATTATTATCTATTATTTGCATGATCCCCAAGCCCCACTCAGATAATATATCCTGCACGAACTTCCATCCCATTTCCCTCCTAAATCTAGACATCAAAATCTTAGCAAAAATCCTAGCTACCCGACTTAACAAGATAATTGGTAAACTTATACATAATGACCAAGTTGGATTTATGCCAACAGGCAAGCAAGTGATAACGTATGTCGAGCAACCCTCTTGGCGTACATAGCCAAAAAAAAGACAAATTCCTACATGCTTTCTGTCTCTAGACATAAGAAAAGCCTTTGATTCAGTAACCTGGCCTTATTTACACTACACTCTCCAGAAATGGGGATTTGGCCCCCACTTCACTAGTTGGATAGCAGCTCTTCATAACAAACCCCAAGCCTACATAAAATACGCAGGATATAAATCGGAACACTTTAACATAGAAAGAGGCACTAGACAGGGTTGCCCACTTCCCCCCTTATTATTTGCTCTTTAAATAGAACCTTTAGCTCAATACCTTAGATTAGAACCAACAGTCACTGGAATAGAATTAGGTGGAATCCATCATAAACTTAGCTTATTTGCAGACGATATTTTATTGTTTCTATCATCTCCCCAAGTCTCAGGCCCACATTTATTACCTATTCTCAACAAATTTGCTACCATATCAGGGCTACAGATAAATTCCAAGAAATGTATAGCATTAAACATATCGCTTTCAACATTAGAATTAACTTCGGCAAAAGTAGCACTCCCCTTCACATGGGCAGAGGGATCAATTCCGTTCTTAGGAATTCACCTTACAGCCTCTTTATCAGACTTATACTCTGCTAATTACCCTAGCATTTTAAAACACATTACAAACCTAATGGACAGCTGGTCCCACCTTCCCAACTCCTGGTTGGGGAAAATAAATATTGTTAAAATGGCAATTTTACCTAAACTACTATATTTATTTAGAGTATTACCGATTGCAGTCCCCGCCCACTATTTACATATTATCCAGAAAAGAATATCGAAATTTATTTGGGGATCCTCAAAACCGTGTGTACCTCTTAAAACATTATACTTACCTAAAAATTTAGGTGGTCTTGGAGTACCAAATTTTGCCACTTACTATAGAGCAGCCCACATAGATAGTTTAATAAAATATCATGCCACTCAGGAAATTCCATTATGGGTTTTGATAGAGGCTTATGATTGTGACCCTTTATCGATCTCCAATATGTTATGGATACATTCCAAAAACCGTCTTGGCTTAAGTAATCTTGTTACTAAACATTACTTATCCTTCTGGGACAGGCTTAAATTTAAACATAAATTGCAATCTTTACACAACCCCCTCCTCTCTTTTTTCATAAACCCAACCTTTTACCCAGCATGGATTTATCCTCTCTCTTTTAAAGCATGGTCTTCCTTGGGTATACTGAATTTCCACAACTTTGTTAACTCGTCATCTTTTATCCCCTTTCCATCTCTCTGCGAAACACACGGTATCCCTCAATTGGAATTGTTCCGATACTTTCAAATAAAAAATTTCTTTACACCTAATACCATTTCTGATGTACCTTTGACCCGCTTCACTAGTTTTGAATCCACATGCAAAAACGATCCACACGCTAGAGGATGAATTTCTTCCCTCTATTCTCAATTACTAATAAACTCTGATAGGGATATACCTACTTATGTGCGGAAATGGGAGGAGGAGTTGGAATACACTCTGGACGAGGCGGAGTGGGTTAAAATTTGGTCCACAATTAAATCATCCTCCCCTAATGTACTAGCCATGGAAACAAATTACCGTATTTATCGGCGTATAACACGCACCGGCGTATAACACGCACCCCAATTTAGGAGGGAATTTTAAGGAAAAAAAAACTTTTAGGAGGGAAGTTGAAGGAAAAAAAACTTACATTTAAATGCCCATCATTGCAGCCTTCTCAGTGCAGCCTTGCCCCAGTGCAGCCTTGTCAGTGCAGCCATGTCAGTGCAGCCATGTCAGTGCAGCCTTGTCAGTGCAGCCTTCCCCAGTGCAGCCTTGTCAGTGCAGCCTTCCCCAGTGCAGCCTTGTCAGTGCAGCCTTCCCCAGTGCAGCCTTCTCAGTGCAGCCTTCCCCAGTGCAGCCTTGTCAGTGCAGCCTTCCCCAGTGCAGCCTTCCCCAGTGCAGCCTTCCCCAATGCAGCCTTCCCCAATGCAGCCTTGCATCCTGTGATCCCTGCCATCCTGTCTTTCAAAATCGCCGATTTGAAAATGGCGCCGCTGGCGCCGAAATACACAGAGCCGGTCCTCGGCTCTTCTCGGCGGCTCTCGTTTACTTTCAGCTCCACTCGTAGTCCCAAGCAGAGCTATCCGAACCTAGCCGAGTACACTCGGCTAGGTTCGGGCGGCGCTCGAGTGAAGACGAAAGTGGCCGAGAAGAGCCGAGGACCGGCACTGTGTATTTTGGAGCCGGCGGTGCCATTTTCAAATCGCGGTCGGCGATTTTGAAAATCTGACAGCTCCGGATCGCAGGGGATCGGCGTATAACACGCACCTGCGATTTTCCCCTGATTTTAAGGGGAAAAAAGTGCGTGTTATACGCCGATAAATACGGTATAAGGTATTAACTCGGTTGTACTTAATACCAACCAAAATTGCAAAATTTACCCCTGATTACTTAAATCATTGTTTTCGCGGTTGTTTAGAAGAAGGTACATACAAGCACAATTGGTGGTCCTGTCCAATAATACAGACATTTTGGAAAGAAATATTTACACACACTTCCAAAATGTTGAATATTACCCTTCACCCTAACCTTGCAATGACACTACTCTGCCTCAAGCCAGAATGTCTAACTCGTGCCCAATTTAAACTATTTGTATTTTTGCTCACAGCAGCAAAACAAACAGTGGCGAGAGCTTGGAAGATCCCCTCTTTGTAGTGGGCCTAGACCAAACAAAGAATGAATAATTTTATGGTACAAGCTAAAATGGCTGCCATTGAACAAAACCAAATACCTAAATTTCGTAAACTATGTCAGCCTTGGTTAGAACACTTCCTACCATTATCATTCAATGACAATGTTTTATGGCCATGGTAGATGATTTGAACTCATGCTGACTGTATAGGTCTGACTGTGACTTCTGGATCGACCCGGTGGACCCCTCCTTAATATGTCTTCTTCACTCTTCACTCTCTACCTTATTCTTCCTTTCTCTACTCTGACTCTCTTTACACCTTATGATTTAGTTGTACCTTAGGTTACAAAGATATCATTAATATTGAAATACAATTCATTAATCCAAGATTGCTCAGGAAATCTGTACTTAGTTTTTCATAATCTTTAATATTACACAATATTTGAATGTCTACATCACAATTGGTTTAGCTCATAATTGTTATTTAATTACTTTGATTTTTCATAAAGCCTTACCCCATGATTAATTCTATAATTGTAACCACATATAATTATTATATAAATACTCTAAATTGTACAATATACAGTATTAATTTTATTGTACTAAATCTTATTGAATTTAATAAAATATTTTTGACAAGAAAAAGAAAAACGCTTAAACTTTTTCTTAACTGGTAAAAGGGAACTTTTTCCATTAGAAATTCTTTGGATGTATTTATCCAGATTGTCCCAAAACAACCATTCACTGTGAAATGGAAAACTAGCCAATAGCTTTTTGCATGGTGCATCGGCTGACCAATTTTTCAACCATAGAATTCTATGCACATGCACTAGCCCGAGCATAAGCCGTGAGGATGGAGAATAGAATCTCTCATAGCGTCCATTGTAAAACATATTGCCTCTGATATCCTGGCCAAATCTTGGGCCTGCTGATCAGGAATAATCTTGAGCACCTGTTTAAACTTGTCTTTTAAGGACTGACATACACCGATCGCTGCCAGCGCAGGCTGAACCACTGAACCTGCCAGAGAAATATTGTTTTTAAATAGGAATTCCAACTTCTTATCTGTTGGATCTTTCAGCATTTGAGCATTGTCTACTGGAAAAGTCAAGTTTTTATTTACAGAGGATATAGCAGCATCAATTACTGAAATCCACCATTTCTTATTAAACTCTTCCTCCATAGGATAAAGTGTTGAAAACTTTTTGGGAGGAAAAAACTGTTTATCTGGGTGCTCTCACTCAGAATACATAAGCTTTTTTAGTAATGAATGGATAGGAAAAGCATGAATAGCTTGGGGCGGTTTAGCGAACCCAAACAAGAAGTGAGCTCCTTGAGTGATTCCGCTACTGGCAGCAATAATGTGGAGCGGACCAATTCAGGGAGAGATTGTACCAACAACCTTTCTTGTGAACCCGATAGTTCCATATTAGACTCTTCAGAAGAGAAGTCATCAGCCTCTTCCTGGTCCCCTGAGAGAAATTCATCATCTCTCACCCCCTGTTCCTCAGTTTGAGGATCCTGGGTAATGGAAGAGAACCTGTCATGCTTAGTCCTACTCTGGGATGCTGTTAACGCATCAATCTTTTGTTCCAAGCCTAAAATGGTTGAGGGAAAAACCTCTTCAGTGTTAAGAGCAGCTGCAACACCCGACATCCCTGATGGCTCACTCTGACCAGCCATTTCACTCTCAGGGGAGGATGTCATCTTCTTTAAGATGGTTCTAGGCTACCTTGTGGCTGTAGAAATCTTTCTATAGCCCTTTTTTGAGGTGTTTTTACCCCCCTTCCAACCATAGCCTGATGCACAAAGCAGAGGTACTACCAGAAGGAATGCATCCACTGCTTGAGCAATAGTCCAGCCCTGCCACTGCTATTAATGCTCAGCCTGATGCAATCGTAAATGTGTCAAAAGGAATGCCTGTGTCACCAAACCTCTTTCATGCCCCTCTGCTCTTGTGTCCCTCCGTCAGCTTGCAGCAGCAACAATGGAGCCTTTAAAAAGCACATTCCCGTGCTCGACATTGGAGGATGCCAACGCCGTGCTAAGCCCTGCCCCCTCTGTCATGTTCGCCCCCTTCCTCTTTTTTAAAAAAATAGAGTTTTCCCGGGCCTCTGATCCTACAGGATCATTTTGTGAGGGGGAAAATGGCGAGGAGGGAACCTGGAAGCTGCCGAGTAGGGCGACATGCTCATCGTTTTTTTTTTGTTCTCTCCTAACATTCCTCCTCATGAACAGGGGGAAAGTACAGCCCAGGTGGGGGGTGTCTGGAGAAGAGGAAACCCCCCAGACTTACCGGAGGTCTGCTGCTAGCTGGAGATAAAAAGAAGCCTGCTGCTCCGGACACAGCGTTATCTCTTGAGGAAGCATGAGAAGGTATGTGGTCCATATAGCCCCCAGTGGTGACACTTGTTCATGATAACATTTACTAATTAAAGGAGACATTTCATAAGAAAATTCAAAAACTTCTTAGAAAACTCCACTTACCTTTCCCACCGCAGGGTTTTCTGTGGTAAAAACCAACAGACCCAATCTTCATCCTTCACAGTGGGTTCCATTAACAAACCTTCAGGAGCCAGGGACCCTCGAGGAAACCACAATCCTGGACCTGCAATACCATCCCGCCAGTAAAACTTTATGGCCTTAATGCCAAAAGTACTGGATCCCGGGATCCAGCTCACTAAAAAGAGAAGCGTTTACAGGCAAAAACCTTGTTTCTTCAGACACGAGGCCCGGGTACCATTCAATTCAGCCTAAAAGACACTTTGAATGGATCCAGCTGCATAGCTAGCCGCAGCAAGGATTGCTCCAGTGGAGCTCAGCACAGCACATCTTCACTCGTGACCAGCACCTTAGACACTAGCGAAAAAACTGAGGTACTCCCAGTAGTGGGAGGGGTTATATAGGGAGTGGACTTCTTGTCTTAGGGTGTGCCAGTGTCCATCACCTGAAGGTGGCCTATAACCCACATAGTAACTACTATGGCTCTGTGTCCCGTGATGTACGATAAGAAAACAGGGTTTACCTTTGCAGGCAGATCTCACACCATCAATTTTTTTGCGGATGATGGTATACTCATGCTAACCAAATTCCAAGACATCCCTTTATCAGGCCCAAATCTTTTTGACAGAATTTATTTCAGTCTCCTATTATAAAGTGAATGTTACCAAATCCCTAACTCTGAATCTGGATACACCCTGCCCAGAGTATTATCAATACAAAGACTCTTCCAGTACTCCTGGGCAGAAAAAAAAAAGTGTCCTTTATTTGGGAATTCAAATGACTCCCTCAATTGCCCTGATAGCCGAAACTAACTATAAACCCTTTAATTCTAAATTAGAAAAAGAACTTAGTAATCTGGCCCATGTAGAGCTATCATGGGCCTGTAGACTGCCTTTAAAATGATCGTTCTGCCACAAATTATTTATCTCTTTAGAATGTTGCATGTCCCTCACGTTTGTATCTGTCCTCAATATCCACATGGCTTAAAAATATATATCTGGCAAGGGAAGAGAGCTTGATGCCCTCACACCTTACTGGCCCAAAAATAGAAAAGCCGGAGGAAAGGAGATGGTTGACATCTATGACTACTTAACAGCAACTCACGCAGACCATCTATAACATTGGTTTTCCAAACAAGATGCCCCCCCATGTGTCGACATTGAGAAACACCTCACCAACAATAGCCCATTAGGGAATCTGCTGCTTGTAGCTATCTGGAATTCAATACCACTCACTGATCTACCCCTCACCACCAGAGTGGTCATCCTTGCTTGGAGAAAGCTCATCCAATGACCAGAGACAGTGTGCCTTCCTATTAGCACATTGGAAACATTAATTCCAAATTTGCCAGTAATCCAACCTCCAGCACAAAATGAATCAGCTGATTGGACTTTAAGATTTATTCTGAGTTGACATTTTGTTTCATTAGATCTTTAACAAATGAACGAATCATGTCAAATTCATTCGTTATATCCGCTATAATTTCTTTCGTATTAGTTGAAATTTGTTATTTTTTTCTTCGGACATTTGGATGCATCCGAATGTCCCAAAGATGCAAAATTCGGCCAAATTTTGATTAGTTACGAAACTAATTGCACATGTCTACTCAGGAGATTTCCTTTACCTAATGCCGCCTATTTCACCCTATCATGTATAAGACACTTCCTGGTCTCTTCCCCGATACTCCCCCTTCACCCCAAAGTCTGGTACTTCATATTGCATAATGGCAGACCCCAAAAAGGTATATTTTTGCTATGTAAGCCAAAAAGTAAAATACCACGCTATATCTAAAAAACAGTAAAAAAAGGCAGCTGCTGCTAAAAGTGAGATACACCAAATAGTACAGAAAAAGAAAACAATAGCTGCGCTAAAATTAAACAAAAGTGAAAATCTCAAACATTGATAATATATGATTAACATCAATATTAGACATTAATAGATAGATAATTCACTCCATAAAGATTAGTTAAGTAAAAAACCTTAATTGTGAGAATATATACTGATATGGATGCAACAAGGAAATTAAGGCTTCTGGTGGGAGACCTACGGCAAGTGAATGCAAGTGAATGGTGAGAGACGATCTACAGAGTGTGATGGAATCTGAAAATCATTTTAAAAACTCAAATAAACTGACAAGATTTTAAACCTCCTGTGAATAAGCATGCCTGTGACAAGCTCCGCCTTGGTTCCTCCCTCAGGACCAGTGAATATTATAAAAGAAAAGGATTTGTGCATTACCAGCATTCTATGTAATATTGCATACCGAGGGTAGGCACCAGGAAAAGAAAATTACAGTTTTTTTATCACTGCCTGTCGGAGGTCTTTAGCTTAGGAGAGCTTGGTGATTATCTACGTTATCCGGTGAACGTTGAATTCCCCTGGGACATCTGCCCTGTCTTTAGTACCAGCATGGGATTCAGAGCCACTTGCCTGTTTTTGGGATAGAGGCCCGGACCGGGTTTGATGTCACAAACTTCTCATGCTTGCTGTTTGGTAAGCTTGCATTTCTTATGATGGTCACTTATTGGATACGGTGGTGGTTTGTCACGGAATCAATTTAATCATTTCAAGATATTTATGAACGTCAACACTTTATCAACACTTTCTGAACATTTTTTGATTATTTATTGACTTATAAATTTTGAACCATAATTTTTATTGAACACTTTATTTTATACTTGGCAGATCCTGATTTTATATCATTATATATTCTCATAATTAATGTTTTTTACTTAACTAATCTTTATGGAGCGAATTATCTATCTATTAAAGTCTAATATTGATGTTAATCATATATTATCAATATTTGGGATTTTCACTTTTATTTAATTTTAGCTCTGCTATTGTTTTCTTTTTCTATATTTTTGCTATACAATTTGTTGAATGACAAATCTGTGATCCTTAAAAATAAATCTATGGGCGCATGCACGCAGCTTACAAGATGGGATCTGGAGCTGCGCACCCAGCGGGCCATTTCAAGCCTCTTGTGGCGGCCCAGCAGGCTCACAACCTGGCAATTCGGATGTTCTGCCCTGGCAAATTTTCCAATACTCTTAGATGGCAGGCGGCAGTGATTGTCGTGACTGCTCTCGAGGGCAGCCGAACACCCGTTCTCTGCATTCTACAACAAAATGGCAGTGGCCCCAGCACAGACACGAGGTGCTGGAGCCTCAGACAGCCATAAGCTGGCAGGCAGCCCCCCACAGCAGCACGGATCACAGGCAGCAGTGAGTAAATATCCACAACAGCACCAGTCACCTGCCTCCACCGAGTCCATGATAGAGAGGACTTTAGAGGACTTGCTGTCCTCACAGCCCTTGCAGTCTCCAGCCTGCTCCAATGCTTCTGGGCCTATGGACAGCCCCCTCCCCCTTGAAGAGTGCGATCATCACACCCTATTTGCCAAAAACTTCTGGAGAAAGGCCTTACCAGACCAGTGCAGCAGATTACCACTACTATCAAGGCTGATCTGCAGGATTGGGAGCCAGAATTGAATATGTTGAACATAAGCTGGAAACCCCTGTAGCTCACACAAATCAGAATACTGGCTGTATTGAGACTATGCAGCAGCAGCTTGAGAAAGCACTGGACAAAATAGATGATTTGGAGAATAGGTCCCGCAGGTATAATTTTCCATTTACGGGGTACCTTAGACTGTGAAAGACGTAGACAATACAGTGCATACCTTTATGTCAGAACTTCTGCCAGACCTGCCTGCCCATTGACTGGACCTGGATAGGGCCCATCGGGCTCTACAACCTCTGCGACCAGACGGGCATCCATGTGACATCATTGTTAAGCCCCATCAGTACAAAACCAAATAGCTGGTCATGCAAAAGTCTAGGGAAATCTATTTATGTCCTGGGACACACAGTACAAGTGTTTGGAGATATTTTCCCTTATACGGCCCAGAAGCATAGATCATTTAAACCTCTATTGGAGGTCCTGACGTGCAAATCCCTTAAATACAGATGGTCTTTTCCTTTCTGTTTGCCCTTCACCTTGGCTAATCACCAGTACTCCTTCTCTATGTTTAAGGAAGGTGAAGATTTGTTGCTGCGGCTGGGTCTGATCTCCAATGATGGCTCCTCACACAAGTCTTCCTCTCGCTGGGATGCTGACCAAGATGCGGGACTGGCTCGCCCCATTTCCCCATTGTGGCATCTGGCCTCGAGTGGCTGCACTGCTGCCCCTAAACCACCCTGAAACCCCTACTTAGGCATCCCCTCCAAGGAAAGGGGTATTACTTCTCTTGCTGTCTGATTTTACTTTTACCACCGGACCGCCGGATATTACATCAATTTAACCTTCTTTTGTTTGTCAGTTTTGTTTGTGGTGTCACTTCACATCTTAGCATATATCACATGCAGTGGTCAGGCTCCACCTCTGTACTGGGGGACCTGTGGAGGCACACCCTCCCGAGCTAGACTGCTCTGGCCCAATCAGGTCTTGCCCTCTCTGGCCTCGAGTGTATATTTTGTTTGTGATCTGCCAGATAATATGCCACGGCATACGAGACTTCTAGTTTACTTTGTTATGCTTGCGGCTAAGATCTCCATTGCTGGAGCTTGGAAGTCTCCCTCTGTTTAGGTTCGCCGCATGAAGCATAAGGTATCCTGGATAATGTTCCATGAAAAAGTGGCTAGTAACATCAACGATAAACAGAAATTATTTGAGCAAACCTTGGAGCCTTGGGCGAATTATGTAAAGATGCCCTTGTCTCCTGTACTTGGCTGATTGTAGGTAGCTATGGTCCACCATGGGGTCTAGGTCTCTCTCTTGCTTTTTCTTATTTTTTCTCTCTTCTCCCTCTTTCTTGATTTCTTTGCTGTTGTCTTTTCTGTTCTATGGAAGTTGGTTTGTGCTCTCCCTATTTGGAACATTGATGTTTAGCATGCCAGCTCAATGTGTACACAGTGGATCTTTTTTGCTAATATCAGATGTATACTATAATCGCATCCAATGTCTCGAAGTTGTGATCTTCATCAAGCATAGCACTGGGCCCCACTGTGTGAATATGCAGCTAGGTGCCTGGGGTTGCTTGTTTAGAAAACATTTTTTTCTGCTCCTTAAAACGCCAATATTAAAAGCCTTTTTTTATTCTTGACTGACAGTATATCACATGATGGCCGTGGCGCCTACCGTACTATGACACAGTTTGATCCCATAAGGGGTGTCTGGAGACGGTGGGTGACATCCTGGCCGCACGTTAGAACTGATACTACTTTTGATGAATAAGGTCAATTGTCACCCATGTTGTGCCACTGTGCTCATATTTTTTGTTACGTGCTATAATGTACAATAGAATGTACTAATGTTTCCTATTCATCTATGAAAAAACTCAATAAAAGCTATTGAAAGAAAAGAATAAATCTATGCTCAATGGGAAGAAGAACTCAACTTGTCCTTTTCCAATACTCAATGGCTACAAGCCATACGCTATTCTTATAGCATAACTCACTGTGTGAACCATTGGGGATTGACTCTAAAGATTAATACAGAATGGTACCTCACACCTTACAAATTCGCCAAGTTGTATCCCAACTGCTCCTCCCTTTGCTGGAGAGGCTGTGGCCTAACGGTTAATTTGCTCCATATCTTGTGGGTGTGTAGGAGTATTTGCAGCTCCTGGCGGGAAATGTTTCCAATCATTTCCATGCATTGTGGCATGCTGCAATGCAGGTCAACTTGTTTAATGTGTTGAGGCATTCCATTTAAAATGAATGACATCACAACACAGCGTTGCTTAGGGAGCTGATGTTTTCATCTAAATGTTGAATTGTAAATGTACTGTAAAATCGAAATCCTAATCAAATACTTTTATTTTAAAACATTGTTTTTGTTTCCCCACTGTCAAGTCAGATTATCATGTACTGTTTTTCCAACGTATTATTGATTTAGGGTGACAGAGACTTTATCTAAATGATCATTTTGATATATTGATAAAGATCTAATTTAGATGGTAGTGTGGTTTGTTTTCATTTCAGTGTTATCAAGCAGTACACCACTATTAATTTTTTTTTACATCCTCTACACGCTCAGACTGGATTGTTTAGCTGCTCTGACCAAGGAACTGCACGTGTGTGGCAGTGTGTGGCTGGTATGTGCAGTTATTTCACTGCTTTGGCATGCATGACCTGTTTTAGTAGTTGAGTATCTACTAATAACTCTATGGCCAGCACTGCTGCCTCTGCCCTTAAGCTTGCTTGTTATTTTGGGTATATTTATCAGTATGTCTCTAAATTGTATTGAAATAATAAAAAAGAGGTGTGCTTGGCTTCAAAAAAGAACAAAAAAAAAATGGAATAGTGAGGAAATAAATGTGATAAATAATTAAGATGCACTGTACTTTGACTTTCGCAATGAAAGTGTGTAACTATTAACACTGTATAATGACCCAGTATTGTGCTTAACTATTGATATGACAAAAGATTAAAAATCCGACAATAGACACAAAATGAGTGCTTACACAAAAAAAAATTGAAAACAAATGTATCAAACAAAGAAAAAAAAAAAAAAAAAATAAATAAAAGAATATAAACAAATGGGGGCGTGGTTTAACCCTGCTGAAAGATGGCCGCATAATTCCTCAGCTCCCGCTGCCGTTGATCGTTCTGCCCACTGCACGGAGGTAACACCACTCCACTACACCCCATATTAGTCCACACAGCATGGGCACAGCCTCCCAAGCCTCATCGGCTTCTCAATCTCGCCCCCCCCCCCGCAAACAGGGAAGGAGTATCAGCTAGAACATTCTGGAGATGTTCCACACTCAGAGGGGGAACATGGTGGCCTCCCGCCACACACACACAGACTGCATCCTCTCAGATGATGGGACTCACTCCCGTGCCCTCCTCACTAGGGAGAGCAGGACATGGGGACACGGGTATCACTATCCCGCCGCAGCAACACCTAAGCATCCATGAACTGAGAACCATTGCAGTGGACATAAAAGACACCCTGTCAGCCGCCATTTCTGAACTCAGGCTGGACATACACACACTGGCTGACAGGGTTCAGGAGGTGGAAAATGTCACTCAGAAGCAAGACACTGTCCTCCACAGAACCACTAGGAGAGTGGACACCCATACCCTCCAACTCCGGGAGCTCCAACGTCACATGGAGGACTTGGACAATAGGGGGAGGCGGCACAACTTGAGAATCCGGGGCATCCCTGAATCTGTTGAACCGGAGAAGCTCTCCCCCACTGTTACACTCCTGTTTAATGATCTACTCAACAGACCACCACAGTCATAATTTGCAATGGACAGGATTCATAGAGCCCTCAGACCTAAAGGAAAGGAAGCTGATCCCCCCCAGGGACATTATCTGCTTCATAGTGGAAAACAAATTGAAAGAAGAAATCCTAAAACAAGAAGCAGGGCACAGGGCACAGGTGATGCATGCAGGTTCACCCATCCAAATCTTTCAGGATCTTTCCAGCATCACCCTGCAACACCGCAGAGACCTGAAACCCCTGCTGGACACCCTACGCAGTAATGGAATACCTTATAGATGGAAGTTCCCTTTCGGTCTGTCTGCCACTACAGAGGGTCGCACTGCATTGCTAAGAGTGCCCGAAGAGTGCCCATGGACTTCCGTTGACTGACGTTCCAAACTGGTACACACGGGGGAGAATACGACCAAAACCCCAGCATCCCCCTCATCCCCCCAATTCACACTCCCACTATCTGGGGGACAAGACTATGATCTGGTTATGATGGACAGTTACCGTTATAACCAGTCGTAGGAATCGCGCATTAGAAGGCACATGTGCACAGCTTACCATCGTCTCCTCCCCTTACGGGGACCTCTAATACATGGGTCTTACTGTGCTCATACCACACGACCCAGTTAGGCACCTCCAGGGATATAGGAGACTGGTGGGGAGACCCCAAGCCCATTTGACACATGAATAAACATAAGGCAAACCGCAACCCTGGGCCAAGTCTGACTGCAATACCTGTGGACTCCTACATGTTGGGCTCAGCATACCCCCATATCAGCCCAGTCATCTATACCCCCTCCTATTCCCCATTGCTCAGATTGCTACCAGCTGGGCGAACATCTGAGTAAGCAATATAAATTGTTCTAGCCGAGCCCCTCCTGTTCCCCACTAGCCACAGCTCCCATCACCTTCCCCTAGCTTGTTAGCATTGAACGGGCGCTGACCCAATTAACAGGGCCTCCCAAGGGACTAGGCAGTTATAAAGAGTACACACCCTGCCGCCCCCCGGACTCCATCCCTCCCCTACAGCTACAATAGGGGATGAACCCCCCCTTTTTTTTGATGCTCCCTGGAGGGAGGTCACAACCTATACATCATTAGGTCACTGATCACTATAACCTAAGACCCATGCCTATGACCCGATTAGAGACAGGCCACTAATAGAGAGGATGCAGAAACTGCAGATTCGGAGCCACTGCTATCCTACACATAGAAAAAATAGTTTAATAAGGGATAACATTTATTTTTCTTTTGTTTGAGTTCACAGCAACTGCACACCCCACTACGGGACCAACTATGTTCGTTGAGTATCCGTGGCCTTAACACCCCTGAAAAAAGGACCCAACTACTATACCCCTTTACGAAAGTCCAAAGCCCACATAGTCTTTATACAAGAAACCCATTTCCAATCAGACAACATCCCCAAGCTCCAAAGTAATTTCTTTCCACAGGTATACCATGCCTCCAACGACATCTCTAAAACAAGAGGAATGTCGATCATGATCTCCAAACATTGTCCCATTCAGGTTCTAGATGTCCAGAGTGATCCCAAGGGAAGATTTACTTTCCTCAGAGGAACACTACATGACAGACCTATCGCACTAGCTAACCTGTACGCCCCGAATAAACACCACGTGCCTTTTTTAGCAAAACTTTGCAACACCACACATCCTTACAAAATGGCATTCTAATTGTAGGTGGATATTTCAATGTGGCACTCTCCCGCTCCCAGGACACTTCCTCAGGAACCTCCTCTATGACCTAAAGAGTCCTACGAGCCATCAAAACACAACTCATTAAGCTAACCCGACACGACACCTGGCACTCGTTACATCCTCACGACAAGGACTTTACATTCTTCTCCCCACCACACAGCAAATACTCCCGGATTGATTATTTCTTCCTGTCACAAAATGACCTGACGCTCCTAACCAATGCAACCATAGACCCCATGCTTCTATAGGATCATAACCCCATTTCCATGACTCTGACATTTCCCACCACATGCATCACCTCCTCCATTTGGCGTCTCGACAACTCTTTACTGACTGACCTTGAAATATCCCAGACAATCAACAAGCGCTTATAACAATATTTCCAGGAAAACACCTCCCCAGATAAATATCTGGCTACATTGTGGGCAGCACATAAATGCGTTATTAGGGGGGACCTCATCTCCCTAAATTCCAAAAGACTTAAAGCCAGAAGAGCATGTATTGAAGAACTATCCATACGCATTTGCACCCTGGAACAGACACACAAACAAACTTTGGCTACCAAAGTTCTCACTGACTTAATGACAGCTAGAGAAGAGCTTCTAGAGGAGCTGAACAAAACTCTGAAGCACAGATAAGTGCTTACACAAAAGGTTTTATATCAACACAGGAATAAGACGGGGAAACTTTTAGCCAGAGTGTTACAATTAAGAAAAGCAGCTTTGACCATTCACACTATCAAAGACACATTTGCAGCACCAGAAGCCATAGCTGACCAATTTGTGCAGTACTTTACCAAACTATACAATTTACCCACCTTGACTGCGACTGGTCAGGCACCGGACCGAAATGAGGCCATCCTCACTCTTAAATGTGGATGTAAAGCTCTATGCCAAGGTCCTAGCTAACCGTATACTCCCCCTCCTCCACAAACTGATCTCATTAAACCAAGTTGGCTTTATTCCTGGATGTGAGGCCAGGGATAACCCCCTCAAAGCCATTAACATTCATCATTAGCTCACAACAACATCCAAGCCATGCTTTATGCTGTCCCTCGATGCGGAGAAGGCGTTTGACAGAGTGGCCTGGGACTACATGACAGCGACGCTACAAGCTATGGGTTTCCCAGATATTTTTCTCCAACTGATATTGGCTCTCTACTCGTCACCCACTGCCAGGATCCCGAGTCAATGGTCGCCTGTCGCACGCCTTCTCCATTTCAAATGGCACATGCTGTGGATGCCCCCTGTCCCCTATTATCTTTGTGCTCACCATGGAACCACTCCTACGCAGACTATGTGTCAACACAGACATCAAAGGAATTGATGTCAAATCCAAAACCTACAAAATGGCGGGGTACGCGGTTGACATTTTGCTTTTCCTTTCAGACCCAATAACAACCATACCTAATCTATTGAAAGACTTTGCTCTCTTCAAAAATATCTCCATCCTACAAATACATTTTTCAAAATCCAAGGCACTGAACATATCCCTCCCTCCAACCTTGGTAGCACAATGCAAATCCAGCTTTCCCTTTACTTGGGAAACGCACACAATTACTTACCTGGGCATGAAGATTCCCACAAAGTTGTCCGAGCTATTCTCTAGCAACTTCCCATCTGTACTTCATTCCATACAGCAAGATCTCCACAAATGGACCTCAGGCATCTTCTCCTGGTTTGGGAGAGCTGCCATTATCAAAATGAATATCCTACCCGGACTCCTATACTTATTTCAGACCCTACCGATCAAAATCCCTGCTTCGTTATTCACAGCCGTTCTTCACAAAAGGATATGTAGAAATTTAATTTGGGCAGCTAACACCCCTAGTTTGAATTGGGATAGACTGGTCTTTCCAAAAATAAAGGGAGGGATGGGTCTTCCAGATGTACAAAAATATTATTGGGCATGCCACGTGTCCAGAATCATAAACTGGCATGTGCATAAGAAGACCAAAGACTGGATTAACCTAGAGGACTCTTTCACGCAAATCCCACTAGCCCATACCTCATGGATTGACCAAAAATCTATCCCTACAGAAAATGTGACTCACCCTTTAATAGGCCCTACCCTACTGACATTCAGGGCAGCATGCAAGAAACTAAATATGACCCCTACTCCAGGACCTCTGACCCCGATAGACCAGAACCCAGATTTTCCTCTGGGCCTCATGGAACCCACCCGAAATGACCTTAGTTTAGCACCACCACTTAGAGCAGAACAATTTTATCAGGATGGCCAGATGCTGACGTACCAGTCCTTGACCTCTCGATTCTCTGAGCAGAACATACCATTCTTCAAATATTTACATCTAAGACACTTCCTCAATAGTGCCAAACCCATCACTCAATGGCATAGAGACCATACACCCATACACCCTTAAAGGCACTGTGTTCTAGCACAGAACCGCAAAGACATTTGATTTCAGTCGTATACTTGCTCCTGTTCAGTGGTTGCTACCAAAAGCAAATAAATTAAGGAGATTGCTCTGGATTTATCCAAAGAAGAATGGGACCACATCCACAAGGGGTCCGTTAATGTTTCAGCGCAAGAAAGTGGCTTTAAAATCTACTCCAAAATAATAGGATGCCCGACAAGATTCACAGCTATCACCCACAAGTCTCCCCACTGTGTTGGAGATGTGATTCTGCCCTAGGCTCATTAATCCATGTCTGGTGGGAGTGTACCCTCATACAACTCTTCTGGCAGGAAGTCCACCGTTTGACAACCCAAATAACGACCTACACTCCAGATTTTGCCCCGGCCCAATACCTACTTCATCACACATCTATACCCCAATCGGCCTACTAAAAATCCCCTACTCTTCACCTCATCAATGCAGCCAAACAAAGCATACCGGTCCACTGGAGAAGCCCAAACCCCCGACCATCCCTGAATGGCTCCATCGCATAGAGAGAATAGCGGAAATGGAAAACTTAATTCACCAAGCAAATGAGACTCCGACCAAATATCAAAAAACCTGGGCCTGTTGGATTCACTTTAGGGAATCCCTGGACTTCCAACAACTATTATATAACACATAAACACCTAACCCTCCGTGATCACCATGAAACTTGACGTCTGAATGGTTTGGTTCACGCATGAGCTGCTACCCCACCCCCACTGTCCTCCCCCCACCCCACCCTACCTTTTACATTGATGTTATTATTATTATCATTTTTTTCTTCTCCTCTCTCAGCTTGCATCGTCTGTTGGGAAACCAAACAACAAGACTTCAAGCTCTCATGCAGTACCCTCACCCATTCACAGTTAGCTCCCTTTAGGGATGTTTGGGAAAAAGGGGGATGCTGGCGCTTTGCCTCTGCTTCCCAGATCAGACAATGCGAAAACAGCATCACAACTCTGTACAGCTAAGTCACCATGATCAACATCTAAGCACACTCAACTACAATATATTTACAGGTTGCATTGTATTGTATTGTGATCTTCATACTGAAATGTTCTCCATCTCCAGTATGTATCACTGTATTTGTCACGCTGAACTTATTATTCTGTTTGACTTATAGCTCTCTTGCAATGCTTGTCAATTTGAAACTGTTAATAAAAACATTGAAACAAAGAATAGAAACAATGTTCCACAGTTCATGTGTTCACATAAATATGGATGTGTAAAAAAATTCAAAATAAACATGAAAAAAAATACATCAGTGAATCTAACTTCCCACATGCAGTTCCAACTGACTGATCATGATAAGAATCAATTACTTCCACATGAAGAAAATATCACTACTGTGCTGAATAAATAAGATGAGCCGCTTACCAGAAGGACTGATCCCACCAAGGAATAATATGCATATGTGTAACTCCTCCCAAAAGATCCAATGGCCAGTCGGCTTCAAGATAAAGATTCAGGCTTGAATACCTCCTTACTTCCACATGTCACGTCGGGCAATATGTAAGGTGATAGAAGAGGCTAATAGTACATTACTGTGCATAAAAACGGTTTATTGAATAAAAATGCAATTACATCCAAGAAGATACAATCGAGCAATGTATGTTGTAATCAAGCTCGGCTGCCTGCAAAATAGCCAGCACAGATGGACGTCGTGTTGCTAGCTCCGAAACCAACGCATTTCCTCTTAGGAGACTTCGACTGGGAATGGAGGATCCTTCATGATGTTCCTTGAACAGCATGATCGAGCTGCAAATATTTTTTATTGGAGATTGCAATTCCATTGTCAGTAGTTCACTACCATTTTTATTTGTCTTTTCAATTAAACTAAAATCTCTTTTTCATTCTATTTTTATTCCATTTTTTTTAAAAGAATCCTTTATTTTTACACATTGCTTCACAACAAACAAATATCATACAGGCTTTTCTTCTCATTTTCACCATACAGAATCTTTTATTATGTCACTCATTATTCATCCCTTTTTTTGTTTTTCCTTTTATTGTCAGCACTACATTACATTTCTTTATGATTATCATGTCATTTTTATTCTCTATTCTCACTAAAATATTTTTCACTTCTTTCATTTTTAATCCTTATTTCCTACTTTCCATTTTGCATTACTTTTCAGCATTATTCCTCACTATTCCGTTTTTTATCTTCCTCTCACATATTGTCAGCTTTTCTTATTGTTTTCTGTGCAATTCCCCAATTTCTCAATTTTTGACCTGATCACCTTAATCACTTGCACATGCCCACCTTCTCATTTTCATGGCCAATGATGCATAAGTTCTTCCATCCTGCCTCTGCCATTTACCGATGGGTGGGAAAAACATGTCGGAGGACATGGCGTGTGGCATGGTGCAAGGCTGAGGCCAGCTTATACATGCTAGCTAGGGATGGGTGAATGGTTCAGCCCCAGCATGAGTTTGGGCCAAACATTGGCTGTTCACACCTTCGACGAACACCCAAATTACCGTTTGTTCGGCCCACCGCATGACCACAGTGCACTGCACCACTGCACAGTGCATTGGAAGCCCTGATTGCCTGAAGCAATGAAAGCTTTGCCCAATCAGAGCACAGAGCACTGTCAGAGCCATGATTTGAGAAAGTATTGATGACTCTATCCAATCATGGCTCATTGCTTTTAGTCCCGCCCCACACTATAAAAGTATTCTTTAAATAGCGGCCATTTGTAGTGTGATATCAGCATGGAGAGAGATAGAACAGGGCTCTGATCAGTGCTACTCGAGAGTTAGTGCTGTAAGAGTGCTATTCTGATTCTATTGTCAGTGTAGAATATCAGTTTAGTGTGAATCTAGTGATAGTTCAGTCAGTGTGAGTGTAGTGACCACCATTCGTCTTTACATTAGTTTGAATGTAGGGATAGTTCAGTCATTGTGAGTGTAGTAACAGTTCAAAGATGGAAACTCAGCTCCAGGTGAGCAATCATTGCATTCCAAATGGTGCTGGGTGCAATACCATGGCTCGCCACTGAAGATCAATGAACAGAAGAAAACGGCTGCACACCAAAGAATTATTCCAACGTGTTTAATTCCAAAACATGGCAATTGAAACCCACAAGGAAAAGAATACAGGACCCAGGAGGTGATGCATTTCACACTGAACACAGTGCTTCTTCAAACCTGCGGCAAAATTGAAGCACCAAGCATATAAAGGCTCCATTCCTCCATATACAGGTGCAGGATAATGCAATCAGTCACGCCAGACATCTGGCAAGCTGATCCTAAACACCTACACAACCATACCTCTGTTACCATATGGAAAAATAGCACAACATGTAACCCACATGTAAAAGGTGACAACACCACACATGATATTATAAACATATAGTATATACAGAGGAAATATTATGTATAATGAAGAAAAAAAAACATATAATTAAATCACAAAAACATGAATGAATAAATTAAACTTATCAACACAGGTAACTATACACTAAAAATATAAATATCCTATAAAGACCATAAATATTATAAAATAAATGTTACATCAATAATATTCAACTTGAAAAAAAATCATAAAGAGGGGTAGCGTAGTACATGACAATAATCCATATACTAAACAATAGATCTGAATGGACCATATCACTCCCAGCTCACTGTATATCAATTCTATCATAAGGACCCTCCACAAAAGACCCCCCCCCCACCTGTATCAGATGCAAACAGTGTCCACTATTTTGGCATACCCACTCCAATGAAAATGATTCATGAGTATATGTTATTTAGTCATTGGGCGAGGATGCCAACCTGCGGTGGAAAAATGGAAGCAATATCTGACGGAAAATCGATAAATAAACTAGTATAATCACATTTTATTTAAGGAAAAGAAAGGAAGAAGTTAAGTGAAACCTCCCCAATAAATGCAAATCCATATCAATACTGTAGTCTCTAGTCATGATAATGGCCGACATCCCATTCACAATTAAGACCAGAAGGGAAGCGAATCTGAAGCCGATGGATCCAGAAAACCACCCTACAGCATAACATCCGGAAGACATCGCCACCATTTTTGGTGCACATACTTTTTCTATAACCTGAATGTTCATGGCAGTGATATTACCATCATGGCACTCTCTAAAATGTTTGGCTATATTGGTTCCCTTGTTCTTGACTACACTATACACATGTTCATAAAAACTCTCAAATCTCTCAAATGTCTCGTAGTTCAACCAACATACTGAACATGACATATGTCACAGGTAACCAGATAGATAACATAATTATGCCGCGTACACATGGTCGGATTTTCTGACGGAAAATGTTCGATGGGAGCTTGTTGTCGGAAATTCCAACCATGTGTAGGCTCCATCGGACATTTTCCATTGGAATTTCCGTCACACAAAATTTGAGATCTGGATCTCAAATTTTCCAACAACAAAATTCTCGTAAATTCTGATCGTGTGTACACAATTCCGACGCACAAAGTTCCACGCATGCTCAGAATCAAATATGAGATGGAAGCGCTCGGTCTGGTAACACTAGCGCTCGCAATGGAGATAGCACATTCGTCACACTGGAATTTTTAAAATCTTTTAATGCAGCGCATTCTCTTCTTCTTTAGAATGTTAGAATAATTAAGTTGTTTTGCTGCTGATATTCACACAGAGTTCTGAAAAAATGATTTCTTTATTATTTCTCGTGGTCTCCTGAATATTTTATTTTTTGGTTTTGGTCAGATCTCC
The DNA here is from genome assembly GCF_042186555.1 of Aquarana catesbeiana. Classification (NCBI taxonomy): domain Eukaryota; kingdom Metazoa; phylum Chordata; class Amphibia; order Anura; family Ranidae; genus Aquarana; species Aquarana catesbeiana. The sequence continues at coordinate 233,637,306 of NC_133328.1, forward strand.
ATAATAATATATATAATTTTTGTTTATAGTGTTTTATTTTTTTTTTTATCAAGATCTCCTGTTTTTTTTGTTTTTTTGTTTTTTTTCTAGTGCTCTCCATAATATTGTTTTTAGTTTTGTGTGTCAAGCTACCACAACACCATTATTATCTTGTATTTTTTTAACCTTAAGAAAGTTGTTTGGTGTTGGTGTTTGACCTTGTATTTTGGAAATGTACTTGCCTACTCACAAACAAACTGTCCTTTTTGAAGTAAAACACATAGGTAAGTACACCCTGTTCCAAATTATTATGCAAATTCTATTTCAGTGTCACAAAGATTAAATATTTTGTTTTTCAGTGTAACTTACGGATGGCATTGTGTCCCAGGGCTCTTTTGATCACTGAAAACAATCTCGGACACCTGTGTTAATTAGATTGCCAGGTGAACCCAATTAAAGGAAAAACTACTAAAGGAGGGTGTTCCACATTATTAAACAGAGCACCATTTCAAGCAATATGGGGAAGAAAAAGGATCTCTCTGCTGCCGAAAAGAGTGAAATAGTTCAATTCCTTGGACGAGGTATGAAAACATTAGATATTTCACGAAAACTTAAGTATGATCATCACATTATTAAGAGATTTGTGGCTGATTCAGAGCACAGACAGGTTTCGTGCAGATAAAGGCACATTGAGGAAGATTTCTGCCAGATCCATGCATCAGATCAAGAGAGCAGCTGCTAAAACACCATCACATAGCAGCAAACAAATATTTGAAGCTGCTGGTACCTCTGGAGTCCCACGGACATCAAGGTGTAGAGTCCTCCAGAGTCTTGCAACTGTGCATAAACCTTCCATTCGGCCACCACTAACCAATGCTCACAAGCAGAAATGGCTGCATTGGGCAGAAAAATACATGAAGACTAATTTTCAAACAGTCCTGTTTACTGATAAGTGCCGTGCAACCCTGGAAGGTCCAGATGGATGGAGTAGTGGATGGTTGGTGGATGGCCACCCTGTTCCAACAAGGCTGTGACGTCAGCAAGGCAGTGGTGGAGTCATGTTTTGGGCCTGGAATCATGAGAAGAGAGCTGGTCGGCCCCTTTAGGGTCCCAGAAGGTGTAAAGATGACCTCTGCAAAGTACGTGGAGTTCCTGACTGACCACTTCCTTCCCTGGTACAGAAGGAAGAACTATGCTTTCCATAATAAAATCATCCTCATGCATGACAATGCACCATCTCATGCTGCAAAGAATACCTCTGCATCAATGGCTGATATGGAGATAAAAGGAGAGAAAGTCATGGTGTGGCCTTCATACTCCCCTGACCTCAATCCTATTGAGAACCTTTGGAGCATCCTCAAGCAAAAGATCTATGAGGGTGGGAGGCAGTTTACATCCAAACAGCAGCTCTGGGAGGCTATTCTGACATATTGCAAACAAATTCAAGCAGAAACTGTCCAAAAACTCACAAGTTCAATGTATGCAAGACTTGTGAAGCTTCTATCAAATAAGGGGTCCTATGTTAAAATGTAACGTGACCTGTTAAAATGTTTAAAAAGTTAAAATGTTGTTCAAAGTTTGATTGAAATAGCTTTTGAGTTCAGTAAATATGCTGCAAACACAACAAATGACAATTTTCAGTTCTTTACAATCTATAAAGTGTTTTGAAACTTGCTGTGCATAATAATTTGGAACAGTGCATTGTAAGTTTTTTATTTAAAAAATTATCAATAGGAGGTTTGTTCAATAAAATTTGAATTGTACTCTTAATAGTTGTTAACATGAGAATTATGCAGACTGTTGTTTACATTAATTATTTAGGTAAATGAGAAAAATATAATTGGCATAATAATTTGGAATAGGGTGTATTTGTGAATACAAAATAGACATTTATTATGGGTCATAATAAAATAAAAAGGAAGGCAACGCTGGAGAAACTTGTGAAATTTGCGAAGCCTTTGTACCCCAGGGCACACATCAGCTATTTTACACTCAAAATTGGGAGCCTGAGGGGTCCATATAATAGTGAGCACAATCCAATCCCAGACTACAAGAGATCAGGAACAGCAGAAGAGTACATATATATCCCCAGTCTGTGGTCATACAACAGCCTGCATCTTTTGTCAGACCAGACTGAACCCAGGCCATCACTTTCTTGTCTAACTTCCACTCTTCCTTCCAGGCTTCCTTCCAGGCTGTGGCTGTGGTGTTGGAGGTGTGGCAGGAGGTGGAGAAGGAGGATGATAGTCCAACTCCCACAAGTGTGTTTTGGTTGTGAGTTGGCCCCTCAACCCCTTATTTAGGGTCGTATACATAATTTCCTCACACAAGAGGCGTTGGCCCTCCTCAATTTCCTGCCCTTTGTTGGTAGTCATGGAGCCAAACGCCTCTTGAGGAGTGGGGGTGGCTTTGAGGGCCGCCTTAGCCTCCTGAATCAGCCCAAGCGCTGCCTCCTGCAAATTACTCCCCTTCCTGGGCCTTTTGGTTGGAAGGCGGAGGGGAGGGACCTAGGATTCTGTCAGGCCACTACTGGGCCCGGCCACCTACTGGCTGCCACTTTCCCCCACCACCTCCTGGCTTCCACATTCCACACCCTACCTCCTGGCTGAGGCTTTCCTGTGTATGAAAAAAGAACATAGTTTTAGTTTTTTGTTCATCAATCACACACAATTTTCAGCTCATGACTGTTGCAAATTGAATTTGAATTCTTGTCCTAAACATTTTTGGCCACTACTGTCTATTGATATGTAAAACACTTTATTAAATTAGCAATTAGTGATCAGTAATAACATCTAGTTAACTTAATTAATTTTACGACCAGAAATATGTTGAACAATGCTATACCTGACTCAAGCCGGGCTCCTCCATTTTTTCTTCCTGACTGGAAGGCCCAGGTTGGATGTCGGAAGCCTCAGCTGGGGTGGAAGGAAGCATGGAAGGAAGAGTGGAAGGAAGAGTGGAGAGTGATTGCCTGACTTCAGTCTGGTCTGACAGAAACCGCAGTCTTTCATAGTACCACAGCCTGGGGACATAAATGGCATCTGCTGGTGCTCCTGATCTCATGGAATCCTGGACCTTATTGCGCTCCCTATTATAAGTGCTCCTCAGGCCACCAATTTTGGCTTTTAAATAGGGGATGGTTGCCGTGGGGACCACTGGCTTCACCAACTCCAGCAGTTTCTCCAGCGCTGCCTGCCTTTTTTGTTTATGATTATAATGCGGATGTTTCACCTGCCACAGACAGGGCAGCTCCCTGTACTTGTCTATGAATAGAGGAAGGAAGTTGTGATCATTGAAGTCATCCATTTTCTCTGCAAGACACAACACAAGACAAACCCTAATGTCAGGCTAAACTCTCCTAATCATGTCCCAATATAGGCCTCAATCTATAAGCAGTATAGACCACTGATGTCCCAAGTTCAAATTGTACCTTCGTTCTAATGATCGGCACTTTCGATACTCCTTGCTCCGCTCACAGATCATACGTATGATGCACGCCTGTTATGCTTTATATACACTGCGCATGCATGAAACTCCACTTGCCCCTGATGTTCTTTCTAGTCTATTCCCTGCCCCTTTTCTTTCGGTGCAGTGGGAGAGCACATGACGGAGACAGAGCAAGTGCATGTAGACAGCAGCAGCAATGATGAAAGCCCGGAGTCAAGAACGTCCCAATCCCAGAGTAGATTTAAGGCCTCAAATATGCCCTTTGTAGAGATGGTGGAGATGGTGGACATCTTGAGGAGGGACGACTATGATTGGAAGTATGGACCTTACCTAAACTCAAATGTAAGAAAGGCCAAGATCATGACTAAATTTGTGAAGAGTCTGCACCGGAATTTTGGGGTATGGAGATCCAAGGATCAACTGAGGAAACAATGGTCAGACCTTAAATTGAGGGAGCACAATCAGTACAGAAAGATCAAGAGAGTTCTTCAAAAAAGTAAGTTGTTGTCAAGTAAGTTTTTGTTGTGTGTTCCTATTATTATTATTACTTGAATGCTGCCTTCTTTACTGTTGTATGTGCTTTTCTTTACTGTTGTACAGTTTAAAATGGCAACTTTCAGGTTTGTGGGCACAGTAAAGGTTTGTAGTAAACATTGCCTGTTCGCCCACTAATACAATGTTTGGGGCAGATCCAGTTCAACTACATTTGTTCATGCCTATTTGTGTTAAAATAAGTTTAGTACATTGTTGTCTAGATGGGTTTGTAACTAGAATGAAATGCAAACTTGATTCAGTGTAAGGAGAGGACACTCAGCAGCTGTTTACACAGCTGGATGCAGGAGCACTAGTGTGGGACACCAGAACAAACTTTTTAGGGTGTCCCACACAGGTGCTCCAGTGGATACTAGGGGTGTCTCCATGTGTGAAAATTGTACAAAAAAGGTAAGTATTCCAGCTTTAGAAAGAGGAAAAAAAATCTCTTCAGCTTGGAACTCTGCCCAAAAAGACAATTGTACAACACTTCCAAGCAATGTTTCAGATTCCTATTTCTGGCCTCAAATATCTGTGTGCTGAGTATACCTTTTTTGCACACTTTGGGAGAAAAGACTCGGGACATCTGAGGACACCAGGGACCTACAACCTTCTAAAGAAGGGGAAATACCACCAACACAACTAGAGGATGTGGAGAGAGACGTTTATGAAGTTGGTGAAATAGTGACCACAACAGGTGAGTGTCTGAGACCACAGCTTCAGGTAATAGATGTATGCCTGCATATTTTTAATACATGGTGTGTTTTTGAATTTTAGGTGATGTGGATGTTGTGGAAGAAGAAACTCATTTTACAAGTGCAAGTGCACACGTCCTCATCGGGGAGATCATGGTGTGCAATTGTGATTTACAGAAGATCAAGGAAGACATGATGTTGAAAAAAGACTCAAAAACATCATTGATGTTTTAGGCAGAATCTAAAGCACACCAAAATTCTTCAATTTGTTGAGATTTTCTAAATATTTTAAAATTTTTTGAAATGTATTGAAAGTCAAATTTTGAAGATGCACACAGTATGTCAGCATGTGCTATCTGCCATCACAGGATATCAAGGTACGTGTTTTGTAGGTGCAACCCCTTCCTCGCAACTAAAGTAGCTGAGAGGAAGGGGTTGCAGCCCCGAAACACGTACATTGATACCCCATGATGGGAGCTAGCACATGTTGACATTAGGCATGGGATCAGGAGTGAAATCCCCATTTTGACTCTCAGTTTGTGTGCATCTTCAAAATTTGGCTTTCACAGGAGTGACATCACCGCATCTGATCAAGGCAATGTCAACACAGTTTGGACATACTAATGTCTAATATTGCCTTCAATTTATCAAAGTTGAACTTTGTAAGTTCCTGAGTGTATTGTTTTATGGTTTTAAACATGCCTGTTTAACACAAAAAAGGCTATTTGTACTGTCAAACGCAAAAATGTTATTCCAAAAATATGTTGGTTTGTTCAAAAACCCTTTTCTAAAGCACATGTGAATGTGCACAGAGTAAAACATTTTAAAATCAACAACGTGTGGCTTCTTCTTTCAAAATGCTCAATAGCAGTTTTGGTAATAAATTGGTGTTTACAGTGACAATGGGGGTTATTTACTAAAGGCAAATCCACTTTGCACTACAAGTGCACTTTCAGTGCATTTTCAAGTGCACTTTTGCAGTGCACTTGGAGTGCAAAGTGGATTTTCCTTTAGTAAATAACTCCCACAGTGCTTTATAATTTGCCACAATCACGTCATTTTCTTGACTCCCAAAAATTAATTCATGGTGCTGAAAATGATGATTCTTTTTATCATTAATGCATTACATACACTAAGCCTATTTTTGAAATTTGGTGTTTACAAGTTAAAATCCGTATTTTTTGCTAGAAAATTACTTAGAACCCCCAAACATTATATATATTTTTTTAGAAGAGAGTCTAAAGAATAAAATGGCGATTGTTGCAATATTTTTTATCACACGGTATTTGTGCAGCGGTGTTTTAAACGCAAATTTTTGGAAAAGTGACACTTTCATGAATTTTAAAAAATCCAAACAGTAAAGTTACCCCAATTTTTGGGCTAGAATTATTGCTCTCGCTCTGACGATCGCGGCGATACCTCACATGTGTGGTTTGAACACCGTTTACATATGCGGGCTCGACTTCCGTATGCGTTTTCTTCGCTGCGCGAGCTCGCGGGGACGGGGGCGCTTTAAAATTTTTTTTTTTTTTATTTATTTATTTTATTTATTTTTGTACTTTTATAAATTGTGTTTAAATTTTTTTTTTTTTTTTTACTTTTATTGCTGTCACAAGCAATGTAAACATCCCTTGTGACAGTAATATGTGGTGACAGGTACTCTTTATGGAGGGATGGGGGGTCTAAAAGACCCCCCATCCCTCCTTTATACTTCAAAGTATTCAGATCGCCGAAAACGGCGATTCTGAATACTGTGTACTTTTTTAAATTCGGCGCCATTGGCAGCCGAGTAAACGGGAAGTGACGTCATGACGTCGCTTCCGCGTTTACCATTAGAAGGCTGGAACGAAGCCGCTCACAGCTTCATTCCAGCCCGCCCCCAGCCGCCGGAGATTCCCGAATGGACACCGGGCCTCCCGATCGCACGGGAGGCCCGGTAACAGCGGCGGGAGGCGGCGGGAGGGGGGGATGTCCCCTCCCGCTCCTCCGGTATAACAGCCGAGCGGCTTTTAGCCGCATCGGTTGTTATATTCGGGTAGCCGATCGCCCGCTGAAAACAACGGTACCGGGATGATGCCTGCAGCTGCGGGCATCATCCCGGTATAACCCCGGAAAGCCGAGGACGCATATGTGCGTTCGGTCGGCGGGAAGGGGTTAACAACAAAAACAAGGTATGTGTGTAGCAGACCCACAACATAATAGTTTGCTGAAGAAGAGATTGTCACCTCATGTACCTGTATCAAATAAATTATGTTTGCACTATTAAAGAAAATGGCCAAAAAGAAAAGCCTATTGGAACTTTGCGGGCGCTTAGGGGAGGCAAGCCAGGATGGCCAGCTTCAAGAGCCGTCAGATGTGTAGGATCTGGTAATAAGCGGCCTCAGTCCCAACTGAGGCCACATAGTTTGATGTATTTTATCTTAAAAAGTTATGTAATATGCAGCATGCAAGAACGATATGATTGATTTTATATTCCGCCATGTTTATTGCAGTGAGGAATAAGCGGAACCGGCTGGCCATTATCCCAAAAGCATTCTCCACCACTCTTCTGGATCTAGCTAGCCGGTAGTTTAAAACCCTCTGGTCCGGGGTGAGGGTCCTCATCGGGAACGGCCGCATCAGGTGATCACCCAGCCCAAACGCTTCATCAGCGAAAAAGATGAACAGGAGTCCTTCCACATTCTCTTCAGCAGGTGGCAATCCCAAGCCACCATTCTGAAGCCGTCTGTAAAACTCGAACACAGTGCAAAATCAAATATGTACTATAAAATATGCACTGAAAAACAAATGTGAACTGACTACACGCACTGAAAATCAGATACAAACCCGCAAGCACAAACTGAAGAGCAGTAACGATCTGAAAAGCATGAGGCTGAAAAGCGCAAATCGTCCCTTACCAAACTTCTACTAACGAGATTAGCAGAAGGAGCTCAAAGAGTGGCGCACTTGGTATTTCCCTTTTATAGTGCTGTCGTACGTGTTGTACGTCACCGCGTTCTTAACGTTCAGAATTTCTGACAAGATTTGTGTAACTGTGTGTATGCAAGACAAGTTTGAGCCAACATCCATAGAAAAAAAAACATGGATTTTGTTGTCGGAATGTCCGATCGTGTACGCAGCATCAGTGTTTACAGTTCAAAAAAGACCTGATCTCATATTCCCTTTGGTTCAATGATGCTTTGAACATATTACCACCCAGGACATGGCTACAACAAGTACACCCCGAGGACCCACATTTGAAATCCCCCTTAAAATGAAGCCAGGTGAATGACTGGGTATTGGTCTTATTACCATATAAACTAGGTGATAAGGATTGTCCTAATGTTGGTGCCCTTCTGGGCACTATGTTGATAGCATTCTGCAAGATGGTTGCGCATGTGTCATACATATTGAGAATTGGAAAAAAAAATGTTGATGATGGCCCAAACCTCACTGAATTCCAGACTAAAAGGAGTCAAAAGGGTTAGTTTATTTTTCATATGGATCTGCTTTCTCAGTCTTATTAGTGGACACCAACTCATCTCTACCTTTATGCCTGCCAATGCTATAGACTCGATCTAGCATACACCTCAGGTAACCCCTGTCCAAGAAATGTTTGTACAATGCACTAGCTTCTGTATTAAATTGTGAATCATCAATACAAATGCGTCTGATGCAGCGTACACACGAGCAGACTTTTCTACCGGACTGGTCCGACGGACCGAATCCGGCAGACAATCCGACCATGTGTGGGCTTCATCAGACTTCCGACAGACCTTTTCAGTCGAAAATCTGCCGGACTTTAGATTTTAAACATGCTTCAAATCTTCCCACCGGAACTCCACCAGACCCAGTTCCTATCGGGAAGCCCGTCTGTATGCTGGTCCGACGGACCAAATACAACGAAATGGCAGCTACAGCAACTGCCCGCAAGAATGTTTCCAGCGTGATCTTATCACACGATCTTATAGCAACAGGGTATAATCTCGCGCTTGCTGCAATAAGAAAAACACATTTTCCTATTGCAGCAAGTGCAAGTAAGAGGCGACAATGTCATCTGGTATGGGTTTCAAGGGGAACCCCCTACGCCGAAAAAACGGCTTAGGGGTCCTCCCAAAATCCATACCAGACCCTTATCCCTGCGGCCCCCCACCCCAAAGCACCTTGTCCCCATGTTGATGAGGACAAGGGCCTCTTCTCGACAACCCTGGCCATTGGTTGTCGGGGTCTGCGGGCGGGGGGCTTATCGGAATCTGGGAGCCCCCTTTAATAAGGGGGCCCCCAGATCCTGGCCCTATGTGAATGAGTATGGGGTACATCGTACCCCTACCCATTCACCTGGGAAAAAAGTGTTAATAAAAAACACACTACACAGGTTTTTAAAGTAGTTTATTAAGCAGCTCCGGAGTTTTTCTTCCAACTTCGGGGGGGTCTCTTCCAATGTCTCCGCTCTCTCCGGCCTCTTCTCCCGGTGTCTGGTTCTTCTTCCGCTCTTCGTCCTCTTCTCCCGGTGTCCGGTTCTTCTGCCAGGCTCCTTCGCTATCTTCTGCTCTTTTGCTGCTCTTTTGCTAGAGGTGGCCCGGTCTTCTCCATTGTCTTGTTCCCTCTTCTCTTCTTCCGATGTTGACACAATGCTCTCTCCCGCTGTAATGCTGTGTGAGTGGTGTGAAATGACTTATATAGGCATGGGGTGTGGTCACCGGGTGATGTCACCCGGTGACCACGCCCCGTATGACGTCACAGTCATGGGGCATGCTGGGACTGTGCCATCATAAGGGGTGGGGTCAACACCCGGTGACCACGCCCCATGCCTATAGACGTCATTGCACACCGCTCGCACAGCATTACAGCGGGAGAGAGCGTCATGTCAACATCGGAAGAAGAGAAGAGGGAAGAAGACAATGAAGAAGACAGGGCCACCACTATCAAAAGAGTGGCAAAAGAGCAGAAGTTAGCGGAGGAGCCCGACAGAAGAACACCGGGAGAAGAGGCCGAAGAGCTGGAGAAGAACCGGACACCCGGAGAAGAGGCCAGAGAGAGCAGTGAAATTGGAAGAGACCCCCCAAAGTTGGAAGAAGACCCCCGGAGCTTCCTGATAAACTACTTTAAAAACCTGGTAGTGTGTTTTTTTTTTACTTTTTTTTCCCCAGGTGAATGGGTAGGGGTACGATGTACCCCATACTCATTCACATAGGGTGGGGAGCCGGGATCTGGGGGCCCCCTTTAATTAAAGGGGACTCCCAGATTCTGATAAGCACCCCACCCGCAAACCCCGACAACCAACAGCCAGGGTTGTCGGGAAGGGGCCCTTGTCCTCATCAACATGGGGACAAAGTGCGTTGGGGTGGGGGGGGCCGCAGGGTGCCCCCTCCCCCAACGCACCCACCCCCACATGTTGAGGACATGCAGCCTGGTACGGTTCAGAAGGGGGGGGGCGCTCACTTGTCCCCACCCCCTTTCCTAACCTGCCAGGCTGCGTGCTCAGATAAGGGTCTGGTATGGATTTTGAGGGGACCCCCACGCCGTTTTTTTCGGTGTAGGGGGTTCCTTTTAAAATCCATACCAGACCTGAGGGCCTGGTATGCTCCGCAACGGGGCTCGCAAGGTGTCAATCTTACCGATAAAAGCGGCGAGATTGACTTCCTTTTCTAGTCCTGTCGTACCTCATCACGTTCAAAATTAACAGACTTTAGTCCGTATGTGGGCAAGTCCGTTCATTTGGAAGTCCGCTGTAACTCGGGAAGACCGTCGGACCTAGTCTGCCGGAAAGTCCGGTCGTGTGTACGCGGCATTATGGGCAGAAACTTTCCTACAGGGATTCCTCGAATGGTGTGTTTGGGGTGTCCCGACTGGGCTGAGAGTAATGTATTCCCAGATAAAGGTTTCCTATATAGAGTGGTGTTTACTCCTTCTCCCTGAAGGCACACATCTAGATAACAAATCTTTTTGGGGTCTGTTATACCTGTGAACGCTAGATTTTTATCATTATCATGGGTATCGTAAGAGAGGATCGAGCACATCACCACCATTAATTGCCACCAGCAACAGGCCATTAATGTATCTAAGATAAAGTCCAATGTGTGGTCTAACTGGGTTCTCCGCTCCAAAGATGAGGGACCGCTCCCACCAACCCATGGAAATGTTGGCCAAGGAGGTAGAGAACTTAGCTCCCATCCTGGCCCCACACCTCTGGAGATAAAAGACACCATCAAATACCAAGTAATTGTGCATCAATAGGAATTCAAATGTCTCTATAATAAAAGCCCGGTATTTGATAGTGAGATTAGTCTATATGTCTAAGTAAAAAGAAACAGCTGCCAAAGCTGGACCATGAGGAATGGAGGAATGGAGGAATGAAGACTTGTGACGTCACAAGTGATCCACGAGTAATCGTCCCTCCAAGAAAAATTCTGCATGATATGTAAGAGATGGTTGGTGTCTATTGCAAATTGTTGGAAGTTGGATAGTCAAAAAGGCACCACATCCCTATGAATACATATATTAGTAGGAGGGAGAATATGGGATTTTTAGGATGCCAAGAAATTACCAATCGAATATAAAAAATAGAAATTTATTTATACAAGGTGTATAAAACATCACAGTATGATCATACAGTAACCATAATAAGAGTAGCCAGCAGTGACTTCTTGCTCTACATGTTTCGCCATGCAATGGCTTCCTCAGGAGACTTCCAACAAGTACTGCATAGCATGGTAACTATAGGTGAAAAACAGTATTGTAAAATCAATGTTTAATAATCAGAACAATATTTAAAACAGATCAAAAATAGAAATTAAATTAACTCGCAAATATGGTTGGACCAAAAGTACCCCCCCCCCCGCTGTGTCCCCACCTGAACTGTGGAACATGTCCTGTTGATGAAGGTTGCGACCCTAATGTCTCGAGGACACTGAAAAACTGCAGAGATATCTGGTGTATCACAGAGAAGGACCTACAGGCCCATAAGGCTGAGGGTTATCTAGAAAAGGGGGATACATGATGAGCTCAAACTCACAAAAATAAAAAAATCATTTTTCTGATCATGGTAAAATAATGTATTCAAACCTCAGAAAGTGGATGTAGGAACCAACTGATAGTACTGGATGGTATCATAGCAGGTGATACTTCCAAACGGTTAATAGATCTGAAGGTTGATTTTCCCAGAAGAAAACTTCCAAGTGGTCATATACCCTAATCAACAGCCAACGAAAAAAGGAAAGAGAAGACATTCATATCTAATCTGCTAACTTCCAATCTCAGTGGTTCCCACAAATGTCTGAGCGTTATTACCTTTCACCGATCCGAAGCATCAAATATCGCCCTGCTCACGACTCAGCCACTGCCTGTCTATAGAAAAAGGGGATCCATTTATATCCACTCCACCTCACCAGTGTCCAATGACGCCGCTGAGGCGCAGACACCGAGAAATCACCACCGCACATGCGAATGGCGCTGGAAGTAATGCATGCACAGCAACCACCCACCGTGATGACGCGGTGAAACGTACACACAACACCATGATGGAAAGTCTACCCACAGCTGGGTGTAACCTACGACTGTCAAAGCCAATTAACATCCAGATTGCGGGACGCAATGCGCAAGTGGCTAGTGGTGCCAGCTCCCAAACACATATTGGAGATTTCCCCCATATGGTTAACAGAGAAGACGCCCCGGTTGTCCGTAAGATCACCTATCTCCATTTCAATGTAGTTGAGGGTAACAAGATTTGATTATGTATTGCCAACAAATCCCTATCTCACATTGAAATGGAGATAGGTGATCATACGGACGCCTGGGGCGTCTTCTCTGTTAACCATATTGGGGAAATCTCCAATATGTGTTTCGGAGCTGGTGCCACTAGACACTTGCGCATTGCATCCTGCAATTTGGATATTCATTGGCTTTGACAGCCATAGGTTACACCCAGCTGTGGGTAGACTTTCCATCATGTCATTGTGTGTATGTTGCGGTTGCGCGTGACATAATTTCCAGCACCGCGTCATCGCAGTTTGCATAGGTCTGATGGTTTGTATTTCCAAAATTTATTTTTCTAAAACTTCCATTTCTTTCTTTTTAGGATGGGATTTTAATATCCATCAAGGTAAAGGAGCAAGTAGATGAAGTGTCTGTTCATTATTTTTTTATTTTTTTTCAGCTTTATCAAAGAGCTCAAACGTAGGAAATTTCTTCACTCTTAGACCTCCTGGTATGCGTTCTAGCGTGATATACTCTGACAAAGAGCTAGCATCCCAGTAAGCCTTTATCTCTTTAATCATGCTCCTTTCCAATGAAAGAGTGAGCTCACAGAGCCCAACATATCCTCGGTGTTGCTATTTAAAGTCTCATGAATGTTGGTTCTTAATAGATTATCCTCCAATAACCTAAATGTGCAGCTGGTGTCTTGTGGCATGTCAGACTTTAACATAATGTCAAATGAAAGAAAGAGATGCTAACAGTTTTGAAGAAAGAAACTCCACTCTAGGTGAGCAATTACTGCAGTCTGAATGGTTCTGGGTGCAATACCATGTCTAGCTGACTCGAACATCGGGTGTTCGCCTGTTCTCCGAACAGCGAACAATATGCGGTGTTTGCTGCAAATTCAAAAGCTGCCGAAACACCGTTAAAGTCTATGGGACGCTAACATGAAAAATCAAAAGTGCTTATTTTAAAGGCTCATATGCAAGTTATTGTCATAAAAAGTGTTTGGGGACCTGGGTCCTGCCCCAGGGGACAATGCAATTTTTTTTTTTTAAATGGCTGTTTTTTTTAGAGCAGCGATTTTTTTAATGCTTAAAGTTAAACAATAAAAATTAAATATTCCTTGAAATATTGTGCCTGGGGGGTGTCTATAGTATGCCTTGCCACAGCAAAATGACATTTCTAAAGGAAAAATTGTCATTTAAAACTGATCGCGACTGTAATGAATTGTTGATGGGGACAAGGCCTCACCCCCATAACCCTTGCCCGGTGGTTTTGGGGGTATGCGGGTGGGGGGCTTATCGGAATCTGGAATCCCCATTAACAAGGGGACCCCTAGATCCCGCCCTCCCCCTGATTGAATTGGTAATGGGGTACATCGTACCTTTACCATTTCACAAAAAAAGTATCAAAAATGGTAAAAAAAGACAAGAGACAGCTTGGGACAAGTCCTTTATTAAAAAATAAAAAAACAAAAATGCCACACGATGTAAGTTCACGCCGCCCAATGGACCGAAAAAGAAAAAAAAAAGCCGTAACTGATCCGCCTCCATGGGAGGCTCCCGCCGACTGACGCGTCTTCTCTGTGATAGTTCTTATATAACTAAGGGCGGGGCAATCCAGTGACGTAAACGGGTTACCACGCCCCCCTCTGACGCCACAGGGAAGCCATGGGGAAGCGTGGTAGACATCGGTTTTGATGTCTACCACTTTTTGCTCATAATAGAAGTTTTTTTTTTTTTTTTGCTATCATTTGCCTTCAAGTATTGGAACCATGTTTTCTCATTATACATATTAGTGCTCTCTAACACCTCTAGTGTTCGATATAAAGGTGATGTAGTGCTAAAACAAATTCATTAGCAAAAATCCAACATAAACAAGTTGTATATTAATGACAAGAGTTCACCTAGCATGAACAGGTGAATAAAGTTCATTTAAAAATTCCATAGCTGAATCAAAAGGATGTATCTTGAGGTATCACAATTGTGAAGAGACAGCCACCATCACCCAAACACACTGCCTCTTACCCTCTGGGAGATAATAACAAGCATTGATGTTATTCAAAACAGCTCATCAGTGTAATGGGGAAATGATCAGTAAGATTCAATACCCAATTAAAAAGAGAAAAGAACTCCTCATAGTGCAGACATCCAGATATTGCTTATTATGATAAAAGCCAAAAGCAATTACACTTACATTTTTGAAGGAAAAAACAGGCAGTAAAGGAAATGACTGGTGTTTCCAACCCCCAAAATGGCCGCTGCGTCTTAGTACACAAGTCGCATCACACGTCTCCCTATGCGCTTCGTCATCAATGACATAGTCAGGGGCATGGCTAAACATGCGCTGTACTCGGTATATATAGGGGATGGTTTATTGATGGGCAGATATTACCTGCGTTCCACTGAGAGGAAGCAGGAAGTGCCATGCGTTCCACTGACAGGAAACACAACTTAGATGATAAAAAGCCCAAATAAATACCACACAGACAGAACTTATAGTTGTTTTGAAAAAGGAATACATATAATTGGTAACTACCTTATCTTAGTGTTATAACCTAAAATTCAAACAACAATAGTCTGACTGGTGATTATTTAACATTTCAGCAACTTTACCGGGAAACAGCACCATCATGTGGTACATAAATATATGCATTTAACTAATGTAAAATGTAACAGAAATTCACAGCAATTATAATACAGATTAAAATACCATATATCCAAAAGGGGGAAAAATGTATTATTCTGTATATAGTACATGGAGGAGACAGAGTTGGGGTATAGTAAAATTCCCCAAATTATTTAACTATTATTAATAAATGAATTGATATCCCACTCTATGTTCATACCATGTGGAGCATAGCACTTGACCTGATATATCCACTTGGTTTCTAGATGTGACATTTCTCTTGTGACATTGCTACCTCTCCAATTGCTAGTGAATCTATTAATCCCAAGAAACACAATACCTCTAGGATTTCTATTGTGGCACAAATCGTAGTGTTTTGGCTGTTCTTCGGAAACCCTTTCTTTATGTTGGCCATATGTTTGTTTAATCTCACATGTAGCATCCGTATTGTACAACCAATATATTGGAGCCCACATGGACAATGGACAACATAAACAACGTTCTTAGTTGTACATGTGATAAAGGGTTTTATGGGGAACTGCTCATTGGTGAAACATGATTCAAATGATTCTGTTCTTCTACGCATATGCGCATTGATTTTACATATGGGACACTTCCTACAAGGGAAACATATTTTGAAAAAATTAAGGTTTTTTAGGGGGTTCAATGATATTGGGTGCTTTCTGCAACCTAAACGGAGGAACTCCTCTTCTTCCACCAAACCCACTAGCTATCTTTTGAACTTAATGGTCAGATTTCCCTTTAGTGGGATATGCGTCTCCTGATCGGATAACTGCCTAAGCATCTCTACCTGATAGGCTGTCTTATCCAAGACCACAATTCCACCACCTTTGTCGGTGGGACATACCACAATATCATTACGCTTTTGCAGGCTATCAAGACCTTTTCTGAACATATGGTCACACCTAGTGTTCCTAATCCATAGTTGTTCTAAATCCTTGGTCACCAGATCTCTAAAGACCGTGATAGACGGAGCAAAGTTCCCCAGTAGATTGAACAAGGTGTTATATACCGTGCAGTAGAGTCTGATTTGTAGGAGGAGACCTCTCTTACAGCCCTGGCTCAGGAGCCACTGGAGTGGGAACAGTAGACTCAAGAGCACAGTGAGGTAGGAGTGCCTGTGAGTATGGTGGTGTAGGCACAGATGGATGGATGATGAGCCACCATATAGGTCTGGGATGCCAGTTTCAGCTGAGGCAGATGCAGGACAGCGACCTGGAATCTGGCAGGTACAGACTGGAACACTGTGAGACAAGCTGGGTCAAGCAGCGTCTAATGCACGTGCACACGCATCCAACATGTGCCCCTGTGCACACGCGCATGTCCGGCGCGCCCTCATGCACACTCTGCCATCCGGTTTGTTGTACTGGCACCCATGTGTGCATGTTCACACGCACGTACCTCTGTCTTGCCACAAAAGGTGATTGACACAAGGACAAGTTAGACAGCGAGGTATACTTAATATTGGTGGACACCATTCTAGAGGGGTTGGTGATCATATACCTTTTAACCACTTGCCAACCAGCTCATGCCGATATACATAGGCAAAGTGGCATGGGTGTGCAAAATCCTGTATGGGTACGTCGGCCCTTTAAGAGCCGCCAGAGGGCGCGCACGCACTGCCAGAGGCACGTGTGCACACTGCCGGAGGCACGCGCGTGCGTCCACTGTGCGGCGGGGGGCCTGATGCATGTGGCCGGTGGAAGCGATCACCATTGGCCATGCGCAATCATGCTCACGAGCGCCAGCACGCGGATTTGCGTGTGTAAACACACAAATCCCTGTGCTGTCAGGGGAGAGGAGACATGTCATTTGTTCCTAGTAAATAGGAACAATGACATGTCTCCTCTTTTACTCAGTCCTATCCCCATACAGTTAGAACACACTGAGGGAACACACATTTAACCCCTTTTATCGCCCCCTAGTGTTAACCCCTTCCCTACCAGTGACATTTACACAGAATCCAGTGCATTTTTATAGCACTAATCGGTGTATAAATGTCAATGGTCCCAAAAATGTGTCAAAAGTGTCCGATCTGTCTGCCACAATGTCGCAATCCTGATAAAAACTGCAGATCGCTGCCATTACTAGTAAAAAAAATAAATAATAAAAATGCCATAAATCTTTCCCATAGTTTGCAGACACTATAACTTTTTCCCAAACCAATCAATATACGCTTATTGCTATTTTTTTTACCAAGAATATGTAGAAAGATAATATATTGACCTAAACTGATGAAGAAATTTGTTTTTTTAAAACATTTTTGGTGATATTTAGTATAGCAAAAAGTAAAAAATATTTTTTTTTTTTCAAAATTGTTGCTGTTTTTTTTGTTTATAGCGCAAAAAATAAAAACCGCAGAGGTGATCAAAGGTGCAAATTTCGTTTGGGCACAGCATCTCATGACCGCACAATTACCAGTTAAAGCAACGCAGTGCCAAATTATAAAAAGTGCTCTGGTCAGGAAGGGGGTAAAATCTTCCAGGGCTGAAGTGGTTAATATTAATCTTGCGAACATATTTGTGAAGGTCTATGAATGTTTGAAATTTGTTTAGTGGTCTGGAGGGGGCTAGCTTAAGACCATGATTTATCACACGTCTATCCTCTACTAAAATGGTGGCTTTGCTCAAATTTAAGAGGCCAGCGTCTTTCAGACCCGCCTTCTTTTTTGAGCAGATACTTCTCCCCCCTTGGGAACCCCATTTGGATCTATTGATCTTTTTAAATTGGGAGCCCCTGGAAAAAAATGATGATTGTCAGCTCTATTATAGGTATTGGACCTATCCGGACCCATAGTTCTGGCCGAATATTCCTGTTGTTGCCAGAAATTACCCCCTTGGGGTGTTCGAAGCTACTTACTACATCAAATCTCCTCATATGATATGCATCTAGATGTCTACTTTCATATTGACTGAATATATTGAAATGCCTTCATATTTAGAAATGCCTTCATTTTTATTTTCTAACAGATTTTTTATTTATGGTTTAATGCTAAACTTTAGCTCCTGATTAACTAAGCTATTTGGTTCATAATGCATCTCATCCAATTTCAATATAATTCTCTCCTCATGCACAATTATGTATTATATATAAGTATTTAACAAAGCTTGGCTCATCTGCCGTCTTTGGTTTGCCCCCCGCTTGCTTCTGTGGCCCGATGCCATCCCCTAATATTTCTGGGATGGTAGTTCAGACTTATTGAGAGAGTGGGTAGGTACTTGGACTCCCTGTTAAAAGACATGGTTAAGAACCTAAAATCCTATGTACAGGACACCAGACATGTACTGGAAAAATCTCTGAACTGGTCGAGTTAAATCAAATAGAGGATGTGTGGCTAGTAGGAATTGACGTTGAGTCAATGTACACTTCAATACCTCATAAATGCCGTATTAAAGCTGTGGAGACATTCTTAGAACATTCATACCCTGAATCAGGACCACAGAATGAATTTCTAATTAACTTATTGGAGTGTGCATTACTCAACAACTACTTTCAGTTCTCAACTACTTACTACCAGCAGATATGGGGTACCTCTTTGGGGGCAGCATGGGCCTAGGCCTATGCATGCCTCCACTTGGGTCTTTGGGAAAAGGAGGATGTCTATCCATCGTTGATGTACCGTGACCATGAACATACCTGGTTGCGGTACATCGACGATGTTCTGGTGATATAGAAGGGTACTCTCCATGACTTACATGAGTTCATGAAAGAACTAAATGTAAACCAACAAAATATATGGTTAACATATAATTTTGATCGGGTGAGTTTACCCTTCCTTGATTCACCCTTGAGAATGGCCTGCTTCACACTTGTACGTTCCGTAAAGAGACAGCAGCAAACAGCCTCCTTTGTGCCACTAGTCGCCACCCCCACTGGCTAAAAAATGTATACCAGTGGGGCAATTTTTACGCATCAAAAGGAACTGCACCAAGAGTAGTGACTATAGACGGGAATCCCTTGAACTCTATGCAAGGTTCCACAAACGCGGTTCCTCGCATAGACAAATTAAGAGGGCCAAAAAAAGAGCCCCAAGCAGAGATTGCGACAGTCTACTTGCCCTAGACCCACCTGACCCCGACGACCATCGTCCCCAGAAAACAAATGACCAGGCAAGAATTATAACTGTTTTTTGTTCCCAGCGGAACACAGTTCGCTCCATTTTGGTGAAACATTGGTGAAATCTGACAAACTCCCCAGGTCTGGCCAATATAGTGGGCACCTCACCCAGATTGGTGGCTCGACGTGCCAGTGAAGGGATATTTTAGCTTGCTGTTCACCATTTTAGCTATACGCCCCTGTAAAAATGTGTATCCATTTTAGAATAATATGTATATTTGACGTCTATGAGAAGTTAAGTTTCAGTTTCTTATAAATGGTTTGATTTCTCCGAAATGACGTGTAAGTTCTTTCCTGTTAGCCTTTTCCTGTTGTTAGTTTCTATATGAGTTATTAATATTCTATTTTTGCTTGTTTTAAAACATCTTGTATGTCCGTATCTTTACCATATATTAATGAAAGGGTTGGACTTTTGTTGTGATGTCATTCTCATTATATAAGTGGAAACACGGAAATAAACACGCAAATCATTTTGAGAACTGCATGCATTGACTGCATAACTTCTTATCAAAGTGGTCTCCAGGCCTGATTGGGTTTGAAGGAACACTCTAGGCAGGATATCATACGAGGGTTCATTTGCTCCTAAAACATCAGTACACCCCATCAGTTGGTGTCAGAAGTGCGGCGGTCATCATCAAAGTCCGGTGAGTCTGATTTAATTATTATTATTTCTCTTACTGTGACTTTTAGTTTAAAAAGAACTCTGAGATAGTTCCAAGGGGTTCTGAGAAGCCCAAAATAATATAATACAGTACTGTAAGAAGTTTGATAAAGATATCTGATCGAGTGTGCCAGAAAAACCCAAACCTCTTTGCTTACCTTTTCTATCGCTTAGAAGATATAAAATAAGATAATTTGTACGTGTAGTGTGTGGATTTTGTCAGACGCTGCGAGGTGAGGTGGCGTCCACCATTGTATTATTATGGGTCAGCTTTCAGGGAAGAAGATTCCCCCTCCAGATGTAGGAGAGACATGTAAATGTTATGTAGCCAGAATATGTGGAACTGATTATGTGTATATTAATCCTTGGGTAGATAATCTGGTGGGATGGACTGAAACCATGAGGAGTAGTAACCTGTTTCCCCGACAGGGCGAAAATGATACTTTTCACATGGATATGATTAAGGGCCTTTGCTTGGAAGATAGGGAAGCATTCCCATATTATACGGGAGACCCCCAATGGAATAAAAAAAATATATGAGGAAAGGAGGGGAAAATTGGTTATTGTATGCCCCCTACTGGTATGAGAGAGCGGATAAGAAAATAAGAAAGAAAAGTCCAAATCCAAGGGACAAGAAAGCCCCGGGGTTACATGCTTGTGAGAAGAGACTTAAATCAGGTTTCCCGTCCCTAGTTCCACGTGCACTAGCTCTTGCCCCAGCTCTATGTGCCCCGCCACCTCCACCTTATGTACCACAGCCAAACAGGGGATCACCTAAACAAATATACCCCTCATTCTCAAAAGAGGATATGGAGTTTTTGGCTGCAGTTGCAGCAGTCCGTCCATTTGAGAATAGAGAGCCACCTGCAGAGGCACCTGCTCTCCATGCACCCGTTCCACAGCAGGGTGCAGTGGTGGATCAGGCACTGACTGTGCTCCTACCAGAACCACAGGTTGCTGTCCCAATAGATCAGCCACCTCCTATAGTTTCACAAATACAACAGCTGACCGGTGCTGCCTCCTCCACTATGGATGAGGAATTACCCAAGGCTAAAAAGACACCTGCGGAGGAACATAAACCAAAGATGCCCCACAGACCCCATAGAGAAGATCTTGCTCAAACTAGGAGTGCAACGCAGAAGTTCAAAAAGGCTGCACATGCTGCAGAGGGTCAGAGTACAAAACACGCAGTTTTAAAACAGGCAGCTGACAGAGAGCAGCTGGCGGAAGAAGAGGAAGTAACTACGCAGTTAGTTATGCAGAATTTTCCTTTCCTGACTGTGGGTGATGTTCTGGTAATAAAGTCTATTGATATTGAGGATATCAATCGTATTATCAAACATTGCCCCAAACCTTCCACATCAGCTTTGGGGGCGGTAGCTTATTTAAATAAAGCTTGTAAGGGTAGAAATTATACATAGGAAGATATAAGGATCATTATAGACAGTTTGGTGGGAACTACCTCCCCTTGGGATTGGACTAAAGTGCCCACCATAAATGTCCTAGAGGTACCCACCACCAAGGCAGAGGCTTTTTCACTAAATACTGTTGAAGGAAGGAACCTTATGTGGGAAGAGCTAGAGAAGGAAATGAAAGAGAAAGAAAGAAGGAAGAAAAAGTTTTCATTAATAAGTCATCATTCCCTACTGCAGTAGCTTGCAAACAAAAATCATCAGAGTCAGTGTTGGAATTTTGGAAAAGATTTCAGGAAGTCTGGACACAAGATGCCGGACTTAACACTCAAGATGAAATGCACAGTCTTCTAATACAGACTTATCTTAGCAACCTGACCCCTAAATATGCACTCACTGTGAGACAGCAGATTTCAGACTGGGCTACAAAGAGTATGACTGATTTTAAAAAAACATTGAAAAAGACGCAGTGGGATATTTTGACATCCCCAAACAAACACCAGTACCGACACATTACCAGGATAATTTCTCAGGAAATCAAAGGGGAAACTTTTATAAGAAAAGGGGACAGAACAGAGGGGGTTATAGAGGTGGATATAGGGGAAGAGGACGGCCACAAAGAGGGGACTTCCAGCAAAGGCAACCTAAGACAGGGTGTTTTAACTGCGGAGACCCCGGACATTGGAAAGCTCAATGCCCTTGGTATGACCAGGAGTGTACAAATTCAGGGCCACCCGCTGCCCCCACTCCCCCTCAGGCACCAACCCCAGTACAGCAGCAACATGGTGTTAAGTACCCCATTTCTTGGAGACAACAGCAGTCACAATAAAGCTGCCCGGAAGGTAGTATCCCGGCATTCCCACTTGTCTCTCATTCTTATCATGAACAGCCTATAATTTCATTGCTTGTAGACGGGCATGAGGTACCATTCTTGCCCGATAGTGGAGCGACATGTAGTACCATTAGCAAGGATTTTTATAGGGGAGAGTTCGTGGATGCTGAGCCTTCAATGGGAATAAATGGGATACTCACCAAAACTTTTAAAACACCCCCCGCTTTCACTAAGCACCCATACTGGTGCTGATTGTGATCTGCAACATTGTTTCAGAATTATTCCTAATTGTCCTGTGATTCTCTTGGGAAGGGATTTGCTGGGAAAATTAGGCATTACAATGAAAATTATTGCAAAAGGAGGGTTATATGTAAAATCTGACAAGGTTCACCTTTTTACATTGCTGTCACACCTAGAAGAGGAAGATGTTAAATTGAGTGAGGAGGGAGTATGGGCAGTGAATCCTCTTGATGTAGGGTTCATTTCCTGTACGCCCTATAAAGCCACTTTGAAGCCAAAAGCTTTACCTGTGTATCATAAACAGTACCCCATATCCAGAGAAAAGGAAGAGGGTATAGAGCCCATTGTAGAGGATTTCTTGAAGAAAGGTATTTTAAAAGAAATCTCTCCTTTCAACCCTGTTAAAAAGCCGGATGGCAGTTACAGGTTTGTACATTAAGGCCATAAACAACTTAGTGGTACCAATTGCCCCAATAGTGCCTGATGTGCCATCATTGCTCACCTCCATACCATCCGATGCTTAGTATTTTTCTGTAATTGACCTCTCAAACGCATTTTTTTCAATTCCTGTGGATGAGGAGACACAGCCACTCTTTGCATTCTGATTTAAAAATCGGACGCTGACCTGGTGTAGATTGCGCCAGGGCTATATAGACTCACCTGTTTTCTATTCTATTGTCCTCCAAACCACTCTTAGAGCTTGGACACCTGAACATGGTTCAGTCTTGCTGCAGTACGCGGATGATCTGCTACTCTGCAGCTTGACAAGGGACGCTGACCTGGAGGATGGGAGAAATCTTTTGAAATGTCTTTTTGAAAGTGGTCATAAAGTGTCAAAGAAAAAGTTGCAATGGTGTCAGAAAACTGTTGAATATCTAGGGTTTGTTCTCACAAAAGGAGAAAGAAGAGTCAGTCACAAAAAAGCTCTGATGGGTCTGCCCCGCCCACTCAACAGGAAGGACATGCTCACCTTCCTAGGTATGATTGGTTACTGCCACCAATGGATACCTGACTGCTCTTACTATGACAATCTCCTGAGACAGGCCACAGGTTCATATATGCCAGACTGTGTTAAATGGACAGATGAAATGTGTAATGCTTTTGTGTATTTGAAAAATGCTATGGTAACAGCCTCAGGACTTGGCCTTCCCAATTTAAATGTGATGTTTTATTTGTATGCCAGGGAAAATTGTACAACGATGGCAGGTGTCCTCACTCAGGAGCATGTAGGCAAGCTTTGCCCTGTTGCTTTTTTCTCAAAGGTGGTACCGGTACCAGTTCAGGGCATGCCCGCATGTTTCAGAGCTTTAGCATCTTGTGCTATGGTGGTTGAGATGGCTGCAACTTTCACTTTGGCCCATGATACTACCTTGTATACTACTCATAATGTGTCCACATTACTGAGGAATATGCATACGCAACAAATGTCCGCCCAAAGGTTGAGCAGCTATGAGGTGATACTGTTGTCAAATCCAAAATTGCATATTAAATATGCTTCCCCTAATGCAGGCCCAGCTCCAATTTTAAATGCCCTGCTAGGATTGAAAGGAGAGCAGGATGAGGTGGTGCCACAACATGACTGCACCAACCTCATTCACCAAGACACATCTCCCAGACCTGACTTATCCCCTACTGCTTTGCCAAATGTGCAAAATGTGTATGTGGATGGATCTTGTTCTAGGCCGAATGATCACACATATCATACAGGATATGCGGTTGTGTAACTTCCAGATGTCATACTTGAGGCCAAACCTATCCCATATCAATCAGCACAAGCTGCAGAATTGATTGCACTCACCAGGGCATGCCAAATGTTTGAAGGTCAAGATGTGAACATTTACACTGACTCCAAATATGGGTATGGCGTGGTATATGACTTTGG
This sequence comes from Aquarana catesbeiana, assembly GCF_042186555.1. Taxonomy (NCBI): domain Eukaryota; kingdom Metazoa; phylum Chordata; class Amphibia; order Anura; family Ranidae; genus Aquarana; species Aquarana catesbeiana. The sequence continues at coordinate 233,661,427 of NC_133328.1, forward strand.
TGTCATATGGAGTAGGCGGGGTTTCATTGCAGCCGATGGAAAAAGCATCTCCCATTCCTCTCTAGTAGTGTCATTGTTAAAAGCCATTCAGTTGCCTAGAACTCTTGCCATAATACATTGCAGAGCACATACAGGCCAACAAACAGAGGTAGCTAGAGGAAATGCCCTAGCTGACTCAGCAGCTAGACAAGTAGCTATCTCTCAACCTGCTCAAATCCAAATGCCAATGTTAGAGCCTGAATTACCTTGTTTTGACCATGTACTGTCTGACCTACAAGATTATGCCTCAGAAGTCGACATGAGAGATTGGGAAAAAGTAGGTGCACAAATAGATCCAAAAACAGGATTTTTGTGCAAAGAGGGGAAGGTATGTATACCAATGGCAAGTGCATCACTTTTTATTGCCCAGTATCATGGAATAGGTCACAGAGGGTGGAAGGCAACTTGTGAATTATTGGGCAAGGATTTTTACATTTCAGGTCTCCCCTGGTTGACAAGGGATTATGTGTCCAGGTGTATTACTTGCATTAGGAACAACCCAAACATCCCAAACAAAGCGAAACATGAACATTTGATATATCACAGTACACCTTTCACCCAACTCCAAGTTGATTTCACACACATGCCCAAGTTAGGAAAAAGACAGGAATATCTTTTGGTAATTGTGGACATGTTCTCAAGATGGGTCGAACTTTTTGTAACTTCAAAGGAAGACGCACAAACAGTAGTGAAAATCCTCACACAGGAAATTATTCCTCGATGGGGATGCCCACTTCCAATAAACTCAGACAGAGGTCCTGCATTCACCTCAAAAGTATGTCAGGACTTGGTACATTCGCTCCAAATAGAATGGAAGTTTCACATTCCATATCATCCCCAAAGTTCAGGGATAGTGGAAAGGGTAAATAGGGCCGTGAAAGATAAAATAAGGAAAGCCACAGGAGGAACTTTTGTCCATTGGAAGAAGGTTCTCCCAGCTGTTTTGGCTAAAATAAGAAGTACTTCTTACAAAACTACAGGCTACTCTCCTTTTGAAGTGCTGATGGGTCATCCCTTTCCCACTCCCTGGGCCAGAGCACCTCTTATGATAGAGCAGGGGGATTTGGATTTGGTACAGTCAGAGTATGTGAGGAAACTAATCAAAACTTTGGATACAGTTGAGAGAAATATTGCTCGTACCTCTCCTTTTTCTTCACAGGAACCTACCCATCCTTTTAAAGTAGGAGACACGGTGGTGGTCCAGCAGTTAAATAGAAGCAAGAAGCGGGAATATCCTTTTGGACCTCCTACTACGGTGATTGCAGTGACTAGAACGACTATCCTGGTGGAAAATTGCCAATCCTGGATCCATGCCAGCCGAGTGAAAAAGGTTGCCCAAAGCCCCAAGAGCAGGAAGGAAATCCTAAACACAGGAGGCCCTCAAGCAGAAGTCCAAGCAGACGAAGGAGGAGTTCCTGGAGAAGCAGGTCCGGCCAGAGAAGATGACCTCGCTTTTTTCACCACAGACTTCTGGCAAGGCATTTTGCCTCCTGTTCTTGATCACCCTGATAGTGTCCCTGCCCACTTGGATCATCACTAACTGTATCTACCACCCTGAAGATTTGGGTGCCATTAAAAGTATTTGTGGGAACACACATACACAGCAGAACGTTACAGTGATGCAAGTTAGAAATAAGAGAGACATTGAAGATAATTTTGCTGATAAAATGCTTTTGCTAAAATTTAAATATGCTTATGCTCAGAAATCAGGATTTCAGAAATGTTGGATCTCTAGCAAACTGCACTCTAGCACCGTTAGGATACTCTTAATGGCTATACCTTTGACTATTACTCCCCTTTTGAGAGGAAAGATGTCAGCAGAAGGACTAATGACACCATTTCCTTTCACATCATCAATAGAAGTCATAATCCTACCTGGTGTTTTAATTTAGGAAATTCTACTAGAAATGCTCATACCTGTAGTCAATCGGTTTTGAACATTTCTAATTGCTATGCCCCTAGTGGGAAGTCTTGCTCTTTATATCAAATACACCACGATAAGGTCAGAGTACCAGCTGAACTAAAAAAAACTCTTGCCTCTAAAAATTATAGTAGTAAACCTGTACAACATTTGTTTCAGGTTCTGGCAATAGTTACAGCAGTAGATCAAGAGACTGCTGTGAATATGCTCTTCTCGTTTGGTAACCACACTTTGTTGTTGTTTCCACACATGTTTGTTGTGGAAAGCCTTGTTATCCCCGGATTCCACAAGAGGCCCAAGGCTGGAGTTACCTGGCCTCACTGGTGCCCATAATGGGGGTTGTAGGTGATAGTGATGGGATTCATTTACTTGAAGCTAGCATACACCCAAGGTATCCATTAAAACATCGTAATAAGTGAGAGTTATTCCTTGAAAAGGATATGGCCTGGGCATGGTTCCCTTCCTGGACAGGATGGGGAATAGATTTGATGAAAAGGTTAAATAATTACTCAGGAATTATTGATGAGATGATGGAAAAGAACTCTGATGACATTTCTAAACTTAATGTTGAAACTAGGGCTATTAGAAAACAACTAGAATTGCATGACTTAGCCATTGAAAGCATGAGTTCAGCCCTTACAGGATTATGTGAAATGACTGAAGACTATGAATGTTGTATTTGGGTACACAATACTAGTATAGAGGTACCAGATTATTATGATGTGATAGCACAACATAGGAAAGAGATGGCCAAGCTACAACAAGAGGCTCGCAACATAGCCCAGACCTAGAGTCCTTTTGGAAATGTTGGTTTTGGATTTGGCGTGATATTCTCTTGGATAAGGGATATTGCCATAATTTTAATCATGATTGTGCTCTATTTCCTTTTCCTTTATCTTGTGTATAAGCTTATTATGTGCCTTATTAATAGAGCCACTCGCATTTCAGATCCCTCATCTCCCAATAAAACTTATCTCAGTATATATCATCAGAAGCAGGCTGAGAATACCTCCATGATAAGGAAGTGAGATCATACATTTATGATCAAAGAGGGGATTGAAGGGATATTTTAGCTTGCTGTCCACCATTTTAGCTATACACCCCTGTAAAAATGTGTATCTATTTTAGAATAATATGTATATGTTACGTCTATGAGAAGTTAAGTTTCAATTTCTTATAAATGGTTTGATTTCTCTAAAATGACATGTAAGTCCATTCATTTTCCTGTTGTTAGTTTCTATATGAGTTATTAATATTCTATCTTTGCTTGTTTTAAAACATCTTGTATGTCTGTATCTTTACCATATATTAATGAAAGGGTTGGACTTTTGTTGTGATGTTATTCTCATTATATGAGTGGAAACACGGAAATAAACTGGCAGACTATTTTGAGAACTGCATGTATTGACTGTGTGTCATAACTTCTTATCAAAGTGGTCTCCAGGCCTGATTGGGTTTGAAGGAACACTCTAGGCAGGATATCATACGAGGGTTCATTTGCTCCTAAAACATCAGTACACCCCATCAGGGAATCTGGGTGACATGCTAATTAAGTTGGAATTTACCAGACAGCCAGACTCCACCTGGCTAGCAGAATATCCACGCAGTTGAGGCATGTTTTCATGCAATAAATGTCAGATTTGCCTACTGGTGCACAGAACGTCCACTTTTTTGGATGCTCTAGGTAAAGAAAGTTATGAAATACAAGACTTAATAAACTGCTCTACGTCCCGCGTTATCTATATGATAACTTGCCCTTTCCCCAAAATTTATGTAGGCAAAACTAAGAGATCGCTTAAAATATGAATAGGGGAACAGTTACGGGAAATTAATGATAAAGGAAAAATTCAAACATTTTGCTCTACACCACGGTGGAAGCTCTGCAGGGATGCAGGTGAAAGGCATTTATGCTTTGAAGCTGCCCAGCCGGACATGGCGACTTCGATCATGTGCTCCTGCAAAAAGAGAAGTGGTGGGTTTACCGTTTGAAGTCCCTCGTTCCGGTCGGTTTAAACACTGAATTAAATTTACAAGTGTTCCCCTTCCTTATTTCCATAGGGATGTCAAGGAATAGCACCCAGCTACCTTTATTAAATAATAAATTTACTCAGTTCACTTCTATGTTAATCAGTGTCATCTGTTTAACCTTTTGATTGTTCCCCCGATCGACCACAAAAAACGTTACTGTTTGTCTACTTTTGGTGGTTTGGTTTTCTGAAAATTCCTCTCTTCCCTCCCTACTTAATTGTGTGACCTTGCCTCATTCCCCAATTCTTTCCCTGCTATTGCAGTGTTTCACATTACCCGCCACAACCCACACACATCACGCTTTAGAAATACAAAAGTTTCCCTGGAAGTGATGTGGAATTGACTCACTAATAGTTAATCGATTGAATTGTGTTATCCAATACATGCATTTGCTAAAAAATCTGAATTCCGTAAAGTAACCATTATACAGAACGAGACACTATCCCTTGTAAATTCCAATATCTGATTGGCCGTGACCACGCAAGAACACCGTAATAAAAAGGGAGTGTGGTCTGTACCCCAATCAATGTCCGAGATGAAGCTACGCTACTAGCCCAGCGAAACGCGTTGATGTCATCAACAGCACCGTCACGTCCAAAGACGCTATGGGAGCTGGACACTCGGGAGAGATCGAATGCTTATTTTCGTAGGCACTTACAGCGGTACACACACGAGCACCGTTGGCGGAGCTAGGAGGCGGCGGAGCTGAGAGCTGGTTGCATTGCTAGTGATGTTACAGCATGCCTGCTGAAGCTGAACGTGAATCCCCACAGCTCAAAAGCTAACCTAATTACTCTTCTAACTGCACAGACATGGATCTTTGGAACTGACTTCTTCACAACAGGGTGGTAATGTACAGATTCAATTTTTATTATACCAACATAAAGGACTGTATTGCTAGCCCGCTCCCTGATTCATAGGTCCCTTAGTTACCTATTCCAGTACTGCAGTAACATAATTGCCTACATAAGGGTAAGGATATCTATAGTCAGCAATTAACAAGTGATCTAATATATGCAATCAATGCTGTTATGAATTATATTTATGTGTTGTCTGCTGTCTGTGGAATTTAAGGAAGATTTAATCTCCAGACTATGAGTTAATCCACCACCTGTGAGGACTAGACCAAACCTTGCCACCTGTACTCTATAGACTGCCTGACCTATGTGGGACTATCTTTGCAGTCCCTGGCTTTTCTACACAGTTACTAAGAGTACTCGCATGAAAACATTTCTTTGATACCGGCCTGGTACCCCTACTCTACAGTCTCTTTCCCCATTACCTCTCCCATCTATCCTGTCTCCCTTCTATTTTGTGTTGATCAGTGCCAGCTATCACCAAAAATTCTGAGAATTAAGTGATCCATTATGATCCTCTCAGGATATTACTTAGATACTATTATACTATAATTAGATACTAGATCACTGACCACCACAAAGCGTCCGGACAGTGTTCAGCGTTGTCTTGTATTTTATGTGTGTTGTCTTGTTTGTTCAAAATTGATATATGGTTACTTGTCCAATACCATACTGTGATTAATTGTTTTTATGGAAAAACTTTTTATGGACTAACTTAAAAAGATGATGTGATTACATTTTAATCAATAAATTTGATATTTTTGATATAATTAATTTTGATAAATTTTTGTTGCTAATAGTAAACTTCTTTTATCACCCGGCCTTTCCCAACTGGGCAATTTCCCCTCTCTTGTTTCATTATTTGTTAGCAAGTACTGGACATTTATGTCCACTCATTTGCTTGAAAAATTCAAGTCACACAAAGTTTCTTGACTTTTCTCTTTATTTGGCCCTTATGGCCTGTTTTTTTTTGTTGTACATTTACTGGAAGGTCTCGTTTACCCTCTATAAAAATGTTTCTCTCCAAGTGGAATATTGCAGTTTTCATGTTATGCATAATGATTGTGCAAGCAGTTGTATTGGTATTATATTCCACGCTACAATATAATTCAGACCCTAGTTGTAGTGGAGATGCCTGTAGGTTTTACATTGATCACCGATATCCTTTTAATTTTTTCTCTCTATACCCAGTGGCTTATTATTCATTTTGTCACTATAAGAGATTGGGAGTAGGGATGGGCGAACGGTTCGGCCCGAGCATAAGTTTGGGCCGAACTTTGGTTGTTCGGCGAACACCGAACATTATGCGGTGTTTGCGGCAAATTCAAAAGCCGCATAACACCGTTAAAGTCTATGGAACATTAACATGAATAACCAAAAGTGCTCATTTTAAAGGCTTATATGCAAGTTATTGTCATAAAAAGTGTTTGGGGACATGTATCAATGCAAAAAAAAGTTAAAAACTGTTTTTTTTGCTAGAATATTATACATTTTTTTATAACACCCTAGAGAATAACATTGTGGTTATTGCAATACTTTCACATCGTATTTGCGCAGCGGTCTTACACGCGCACTTTTTTTGGAAAAAATAGTTTTTTTAATTAAAAAATAAGACAACAGTAAAGTTAGCCCAGTTTTATTTATATTGTGAAAGATAATGCTACACTGAGTAAATTGATACCCAACATGTCACGCCTCAAAATTGCGCCCGCTCGTGGAATGGCGACAAACTTTTATCTCCATAGGCGATGTTTAAAAAATCCTACAGGTTGCATGTTTTGAGTTATAGAGGTCTAGGGCTAGAATTATTGCTCTTGCTCTACCGATCATGACGATACCTCACATGTGTGGTTTGAACACCGTTTTCATATGCAGGCGCTACTTACGTATGCGTTTGCTTCTGCACGTGAGCTCAGAGGGACGGGGAGCGTTTAAAAATTTTTTTTTTCTTATTTATTTTATCTTTTATTTTTTATTTTTACACTGTTTAAAAAAAAAATTGTGTCACTTTTATTCCTATTACAAGGAATGTAAACATCCCTTGTAATAGAAAAAAAGTATGACAGGAACTCTTAAATATGAGATCTGGGGTCAAAAAGACCTCAAATTTACACTAAAATGCAATTAAAAAAAATTGCCATTTAAAAAAATTATTTAAAAAAATGGCCCTTTAAGAGCTATGGGAGGCTCCTGCCTAGTAACGCTTCTTCTTGGTGACAGCTGTTATATAGCTGAGAGCGGGGCCACTCAGTGATGTAAACGGGTGACCCCACCTTCCTCTGATGTCACAAGGTTCCCCTTAATATTCATACCAGACCCAAAGGGTCTGGTAATGGACCCTAATGGACTGTAATATAGTATAATGTATAATAGGCGTCATACTGTCACCAGTGTATCTTATGGACAGAAAGCATAAGTTGATAAAACATACATATGAACACTTGTATCACAGTTGTATATATATACAATTTTTTCTTGACTATATTCCATTGTTTAAAGGTAAGATTGCCATAATTGGCATTAAATAGAACCACATAGAAGATTCAAAATGAGAATACATTACTATGTGTCATGTAATATTTCATAAATCCATTTCTGCAGTCCCTTGCTTGGTACTTAGGCACTGTAAATGAAACGCAAAATTAAAAACATATATGTCATTGTAAGGTAAAAACCAGTGCAGGACAAGCAAATGAGAGGACAGAATATGTAGAGAACAAACATGATTGTATGGAGATTGAATACACGAGTGTTTTAGAGAAAGGGTCTAAAACTCATCACATCGTTTAAGCCCGAATATGTAGTAGCCTGCAGGCTATGTATCCATTGGGTCTCTCTTTGGAGGACCCTTTGGTCAAAGTTTCCTCCTCTGGGATCTTCGTGGACACAATTGAGAGCAGCAAATTTAAAAACCATGGGGTTATATTTGTTTTTGAAGGCTATATGGTAGCCCATAGTCATATTGAGAAGGCCACTAGTGGTATAATAAACATGGTCCTTAATCCTCCTCCAGAATGGCCTAATGGTCTTGCCACCATAAAAAGCTCTGCATTGGCAGAGAATAAAATAGATCACTCCTTTGGTTTGGCAAGTAATGTGATGACGAAGAACATGGGTTCGGCCATTTGGAAGGGGGACAGAGGGGCCCACTAGTAAAAGATCACAAAAGTCACACATGTCACAGCGAAAAAGACCTGGTAGGGTTTGAGTTTTATCTTCTGTTCTATGATAGTGGCTCTGTACTAAACGATCCCTAACAGATCTTGAGCATCTGTGTCAGGTCACCTAGAGGCTGGGTGACAGATGCACACCGTTGGGATCAGGAGTGCACCGCAAGGTAGTGGACCCTATGGCTGACTGCTGCGGACTGAACCCTGGGAGGTCCAGGAAGCAGGTTTACTGGATCACTGACACAGATCCCACTGGGAGCTAGAGCATAGATTCCCCAGGGCCAGTCTAAGAGCCAGCAGGTGTTCACCAGAGCCTTTAATGGTAAGGATGGACTGCGCTACAGTCTGACTCCAGGTCGTGGCCCCCAGGGTCTCACAGCTCACGCTCACGGTAGACTACAGGAAAAGAGGAAGGAGGCAGCAGGCTGGAACAACAAGCAAAGTAAGGGACAAGCCAAGGTCAGGGCCACAAGCAGACAAGGACAACAGAGTACACGCCAAGGTTCAGGGTCACAGGCAAACAGGGATGGTTGGGAACACGCCAAAGGTCAGGGTCACGAGCAGACAGGAATAGTTAAGAACAGGCCAAAGTCGGTAAAAGGAATCAGATGTAGGAAACACAGCAAGTACACACAGAGGCTAACACACAATGGATGATCAGCACTGCTGGCTTGCAGTGCACAGGTTAATATAGGGTTCCCTGATAGGGCCTGGGGTGGGGCCATGCTTAGAGGAGAGGTTACAAAAGCAGTCAGCAGGTGAGGGTCAGCTGGTCTCTAGAGATGAACACATGGAGACAGGTATGCTGATTGACAAACCCTATTGCATAACCATGATAGTACCCCCCCTCTTAAGACCTCCCCCTCCCCGCCTGAGCCCAGGCTTAAAGGGAAACTCCAGATGGAACCTCCTCAATAGACGTGGAGCAAATACCTCAGATGCAGTGATCCAAGACCTCTCCTCAGGACCAAACCCTTTCCAGTGTACAAGGTACTGAAGAATGCCTTTACGGAGCCGGGAATCCAAAACTTGACTAACCTCGTACTTTACATTATCCTCAGAGGCCGGAACCGAGGTAAGGAGAGGACGAAAGGACTTATTGAGGACTAAAGGCTTTTTAGAAATGGGTAAGGGCACGAGAAGACCATCAGAAGTCTGAGCAGGGTCCCCCAGACCCTTAAAGATGTGCTGGACATCCAACACAGGACCATCAGACTGGGTAGAGGTCAGTGGATCCCTGAGGTCAGGTTGGTTAAAAGGGGACATGTCACAAGAGTTAAGCTGGATAGCCGGAACACAAACAGAATGCAGAGAGCCCTGAACAAAAATTGAAAACCCCACCTGGCCGAATGATGCAGTCTATCCAAAGGATGGATTGAGCCTCTTAAACAGGTTTGAACGGATGTAGTAGCAGTAGAGTGAGGCCAGGTTACAGAAGGTCCTGAACAAGAAGCAGGAAGCTCACTGGGCATAGGCTGGACTGGTGCAGAGGCCGAATGAACAGCATTGCCAGGTACAGCGGCCACCAGAATTGCATCGCAGGGCGTAGCGACTGTGGAACTGGTGGACGAGTCAGCCTGGGTGTGTGTCCAAGGGGGTCCAGGGACAGGCAAAGGGAAATGGCCATGCAAACTGGAGTGACTGATCGGCTCAGGTTCACAGGTAGGCTCCTCATCCAGAGTGCCACACGACCCAGAGAGTGCCTCAGCCCGACTATTGCAGGAGACATTCCAGAAATCACTATACGCAGCGGGAAGAGCAGAAGATACTGGGATGGTGGCAACACTAGGATTCTCTTTTGGGGTAACCTTGAGTAGGCAGGAGGAGGAACAGGAGGAGCCCCAAGTCAAGATCTGTCCAGCAGTCCAGTCAACATGTGGAGAATGGAGCCGTAACCAAGGAAGACCTAATATGATAGGAGACGAAGACTTAGGTAAGACAAGGAAGGATATCCACTCCTGGTGGAGTGTCCCTACCGACATCTTAACAGGGAGGGTCTGGAAGCGGATAGGGCCCCCTGGGAGAAAAGTGCCATCAATCGCCAAGACCACCAATGGCGTTGTAAGGGGCAAAAGGGTAAGTCTCATAGAAGACGCAGTTCCCCAGTCCATGAAATTGCCAGCGGCTCCGGAATCCAGATGTGCCGAGACTGAACGAGAGGAAGCGCCGACATGAAGGAACACAGAAAGAAGAAAACGAGAAGGTGAAGGTGATACTTTAGGGTCTAATACTCCACCTTCCAGATTTATTAGCCCAAGTCGTTTTTCCGGACGAAGAGAACAAGTGTCACGAAAATGACCTTTGGCCCCACAGTAGAGGCACAGGCCCAGAGTTCTGCGCCTAGCGCGTTCTTCAGGAGACAACTTGGTCCAGCCCAGCTGCATAGGTTCCTCAGCAGGCAGGGGGTGCTCCTCGGATCGAAGAGAAGGGACTGGGAGCTCAAGCTGCCTAAGGAACGGGAAGTGCTGGCGTCTTTTTTCCAGGGCCCTCTCCTGAAAGCGAATATCGATCTGGTTACACAAGGTGATGACACCATCCAGATCAGCAGGAAGGAGTCTTCCTGCTAATTCATCCTTCACTCTATCAGAGAGGCCATGTAAAAAGGTTGCAACTAGGGCCTCATTATTCCAGCTCAATTCAGCTGTGAGGATACGGAACTGAAGAGCATACTGTCCCACAGAAGCGGACTCTTGACGGAGACGTAAAAGAGCGCTAGCCACTGAGGAGACAGGACCCGGTTCCTCAAAGATATTCCAAAAAAGTTTCAAGAAATCAGACAGGGTAGAGACAACTGGATCATTCAGTTCCCACAGAGGGGCAGCCCAAGCTAGCGCCTCGCCGGACAGAAGGAATATAATAAAGGCTACTTTTGCCCAATTGGACAGGAAGTTTTGGGGCTGAAGTTCAAAATGAATCGTGCACTGGCTAAGGAACCCCCGCAAGCCTTGGAGTCCCCAGAGAAACGGGCCGGAGCTGGCAGTTGTAATGAATGTGTGGCTGCGACTGATGCATAGGTGCAGCAGCAGATAGCGGTTGAGGTTGTTGAACCGGGGGTCCTAATGAGGCCTGAACCTGTTCAAAACGGGATGCCAAATCCTGAAGGAATCGCATCACTTGGGTCTGATGCGATTCCTGGGTCTCAAGTCTGCGAACTAAGCCCTGCAATGGATCATCTGCGGGTAGCGGCACATCAGCCGGGTCCATGGCTGATCAAACTGTCAGGTAACCTAGAGGCTGGGTGACAGATGCACACCGTTGGGATCAGGAGTGCACCGCAAGGTAGTGGACCCTACGGCTGACTGCTGTGGACTGAACCCTGGGAGGTCCAGGAAGCAGGTCTACTGGATCACTGACACAGATCCCACTGGGAGCTAGAGCATAGATTCCTCAGGGTGCGGAGTCTAAGAGCCAACAGGTGTTCACCAGAGCCTTTAATGGTAAGGATGGACTGCGCTGCAGTCTGGCTCCAGGTCCCGGCCCCCAGGGTCTCACAGCTCAAGCTCACGGTAGACTACAGGAGAAGAGGAAGGAGGCAGCAGGCTGGAACAACAAGGAAAGTAAGGGAGAAGCCAAGGTCAGGGTCACAAGCAGACAAGGACAACAGAGTACACGCCAAGGTTCAGGGTCACAGGCAAACAGGGATGGTCGGGAACAAGCCAAAGGTCAGGGTCATGAGCAGACAGGAATAGTTAAGAACAGGCCAAAGTCGGTAACAGGAATCAGATGTAGGAAACACAGCAAGTACACACAGAGGCTAACACACAATGGATGATCAGCACTGCTGGCTTGCAGTGCACAGGTTAATATAGGGTTCCCTGATAGGGCCTGGGGTGGGGCCATGCTTGGAGGAGAGGTTACAAAAGCAGTCAGGTGAGGGTCAGCTGGTCTCTAGAGATGAACACATGGAGACAGGTATGCTGATCGACAAACTCTATTGCATAACCATAACAATCTGAAGGTAATTTCGGGTTTGGGTGCTATATTTTTGGTAGGGGTAGGATCTGCCTGAAGGATATGCCAATGTTTTTGAATAACTGATCGTATTTTTGATGTTGATCAGAATAAGTAGTGATAAGCCTAACTACACTGGAATTTGATTTTTTAGGACCTTGAAAAAGAATAGCATTCCTAGGTCTTGCAACAGCTTTGTTGTGGGCTTTTTTAGGAGTAGTTTTGCTGTGGCCTCTGGCCAATAGTTGCTCATACAGTTGGGCTGCCTCTTGTTTAAAATTAATGTCACTGGAGCAGTTACGTTTAAGACGTAGATATTGGTCTGTGGCTGTGGGTGTGCACTTGATGCATGCAAAATTGTGTTACCCGCAGTGGGTTTACGATATAAAGATGTATTGATCCGGCCATCAGCAGTAATGTCAATAGTGATGTCAAGATAAGCTATGCTGGTTGAACTAGATTGCATAGTGAATTTCAAATTGTAGTTATTATGGTTTAAGATAGACATAAATTGGTCAAGTGCTGCTGGTGGTCCCGCCCATAGTAACAAAATGTCATCTATGTAGCGGAACCACCACAGCACATAGGAAAAAAGATCAGAGTCCTCTTCATTGGCAAATAGATCATGTTCCCACCCCCCATGTACAGGTTCGCATAAGAGGGCACGCAACATGTGCCCATAGCAAACCTGGAGGAAGTGGGACCCGTCAAAAGAAAAGACATTCTTGGTGAGAATGTGAGAAAGTAGTTGTACCCTGTTTCCCTGAAAATAAAACCTAGTGTGACTGTCGTGATGGCTGCAATATAAGCCCTACCCCCCAAATAAGCCCTACCCCATTTCCCCGAAAATAAGCCCTACCTTGAAAATAAGACCTACAAGGACTTTAACTACAGCTTATTTGGGGGGTAGGGCTTATATTGCAGCCATCACCGACAATCACGCTAGGTCTTATTTTCGGGGAAACAGGGTACTACAAAATCATTGAGACCCATCGATTTAGGTCCCCTCTCACCGAGAAACTTAGCGACCAAACCAAGCTCATGTGGGATAGATGAGTACAGAGCCTCAACATCAATAACTACCAGTGAACAGCCAGGAGGTACAGTGAGATTGTCCAGACTTCACAAGAGGTCCGGAGTATGCTTAACATAGGAAGGTAATGTTGTGACATGTGGGCGTAAATACTCATCGACAAATGTGCTTGCCCTCTCTGTTTTAGAGCCTATACCGGAGACTATGGGGCATCCTGGTGGATTCAAAAGGTTTTTATGTATTTTGGGGGGTGAATAGAAGGTTGGGGTTCTAGGATGAGGGACTTGAATACCCTCAAATATCTCCCTGGTGATCAAGCCGTCGGCAAAGGCGGCTTGTATGGTATCGTCAAATTGTTGGTTAAATTTAGTGATGATATTTTCAGAGATTGGTTTATGCCATTGTCTGTTTTTGAGAATATCCCAGCACATATTTCTGTATTGAAGTTCATTCATCACTACCACATTGCCGTCTTTGTCCGAGGGCTTGATCACCAGGTAAGAATTGTTACTCAAATTATCAAGTGCGGCTCTCTGTGTCTTACTCAGATTTTGGTTGGCCGATTTATGGAGACACAATGACTCGATTTCTTTGGTGGTTTGGGTAAGGAAAGTCCACACGTTGGAGTTGATATGTAGAGATGGAAATTGAGTTGATTTTTTCTTAACCGCCTCACCTAGCGACTTGATATCATTCTGATACAATGTCGCTTGAACTTGGAGGCCTATGGCCTCATCTAGTTCAGGGATATTTTTGTTCTCTTAATAATTTTCAATTGATAGACTCCTGGAGAGCACATGACATAATTATAAAAGCATAGACCCATTACTCCCACCCACATGGTTATTATGCCCGTTTAGATGATATTTTCTGTACCCCGCTTCTGTTAGCTAATTCTTCCAAAGCCCCAATTAATTCATGTCCATGGTCTGATGACCAGATTGTCTCTCTTGACACATCTATCTCACATAGGCCTAGCTCCCATTCCTTTTAATTGGCATATCAATGATTCTCTGTTAACAGACCCTTCAATTACTCAACAAATATCTACACATATTGATGAATATTTTTTGCACAACAATACTGAAGATATACTTCCCACTACATTGTGGTCTGCAAATAAGGCGGTCTTAAGAGGTCACCTAATATAGCAGCTGCTAAAAAGAAATCGAGAAATCAGAAATTAAAACTTTTACAAGAGACCTTGATCATCTTTACAATAAATTAAATCAGTAAAAGGAAAACCTTGCGAGCCACAATGATATACTGCCTCAATATTAGAGAAAAAAACCAAACACCTAGCTGCCTGCGTAGAACACGTTTCATACACTGTGCACCACTATGAAGGAAAAAAAAAAATGCTGCGCTAAAAGTGTAAATATAATAATATCAATAGTGTGCAAAATTATAAATCCAAATAGGATAAAGATAAACTGAAAAAAATATAAAATATTTTAATAACGTAGTGCTCCGTGGTATTATCACCACGTACTAATACTATTGATGTGATATGATACAAGTACTCTAAAGTTGTATTATTAAATCAGTGCAAAATATGCATATAAATCAACAGATGCTACTGTGACATCAATAACAAAATATAAAAACCAACAAATGTCAGTATGCATATATAACTAAATCAATAGATACAAAGTGCCATGTGCAGTGAATCTACAGCAGTAGATATAATATGTGCAATACACAAATAAGTGCCAAGTGCCACACAATAGTGAAATATAACAATATCGAAAATATTGCTGAATGATCCGTGTTCAATAATATAGGTGTATAAAAAATGTCCATAAAAAATCCAGCATGTTACAGGTAAAAACATTTCCCACAATGGGGTACTCACAAGTTCAGGGTGCGGCAGTGCACCAACCTAACAGTAGTAGTTTGACACTCGTAACTCGGAGGCTACTATTAGGTTGGTGCACTGACGCACCCTGAACTTGTGAGTACCCCATTGTGGGGAATGTTTTTACTTAAATAAACCTTTTAAAAACGTTATTACACCATCCAGTCTTTTCTTCTCATTCTCCTATACTGTGGAACCATTACCTATGCTGTACACCTGGATTCCATTACTGAGCCGTGGGATGGCTCCAAAGCGTGTTTTGACTTAGTGTCACAGCTGAGACACATGCTCTAAGGTGAGCGGCTTTCCCTGGGGGGTCACTGGATGTACACTGGAGCATGGTTTACTGAGCACAAATTACCTGGAGCATGCTGGATTTTTTATGGACATTTTTTATACACCTATATTATTGAACGCGGATCATTCAGCAATATTTTTGATATTGTTATATTTCACTATTGTGTGGCACTTGGCACTTATTTGTATATTGCACATATTATATCTACTACTGTAGATTCACTGCACATGGCACTTTGTATCTATTGATTTAGTTATATATGCATACTGACATTTTTTGGTTTTTATATTTTGTTATTGATATCACAGTAGCATCTGTTGATTTATATACATATTTTGCACTGATTTAATAATACAACTTTAGAGTACTTGTATCATATCACATCAATAGTATTAGTACATAGTGATAATACCACGGAGCACTACGTTATTAATATATTTTATATTTTTTTTTCAGTTTATCTTTATCCTATTTGGATTTATAATTTTGCACACTATTGATATTATTATATTTACACCTTTAGTGCAGCATATTTTATTTTCCTTAATAAATTAGATCAATCTCCCCCCAGGACCTCGCTCATCAAATCCAACTCAAAAGACAGGCCTTAGACACACTTCTATCTGATGACACAGAAAGATTCTCTAGAGCTAAATTCATGCTGAACAGCAACTCTACTTCTACAATGTTTGCAAAAAAATTAAACCAGTCTTATAAACCACCTCACATGTATAAACTATGTGACCAGAGAGGCAATATGATCACCCACCCACAGGAGGTCAAATTTTTTCTGACTTTTCTACAAAAATCTTTTTCCGAGACCCAATCTGATCCCAAACCTGCTTCACTTACAGTGTCTCACAAAAGTGAGTACACCCCTCACATTTTTAAATATTTTATTATATCTTTTCATGTGACAACACTGAAGAAATTACACTTTGCTACAATGTAAAGTAATAATATATAAAGTTGACCCTGGTGGTATGGATGTGTCATTGCCATCATCCCGTATTATTATTGAAGAAACTACAGAAAACCTCTAAAGGGATTTTTAAGGCAATGAAAACTAGAGATTATAAAAATCAAAGTTTATTATAAATTGATATAAAAAATATATGTTGTGTAATAGCAAAAGAGTATAAATATTGTAATTAGAGATAGCACAAAACAAAATATTAAAAAAGTGCATTCATAAAGATGGAATAGGAAAATGATACATCACACTACCCGATACAATCACCACAGATGGGCTCCAGCCTATCCCCGCCAACACCATATAAAAAGGACGCCAAGGATGGCATACGGCGTCACTCCTTCCCTCGGTATCACCGAGGGCTCTCAGGGTGCACGGACGGTTCTGGAGGCTACAGACCGATATATCTTTGGTTACAAGTAAGTTTTTCTTTTATACTTTATCACTAGCTCTGGAAAAAGGGAAGGGGGGCCTTTTTACTTGGGAACCCCCCACCCCCTCATGCCTCCTAACCTGGTCTCTATCCATCCCTTTTACCCTGTCATACACAGACAACCTATCCTTGATGTTGGCACACCTGCATTTGGATCATAATTTTTTTATATCCAGCCATCCTGTAGTGGACTTGGACACTGTTTATTCCTAGGGAATCAGGACCTCTCACCCTAACACGGGAGCATGTAAGTAAACTGTGAGCCGCATTATGCGAGACACTTACATAACTTGTACAGCTTATAACAATATTGTTATTATTCTTTACTTAGACTGTGATACATTTCCCTGAAGAAGACATTTCTCTTTGAACTGAGCATGTTGAAACGCATTGGAATTTCACTACTCGACACCACGGTTTCCCATCTGTGGTGATTGTATCGAGCAGTGTGATGTATCATTTTCCTAGTCCATCTTTATGAATGCACTTTTTTAATATTTTGTTATGTGCTATCTCTAATTACAATATTTATACTCTTTTGCTATTACACAACATATATTTTTTATATCAATTTATAATAAACTTTGATTTTTATAATCTCTAGTTTTCATTGCCTTAAAAATCCCTTTAGAGGTTTTCCGTAATTTCTACAATGTAAAGTAGTGAGAGTACAGCTTGTATAACAGTGTAAATTTGCTGTCCCCTCAAAATAACTCAACACACAAACATTAATGTCTAAACCGCTAGCAACAAAAGTGAGTACACCCCTAAGTGAAAATGTCCAAATTGGGTCCAAACTGTCAATATTTTGTGTGGCCACCATTATTTTCCAGCACTGTCTTAACCCTCTTAGGCATGAATTTCACCAAAGCTTCACAGGTTGCCACTGGAGAGCTCTTCCACTCCTCCATGATGACATAACGGAGCTGGTGGATGTTAGAGATCTTGCACTCCTCCACCTTCCGTTTGAGGATGCCCCACAGATGCTCAATATGGTTTAGATCTGGAGACATGCTTGGCCAGTCCATCACCTTTACCCTCAGCTTCTTTAGCAAGGCAGTGGTTGTCTTGGAGGTGTGTTTGGGGTCGTTATTATGATGGAGTACTGCTCTGCGGCCAAGGTTCCGAAGGGAGGGGATCATGCTCTGCTTCAGTATGTCACAGTACATGTTGGCAGTCATGGTTCCCTCAATGAACTGTAGCTCCCCAGTGCTGGCAGTACTCATGCAGCCCCAGACCATGACACTCCCGCCACCATGCTTGATTGTAGGCAAGACACACTTGTCTTTGTACTCCTCACCTGGTTGCCGCCACACACACTTGACACAATCTGAACCAAATAACTTTATCTTGGTCTCATCAGACCACAGGACATGGTTCCAGTAATCCATGTCCTTTGTCTGTTTATCTTCAGCAAACTGCAGGCTTTCTTGTGCATCATCTTTAGAAGAGGCTTCCTTCTGGGACAACAGCCATGCAAACCAATTTGATGAAGTGGGTGGCGTATGGTCTGAGCACTGACAGGCTGACCCCCTACCCCTTCAACCTCTGCAACAATGCTGGCAGCACTCATACATCTTTTTCCCAAAGACAACCTCTGGATATGACACTGAGCATGTGCACTCAACTTCTTAGGTCGACCATGGTGAGGCCTGTTCTGAGTGGAACTTGTCCTGTTAAACTGCTGTATGGTCTTGGCTACTGTGCTGCATCTCAGTTTCAGGGTCTTGGAAATCTTCTTATAGCTTAGGCCATCTTTATCTAGAGCAACAATTATTTTTTTCAGATCCTCAGTGAGTTCTTTGCCATGAGGTGCCATATTGAACTTCCAGTGACCAGTATGAGAGAGTGAGAGCGATAACACAAACTTTAACACACTTGTTCCCCATTCACACCTGAGACCTTGTAACACTAATGAGTCACATGAATCCGGGAAGGGAAAATGGCTAATTGGGCCCAATTTGGACATTTTCACTTGGGATGTACTCACTTTTTTGCCAGCGGTTTAGACATAATGGCTGTGTGTTGAGTTATTTTGAGGGGACAGCAAATTTACACTGTTATTAGACATGTGCACACTGAAATATTTTGTTTCGGAATTTCGTTTTCGTCCGAAATATAAATTTATTTAGTTACTCCCGAAATTCATTTTTCTTTATTTCGTTTTTCGTTAAAAACTTGCATTCGTCCGAAAATCGAAATTAATTAAGGTCGAATCGGTCATTAAAGGCTTATGGTGTCTGTCGAATGTTCAAAGTAGATTCGACGGAGCAGCTAAACTGTACGACGTCGCAATCGTACATTCCGGTCGAATATTCTGGGATGCATTTGACCGGAAATGTTCGATAGCAGCATCGTACAGTTTGTTTAGCTGCTCTGTCGAATCTTCTAACTTTTGACAGACACCATAAGCCACATTTACGTTTGCATGTTTTCGTTTCTGTGTCGAATCTTCATCGTTCATGCTCATTGCATTGGTCTACTCTGCCCCAGCAGTCAGCCAACCAAACTTTCACATTCGTTTCTCAATCGGAAGTGCGGAAGTGCGGCCGCAAAATCCGACGCTGTGTGTCTTAGAGAGATAATGGCAATGGCAGCACCAGCAGCAACCCATTCCAGCACTAGCAGCATGGAGGAGGCTGTTCCTGGGCCTTCTAAGGCAGCATCCAAAAATGGGCGCAGGAGGGGGACACAAGCTGCATCCAGCAGGAAGCGTAACCTAATGTGGACTCATATTGAGTCCCAGGTCCTGGTAAGGGAAACGCTTCCTTGCTGGATGCAGCTGTGTGGCCCCCGCTCCAGGGAAACCACTACGGAGTGGAAGCGAGAAAAGTGGGAGGAGATTTCCAGGAAGGTGGAGGAGACATATCGCCATCGGCGTGACCCGACTGCCTGTCGCAAAAAATTCAGCGACATAAAACGGTAAGTAACGTGTCTGATTATTTTTTTTTTTTACATTTTAACCACTTCAGCCCCGGAGGTATGGCTGCCAAATGACCATGCCACTTTGTGCGATTCGGCACTGCGACGCTTTAACTGACAATTGCGCGTTCGTGTGACGTTGCTCCCAAACAAAATTGATGTCCTTTTTTTCCCACAAATAGAGCTTTCTTTTGGTGGTATTTGATCACCTCTGCGGTTTTTATTTGCTTTTTGCTATATAAGTATCCCCAACAAATATATAAAAAACAAATTTTTTCCTCAGTTTAGGCCGATATGTATTCTTCTACATATTTTTGGTAACAAAAATTGCAATAGGCGTTTATTGATTGGTTTGTGCAAAAGTTATAGCGTCTACAAAATAGGGATAGTTTTATGGCATTTTTATTAACAATTTTTTTTACTAGTAATGGCGGCGATCAGCGATTTTTATTGTGACTGCGACATTATGGCGGACACATCGGACACTTTTGATGCCATTTCGGGACCATTGTCATTTATACAATGATAAAAGCTCCAAAAAATGCACTGATTTTACACACACACATATAAACATATGTTATTGCTATCACAATTTGATGTCAGTAAAGTTAGGTGAATTTTTTTTTTAAAAAGGAATAAATAATTTTCAATTTATCCTCCCTCCTGTGAAAAAACAAATTTGCGCATAGGTGTGCCTAGCCTACACATAGTTTGCAGTTGCACATGTTATATATTATCGCCACAATCATTTTAAGAGGAATATTTCCATGCCGTTATTTGTTCTTAGTTAGTTATCACTAAACTGAGCAGTAAGTGCTTTTAAGTTCCACTTGACCTGACCACCTGTAGGTTGCGCCCCCTTTCTGACCAGGCCATATTTTGCTATTTAGCGCATTGCAGCTTTAAACTGCACGCTCCTGTGATGTATTACCCAAATGAAATTTATGCTCTTCTCCCGCCATATATAGAGCTTTTATTGGTGGCATTAGATCACCGCTGGGTTTTACATTTTTTGTTATTGAAAAATAAAAAAGTTATATATATATATATATATATATATATATATATATATATATATATATATATATATATGTATATATATAAAAAAGTGTTACGGTGGCTGGACTTAACCAGCTTGCGGACCCGCCATATTTTTAGTTACTATGGGGGGGGGTCCACATCTGCAAGTGGGTTAATGCTTTGCAAAAGAAACAAGGAAGGAAATTTTACACTATACACAGTTCACACAAGCGCGTAATAGAAAGGTGGACTGGAGTGGACACAATGGACATTTACTCGGCACAATCCCTATCCTGCCTTTTATTATTTATTGTGCACCAAAAAAGCATAGGTTTTTCTTACAATAAATTTGGTTAATAAATAAATGTGCAAACCTTGTGCTACATGAAAAAATGTGCCTAATCCAAAAATTCCATTTGCATTGTTTCATTCTACGGGTTCATTCTACATGTGTTTCATGTGTTGATGTCATTTTCAGATTACAATTGTAGTTTAATTGTGGAACCCGTTTCTCTTCTCTTTTTGTTTTGCAGTTTCATAGCGCGTAAACGCAGGCAGTCGGGGTGCAGAGGAAAGCAGGTATCTCTCCTCCTTCATGAGAAGGAGCTCTTAGCAGCTGTAGGGGAGGATGAGATAAAAAAACTGCTTGCTCATCAGGGTTGGTGTCAGCATTGCATTGTGTGTAGGAAATTTTTTTTGTCAACCATGCGACGCGACATAGTCATTTACCATGATGTGTTTGATTTTATTTAAAGATCGTCTCCAGGCCCAGCGCCGCCGGAGGCAGAGGGCAGAGGAGCAGGAGTCCTCCACGTCATCATGCAGTAAGTACTGTAGTAGTGACACTAATACAGTGGTTCCTTTTCCATTTGTCCAGCCTTCCATTGTTGATTCCAGCGTCATTGTTTCTCGCTCATGTAGTGACAGGTAGAGCCTCTGCGACGCTCTGTCAGGTAACGCAAGCGATTGCGTAACTTACGTAATTTGACAGAACGTGGCCGCTCTGAACTGAGGTGCCTGATCAGTGGCAGTGCACCTAGCACTCGCCGGCGCTGCTGGAACCAGGACAGGTAAGTGCCTCGTATTTGTTTTTTTTTTAAATGATTTTTTCTAAATGGTGAATGCATGTCCCTGCCTTGTAGATAAACATTAGTGACCTGCCCTGTATTGCCATGCTAATGGATAATTAATTTTATCTATTTACACTACAGTATATTTATTTACGTTTATTAATGTTCATCATTTCTCCTTTATAAATAGGTGTCATCCAGTCAGAGGGGGAGACTGAGGAGGAGGCTGAGGCAGCAACGCCCACATGTAAGTTAGTATAATCTTGCTGGTATCTGCTGAGTGATCATACATGTTTCAATGTTCTTGTACTAATGTGTGAGATTGTTGTACACTGCAGATTGTAATGTTCTTTTCTATCATTACTCAACAGCTGCTGAGCAGGAGGTGGAGGAGACCTGCCCTGTAGAGGCTGCTGGGGATGCGGAGGAACAGCCAGATGCGGCAGATCCAGGGAGTAAGCATAACTTTTTTTGTATTTTACAGGCAAATATAGTATTTTAAATATGAAATGCTGATGGCATACCTTGTCTAGAATAGCTTGTGATTTATTCTGCAAGGCTTCGGTTTAGCTGGAACTATTAATTATATTAGTTCCCCTCTGCAGATGATTCCAGTCTTCCTGTTAGCGTGACCTGTGCTTGTTAATATTTCCCCAATGTCCCTGATCATGCCACCTTCTTGCTGCAGTTTAGATTCCCAGTCTGAGCCAATCACTGTTAATCATTATGAATAACACAGCAGGCTGGGGGGGGGGTGTCAGAAAAGGATCTCCAGCTATTGGCTGGCAGTCCCTGGACATGTTCAATCTCTGGCATGCCCCTAATGCATGCATTAACACTTTTCTCATGATGTTATACCTGTTATACCTCCTAGCCTAGACCAGGAGTGAGTAACCTACCTAGCCTAGAACAGAAGTGGGGCTTAATTTATTCAACAATCAGTGGCCTTACAAAATTATCAACTTTAAAAAATAGCCTGCTATATTTTATTAAACAACTTTTTATTAGGTCATCCCAAATGCAATGGCTTGAATGGCTTCTCTTTGGTGAGTGTAATGTTAAAAGCTGGTATAGCTGATATGTTTTTCTGCAAGTGCAACTGATCCTCCATATTTGCCAAAGTCAGTCAGTCTGGATGAGGTAGATTAGTTAGCAGTAGCACTTAGGCGTCCATTACACCTTAAGATTTTCTCCAGCCGCTCGTGCGACCAAGCGGATAAAATCTTTGGGAGATTCCCCTTTACACTGCTCGATGTGTAGAGGGGAATCCCTTTGTACTCTGGCCGGGGAGGACACTCAGCTCCACCCCGGTCAGAGTACAGTAAAGTAGTACTACACCTTCCTGCACAGCTCTGCAAACTTGGTATGATGCAGCGAATTGACACAGACACCACTATCTCCTACACACAAATTGATTAGGTGCATCTCACTAAATATCAAAAACTGGTATGGATGGAAGTGAAAACATATCAAGATGTTACAGGATTGTCTACAAGGGCTGGGAGATCGTTGCCTTTATATAATGTTAGGGTGAAGAAGCCATGTGTATGTGTATTGTATTATCTATCTATCTAATGTATTTTCTTTTCTTCACAGGTGAAGTCTTCATCCTGCAACTGCAGCCTGTGGACGAAGACCTGGACCTGCCCGCGTCTGGTTGGACTGGCTGTCCTTCTGAGTCCCCAGTGGTTTCTACAGTCCTCCACCCTTCAACATCCCCCCACCTTGCCTCCCCAGTGCATCCTTCACCTGCTCCAGAACAGGCACACATCCCCCACCCTCCAGAGCCACATGTGACGGATTATCTGCGGCGCATTGTGGAGGTCCAAAAGAGACATTTTGCAGTTACCCGGAGGCTGCGTCGATCTTTGGCCCTCCACAATCGCCGGCAGCTCCGTCACTCTGTGGCTCTGCAGAGGTACCAGCGTAGCCTCAGGAGACACCTGGAGGCTACGCAGTACCTTGGTGACCAGTTGGCTGGGATTAATATGTCCCTACAGCAACTGGTCACCAGGTTGGGGGAGAATGTACTCTATTTTTTTTTTTTTTTTTTTTGTTTTGTTTATGTTAACTGTTAAATAAAAAATTTTTGTTCAGAAATAATTGTTTTCTTGAGTTTTGCTTTACTTGTTAGATTTGTGTGATGTTTATCTAAATGAACTAGTCCATATATTGTTACTAACTTACTAGAGGCCTTATAATTGTAGTTTTTCTACATTTAACCATCAGGCTGAACTTAGAAAATTGATGAGATTTCTCTCTACACTATTTCAATGTGCAAAGGGTAATCCAATGTATTGTGTCCAGTCACGCCGTTCAGCTTTCCCTCCACCAGAATACACAGCAGATAGTTAGAGCAGGGGTTACTCTATACAGTCCTCAACAGTTCACAGGACATAGGTTGCAGGCTTGCAATCATGAGGGCAACAGTTAACCGGACAGAGGTTCACAGGCTAACGCAATTACAAGGGGCATCAGTTCAAAGGGCAGTGTCATGGTTATGCAATAGAGTTTGTCTGTCAGCATACCTGTCTCCATGTGTTCATCTCTAGAGACCAGCTGACCCTCACCTGACTGCTTTTGTAAGCTCTCCTCTAGCATGGCTCCACCCCAGCTCCTATCAGGGAACCCTATATTAACCTGTGCACTGCAAGCCAGCAGTGCTGATCAACCATTGTGTGTTAGCTTTCGTGTGTACTGGCTGTGTTTCCTACGTCTGATTCCAGTTAACCGACTTTGGCCTGTTCTCTACTATTCCTGTCTGCTCGTGACCCTGACCTTTGGCGTGTCCCTGACCATCCCTGTTTGCCTGTGACCCTGAACCTTGGCGTGTACTCGGTTGTCCTTGTCTGCTTGTGGCCTCGACCTTGGCTTGTCCCTTACTTCCTTGTTGTTCCAGCCTGCTGCCTCTTTCCTCTTCTCCTGTAGTCTACCGTGAGCATGAGATGTGAGACCCTGGGGGCTGCGACCTGGAGCCAGACTGCAGCGCAGTCCATCCTCACCACTAGAGGCTCTGGTGAACACCTACTGGCTCTTAGACTCCGCGTCCTGGAGAATCTATGCTCTAGCTCCCAGTGGGATCTGTGTTAGTGATCCAGTAGACCTGCTTCCTGAACCTCCCAGGTTTTAATCCACAGCAGTCAGTCCTAGGATCCACTACCTAGCGGTGCACTTCCGATTCCTACAGAGTGCATCTGTCACCTAGCCTCAAGGTGACCTGACAGGCAGTCATCATTTCCAGGGCTTGAGTAACATGGCAGCAGGGTAGATTACTCACTCACACTAGTGACTATGGACAATTGCAGATGGTCATGAAACAGGCGGAGGATCAGAGAGGGCCCTGGTGTCCATTTAGAGATGGTAAATGGGAGGGGTCCTGGGCATCTGGATGCAGTTCAGCAGTGACCAACTAATATATCTTGCATAGAATCACGTTTCTAACTGTATGCTTCTTTGTGCTATGTTGTGTTGGTAGCATATTCTGATCCTTGAGTTGACAGTCTCTCCATCAAGAGGAACTGTCATGCTGTTGAGGTCATCTTTAATCATTGTCTCTTATTTCCAGACCACCAAACAAAAATGGTTAAATTAGCACATGTTGCTATTTGTATTTACAAAGACAGCAACACGTGAGCAGTAGCGCCACGTCAAGGCTTCAACCCTTGCTACTGTCCATTCACACAACATTCATTCATGCAATCAAGCACACTCTAGTCACTCTACACAACATTCATTACAAAAAAGGGTGATGGAAGGAATAAAGGGAAAAATTTGGATTGCTTAAAACAATATAATTCTATTTAAATCTTGGGGTCACACCAAAGTCAAGTAGACAACTGCTATTGTGTCAAGTGGTAAGAAAATAAAAAAAATGATTTTCCTCAACATTTGGATGGTTCCTCTGAGTCTCATCTATCTTCACTGTCCATTCATACAACATTCATTCATGCAATCACGCACAATCAAGTCACTCTTGTCCCATCTATCTTCACATGGTAACAATGATTCAGGTCTCACAAATTAAGGGTAGGGTAACCCAGCTTGGGGAGGTTAAATTTGAGGAAAGTTATTTGTTCCATCAAATGGGGTGTTAGTTGTGAACGGTGTGGATTAAGGATATTCCCAGTAATAGAGAAAACTCTCTCACTTTGCACAGTGGTTGGAGGACAGGATAGTAGTTGCTGGGCAACCAGGCAAAGACCAGGCCACAAACTTTTCTTACCATCCCAATAGGTCAAAGGGTCCTCTGTAGGAAGCAAAGGTGCTTCATATAGGTAGGCCCTGACCATTTCAGAGGCACTGCTCTCCTCTCAATTACCTGCTGCTTGACCTGCATCCACCAGATTGTCAAGTGCCTCTACCCAACATGCACATGCTCCACTCTGTTGTTTTTGAGTGATGCTGCCAGGCCTTGGAATAGCAGACATGGCAGGTGAATCTTCCAAACCAGCCTCAACCGTCGTACATCTCTGTTGCTGCAAATTCCGGACCCTTTCAATCAATTTTTGTTTCCAGTAGGAGAGGCTGTTGTCTCTGAGTGCCAGTTTACCTTTGATCCTGGGATCACACAGGGAAGCCAGCATGAGTTCAGGGCTTTTGCGGACACGGTCATTTAGCCGATCTTTTAAGTTAGCTTGTAGCTTTCTGATGAAAGACGCTACATCGGCATGAAGTGGGCTGCCACAAACAGGCTCACTGTTTTCTAGGTACAATCCCATCTTATCTATGAGATAGGTAAACAAGGGTATGACCTGTCCTAGGCTGGCATTGCTCTGACTCAAGTTTTCCGTCACATTCCGAAAGGGTTTTAAGACATAAACGAGCTGCCCAATTATACACCAGTCATCACGTCCCAGTGTGGAATCAATCCCGATGCTGTGGCGGGATGATAGATTGTGGATGGCTGTCTTTTGCTCCAAAATGCGTTCCAGCATTTCCAGGGTATAGTTCCACCGGGTGCTGACATCTTGTTTCAGGCGATGTATGGGGAGCCCTGATTGTTCTTGCTCCTCCCTCAACAGTTGACTAGCCCCAACACTGCGGTGGAAATGCCCTGCAATCTTTCTACAAAGGTCCAAGATTTGAGCAATCTTGTTGGTTTTCTCCACTGGGATTGCACCCTTGACCACTAAATGCAGTATGTGTGCAGAACAGCGCACACCGACAAAAGATCCATCTTGGAGAGCTTTAACCATGTTTGAACCTCCGTCTGTCACAATGAACCCAACAGAGACATTGGTGACTGCCTGCTCTCCAAACCAATCGGCCAACATTGATCTAATTGCCCGCAATATGTTGGCAGAGCTGTGTTGGTCATCACGGACTTCTGTGTGGAGCAGGAAAGCTTGATAACCCTGCTGGTCTTGCGCTGCAGACCTGCTTCCTGATGGAGTTTGAACTCTTACACCAGCGCCACCACCAACAGGCACAGTGGCCTGCCACCAGTGTGCAGTCAAAGACAGGAAAGCGTGTTGACTGCTGGGAGCTGTCCACAAATCAGTTGTCAAATGAATTGTCTGACCCTCGGCTTTGGCCATTTTTTCCTTCAATAATCCAACGCATGAGTGGTATAGTGCTGGAATAATCTTTCTGCTGAAAGTTGTTCGTGCAGGAACAACATATCGTGGAGCAAGGGCATGCATGAGCTGTTTAAACGGCTCCCCTTCAATCATGCGAAAAGAGGCTCCTCCAACAGCAATGAATTGGCCAATGAGGCGGGTGATCTTGTTGGCCTGCTGTTTTGACATGCCCTTGGAACTAAAGCCAACAAAACTATCGAGGGTAGGCTGATGATGTCCTTGGGAGGATGAGGAGCCTGATTGGGTCTGCAGTGGAACTACTGCACGTGGGCGGGTTGTATTAATTGAACCCTCTCTATTGCCTCCTGTGCTCTGAGTAAGTGGTGTGCTTGAGGAGGTACCACCAGTACAGTCAGAGTCCGTTATGCTGCTTCCTGCGCTACCATCTTCTTTTTCTGCCTCTGCCCGCAGTAAAGTAGAGTGGTGGTAATTTTTAAGGTGTAGGTTCATACCAGCATTGGTTAAATGACCTAACTTTTTACCCCTACTTACTTGCTTCCCACACAATTTACACTTGGCAAAGAACCCGCCTTCCAATGTTTGAAAGTATTTCCAAATGTTGCTGCGGCGGGATGCAGCCCCTTGACCCTGTGGATATCTATTTAGGGCTGATATAGCTGCAGCAGGTAGCACACCAGTGGTGGAAGCTGTTGCCACTACAGTTACACTTGGTGAACTAGAACTAGTGCTGCTAATGGCAGGGGTGCTGGGGACTGGGAGGTCGGTGATATCATCACAGGATTCTTCCATAATAACAGAGGGAGAAGGGGAGTTAGCAGCAGATGAAAAAAGTGGACTGCTACCTGTCCTACTCCTCACAGAATATCCCTCTTGCACTTTCTCCAGGTCAAGCTGTAAGTCCTGTGGGCTAAGATTGTATAAAACATCCGCAGTGTTTGGGGAAAGAGGAGCATCACATTCTAAATCATCTTCTTGGGCCAATGAAGAAAAAGTCTCACACTCTGTCTCTGCTGCTGTCTCCCTCAATTGCTCCTTTGGGGAGCTGGGCAGTGGCACTGGTAGTGTGATTGGTGGTGGTGACTGTAAAGGCAACTCCACTTTCCATAAAAATATGCAGCCATGACACCTGTAGAAGTGGAAGGAGGCGCTGCACTGGCAGTGGAAGTGGCAGCAGATGTTGGTGGTCTGGCAGGAAAAGTAATATTAGAAGAACTGGGGGTGGTGGAACTAGCTTTGCTGGTGGCATTGGCGGTGACACCCACTGCTGTGGACGGCATGTTGGTGGTGGCAGAAGTGTCAGAGGCACAAGTAGCAGAGACCTTGCCACTTTTTTTACCAAGGCGTCCACCGCGACCACGACCACGACCACTACCTCTACCAGCCTTCACTTTTACATTAGAACGGTACATTTCTGAACTATACAGCAACTGCAAGTCAGAAAATGGACTGGAGTGGAGATAGGGTATATAGAATCTCAATCTATAAATCACCCCCCACCACAACACGGGCAGCCTCTGAGGCTATCACAACACTAGCAGCAACACTAGTATCACTAGTCTATCTATCAAGTTCACAACACAGATGTAGCTTGCTTCACTACTATTCTGCTGCTGTGCTTAGCTAATGCTCAAATGAAATAGTTCAGGAACTCTGATAAAGTGACAATGAATTCAAACGGACCAGCTAAGATTGACTGTTCTGAAATGAATCAGCGTGTCTGTCTCTCTCTGCTAGCAAATCGTAAGTGAAACTAAGTTGGCTGTACATGCGGTTCTAGCTATGTTACTGCCCCTCCTCTTTGGTTACAATTGACCAATAATAACCATCATCATCATTATTTTTATTTTACTTAATTTTTCTCTCTACGTCGAATATTCTCTCTCTATGTCGAATCTTCTCTCTATGTCGAATCTTTTCGAATAATCTTGGACTACTATGGTGGATAGACTATAGAGTTAAGGTTAGGCACATTCGACCACAGGTTCGATAGACACAAATTGTTATTGTTAGCGTCATGTCGAATCTCCTATCTATATCGAACTGTTGTCACAACGAAAACGAAAATAAAGCATTTGTTTATGTCGGATCTTTCGTTTTTCGGAATCTGCGCTTTCGTTATCGTTTGTTAAAACGATAACGAAAATACCTGAAATTCGGACGAAAATGCATTCGGACGAAAACGAATGCACATGTCTAACTGTTATACAAGCTGTACACTCACTACTTTACATTGTAGCAAAGTGTCATTTCTTCAGTGTTGTCACACAAAAAGATATAATAAAATATTTACAAAAATGTGAGGGGTGTACTCACATTTGTGAGATACTGTAAATGATTGGATGGACTACAACTTTCAACCCTTCCCAGCCAACAAATAGTCTCTCCTAACGAACCCTGTACAGAACTGGAAATAAGTAAAATAATGAAATTTCTTAAAACCTCCACGCCCCCTGGCCCAGATGGCTACACTACCACCTACTACAAAAAAATTGCCTCCATATTAGCACCCAGACTATCCAAATTATACAATCATATTCTACAAGGCAACCAATTCCCTGACAAGATGCTTTTGGCCAATATGCCTTTATTACCAAAACCAAAGATCACACTCTCCCACAAAATGTTTGCCCCATTTCAGTCCTCAACAACGATCTAAAAATATTTGGCAGAATATTATCGGACAGGCTTGCTAATGTGGTCACATCTCTTAAAACCTCCATGCCCCCTGGCCCAGATGGCTACACTACCACCTACTACAAAAAATTGCCTCCATATTAGCACCCAGACTATCCAAATTATACAACCATATTCTACAAGGCAACCAATTCCCTGACAAGATGCTTTTGGCCAATATGCCTTTATTACCAAAACCAAAGATCACACTCTCCCACAAAATGTTTGCCCCATTTCAATCCTCAACAAGGATCTAAAAATATTTGGCAGAATATTATCGGACAGGTTTGTGGTCACATCCTTAGTAGGGATGAGCTTCAAGTTCGAGTCAAACTCATGTTCGTCTCGAACATCGGCTGTTCGCATGTTCACCCGAACAGCGAACAATTTGGGGTGTTCGAGGCAAATTCGAAAGCCGCAGAACACCCTTTAAAAGTCTATGGGAGAAATCAAAAGTGCTAATTTTAAAGGGGTTGTAAAGGTAAATTTTTTTTTTTTTAAAAATAACAAACATGTTATACTTACCTTCACTGTGCAGCTCGTTCTGCACAGAGTGGCCCCGAACCTGGTCTTCTGGGGTCCCTCAGCGGCTGTTTCAGCTCCTCCCCGCAAGCATTAACCACCTTAATGCGAGCTCCCTCGCATGGTGGTTAGTGCTTGCGGGCGCGCTCCCGTGATACAGCCAGCGGCTATAGCCACTCACTGTATCACTCGGACCCGCCCCCCAGCGCGCCGCGTCATTGGATGTGATTGACAGCAGCGTGAGCCAATGGCTGCGCTGCTTCCAATCCATCCACTGTAGCCAATCAGCGGCCAGGGTGAGCGGAGGAATAGATGTCGGGAACGAGAAGCTGATTTTCGAGGCGTCAGGTAAGTAAAATGGGGGGCTGGGGGCGGCGGTATTGTCAGAAGTTTTTTCACCTTAATGCATAGAATGCATTAAGGTGAAAAAATGTTTACCTTTACAACCCCTTTAAAGGCTTATATGCATGGTATTGTCATAAAAAGTGTTTGGGGATCTGGGTCCTGCCCCAGGGGACATGGATCAATGCAAAAAAAAGTTTTAAAAACGGCTGTTTTTAAAGTGAAACAATAAAAGTGTAATATTCCATTAAATTTCGTACCTGGGGGTATCTATAGTATGCCTGTGAAGGGGCGCATGTTTCCCGTGTTTAGAACAGTCTGACAGCAAAATTATATTTCGGTCCGACAATACACATAACTGTTAATTGATAAAAACGGCATGGGATTTCCCCACAGGGGAACCCCGAACCAAAATAAAAAAAAAATGGCGTGGGGGTCCCCCCAAAAATCCATACCAGACCCTTATCCGAGCACACAACCTGGCAGGCCGCAGAAAAAGAGGGGGGATGAGAGAGCACCCCCCCCTCCTTAACCGTACCAGGCCACATGCCCTCAACATTGGGAGGGTGCTTTGGGGTCCCCCCCAAAGCACCTTGTCCCCATGGTGATGAGGACAAGGGCCTCATCCCCACAACCCTTGCCCAGTGGTTGTGGGGTTCTGCGGGCGGGAGGCTTATCGGAATCTGGAAGCCCCCTTTAACAAGGGGACCCCCAGATCCCGGCCGACCGTGTGAAATGGTAAGGGGGTACTTGTACCTCTACCATTTCACAAAAAAAGTGTCAAAAATGTTAAAAATGACAAGAGACAGTTTTTGACAATTCCTTTATTTAAATGCTTCTTCTTTCCATCTTCTTTCTTCTATCTTGTTTCTTCTATCTTACTTTGGTTTCTTCCTCCATCTTCTTCTTCCGCCGATCCTCTGCTTCTTGCTCTGATGTTCTTGTCCGGCATCTTCCTCCGCTGCGTCTTCTTCCCTTCCTCGTTCTCGGGCCGCTCCACATCCATGATGGGAGGCTCCTCTGTGTGACGCTTCTCTTCTTCTGACGGTTCTTAAATAACAGAGGGTGGGGCCACCCGGTAACCTCACCCCCCTCTGATGCACGGAGACTTGACGGGGACTTCCCTGTCCACCCCCTCTGACATCACGGGGAAAGCCTCGGGGAAGTCCCCGTGTGTCAGAGGGGGCAGGGCGACCGGGTGGCCCTGCCCTCCATTATTTAAGAACCGTCAGAAGACGAGAAGCATCACACAGCGGGAGCCTCCCATCATGGATGTGGAGCGGCCCAAGAACGAAGAAGGGAAGAAGACGCCGCAGAGGAAGAGGCCGGACGAAAACACTGGAGCAAAAAGCAGAGGATCGGAGGAAGAAGAAGAAGAAGATGGAGGAAGAAACCGAAGGAAGATAGAAGATAGAAGATAGAAGAAAGAAGATGGAAAGAAGAAGCACTTAAATAAAGGAATTGTCAAAAACTGTCTCTTGTCATTTTTAATATTTTTGAATTTTTTTTTGTGAAATGGTAGGGTATCCCCTTAACATTTCACACAGGGGGGGCTGGGATCTGGGGGTCCCCTTGTTAAAGGGGGCTTCCAGATTCTGATAAGCCCCCCGCCTGCAGACCCTCACAACCACTGGGCAAGGGTTGTGGGGATGAGGCCCTTGTCCTCATCAAGATGGGGACAAGGTGTTTTGGGGGGACCCCAAAGCACCCTCCCAATGTTGAGGGCACGTGGCCTGGGACAGTTGAGGAGGGGGGGAGCTCTCTCGTCCCCCCTCTTTTCCTGCGGCCTGCCAGGTTGCGTGCTTGGATAAGGGTCTGGTATGGATTTTTGGGGGACCCCATGCCATTTTAAAAAAAAAAAATTGGCGCGGGGTTCCCCTTAATATCCATACCAGACCTGAAGGGCCTGGTATGGAATTTAGGGGGACCCCCACGCCATTTTTTTTTTAAATTTTGGTTTGGGGTTCCCCTGTGGGGAAATCCCATGCCGTTTTTATCAATGAACTTTTATGTGTATTGTCGGACTGACTGTGCTGACATATATTGAGATGATGCGAGATTTGTCAGCTCTACCCCCTTCTCCTCCTCCTCCTCCTCGCCCTTCTCTGCTGAATTGTCCTATGAACCACAAATAATACTTAAGTGTTCAAGGGGCTATTTAATGAGTCAATCTAAAAGGTGCCATGCAGTACTTCATTTGGTGTGTCTAGGGGACAGGAACCACACCGGAGCAGAGATTATTACAGCTCTGCAGGGGCAGGCCCAGAGGTGGTTTATGCCACGCCAGCTCGTGCCAGGAATGGTGGTGTGCAATAATGGCACAAACCTCCTGTCTGCCCTTAGACAGGGAAAGTTGACACATGTGCCATGCCTGGCACATGTCCTAAATTTGGTGGTGCAGAGTTTCCTAAATAGGTACCCAGGGTTGGAAGAACTTCTAAAGCAGGCCAGATAAGTTTGTAGCCATTTTAGGTGGTCATACACAGACAGTGCTCGGTTGGCTGAAATTCAGCAGGAATTCCACCAACCCGGAACCAGCTGATTTGTGATATGCTCACCAGGTGGAACTCAACGTTGGCACTGCTGCAGTGGCTGCACATGCAGCAAAGGTGAGTCAATGAGTACCTGTGTGAGTATGGCACAACGATAGGCTCAGGCTGGCCTCGGCTTTTTTTCTCTACGCCAATGGCTGCTGATAAAGAACGCATGCACTGTACTGTCATCATTTGAGGAGGCCACGAGGATGGTGACTTGGTGAGCTATGACAATGCATGCATCAGTGACACAATCCACAACACTAGGCAGCCTAGAAGTCTTGCAGAGAGTCCACATCCCAAAAACACTTAATCAGCGGCATCGGCATCAGAGGCTTCATAGCTGCTGGTAATCCAAGACTGATTTATTTTGATAAATGTAAGGCAGTACACAAAGTCTGTGGACAGACGCGTCCTATTATCAGTAACAAAACCTCCAGCAGTACTGAATGCCCGTTCAGAAAGCACGCTGGATGCAGGGCAGCCCAGCAGCTCAATTGCATACTGGGCAAGTTCTGGCCATTGGTCTATTCTTATGACCCAGTAACCCAGTGGATCCTCAACTGGATAGCTCTCCATCTGTGTTTTCTCCCCTAGATAATTGTCCACTATATGATGAAGACGCTGCTGATGGGATTTGGAAGCTGACAGCCCTGGGCAGCGAAGACTAAAACAATTGTGAAGTGCATCACTTAGGCGGCCCCCTCTTGACCAACAGAAGCCTCAAAACTACATTTTCCATGACACTGTAACCTACCAGAGTCAGGAAAAGCATTAGATAAACTCATCTTTAAGATGTCCTCAAGAGATTTCATCTTCTTCACCCTCTGTGGTGACAGGATGAGTTCTGAGACTTTCCCCTTGTAACGGTGGTCAAGGAGGGTTTCCAACCAATAGTGATCCTTCTCCTGGATTTCATGTATTTTTAGGTCCTTTTGCAAGCTTTGAAGCATCAGTGAGCCCATGCACCACAAGTTTGCGGAGGCATGTGCAGCAGACTCCTCCTCAATTGTCACTGACAATTACAGTATCTGGAACTTCCTCCTCCCAGCCACATACTTCTCTCAAGGGTTCTGGGAATTGAAAACTATCTCTGAAGGTTTGACTTATGTCTCCCTCTGCTTCAATGCCTCCAAAATGGACGGCCTGGTGAACTGTCGTTGAAAGCGCTTTGTCCATAAACGGATCCCATTTATGATAAAATTGGAGTGACTTGTGATGGTTGGAGAGGATCATGTCCTATTTCTCCAACCTGAGGAGACTCAATAGGTCAGCCTTTAAGTCTTTGACAGTGGGAGGAATGGAGGATGCCCATTTCTTGAGAATTGCTCTCCTAGCTGCCATGTAGCAAGTAGTGAGCCAAGCCTTATTGTGTTGTAGAATTTTGGACTGTGACATTGGTAGGTTTTGTTTGGGGCCTTCCAGGAATCCGAACAGTAGGAGGAAAATGTTATTGTTCAGGCATAGCCCTGTAATCATTGCCACAAAGAACTCCACTTGGTTCCAGTAATGCAGGATATGGGGGCAGGACCAGACTCTGTGTAAGAGCTAAGGCTTGTGGCACCTACATAGAGGGCATTTAGCTTAATCCAGGGATTCTTTGGATGGCAGGTGAGGGATATAGGCCCGGTGTAGAATTCTGTACTGCTTTTCCCGCCAGAAATTGTTTGTTACAAAAGCACATGTGGTATTGTAGCCTGCCAGTATGGTGTTCAGTGCCTCTGGGGATTGCAGATCCTTGTTTCAAGCAGAAGAGGTAGTGGCATTGGCCGATATTTTGAAGAGAGAGTACAAGGGTTTGTAGAGGTCAGATATCTTGTGGCAGTTCCACTCTATGAAGATGTCCAGTGGTGAAGTTTTAAAGCGCAAATTCCTGGTAGGACATATACTGGCTACAAAGCTTGTTGCTTGGTGGATAAACAACACATGGTGATTGGGTAACTTGAATAAGCCCATAACATGAGATGAGGGGTGGGGTTTCCCTAAGGTTATGTCAAACAGCTGGGCAAACCGAAGTAGTTTCTATGACACCCATGCGGAGAATGTTGGCTATTGCTGCACCTGGGGAAACAGAGGGTGGCCGCAAATATGTAGGTGGTTAGTCATGAAGGGAGAAAGTCCCAGTTTTTTGCCTATCTCTCTCCAGGCCACCACTGTTTCCCATATGAGGCTGGTTGTGCTTCAGAGGAGAAGGGATCGATCTGGTTCCGCAGTGCAGAAACGTGGATAGACTTTTGAGATGCCCGTGTTGTCCAATCTAACCCCACTCTCAGCAGACAAGAAAGGTTGTAAAGTCTTATATTAGGGAAGTTAGCTCTCCCTTCAGGTTTGGGGAGGGATAGTTTCTGAATAGCTATCTATGGTTTACGGCCCCTCCACAGAAATTTGGTTATCACTTTATATCATTTTTAAAGGTCTTTGTGTTTTAGCAATAGGGAATCGTCTGGAGGGGTATAGTAGTTAAGGAAAACTCACCATCTTAAAGAGATGGCACCTGCCAAATAGTGAGAGGGGGAAGTCTGACCAGCTTTCTAGCTCCGCAATGATTTTTTAATGCAACGGAACGTCCCACACTCTGCTTGAGTGCTTTCGTCATATACCGCTTCCTCCCAGTCTGAATATAGATATCAGATATTCCAACCACTCACAAGCACGAAACAAGACGATACTTGTTTAATGCTGAACATGGACTGATTTATTTGAGATGACACACAAATATATACAGCAGGCTTACAATAAGAACTGTAACCAGAAACCTAATTAACATGAGCTAATTAACTAATCCCTTAAAGCAGCCGATGTGACTCCGTGCCCTCCGGAGCATTGTTATGATTAATCAGGATTTCACTACAGGTCAGATTTGTTGTCACCGAGCTTCACACATTAGTATAAACACAGGACACCTTCTCACAATAGCAGGAGCTAATTACAATTAACAATACAAACAGTGATCTCCCCCCTCCTCGGCCTAGTAGGCAACAAACTATAGTAGGAGTAGACTATCTGGCTCCTACCCAGTTCTAGAGGCCAATGTGATCAGCTCTCTCAACTAACATGTTGAGTTCAGAATCAAACAAACCAAGAATAGTCTTTACATATATTCTGGGAGATATTGTGGATAAATATTACTGTCCGATTTTAAGCAATCCAAGACATACCCTCCCAGCCACCCTTTTCGAATATGGCATACACAGTGTTCCCAGAGTCTGTGTGTCATGGGGGACAAGGACCTGAATCCAAAGTAACACCACCTCAAGGGTCCCCAGGCATACAGCTCACATAGCACACCATTCCCCCAAATGCCAGGGCCCATAATCAGTAGGCAAGAGGCTAGCAGTCAGTCCCCTCCAAAAGCCTCTGTCCTGGGTAAGTCTATCACAGATGGCACCTGTCAAATAGTGAGAGGGGGAAGTCTGACCAGCTTTCTAGCTCCACAATGATTTTTTGTAGAACAGAGAGGAAATTGAGTTGGTAGAGTGAGGAGGGTGTCTTGCCTATTTTTATCCCCAGGTAGGTGACATGGTTTATGGTGACTGTGAAGATTGAGTCAGTGGCCCAGAGGGGAGATCATGCATGGAAAATGCGAAGTATTTTGCCTTTGAAAAAATGTATTCTCAGACCAGAGCACGCCCGGAAGGTTGTAAATATCTCTTGAATGTGTATCATATCCAATTTGGGGTTCAGCGTAAAGATTAAAATGTCGTCTGTAAACAATGCAGTACGCAGCTCTTGAGAGCCAATTTTAACCCCATGGAGGCTACCACATCTGTCTTTAAGGGCAACTATATGTGTGGGGGAATGAGACCCTTTACACAAGCCAGAAGTTTGCCTGATTTATAGCCGTATTTGTGATAACTAAGATCAAGCATTGATTGATGCAATCTTTCCTGAGCCTCTGCCCACAGATCAAATTGGTCCCTGGCATTGCGCCACAGTTCCCTGTGTTTTTGTGACTTGTTCTGTGCTAAGTTGGCTTGAGCCAAGCGTAGGGCTTTACTTGCTTCACAGTATTTTCTGGAGACCCCTTTCTTGTAGGCTGAGGCGTAGGAAATAATCCTTCCCCGCAAAATCACTTTCCCAGTTTCCCAAAATAGATTGGGGTTGTCTTGATGCTCAGAGTTCGTGGAGAAGTACTCCTTCCAGGTGTCTCTGATAATCTGTTGTAGGGTCTTATCGTGCACTAGGTATGAGGGGAAGCACCAGATTTTAACAGAGCCCTGTGTGACTAACCCGGTCAGATTGACAGATATTGGGGCATGGTCCCAAATGGCTATATCATGGATGCAGGGGTCAGAGGCATGGTCAAGGAGGAGAGAGTTCAAAAAGATGTAGTCTATCCTAGACAACAAGTTATGGGGAGGTGAAAAGAAAGTATATTCTCTACCCTCAGGGTGTGTTAGTCTCCAGATGTCTGCTAGGTGAAGGCTATCAGTGAAATTCATTAAATTTGTGGAGGAATTTGGGATGTTTAAGGCTGTGCGACTGTTCCCAGGTGATTTATATTCTTGTGGTTCGAGAACTGAGTAGAAGTCTCCAGCTACTAGTAGGGGGAAATGGAGATGTGGAGCTAGACTGGAGGTCAGTGTTTGAAAGAAATATTGTGAGGGAGAATTTGGGGCGTAAACATTTGTTATTACCCATTCACGGGCAGACGTTTTTAGTCGTGCCGTGAGTACCCTCGCTATCTTCTTGGACTGAGATCACTTGGCAGGGTAGATTTTTGTGAACTAGGAGGAGAACACCTGCTTTGCCTTTCACTGCTGATGACCCAAGCACCTCACCTACCCAGAGTTTGCACATACGAATAAAATTGGCTAAAGTTAAATGTGTTTCCTGGAGCAGGGTTATGTCTGCTTTTAAGCATTTTAGGTGGCAAAGAACTGCTATTCGTTTGTTGGGCGAACGTAACCCTTTGACGTTCCAGGAGATAACTTTCATGAATAGTCAATGAAAGGGTGGGGGGTCTGGTTAGCATGATAAGGTGCATTAAAAGAAATAGTAGATGTTGGGATGTATATGTGACTAGGGTATCGCTAAAGAACAGGGGAGGGGGGTTTAGAATGGAGAACAAACCAGAGGTAATGTAAGTAACAAAAAATATGAGTCAGAGAGACTCTTGGCTGGATCTTTTCTGGGGCTGCGTTGTTCTTTCGGTTAAGCTAAGTGTGAAGTGGTAGAGGGTGCGGAGGTGTCCATCAGAATGTGGAGATAGGCTTGCAGATAGTGCATCACTTCCTTTGGGTGAGAGAAGGATTTGGGATCACTGGATGCTTCCGTGAAGCGGAGTATTGCTGGATAAGCCAGTGTAAACTTGATACCCTTTTAATTTAGAGCAGCACACATGGGTTGGAACGCTTTGGCTTGTGGCCATCCAATTGAAAAAATGTTGAGTTCCTGAATGATTTCAGGATGTTAAGTCTGTCAGAGTAATTGAAATATTTTACAATAACAGGTCTTGGTGTATGCCTGCCGTTTGATGGAGCCCCTAGTCGGTGAGCTCTCTCGACTATGCATGGTGCTGCGATTCCCAGGGCACCCGGGATACATGTAGCACAGATGTCGTTTAGTGACTTTAAGGTAATGGACTCCAGGAGACCAATAACCCGCAGGTTATTGCAACAAGAGCGGTTTTCCAGGTCGTCTAGCTTGTTAAGTATAAATTGCTGAGCTTGCTTTGATTGCTGTTCAGAGGTAAAGGAGTTCTGTAACTCATCTTCCAAGTCAGACATACAGTATTATAATTCAGAGAGTCTTTTGACATGGTCTTCTAGCTCCTTTCTGAGCTGTGTTATCCCTGCTACAATAGCCCTGTCCACCACTGCTGTAATGGTGGGGGATAGGAGAGCAACAGCTTGAGCCAGGCCAGCATACTGTTCCTTAGGCAGGAGTGGCAGAGAGGCTGGGTGATGAGCAGAGTCAGTGTGTGGAGCTGAAATGCCTGAGGGGGCTGCTCCATCCACCATGTTGGATGTGTGAAGAGCGGGCTGGAAGAGCTCCATTCAGGTAGCTGCGGAGGCACCGGTGGGACAGTGGGTGACAAATCTGTCCATCCACCGTGTTCCCTGGGCTAATGTGAGGGGGGAGCGAGAGCTGCTCACCGTCCGTGGGCATTATAGCCAGATTTTTAGGTTGATTACACCCAGAGCCGCCGTTCCTCACTCCCTCACATGCGGCGCCGGAACCGGAAGTGTGGGTGTTGATTTAATCTGGAACAAAATATTACAACGCACATATAAAAAATGACATTTAACTCCTGCAAGGCTATTTAAAACACCTGAACATTTTCAAAAAATATGGGGATTTAGCCACACCATATGGCTATACGGTGCTTAAGCCCACTTACTGCTTCAAAGTACCCCATCCTACGCTATTCATAGAATGAAAGATCCTGCTTCTCTGAACCATGGGAGAAATACACTAATCTATATGGGAGAAATAAAGGACTCCTCCTATATCACAGGTGGACACTAATAAGAGGTAATGGCGGGGGGTTGGGTGGAGTGCTTCATCCTAATGGATCTGGTCGGGATCCATACAGTAGACAAACAACTACTTGGGGAGCACACCCTAAAAAATGTTTCATCTGGAAGAATTTTTTTGGTGTAGGTTTCTTAGGCATAATTAACACATAAAGACCAATTTTTCTGCACCTGTTTGACAGGTGCATATCATACATTTTTGACAGAAAGGCCAATTCTTGCTTTCATCAAGAGTACCTCTACAGGGTTACAATGTGAAGGCACCTCCGACACCCAAAGACCATTTTTTTCCACACCTGTTTGAATGGTGGATATCATTTCAATTTTTAACAGCAAGGCCAATTCTTGCTTTCATCAAGAGTACCTCTATAGGGTTTGTTGGAAGTCAACATGGTTTAATATCATATTTCTGAAGTTTTACTTCCTGGTTGATACAGCCAGGTGGCCTAAGTTGGAAGTTGCAAGTTGACCCATCAGGGTGTTGATTCATGCCCCCTGACAGGGGAGTAGAGCTTGGCTCCAGACCACCTCGTGTAATAAAGATGGAAGTGCTTGATTAACATGTCTGAAAACAAAGCTTCAAAGAAAGCCACTGCTGCCAAGATGACTGAGCTAAGCAGGGTAATAACTTCTCCACAGGATGAGGGGGACCTCTGGGGGAATCTAGGATGGAAAAGGACCTGGGGGTCCTAGTAGATGATAGGCTCAGCAATGGCATGCAATGCCAAGCTGCTGCTAACAAAGCAAACAGAATATTGGCATGCATTAAAAAGGGGATTCATTCCAGAGATAAAACCGTAATTCTCCCGCTTTACAAGACTCTGGTCTGGCCTCACCTAGAGCATACTGTCCAGTTCTGGGCACCAGTCTTCAGGAAGGATGTACTGGAAATGGAGCGAGTACAAAGAAGGGCAACAAAGCTAATAAAGGGTCTGGAGGATATTAGATATGAGGAAAGGTTGTGAGCACTGAACTTATTCTCTCTGGAGAAGAGACTCTTGAGAGGGGATATGGTTTCAATATACAAATACCATACTGGTGAATCCACAATAGGGATAAAACTTTTTCGCAGAAGGGAGTTTAACAAGACTCGTAGCCACTCATTAAAATTGGAAGAAAAGAGTTTTAACTTTAAACTACATAGAGGGTTCTTTACTGTAAGAGCGGCAAGGATGTGTAATTTCCTTCCACAGGCGGTGGTCTCAGAGGGGGGCATCAATAGTTTCAAGAAACTATTAGATAAGCACCTGAACGACCGCAAGATACAGGGATATACAATGTAATACTGACATATAATCACACACATAGGTTGGACTTGATGGAATTGTGTCTTTTTTCAACCTCACCTACTATTTAACTATGTAACTATGTAACTGATGGGCTTAGTTCAAAGAATAGCTGTCATTGAGTATTTGACCAGGGTCAGATGGCAGTGATTCATTGACAAACACTGCCCCTAGTGGACAGTACAGCATGCTTCCTGGAGGATGGACAGATATTAGAAGGACTGCTTCTTATTTCTTTTGCATTGGATAGAAGGCTAGATGGGTGTTGTGTATGGTGTGTGTGTGTGGGGGGGGGAGGTTTGAATGCATTTTAAAAGTGCTCACTGAAAGGAAAAAAATATAGAAAAAGAGAAACCACTTGAGAGTTGATCCCAAAAATCCTTGCCACATCCCAAAATACAGAGATTTCAAAAAGATGCCCCAGTGATTATACGGGCAGGGGTAAAGTATACCAGGATAATTGAAAAAATAACATAGTATATAAAAAATACTAAATTTATTGAGTACAGATATACAGAAAATATATAAATAGCACACCTAATAACAAAAAAACAGGACACATAATAGATATACAGCTGCTAATTTTTAGAACACATAAATACTCCAGACATAAAGTCAAATGAGGAGTGTGATCAAGAGATCCCAACATGTTTTGGAAAAACGGGGGGGGACAACATTTTTTTTTTTATAAATATATATAAGCAATATGTAAAAACATTAAATGAGTCAATGTATATAATACAGTGATTTGTGCAGCATAGCAAAACATGGCAGTCATTAAAAGTGAATAGTACTCACGATTTTAGTGTCCTTATAAATATAGTACACAACCCTCTTCACAGGTAGGCGGGACCTCAGGTCTCAAAGGTTGCTGAGTCGCAAAATGGTGCTTGTAAAGGCCAGAGGAGTATGGCTAGACAGATGTCTGCCACACCTCCTTAGTAATAATGGAATCCTTGTATTGGAGCATACACAATTTAGTATATGTAAGAAGGCTGAGGCATATAGTGTCTCCACTGTCAAGCAGGGCACCAAGGCTCACAAGGATCACCCACAGAATATAGGGGAACACAGATCTAGCACA
Source organism: Aquarana catesbeiana (assembly GCF_042186555.1). NCBI lineage: Eukaryota > Metazoa > Chordata > Amphibia > Anura > Ranidae > Aquarana > Aquarana catesbeiana. The sequence continues at coordinate 233,703,460 of NC_133328.1, forward strand.
GAAAAAAACATTTGTGTAAAAAATTAAGTAATGAGCACATATGCGTATAAATTATAGCATATGATAGGAAACAGGGCCCTAAGAACACTGAGTTGGATATGGGGATTAGAGATAAAATGTAATAGATTATAGGTATAGATAGTGGGTTAAATTGTATAAGCTCATATAATATAACAAAAATTAGTTCATGTTTAAAAAGGTAAAAAGACAGGGATGACTGATGCATCCTAGCTTGAACTGGTCTCTATAAGCCGTTTCCTGTGTATGATAAAATATGGAGCATAGGAGAGTTCTGGCTGTGCAGCAAGTGTAAGCTGCACTTGCCAAGTATATAAGGGTAAATAGGCAGGGATGGGCCATTTAATTAACCAATCACTATCAGGTTGACTATTCCTTGGGTGTGGATAAAGGGCCCTAGGCGATCAGAGAGATCATCAGAATGATGAAATACACAGATCACCTGCACCTCAAGTGTATCAGAGGGGCGTCCCCCTAGGTGATCCCCCAGCCGATGCAGTGTCCAGCGCCACCGCGTCACTGGCACGGAGACGTCGGACGTCGACAGGGCCATGACACAACAAGTGGGCAGCATGTACTGGCAAGATGGACGAAGCTGAATGCGCATACATGGGATGGAAAGAACGTCCAAGCGGCCACGCAATGTACTGCAGCCCAAATAGGGAATTGCCCCAAGATGGGGTGAAGCATCAGGGGCCCCTATGTGCCGGGGAGTCTCGATGAGTCGCAAGCAAAGAGAACCCCAGTGTATCATGCCAAAAATATATATCAGCTAATCCAGAAATACTGTATTTAATGCAGCAAAGCAGGAAATCTAGACTCGAGGTCATCGTCTGTACATCTTGTATAATTCATAACATTTGTAAGGCTGAAAAACAGGGAAATAAAATGACAATAAAATATATATGTGAGAAACACTTCAGTTAATTTATGACAATACATCACGTTGCATTTAGATGATATATAACATATTATGGCATATCAATTAAAACAAAAGATACCCTATACAAAGATCCACGTTCATCCAGTAATTGATACAGAATCATATGATTAGAGTGGAATATAGCCAATCTGGAATGGATGAAAAAGAAACAGAGGGAAAAGGATAGAAAAAGAGATGGAAAAAGAAGTTTTAGATCTCTATCAAAGCCTCCAGAGGAGAAGCCAGGTAGAAATGGCTTCAAATTGAAGGCTTCGTTTAGGCCCAGCGGGAATGTTGCTTTCGAGTTGGATATCCACCTCAGCTCGCGTTGTAGGAGGAGCTTGTTAAAGTCCCCTCCATGAGAGCTGGGGTGTATCTGATCAAGCGATCAAGTATCAGGACAGACACTTTGGGACAAATGCCACTGTGGGCCTGTAGAACATGTCTACCCAAAGGAAAATCCCGGTCACTAGTCTGCATTGCTCTGATGTGTAGGTAGATTCTTTGCCATAGTTTTTGTATGGTTTTCCCTATACAGAAGCAATTGCAACTGCATAACAACCACTCCCTTGGTCTGACAATTAGCGAAATGTCTCAGAGAGAAGGGGCTTCCATTAGGTAAGTATATATTTTTTCTAGAATCCATGTACTTGCAGTATGTACAGGATCCGCATGGGAATATCCCAAAGACTTTACAAGGGTCCCCACTGTTGGAACCCCCGGAATTCGCTACTAACCAATAGATCACCCACAGATGTGGCCCATCTGTAGGTGACCGCAGGGGCAGGGGATATAAACAGTCCCTCTGTAGTATCTGAGGTTAAAAGGTGCCAGTATTTTTTGCAAATGTGTGTTATTTTAGCATTATCACAGGTGTTAATGATTCTTTGGCCCTCATTAGAGGGTTTGACCTTCTTTGAGAATAGTCGATCATGTCTACTGCTAGCATCTGCACGATTAAATGCCTTTTTAAGGCATTTGTGACTGTAACCTCTTTCTTTTTTTTTTCATAATCAAAGGTTTTTATTTCAGCTTAAAAAATTTTACAGTAGACATTAGCAAATAAGAAATATACATTGAACTTTCTGTTAACAATTGTCAGCGTACAGATATCTTAATTTTTAACAGAACATTAAAAAAATGTTTAAATGAATTTATGAAATTTGAATTTAGTGGCAGATTATCATGTTATACTTAATAATATAAGATATTATTTGAGAGAAAGGGGTTATGGAGAGGTAGGAGAGTGTAGTAACGAAGGAAAGAGTAAGGGAGTGGTGGGGGAGAAAAGAGAGTGTGGGAGGGGAGAGGGAGTATAGTAAGGGACGGAGCAGAATTGAAAATTTTTGCTTATCACATTTCCATAAGTGCAAGAAGATAACATATATATATATGTACTCCGGTGCAGGCTGTTGTTACATTTTTCCCATCGTATGTTAAGCATGTAAAACAGAGTATTGTCATTCTTAAGAAGTTATTCCATAATTAATTTATATTCGGCTGAGTAAGTGAACAGTAGCCATGGTTGCCATGTTTTGAAAAAGTTATCACTGTTTTCTTTTTTCATGGCTGCTATTTCTTCCATTTTGTATATGTAGTGTGTCCTGTCTATCCATTCCTTGACCTTTGGTACTCTTGTAGATTTCCAGTATAGGGGGATGAGTGTTTTAGCCGCTAGCAGTAAGTGTGTGGTAAGCAATTTTTTGTATTTATTTAATGTGCAAGGGATTAGGTTAATCAGACAAATGGCAGCGTTCAGTTCAAGTTTAGTTTCAGTGATGTGTTTGACCCATTTTCTGACTTCTTCCCAATAGGCAAGAATAGAGGGGCATTCCCACCAGATATGAAAAAAGGTACCTATGTGGTTTTTACATCGCCAACATGTGTTTGGCATTGCTGTGAACCATCTCCCAGCCCTCAGTGGTGTAATATACCATTGGGTGAGTATTTTATAGGAAATCTCCTGGTATTTGGAGCTTAGTGAGCATTTGTGCGACACAATGCATGCCTTTTCCCATTGTTTTCCAGTGATTGTAATTTCCAGGTCTCTTTCCCATTTTTCTTTGTGTGTATTGTTTGTCGGTGCATTCTTGATTAACCAAGAATATGCTAGAGACGTGGTATTGGGTACATGAGATCCTTTGAGACAAAGGCATTCTAGTTGTGTCAATGGGAAGCAGAACTGTGTTCTATGTTTACTGTTTACCAGGAAATCCTTCAGTTGCATGTAAAACCACAGGTTGGGAAGTGATTCACCCAAATCTGATTGTAGGGTTTCATATGATTTGACTTTTGAGGCAGATATACAATGTGTAGCAAGTAGGTGTTTAGTTTTTTTGATGTGTAAACCTGGGATGAAGTTAGGATTATTAGTGATGGATGTTAGTGGGCCCGGAATTGAAGCTATTTTGTGTGTTTTGGCTATTGTGTTGTGTATTATTTACAATGAGAGGGTGGTTTACACTCCTAACATTTTTAGAGTGTAGTGACCATGGATAGAAGAGTAAATGGTATGAAGCTAGGTTTTATTCTAGGGAGACCCAGTCCTTATTGTATCCATGACAGTGCCAATCTATTATTCTTTTTTTTTTTTCCATTAAAGAGTTTTATTGAAGGTCGATGAAGTTTAACAATCAAAGCTATTTTACATTTTTAATCTGAAATATGCGTTCATTACATCCAATTAGCAGTGAGTACATTGGCTATCATCTATATGAAAGTATGTTAACCACTTCAGCACCGGCCTATTGTCAAATGACGTCCACAGATGGGATCTCCCATCCTGGGTGGACGTCATATGACGGCCTCGGGTTCCCGGCTGCCTAGGGGGCGCGCGCGCGCGCCGCGTTGCTCAGGACCCAGTGCGTGTGCCCGGCGGCCGCGATGTCCGCCGGGCTCCCGCAATTACCCGTTAACCGGGCCGGACCGTGGATCTGTGTGTGTAAACACACAGATCCACGTCCTGTCAGCTCAGAGGAGACTGATCTGTGTTCCCAGAACAGAGGAACACTGATCGGTCTCCTCCCCTTGTGCGTCCCCTCCCCCTACAGTTAGAAGCATTCCCTAGGAAACACATTTAACCGCTCCCCGCCCCCTAGTGGTTAACCCCTTCACTGCCTGTCACATTTACACAGTAATCAATGCAATTTTATAGCATTGATCGCTGTATAAATGTGAATGGTCCCAAAAATGTGTCAAAAGTGTCCGATGTGTCCGCCATAATGTTGCAGTCACGAAAAAAAATCACGATCGCCGCTATTACTAGTAAAAAAAAATAAATAATAATTTTTTTAAAAAATGCCATAAATCTATCCCGTATTTTATAGACGCTATAACTTTTGCGCAAACCAATCGATATACGCTTATTGCAATTTTTTTTACCAAAAATATGTAGAAGAACACGTATCGGCTGAAACTGAGGAAAATTTTTTTTTTTTTTTTTTTAAATTGGGATATTTATTATAGCAAAAAGTTAAAAATATTGTGTTTTTTTCAAAATTTTCACTCTTCTTTTGTTTATAGCGCAAAAAATAAAAAACGCAGAGGTGATCAAATACCACCAAAGGAAAGCTCTATTTGTGGGGAAAAAAAGGACGTCAATTTTGTTTGGGTACAACATCGCACGACTGCGCAATTGTCGTTTAAAATACGACAGCGCTGAAAACTAAAAATTGGTCTGGGAAGGAAGGGGGTGCCCGGTATTGAACCGGTTAAACAGATTATAAATCATAAAAACCTACATCTGTACAGAAGGTGCACACAAAATTAGTAGCGATTAAGGTTATCTATTGCTTCAACTAGTTAGATATCTGGATCAAATTAACCATTTATACCATCTATCATACTCATCCGTTAGCTTTGAGTTCTTTGAAAAAAAACAAATTTTTATTGTTCAAAGAAAGAAGATAAATTGCAAAGAAAAAGAAAAGAGAGTAGAGAAAAAGGTAAGAGAGAAGAGCTTGTCTACGAAGTAGTGGTGTCCCTCCCCCCTTGGTCTCCATTGCACAATTTGGTTTTACATATGAGTGACGAAAGGTTCCTACACTCAGAGAGGTATTAGGTGTTCATTATTTGATCATAAGCTGGTGTAACCTTGAAATGAAGCCAGGGGGTCCATGTTTTGTGGTATCTTTCTATGTCATCTGAGGTTTGGGCCAATAAATCTTCCATACGACAGATCTCGGAGACTTTCCAGAGCCACTCCGTAACCGAAGGAGCCTGAGTACTCTTCCGGCGTAGCGGGATTAGGGCCTTGGTGGCGTTCAAAAGGTGCTTCGTTAAACATTTTTTATATCTTTTGTAAGGGAAGTTCGAGATGTGGAGTAGGCAGCATGCTGCATCCAGAGTGATTCTGGTCTCTGTTATCTGTCGTACAATATCCCTCACCCTTGTCCAGAAAGTTTCAAGAATTGGACACTGCCACCAAATATGTATGAGAGTGCCCGTCTCTCTGTTGCATCGCCAGCATCTGTCAGAGGCCTCTGGGAACCATGTTTTGAGTTTATGGAGTGTGACGTACCAGTGAGTCAGAAGTTTGTATGCCGTCACTTGTGTTTTAGTGCTGATGGAACATTTATGTGCTAACGAGCAAGACGCTAACCATTGGTTGTCAGTAATATCTTTCTGTAGAGCTCTGGACCATTCTATTCTAAATCTGTTATCAGTAGTTGTGATAGGGTTTTGAAGCCAGGAGTATGTGACGGAGGTTGTCTTGAGAAAGTCATCTCCTCTGTGGCATGCTGTCTCTAGTTGGGTCATAGATCTTTGAAAGTGTGGTAGTTTAGTCTTATCCGTAACAAAGCTATGGATTTGAAAGTATGACCATCTGGATAAATGGGGAATATCATTCTCCTCTTTCATCACTGAATAGTCTTTAACCTTGTCATTTCTAAAGCAATCTCCTGCAGTCAGTAGTTTTTGATGCATCTAAGGCTTGAAAGATTTTACCTGCCAAACCTGGAGTGAAATCTGGATTATTTTGTAGCGGAGTCAATGGGCTAAACTGTGTCGTTAAGTCATATTTTTTAATCATCATCTAGAAGGCCTTCATGGTGACCCCCGTCAGTGGGTGTTTCTTTATAGATTGATGTTGTTTTCCCCAAGGAATCCATGGAGAGAACCTAAGTCCGCCCGAGGTCAGTGACTCTTCCAACTGAACCCAATCCTTTGATTTTCCATGGCAATGCCAATCAATCACCCTAGTAAGGTGAGAGACTAGGTAATAATTGTGGAAATAGGGTAAGCCCATTCCACCCCGCTCCTTGGGTCTAGCTAGGAGGGCAAATTTGATTCTGGGTCGTCTATGTCCCCATAGAAAGCGTGTAAGAATAGATTGTAATTGCTTAAAAAAATGCAATGGGATCCCGACAGGTAATGATCTCAGCAGATACAATAGTCTCGGAAGAATGACCATTTTGAGAATGGCCGCCCTTCCGAACCAAGAAAAAAATGTAGAGTTCCAACTCTGTAAGTCCGAAGCAATGTTTCTTAGCATAGGGGGAAGTTCTTTTTCGTATGTTTTTGTCAGTCTCGAAGGTAACGATACCCCTAAGTACCTGAGTTCACCCGCTACCCAGCAGAACGAACAGTTTCCCTGAGTTCTAGCGAGTGTATCCTCTGATAATGTTATATTCATTGCCTCGGACTTAGAGTAGTTGATTTTGAGGTTAGAAATATAGCCATAATGTGTAAATTCTTCCAGTAGGTTTGGAATTGTGATATGAGGTTTGGTCAGGAAAAACAAGAGGTCATCCGCATAAGCTGCTGTCTTGTAAATTTTATTAGCTACTTCGAAGCCTGAAATGGATTTGTTCTTATTGACCTTCCTGATAAAAGGCTCTAATGATAGGATAAACAGCAACGGCGATAGGGGGCAACCTTGTCTGGTCCCATTTGATATCTTGACCTTGTCCGACAATATGCCATTGACCTTTATCCTAGCAGAAGGGTTCTGATAGAGAGCTGTAATCCAAGTCATCATATGTGTTCTCAACCCCACATGGCGACAAACCGCCAGCATGTAGTCCCAGGAAACCCAATCGAAGGCCTTCTCCGCGTCTGTAGACAGGAGAAGGCCCTCAATACCATGCGAGTGCGCTGCATGCGTCAGGAGCAATGCCTTGATAATATTATCCCTTGCCTCTCTTCCTGGCATGAAGCCCACTTGATCCTGTCCTATTAAGGAAGAGAGGAGTGGTTTTAATCTATTGGCTAGAATCTTGGTTAGTATTTTGAGATCCAAATTCAATAACGAAATGGGCCTGTAGCTTGGGCACTCTGTGGGGTCTTTACCAGCTTTATGTAACACCGTTATGTGAGCTGAAAGAAAGTCTGAGGGTATTTGCCTGGGTGAGGAAAGGGAGTTCAGCGCTCTTGCCAATGGGGCAGACAAGATGTCATTAAAGGTTTTGTAATAGGCGGATGTGTAGCCATCCGGACCCGGGCTCTTTCCTGGTTTAAGTCCTTTGATTGCCCCCTGGATTTCAGCTAGCATTATCTGGTCCTCTAGGGGGGTCATCTCTGCAACCTCTAGCCGTGGTAAACCACTGTCAGTCAGGTAGTCTTGTATGGCCTGCGTTCTGTCGGTTGGTATCGTGGGAGGTCTGTGTTGTCTTGTTAAATTGTAAAGTTTAGAATAGTAGCTATGGAATTGAGACGCAATGGCTTCTGTGGTTACCTCCAAAGTCCCATCAGGCGATCTAATGCCAGAAATTACATTATTGGAGCAAGCATCTCTTAAGGCCCTAGCTAAAAACCGTCCAGTCTTGTCTCACGACTCATAATATACTCTTTTTTTTAAAAATAGTGATCTCTGCGTTTTGGTGAGCAGTAGTTCTTGCAACTTTTTCCTGGCTTCTAGCAGTTCTGTAGCTGTCTGAATTGCCAGAGATTGTTTGTGTGAGGTTTCCAGGGTGCGTATTCTATCAGTCAAGTCCTGCATTTCCTTTTCCTGCTTTTTCTTGCGTTGTGCACCTAACCTGATTAGTTCCCCCCTGATCGTGCATTTATGTGCCTCCCATATCATCATCGGATCCATGTCCGGTGTGTTATTAAAAATAAAAAAGTCAGATATAGCTTCCCGTATACGAGGGAGTACGTCAGGGTCTGTTAACAGAGACGTGTTCAGTCTCCATGTGTTAGCCCTGGGTGGTGTGGAAAGTAGATCTACTCCTAAGGAGACGGGCGCATGGTCAGAAATTGCCTGAATGCCAATGTGAGCCTCTGTCACTGTCTGTAGGTCTCTTTGGGAGATGTAAATGTGGTCAATACGGGAGTATCGATCATGGGGAATAGAGTGAAATGTGAAGTCTCAGGTGTCTGGATGGAGGAATCTCCATGTATCTACCAATTGTAAAGAGTTTAAATACTTTTTGATTGCTTTAAGAGCTCTATACATGATGCAGGACTTTCCAGTGGAGGAGTCTATGATTGGGTTTAGTGGGACATTAAAATCTCCTCCCAAAATCAGTGTCCCCGCTGCAAAGCCCTTCAGTTCACGGGTGACCTTCTGGCAAAAGGAGACCTGAGAAGAATTAGGAAAGTATACGTTAGCCAACGTCACAGTCCTGTTTCCATAAGTACCCTTGATAAAAATATAGCGAACCTCTGGATCTGTCAATCGGTCGGTAAGGGTAAAGGGATTGTCTTTGCTGAGTAGAATGGTCACCCCTTTGGTTTTTGCCAATCTATTATTCTTGTGATATGGGAGGCTTGATGATATTTCTTGAAGTCTGGTAAACCTATACCTCCTCTGTCTTTGGGTAGTGTTAGTGTCCTGAAATGAATTCTGGGTTTTTTCCCAGCCCATAAGAAGCGTCTCTGTGTTTTTAGAAGGTTACTGAAGAAGAGATTAGGTATTTTAATGGGAAGTGCATTGAAAAGGTAGAATAGCCTAGGTAATACCCTCATCTTCAAGATTGAGGCTCTACCAAACCATGAGAATGACTTTGACGACCATCTATTGAGATCCTTAGTAATATTGGTGAGAAGGGGTTTATAATTAGCAGAGTAGAGTGAGTCTATGTTGTTTGTTAGGTTTATCCCCAAGTATTTGAGAGATGATTTTTCCCATTTGTAGGAGTAATTTTCTTTCATTAATTTTAATTGGTCTGGAGTAAGATTGATATTAAGGGCTTCTGATTTCAATTGGTTTACTTTGAAGTTTGAGATATAACCAAAGATTTCAAATAATTTTTTAAGGTTGGGGACTGATGTATGGGGTTGTGCAAGTAAGAAAAGAAGATCATCTGCGTAAGCAGCAGTTTTGTACTCGATCTTCCCTACTGTGAAACCACGGATATTGTTGTTTAGATTAATTGATCTTATTAATGGTTCTAACCTCTTTCAAGTAGATATCATTTAAGGCTGTTAGCCTCTCGCTTATAGTCCATAAGGTTAGAACAATTGCGTTTGATGCGCAGATATTGGCCATACGGTATTAACTCAGTCCTTCCAAAGGACTTACCCTTTGTCCAAATAACAAACTGGACAAATTTGAAGTAATCAAAGATTTACACTTATACACTCGAAAGCTTTTATTGAAAAGCATGTTTGAAAAAGAACTTAAACTCCTTATTAGAAGAAAAAAGGAAAGGAAAGGAAAGGAAAGGAAAGGAAAGGAAAGGAAAGGAAAGGAAAGGAAAGGAAAGGAAAGGAAAGGAAAGGAAAGGAAAAGGAAAGGAAAACGGAAAAAGGAAAAGGAAAAGAAAGGAAAGGAAAGGAAAGACTCTCTCTTGTCTCATGGATCTCTTGCCTAATGGCTCTTTTGCCATCAAGTCCAGCTGAAGGATACTGACCACCAAGGACGACCTTATGTAAAGTATCATTGATGTTCTTTTGTTTTATATGCTCTGTAACATTTTCTTTTTAGTATTTTATGTTATCATTCCGATTTTCTTGGGAATAAAATAAGGCCTTTGTTTTATTAAGCAGTGTGTTTATTTAATAGCTAACCTTTATTTTTGTACCATCACCATTAACATTATCAGAGCTTTGCCACTTTGACTAGCTAACTATAGGATTAGACAAGTTAATACATATTAATGGAATAAATAGAGGGAATCCATAACCACCCAATATTTATTTCAGATTTACGGTGTGAAGGTGCCACCACCCACACTACGGTGTGAAGGTGCCGACACCCAAACAACAATTTTTCCACACCTGCTTGACTGGTGCAAATGATTTAAATTTTTGACAGCAAGGCAATTCTTGCTTTCATCAAGAGTACCTCTATAGGGTTATGGTGTGAAGGCACCTCCAACACCCAAAGACCAATTTTTCCACACCTGTTACTTCTATCCAAAGTCTGCAGAAAAGACGCCAGAATTTATAAAAAAAAATCTCTACACTACATTGTGGCCTCATCATACAGACTGTTGTTTACAAAATAAAGAAAGCTTGTAGGTAAACTGTCTTTTTTTGGGACTTTATAAATGCAATTATTGCTGCAGCAGCTTCTATACACAGTACAGATGTGCCACTTTACAGGTAGATTAGGGGGATCCCCCCAGGCACTATATTGAAAGGAATTTTTCATTTTTATTGTTATTTCTCATTTTTATACCTTCATTTTAACCACTTGCTTACCGGGCACTTAAACCCCCTTCCTGCCCAGGCCAATTTTCAGCTTTTAGCGCTGTCACTCTTTGAATGACAATTGCGCGCTCATGCAACACTGTACCCATATGACATTTTTATCATTTTTTTCACACAAATAGAGCTTTCTTTTGGTGGTATTTAATTACTGCTGGCTTTTTAAATTTTTGTGAAAAAAAAAGACTGAAAACTATGAAAAAAACAAACAGTTTCATAGTTTGTTATAAAGTTTAGCAAACAGATAATTTTTCTCCTTCATAGATGTGCGCTGATGAGGCTACACTGATGGGTACTTATAGGCTGCACTGATAGGCACTGATAAGGGGGCACTGATAGGCATTGATGAGGTGGCACTGATAGGTGGCACTGATGATGAGGCACTGATGGGCACTGATTGGCAGCACTGATGGGCACTGATGGGTGGCACTGGTGGGCATTGTTAGGTGGCACTGGTGGACACTGATAGGTGGCACTAATGGGCACTGATAGGCAGCACTGATATGCGCTGGTAGGTGGCACTGGTGGGCACTGCTTAGCATCAGTGGGTGTCCATGTGCAAGACTGATGTCCCTCTGACAGAAGCTGGTAATTGGCTTTTTTTTCTCCTTGCGCTGTCAGCTGATCACGTGGTAAGGGTCTGGGGTCTCATTGACTCACTGACCACAGAGCATGCCACGTGCACCCCGCAGGGGGTGTGCAGGCAGCTCATGCATAGGGGGGCATACATGGATGCCATCCTGGCAATTTGGGGCCCACATTGCAGTCGTCTTTCGGCTATAGTATGGGTGTGAGGAGGTTAAGCATCAGCAAATCACTGCTTATTTCAATCACTGACATTTTTTACAAACTTTTTTCATTGATACATGTCCCCCAGGGCAGTACCCAGACCCTCATAACCATTGTATGCCTGAATACTTGCATATAAGCCTTCAAAATGGGCACTTTTGATTTTTACAGTTTGGGTCCCATAGACTTCAATGGGGTGCGTTATTCGGTTCAGAACATTTGTGATGTTCTAAAGTTCTAGTGCGAACCAAACAGGGGGTTGTTCGGTCCATCCCTAATGGTAGATACTGGATAGGGTTGAGCGGCAATTTTTTCAAGTATGCTATACACTACTGGATGGTGATATTTTTTCGGCAGCACCCCATTCCTGAGTACCAAAGGGACTATATATATACTTCCTTTTTTGCTTAGAGTGGCACTACAAGTATTAGCACATCATTATGGGTCCATATTTAGCTATACTATACAGAGGTGCACGTGTGGGTGCATCCGCATGCTTGTTACTTTTGCTGTCTCCAACTGGGCTACTTAAACGGAGCTACTGCCCTGGATCATTGCCGTTTGGTCTATAGTGTTTCCTGCATAACCTGTTACCTGTTACCTGTTCCTGTGTCTGATCACTTGCTACTGACCTTATCTGCCTCTGACTATGCCTGAACTCCACCTGTACCAACCCCAGCTTGTCCTTGGATTAAACCTCTGCCTATGCTTTATGCTAATTTGCCTCACTGTTGTTGAATTTGGCCTGAATCCTGACTATTCTTCTGCCTGCCTACATGATCTGCCTGCCAGTTACAGACCTGGCTTCCTGACTCTGCTGATGAACTATCCTCTGCTTGGGACAAGTACCTACCAACCAGTTACCAGCTGTCTGCTGCCCAGCCTAGTGTCTGCTATTCATCTGGCTGTTGCTGAGCCAGTTCCTGTCAGACACCAACCACAGTCTGCTATCTCCGCTGTTCTCACATCCACTGTTTGGTCCACTTCCGGGTTGCAGAAATTACCCATCCTTATCAGCTGCTGAAAAAACTTTCAGGCACTCATGCCTCTGTGCCTCCTGTTACTTAACCAGGGGCCTTGAGTCAGAATGTAAGAGAGGCTTTCCTCATCATATCAGGCTCCACCAGGTACTTGACATGCTGTATCCGGTTGTGAAGTTATCACCCTGCTTAGCTTTGTATAATTAGCAAACACTGAGAGTGAACTATTTATTATAACCTCTATATTGTTTATTGACAAGAATTGGTCCCAGGACAGAGCCTTGGGGTACCCCACTCCCAGCTCTAGACCGTTCAAAGAATAAGCCATTAAATCACCACCCTCTAGATGTGTTCTTGCAACCAGTTTTCTACCCAGTTACATACAATTTTATCAAAGCCAAAAGATTTTAATTTGTAAATTAATCATTTATGGGGTACTCTATCAAATGCATTAATGGAACTGGATTTTCTAATCAACAGTGAATTCAAACCAAGATTCGTTTTCAACCACAGTGATGAGAAAAAAAAACAGGGTGAAACATTTTTCAGATAAACAAATTTCTAACAATGTATGTAGTTTTAATTCAGAAAATGCCATTAATCCCAAAATCAATGGTTAAAATCAAACAAAGTTTTAGGTATTTTCAAATAACATTCATTAAGTCTTTTAATGTATTGAGAATTTTCATATGAACATTCCTACAAATAGTCGTTAGAAAATCTACTAGTGTATGGTCAACTGAAGTCTAACTATTTATCAGCAACTGTTCTGTAACAAACTTATTGTGATGTGAGAAAACATCCTGAACTGCATCTTCTAGTTCCCCATTCACATGATTAAAAAAACGGCAACTAGGGAATTGTGCATAATCAGAAGATAGTAAATTGAAGAGATGAGATGGAGAGAAATGGAATAGGCTTGTGATAAAAAATGAAAGAATGAAACCCCTTATCTTACTGTGACTGAAAGATAAACAACCTATTAGGTTGTCAGCTGTTTTGCAGGGTGGTGACCATCAGTGATGTTAAAAACTGTAAAAGAAACATTACATGACAGACTCCATGGCAGCATACTTGTGGGTTTAGCCCTGCCTCCACTCCTACCCTATAGGTCCCTACTCCCATAAATCTTTGCTCCGAGCCAGCTGCCATGTTCCTTTTTTGTCCCTCAAAGGACCGAGATGGTCGTCCTCCTACCTGAGGTTTTTTTCCTTCTATGGACAGGACCTGCCAAACTGCGAGCCGAGGGAGAAGAGTCGCAATACTCTGATAAGCCCTAGCTACTAGCAGGGTAGGGAGTGAGCAAGTGGAAGAGGCACTGAAAAAAGTCCGGTGTGAGTATCCTACCTTGGCCTAGTGTGATTGTGACAGGAGCATTGAGATGTATTATTTCCTTCTTTTTTTTGGCAGCAGTTTGTGTTTTTTCTGTGTTTCTTTTTTCTCCTCTGTCCCTGAACTGGTGGCTGGTTCCCTCTGCGCTCCAGCCACCGCTCTCTTTCATGTCCCCTCTGCGCATGCATGGTCACTGCATGGAAGTGATGCTTGGTTCGCACATGCACATTGTCGGCAAAATTATGACAGTCGTGCCTACGCACGGTGCCGCAGTGCGGCGCTATGGTGATGTCACATATGCGCCAGTTTTAAATATGGGAAAGAGCCTGCAAGCCTTGGGAATGCTTGCGGGCTTGTGAGCTAATTTTGAAGCGGTGAAGGGCACCATCCCCCTACCCAAGGAGAAGATCTCAGTGGACAGAGACAGGATTCATCTGGCACTTTCATCATTCCATCGCCGTGCCCTCCACTGTCTGAAAGTTATCAGCACCATGGTGGCCATGATACCCATGGTGAAGTGGGCACAGTTGAGGATGCAACCCTTCCAGAAAGGATTCTTCCAACAATGGATGTCAGACAGCAAGGACCAGTGGATCTACCTGGAACTGACCATGAGGGCTTCCCTTCTCTGGTGGCTCAAGCAGAAGAATCTATGCAACTGTCACTCCATTGCCCCTATTACGTGGGTCACAATAATCATAAGCATGAGCTCATGAGCTATGAATAAGCACCATGATGGGGCGTGAAACATGTCAGCTATTTTTCCTGTTCCTCCCTGTACATGAGGTGACTGCATTTGGATTTTATTTCTTCAATCAATAAAGATGCCTTCTATGTTGTGCGGCCATCCAGGATCTTTTTCTTTCCTCAAATGTGGGTCACAATATTGACAGATTCCAGCAACAAGGGCTGTGGTGCTCCTTGTCTAATGGAGGTAGCGCATGGCTTCTGGGATTTCCCCTCTTGAGGGATAGTGTCAAACATTCTAGAGCTCTGGGCAGCGCTCCAGGCTCTCCGGGCGTTCCGCCATTAAACAGCAGGTTCCTCTGTGATGCTCAGATTGGACAACACAACAGCAGTGGCCTACATAAGGACAGAGGTGGGAACTCACAGCCTGTCCCTGCTGCAGGAGGTAGAACCGATTATGACCTGGGCGCAGAAGAACTTGGTCAACATATCAGCAACGTATGTACCCGGGGTCCAGAATGCTCAGGCAGGTTTTCTCTCAAGAGTCAGGCTGGACAACAACTAGTGGGCTCTCCACAAGGAAGTGTTCAAGTGGGTCTTAACCCTGGGGATCTCTCCAGAAGTCCACCTCTTCCCATCCCCATGCAACAACAAACTGACAAAATATTATTCCAGGTTCAGAGACCCTCAGGCTTACGGATGGATGCCCTCATGAATCAATGGAGGTTCCACAGGGCCTATGCCTTTCCTCCAGTCCCAATTATCCTCCAGTTCCTACAGAGACTCAGGACAGAGGGAGTGGAAGTGGTTGCAATAATCCCTTACTGGCCCAACAGGCTGTGGTTTCCCCTCCTGACATTTCTCAGCTATCGGGGATCCAGTTCCCCTGCCTTTCAGACCAGACCTGTTGTCTCTGGGCATGGCTCTAAACCCCTGCCCAGCTCACCTGCACCTGAAGGCCTGTTTCTTGAAAGGGGAAGGCTGAAGGCATTAGGCTGTCTGGAAGAAGTCTTTCCTACACTCCTGAGTGCAAGAAGAAAAAGCGCCAACTGGGCCTATGAGCAGATATTGGCAAAATAACTGAACCATATGTCTTCCAGAGCCAACCCGTGCAGTTCCCCAGCAGTCCAGGATGTCCTAGGATTCCTGCAGTCGGGCCCAAACATGGCCCTGTCAGTCAGCTCCCTCTAGGTACAGGTATTGGTTATTTCTGCTTTCACTGGAGTGTCATGGGCCAGACACGCCCTTGTTCGTCACTTCTTCAAAGGGGCAGTCAGACTTAGGCCCCAGAGGAAGCCGAGGTTCCCCAAGTGGGATCTCCCATTTGTCCTTGATTTCTTCTCACAGCTTGACAAGCCACTCTCAATCAAGAAACTTGTTCTCAAAACCACCTTTTTGGTAGCCATCAAATCAGCTAAGAGAATATAGGCATACCCCACTTTTAAGTACACAATGGTGTTAATTTACTAAAGCTGGAACGTGCAAATTCAGGCTCACTTCTGCATAGAAACCAATGAGCTTCTAGGTTTTATTACCAAAGCTTAATTGAACAAGCCGAGGTTAGAATCTCATTGGTTTCTATGCAGAAGTGAGCCTGGTTTTGCACTTTCCAGCTTTAGTAAATAAACCCCATTGTGTACATAAAAGTGGGGTATGCCTGTATCCGACATACGAGCCTTGGTTTCAAAAGAGTCTGGAAATTGTGCTTCCCACCTTTAGATCAGCCTGAAGCTTGGCGGTGCATCCTCTAGATGTGGGGGACACCTTGAGACAATATCTGGAGGCCACGGCTCCCTTTCGACAGTCTGAGTATCTCTCTGTCCTCTTCCATGGGAAGAACAAGGGGCTGCATGCCTCGATCAGATGCATCGGTGCTTGGATTGTCCAGTCTATCGAATAGGCCTACAAGGTGAAGGGCTTGGCGCCTCCAGAGACAGTGAAAGCGCATTCAACCAGAAGTGTCTTAACATCATGGGAGGCCTCGCAACGCGCTGCCCCCGAATTGATCTGCAAAGCTGCCTCTTGGTCTTCAATCAACACATTTATGTCCCTATGTTGAAGCAGCTGCATTATCCTCTGTTAATTTTGGCTTACAAGTACTGTCAGGTGACAGTGTTAAGTAAATCTTTATTTGTTCAGCAATCTGCCTACTCGGGTGTGTACGGCAAATTATTTCCCACATGTATGCTACCATGGAGTCTATCAGGAAAATTGAAAATCCCCTATCAAATATTTACCATAATTTTCCTTTCCTGATGGACTCCATGGCAGCAGGAGTTCCCTGCCAGTATGTGGAGTAGGCTAGTTACGGAACACGGCCGCTAGCTCAGAGCAAAGATTTATGGGAGTAGGGTTCTATAGGGTAGGAGTGGAGGCGGGGCTAAACCCACACGTATGCTGCCATGGAGTCCATCAGGACAGGAAAATTACGGTAAGTACTTGACAAGGAATTTTCAGTTTTTCAAGCAATGGCACTTTATGGTCAAAACATTACTTATTTTTGTGTTGCAATGGCTACATAAGCAAAAATAAAGATGTACTATGTTAGCCAGGAAAAAAATAAAGAGACTGAGATAGCAAAAAAAAAGGTGTAGTAACTTTGACAGCACTTTTATATATAAAACAGCATTAAGTAAGTTTTTTTTTTATGTACAGACAGATTTCAGAATATCAGTAGAGGGGTCGTTATCTATTGCACAATAAATAAAATACACAATAATACACTGATTTTATCTAAGGAATAATAAAAGCATATTTATTTATCACAGTGCTTATTTATTCTTTTTGTTCATCAGGATGTTAAAACCCTGTTCAATATTATGATGCTTTTAATAAAATGGCATCTTTGCATTATAATTTCCATGAAGTCATAAATTAGGTAGATAGCATTGCATATACTAACTAAATGTAAGAGCATTAACATATAATATAGCCATGACAACCTCTAAATGAATCATTCCATTAAAATGACAAAAGCCTGCAATGCAATCTATTTTAAACATTACCATACAGGCCTACAGTTTAATCATAAAATGTGTTCTACTATACTTGTGTTTGTGACAATGCTCAAAATATTGGACATTTGTTATAAATCTACAGCCCACACACCATTTCCTATTATATATAATAAATTAAATGCATGCAAGTTAAAAAGCATGCATGTACTGTACATATAAATTTCTCATTCATAAATTAGCTTGTAATTTATATTGTGTCCAGTGTAACAGAGAACTAGAGAGAAAAGGTGGAGGTTATCTGTGTAATATATAAACATATATGTATTATTTATTGGGGTTGATTTACTAAAGGCAAATCCACTCTTCACTACAAGTGCACTGCAAGTGCACTTGTAAGTGCAGTCACTGTAGATCGCTGTAGATCTGAGGGGAAGATCTGAAGTGAGGGGAGGCTCTGCTGTTTTTATCATCCAATCATGTGCAAGCAAAAATGCTGTTTTTTATTTTCTTTGCATGTCCCCCTCAGATCTACAGTGACTGCACTTCCAAGTGCACATTCAAGTGCACTTGTAGTGCAAAGTGGATTTGCCTTTAGTAAATAAACCCCATTGTGTGTATATATATTTATCTATTATTACCTTTATATATATATATATATATATATATATATATATATATATATATATATATATATATATATATATAAAACCATATGAAATGAAATTTAAAAAAGTCTGTAAAACACCAGTATGTAGTAAGTTTAATGTCCCATGAGCCACACATCACATTTAACCTTACTAAATACTGATGTCTGGAGCTGGGATGAACTCCTTCCCCAGCCGAAACTCACAGCTGTGGGTGCAGTACTAGCACCCTTTCAAAGCTCAGCCTCACCTTGCACAAAATGTTCCAGCTTGCAGGACCACAATCTAAGCGCCAGCACACTGAGAGTAATTGTCACTAGGTTTTGTTAAAAATGCAGCTAACCCCCCAATACTTCAAATCAATCACTGCCACTGAATATTTTATTGTAAAATATCAAACATTCACACCAACAATTATGACTTATGATAAATGTCTGTAATACCCACTATCACCAAGATATATCAGTGGCTCTTAAAGATGTTCACTGATGTTCCTTGTTTGATAATAAAAGAGAGCTCCAGACTGCTGATCAGTCTCTCTTTTCTGAGGAGTGGCCGATGGAATGTCAAAGCCCTTATAATCATGCAGCTTTCCCTGTCAGATACAGTTTTCTAAATGTTATAATGCCTTGGAATACCTTCAAATTGCGTTCTGGTAACTTGTATATTATTGTCCAGTATGAAATTACTGTTTGAATGAATAAAAAATAGGGTGGGTATTAGATGGCTATTTCACCTAGGAGAGGTAGTGAGTCTAATCCACCTCCAGTCCTCATAGGATAGTTGTGTTTGAGCTTACAATGCTGGTAATTAACTGATACAGATAAATATGGCCTTATTCTGATTATACTATTATCAGCTCAGGAGTTATGAAATACACTGAAGTTTGAATTATTTTCCAATAACTGCTAGCCAGAAATGCCTTTTTGGCTATTCTACCAGCTGAGCTAAGCTATATTACCAAAAGTATAGGAACGCCTTCCTTTAAATGCACATGAACTTTAATGGCATCCCAATCTTAGTCTGTAGGGTTCAATATTGAGTTGGCTCACCCTTTGCAGCTATCTCAGCTTCAACTCTTCTGGGAAGGTTGTCCATAAAGTTTAGGAGTGTGTCCATGGGAATTTTTGACTATTCTTCCAGAAGCGCATTTGTGAGGTCAGGCACTGATGTTGGACATGAAGGCCTGGCTCGCAGTCTCCGCTCTAATTTATCCAAAAGATGTTCTATCGGGCTGAGGTCAGGACTCTGTGCAGGTCAGTCAAATTCCTTCACCCCAAACTCATTCATCCATGTCTTTATGGACCTTGCTTTGAGCACTGGTGAGCAGTCATGTTGGAACAGGAAAGGACAATCTCCAAACCCCTGAAAAACAACCCCACACCATGGTCCCCCTCCATTAAATGATTTAGACCTGTGCACAGAGCAAAAAGTAAAACACTGAAAACAGCAACAAGACCAAACAAACACACAGAATACAAGTGTACTGAAGGAACACCAAATGCCAGAGGAACAGGGAGGTGCAGATTCAGCGTGGAGACACGTTGCTTGAACACTAACTCACAGGTGCAAACGCTTAATAATACCCAACTTCAGGGCGGATTGGCAGGAACCCGAGCAGCTCGGACAGAGGGTAAAACCTAGCTCCAGATCAATGTACACAGAACCGTGACAACACAGTCTTAACAAAGAAGTACAATTGTACTTAGTTTCAACACATGTTTAAAATGTAATAGGACAAGCTCACCAACCAACAAGTTTTGGTCAAGTGGCTTTCAGTGATGTGCAGGCTGCACAGGTCTTCTCTCTCCAGACACCAACTACTCTCTCACCCCCACCCTTAACACCTGAACAATAAACAGGGCTGTAGTGGAAGTACCTGTCCTCTACAAGTACCTGTCCTCTACAATTACCCCCTCTCAACCCTGACCCTGGCTGACTCTCTACAGAGGTCATAAATTTGTATCATGGGTGAACGTAATGAACGTTGCATAGTAATAAATAAATGCTGTACTAATTAATTTTCATAAACCAACAAAAATGTGTGAATATCCATGTTAGGTAAACCACAGCATCTGGATTAAAAAATCAATTCACAGTAATGCCCAACTACTATCAAAGAACAATATTTTTTAAAATATTTCTAATATTAGTTTTGCCTACCCAGTAATCTTGGTTCATACAAAGAGAAGTTCCAGCTATGTGTCATGGAGACATTGAAACAAATGGCCAAGAAACAGGCTTTATATCCCTTCTGCCAGGCTTGTATTGATTGTTCAAGGCTTGCTTTATGTGCCAGCTTACTGTAGTTCCAGTTCAGCATAATTTGCTATATTAATATGCATAGCATGTAGGTGTTTTTTGAAAGATATATAATGCTATAGCATGAACCAACATGCAGCCATAGAAGTTTGAAATCAGTTGCTGGAAAGCATATTTTCTGGGCTCATACTTTTTCATATTGTAGATTTAAAGTGGTTTGAGAGCAAGAATTCTGACTTGTGCTCAAGAAATGAAACAAAATAATTAGCAATACCTAGTGAGATATAACCTACTATACTGGAACTCAATTAATTCTTGACCTTTTCAAGAAATGAAGGATACAACGAGACATTGTTTCCCACTTTCTTCAAATAAATTAGGTCTCCAGAGACTAAGATGAAGAGATAGCAAAAGATACTCTTAGCCGTTTAACTTTGATTGTCAGTCACAAATTAAAAGATCTCTATAATTTATCTATTGCTCTGTATTGCTCTAAAAATGCTTCACATTTTATGGTCTACTAAAAAAACTTTACATGGGAAAAAGAAACATGCTTTAGCTGTAATGTGTTGAATGAAATGTTGTACATGATGAAGATGACTTTGGCATCAAACAATCGAAGAGAGGAAGAGTGCCTATGACAGTGCTGCAAGAATTTCAATTTTCATCTTCAAATGTGTTTTGCAATAAAAAATGTTAATTTAACTATTTCACGATACATTATATTTTACATAGAATAGCTGACTTTTACATTTTATAATTATTTTATAGACACTGATTTGGAAAGTCATGTATTTTTTACTTTACAGAGCAGAGCAGAGAAAGAAAGAAAGAAAGAAAGAAAGAAAGAAAGAAAGAAAGATAGTAATATTAAAAGTATTGTTAATAGTTCTCCTCTTCATAATTTAAAACATTAAGAAAACAAAGCAACTCAATAGAGTAATTCAATAATGACCACATTAATTTTAATAAGCAACTTAATCTACTAATGCATTCAGCCACATGTCTCGGGTAAAAAAATAAATTGAAAAAATTGGGGTCTATTAGACTTTAGATCTCTCCTCTGCCCTCAAAGCATCTGACCACACCAAGAACGGTGTGATAAGATGCTTTCCCAATTTCCCAATGGTGCTGTTTATATCCTGCGAAACCAAAGTTATGAAATGCTCATAGCTTCCAGTTTCTTAGGCCATAGAGATGATTGGAGCCATTCTGGTCTCTGATCAGCTCTATGGTCAGCTGTCCGAATCACTGGCTGCATTGAAAAGCATGGAAGATGGCAGGAGAGGGACGTTCCCTCCTACTGCTTGTAAAAGCAGTCTAGTGACAAATTAGCCACTAGGATTGCTTTTACATGAAAGCTGACCGCTGGCTGAAAAGAACTATACCAAGATGATACCTAAACCTGCAGGCATCATTCTGGTATAACCACTCAAAGTCCAGCAGCATACCAGTACGTCGCTGGTTCTTGTTGGGCATATATTGTAATGTTCTTTTTTTTCATGCAGCCTATGGGCTGAACAAAAAAAGAGATTGATCGGTGGTATGCCCACCATTAGAATACCACCCTGCATCCACCCACTTCTAATGGTGGGCATACATACACCGTTTTTTTTTTAACTGCGGTGGTGAAATCACCTCCTACAGCGATGGAGTCACTGATTTACGTATCGTGAGAGCAAACCCTGTTACTGTCAAAATAAATAAATCAGAGCTGCAGCTAAATGATGTACCAGAGGAAGCAAACAATGGTAACAATAAAACAGCAAGGCCAAATCTTGCTTTAATCAAGAGTACCTCAATATGGTTATGATGGGAAGGCACCACCAACTCCCAAAGCCCAATTTTTCTGCAACTGTTACTTCTATCCAAAGTCTGCGAAAGAGACACCAGACTTGATCTAAAAAAAAATTGTTAATCTTAGCCTGAGTGTACTATAATTTGGCTTCTTCACATAAGGCTTGCTCACTGTGGTGCAAAACTTTGTTATTTCCATCCAAAGTCTGTGAAAGAGACACCAGAATTTATCCAAAAAATCTCTAATCTTGTTCCGAGCGCACTAAAATGTGGGCTCATCATACAGATTGGTTCCCCAAGACGTTGTTTACTAAGTAAAGGAATTTTGCAGGGAAAATCAATTTTTGTCTTTATAAATGTAATTTTTGCTGCAGCAGGTTCTATACATGGTACAGGCAGACTAAGGGGCCCCCAAGACACTATATTTAAAGACATTTTTCATTTATATTGTTTCACTTTAAGCATCATTGAAATCACTGCTCCTTTAAAAACAATCTTTTTTAAAAAGTTTTTTTTGCATTGGTACATTTTCCCCAGGGCAGTATCCAGGCCCCTATACCCTTTTTATGGCCAATAACTTGCATATAAGTCTTCAAAATGGGGACTTTTGATTTTTCCTGTTCGGGTCCCATAGACTTCAATAGGGTTTGTCGTTCAGGTCTGAACTTTTACGATGTTCAAGAGTTCTGGCGCAAAGAGAATTGAGTGATGTTTGGCCCATCTCTAGTGATGCAAAGAAGGTGAAAGAGGCAAGACCTGAGCCAAGAACCAGGAAGTGGATCATTTTTACCAAGCAAAGCACCTACAAAGTGGCATAAAGGCAACTTAAGGTCCCTGGTCTTTGAAATGAGTGTCCGATTTAGCACTTTATTATTTACACAGGTTTGGAAATGCCATGTAAAAGTGCATACATGTATGTAAAAGATCTCTAATATGCAGCCATCTCACGTGGATGTAACTAAAATGATTTTTGATACTTTAAATTCCCCATGTAATACTCTCTTCACTCTGTACTCTCTTCTCATATATTTTTTTAGCAGCTTGCAGCATTTTTTTTTTAAACTGTGAGAAACCTAAAAATTGGATTTTGCATGACTCATCCCAGTTTGTGCAAACTGTGATTCAGTTAGTATATAGCTTGGCTGGAGAATAAAGCAAGCAAACTAATGTTAATGGCTAAGTTACCCAATCATAGACTGCATCGCTCAACCCTCTCCTCCTATTAATTTCCTCTCTAAACTTTTAAAAGGATTCAAAAGAATTTAGATTTGAAGTGCCACACCACAATAGCCAAGTCCAAGTCCAAATTTTTTCCCCAATGATGGATTGCTTGTAAAGCTAATGTGTTTTAGAGACTGTAGCTCTGCCCCCCTTCATCCAACTACCATATAATACAAAAGATAAATAGTTGATGAGTTCTTGTGTACAAATCATTGTAACATGTGATTTAAAAAGTAACATAAAATATCTAATACTAGTAGAGGTATAATGGTGTGATAGTTTTCTGTCAATGGTAGCTTCAGTAAAAGAAATTAAGCTAATAGAAATGAAGATCATAGAAAAATGATAATTATATTCATAACAATAATAATAGCACAAGTTATAACAATCTTAGTATTTGCAGTATCGCTGATATTGATAGACTGACATAAAAAAATAGTAATATAATGTATACGGTAAAAAAATAGACCTGTCAAATTCCTAAATTATTAATATAACATATCTATAATATGGATCATAATGGATATAAATCCAAGGCTAGTGATGAACAGAATATACATGTTTTCAGTTCAGGGAGAATACAGTATGCTTTCCTTAAGTTCAGATGTCAAATCTGCACCCTGTTGAAATAAATTGGAGTAAAATCTTAAAAATCAGTAATGACCATTTCCTAGGCTAATAAATAAGAGATTTTGCTATGGATGTGAGGCACAGCCCTGGGAAAAATGTACCAAAACAAAAACAAGTTATACATTTTCCATTTAGCACGGAGTATGAATTTTAATATGCAAAAAATGAAAACTGCCAAATTTCATTAAATAACATGCTTGAGAGTTACTCTTAACCTGCCTGTGAAGTGGCACATCTGTATAAAGCCTGCTACAGCAACACTGACATTTTCAAAGAAAAAATATTTTCTCCTTTATTCTCCTTGCCAAGGGCCTGGTGTGAATTTTAAAGAGGAACCCTGAACAAAAAAACAAGAAGAAAAAAATGATGAGGCCCCAATATGTCTGCCTCCATGTGAATGAGTAAGGGGTACATAGTATCCCTACTCATTAAAAAAAAAAAAAAAAAGATGCAAGCAGCAAATAAACACACAGGCACAATTTATTAAACAGACTCAAAAAAGTGATCCGCTGATCGTGGGTGCAATGCTTTACAGGCTCCAAATAAAAAAATAAATAAATAAATGCACATTGTTTTACCTGCAAAAAGATGTGAATTTATTATCTTTTTTGAAAAGGTGAACTCATCCTTTAAAGTGTGTGTAAAATAAAAAAAATTCAATAACAGTTTTTACTGTTATTCGGGCTCCATTAGAGAGATTTCTCCTCACATCCTGTCCTACTAAAAGGATAGGAAGTGAGGGGAACTCTCAAACAAGAACACAGACAAAAAAAGTAGGGAAAGGTTAGAAAGCCTGTTATATTTTTATTTTTGTCTGTGTCCCTGTTTTTTCTCTTATGCCGCGTACACACGGTCGGACTTTTCGTCTACAAAAGTCCAACGGACGCTGACGGACTAAAGCTGGCTGGTAATCCGATCGTGTGTGGGCTTCTCCGGACTTTCAACGGACTTTTTCAGCCTCAAATCCGACGGACTTTAGATTTGAAACATGCTTCAAATCTTTCCGACGGACTCGAGTCCGGTCGAAAAATCCGCTCGTCTGTATGCTAGTCTGACGGACAAAAACCCACGCTAGGGCAGCTATTGGCTACTGGCTATCAACTTCCTTATTTTAGTCCGGTGTACGTCATCACGTAAGAATTCGACGGACTTTTGTGTGATCGTGTGTAGGCAAGTCTGTTCGTTAGAAAGTCCGCCGCAAGTCCGTCGAAAGTCCGTCGAAAGTCTGTCGGACAGGCTGTCGGACTTTTGTAGCTGAAAAGTCCGACCGTGTGTACGGGGCATTACTGCCTGTCTGGTAAAACTGTTGTCAATGAAACAGAAAAAGAAGGAAGATCTCTCTAAAAGAGCACTAGATAGCAGTAAATGCCAAACATGGGTTTTAACCCCGTCCCTATTCTATTTAACCACTTCAATACAGGGCATTTTCACCCCCTTCCTGCCCAGGCCAATTTTCAGTTTTTAGCGCTGTAATATCCTGTACACACGGTCGGATTTTCCGATGGAAAATGTGTGATAGGACCTAGTTGTCGGAAATTCTGACCGTGTGTAGGCTCCATCACACATTTTCCATCGGATTTTCCTACACACAAAGTTTGAGAGCAGGATATAAAATTTTCCAACAACAAAATCCGTTGTCGGAAATTCCGATCGTGTGTACACAAATCCGACGGACAAAGTGCCACGCATGCTCAGAATAAATAAAGAGATGAAAGCTATTGGCCACTGCCCCGTTTATAGTCCCGATGTACGTGTTTTACGTCACCGCGTTTAGAACGATCGGATTTTCCAAAAACTTTGTGTGACTGTGTGTATGCAAGACAAGTTTAAGCCAACATCCGTCTGAAAAAATCCTAGGATTTCGTTGTCGGAATGTCCGAACAAAGTCCGACCGTGTGTACGGGGCATAACACTTTGAATGACAATTGCGTGGTCATGCATCAATGTACCCAAATGAATTTTTATCATTTTTTTCCCCACAAATAGAGCTTTTTTTTAATTTGGTGGTATTTGATCACCTCTGCGGTTTTTATTTCTTGCGCTATAAACAAAAGAAGAGCAACAAGTTTGAAAAAAACACAATATGTTTTACTTTTTGCTATAATAACTATCATAATGGGTTTTTTTAAACAATTTTATTTTCTCATTTTAGGCCGATATGTATTCTTCTACATATTTTTGGTAAAAAAAAAATCACAATAAGCGTATATTGATTGGTTTGCACAAAAGTTATAGCGCTTACAAAATAGGTAATAGATTAATGGCCTTTTTTTATTATTATTTTTTTTTTACTAATAATGGCAGCGATCTGCAATTTTTATCATGACATTGCGGCGCACATAGTGGACATTTTTGACACTATTTTGGGACCATTCACATTTATACAGCGATCAGTGCTATAAAAATGCACTGATTACTGTATAAATGTTAACACTAGGAGGGGTTAAATGTGTTACCTAGGGAGTGATTCTAACAGTAGGGGGAGGGGACTCACAAGGGGAGGTTATCGATCGGTGTTCCTCTGTACTGGGAACAAACCATTGGTCCCCTCTCCCTTGACAGGACGTGGATCTGTGTGTTTCCTCTTGTTTGGAAACCCCTCACTGTGGAAGAATTTAAAGTTTTCCTTGGCCTAACCCTCAACATGGGGCTGACAAAAAAAAAAATAACTCCATGCCTACTGGTCTACCCAACCTATCCACCACATTCCGGTCTATTCGTCATTGATCTCCAGAACCCATTACGAGATGATCATGAGATTTTTACATTTCAACAACAGTGCCCAATGCCTCCCTCAAATCATTCCAGTTATGATAAACTATTCAAAATTCGGCCCCTAATCAATTTTGTTTTGCACCAGCTTCACACAGATGTTTACCCCTGATATAAATATTTATGTAGATCACCAAAAGACTTGGAATAAAGCAATACCTCCCCAGTAAAAGAGCCAGACGTAGGGTAAATTTTATAAGGCGCGTGACAGGGCCATGGGTTACACATATGACTTTATCATTTATGAGGGAAAAGACAGACAGGTAGACCCCCCTGGATGCCCTATCTACATGGGAACAAGTGGCAAAATTGTCTGGCAGCTGATCAAACCATTGCTTGGGAAAGGTTACCACCTATACGTAGACAATTTCTGCACAAGTCTCCCACTTTTCCGCCATTTGTACCAAAAGAAGACTGTGGCCTGTGGGACAGCACGGACCAACCGCAAAGGCTTCTCACAGAGATTGGTCGCCAAGAAATTGAAACAGGGTGAAATGGCCAGTATGCGGACTGAAGAGGTACTAGCGCTGAAGTGGAGAGATAAAAAAAGAGATGTCTACATCCATGTCTACATCCTTTCCACAATGCATGATGGAACTGCAGAGAAGAAAAGGCCCCATCCAGAAGCCAAAATGTGTGCATGAGTATAACCTATACATGTGGGGGTGGATATGAACGATCAGTTGATGCAGCCCTACTTAGCCACCAGGAAATCATGTTTTGGTACAAGAAAGTCTCCATTTATTTGATGCAACTAACCCTGTTCAATTCGTATATTATTTTTTCTAAGTGCACTAAAAGTTCCCTAACCGATCTAAAATTCCAAGAAGATGTTATCACAGCCCTTCTCTATCCCCATGGCCAAGCCCCTCAACCAATTCGCTCCGATACATTAGACAGACTCCATGAAAGGCACTTTCCCGAAATCCTCCCTCTTACCCAAACAGGTCGCAAACCCCAAAAATATTTTGTGTGTGTTCAAGTATATCAAGAATTTGTCGTGACACCCGATACTACTGTCTCCAATGTCCGTCCCAGCCAGGCCTCTGTATTGGAACGTGCTATCAGTGCTATCATACTTCACTACACTATTAGTAAAGTGAAGATGATTTTTTTCCAATTTCCACTATCTGCCATTTCTGTGAATTACCCGACTATGCCTCTGCCAAACATGTTTCTGCCTTCAACGTGAATTGACCTCGGCCTGTTAAATGACCATGCTTTTTTCCTGCCTCCTGAACTGATCATTTGCCCTTCCACTGTACAGCACAGGGGTTTCACATATGTGAGGGGCTCCAGAAAAGTCTTTCCGAGTGGAGAAAACATTTTTCTCCGGGTTTTTTAGTTTTCTCGGATTAGGGTCTGGAAACTCGGAGGCTTCGTAGAGATTTGGATGGGAAGAAGCCTCTACCCCTGTCCTCAGCCCAAAAGCCCAATGTTATAGTTCTGCCTGCTGCCACCTGAACTGGTCATGCCTCTGCCTGCCACCTAAACTGGCCATGCCTTTGCTTGCCACCTGAACTGGCCATGCCTTTGCCTGCCACCTGAACTGGCCATTCCTTTGCCTGCCACCTGAACTGGCCATGCCTCTGCCTGCCACCTGAACTGGCCATGCCTCTGCCTGTTACCTGAACTGCCTGCTAAACCTTGGACTGTACTGAACCATGTTCATACTTTTCCATATCTGTCTTCTGCCTGGACAGTTCCTGGACATTTCCTTTGGCTGTCTGGACAAATGCTTTGACTGCTCTGGAATGGTATTCCTGCCCGCTAAAACAACAGGTGAGCCTTTTTTTTACCCTTTGCTCAGCAGAATGTATTTTGGGGTGTAATTCTTGGTGTCTACATGCTATGTGTTAGAAGCCTGAAGGTGCTACTTGCATGTTGGGCCTATGTATGTGGCCAGGTAGTGGAAAAGTCTCACACATGGGGTATCACCATACTCAGGACGAGTAGCAGAATGTATTTTGGGGTGTCATTTTGGATACGTACATGCTATGTGTTAGAAAAATGTTCTAAATTGACAACTTTGTGAGAAAAAAATAGGTTTTCATTTTCTTTCCACATTTTCCAAAAACTTTTGGAAAGAAATGACATGTTCAAAAGATCATTATGCCTCATAGAATATACATTTGGGTGTTTTCTTTCCAAAATGGGGTCATTGTGTGGGTAATTCCATTGTCCTGGTGCTCCAGGGCCTTCAAAAATATGATAGGCACTCAGGAAATGAAATATGTAATTTATGCCTTTAGAACGCCTGATGGTGCTACATGGATGTTGGGCCTCTGTATGTGGCCAGGCTGTGGAAAAGTCTCACACATGAGGTATCACCATACTCAGGACGAATAGCAGAATGTATTTTGGGGTGTAATTACAATTACGCCTGCACCGCGTGTGAGAAATAACTTGTAAATTTGACAATTTAGTGAAGAAAAACATATATATATATATTTTTCTTAATTTTCCAAAGCATTATGGGAAAAAAATTACAACTTCAAAAAATTCACTATGCCTCTTACTAAATACCTCAGACTATATTCTTTCCAAAAAAGGGGTAATTTGGGGGGTATTTGTATTGTCCTGACATTTTAGGGCCTCAAGTAGGGATGAGCCAAACACCCCCCGGTTCGGTTCGCACCAGGACCTGCGAACAGACCAACAATTTGCACGAACGTTAGAACCCCATTGACGTCTATGGCACTCGAACGTTCCAAATCAAAAGTGCTCATTTTAAAGGCTAATTTGCATGGTCCTAAAAAGGGTTTGGGGATCTGAGTCCTGCCCCAGGGGACATGTATCAATGCAAAAAAAAAAACTTTTAAAAACTGACGTTTTTTCAGGAGAAGTGATTTTAATGATGCTTAAAGTAAAAAAAAAAAAAAAAGTGAAATATTCCTTTAAATATCATACCTGGGGGGTGTCTATAGTATGCCTGTAAAGTGGCGCGTGTTTCCCGTGCTTAGAACAGTCCTTGCACAAAATGTCATTTTTAAAGGAAAAAAAAGTAATTTAAAACTGCTTGCGGCTTTAATGTAATGTCGGGTCCTGGCAATATGGATGAAAATCAGTGAGACAAACAACATGGGTACCCCCCCCCCAGTCCATTACCAGGCCCTTTGGGTCTTGTATGGATATTAAGGGGAACCCCACACCCAAATTAAAAGAGGAAACAGCAGTATACAGGCTCTGTACTCTGAACAGCAGTATACAGGCGGTGCAAACAAGACAGGGACTGTAGGTTTGTTGTTAAGTAGAATCTGTTTGTAATTTTGAACTGGTACATTTTGAACGTGTTTAGCTCCAGCCAAAAAATCTATTTTAAGCTTTTTGGAAAACATAGGGAAGGGTTATCACCCCTGTGACATTTGTTTTGCTGTCTGTGCTCCACTTCCGAAGATTTCACCTCACTTTTTGTCCCAATGACAAATGTTTTTGAAAATTTGGGTTTTTTTGTGAAACAAGGATTGGTGATAAAGCATCAGTGGAAAAGAGAAACGTTTTTCCCATATTGACAGGAGAGAATTTCCCATCCTAGGGGTAGATTTCATCTCACTTCCTGTTGTCTCCTTCCGTTTGCAAGTAGGAGTCATTTGTAAGTTGGATGTTTGAAAGTAGGGGCCTGCCCTATATACTCAGCAGAAATTTGGGCCTTAGGTGTTGTTGTGGCCACAACACTGTAAGCCCTCATAGGGCCCTGCTGTAAAATATTAGATCAAGAATTGTAATTACATGCCCCTGTTGAACAGAGGCAGAAAAATTGGGCCTTTGGTGGTGGTGCTGGTGCCACAACACTGTAAGTCCTCACTCGCTCTTGGTGGGCGCAGAAACGGGTCCTGCTGTGAAATATTAGATCAAGAATTGTAATTACATGCCCCTGTTGAACAGGGGCTGAAAAATTGGGCCTTAGGCACTGGTGCCACAACACTGCAACCCCTCACAGATACTCTAGTTGGAACGCAGAAATGACCCCTGCTGCAAAGTATTACATCAAAAATTGTAATTACATGCCCCTGTTAAACAGAGGCTGAAAAATTAGGCCTTAGGCACTGGTGCTGGTGCCACAACACTGCAACCCCTCACAGATACTTTAGTTGGAAAGCAGGAACGAGCCCTGCTGCAAAGTATTGCATCAAAAATTGTAATTACACTCCCCTGTTAAACAGGGGCTGAAAAATTGGGCCTTAGGCACTGGTGGCGGCGCCCAGAACCAAAAATTTTCTTACAAGCTATTAGCATGATCATTGAGGAGGAAGAGGATAATTACTCAGGATAGTCACTCAGCATCAGCATAGGCAGTCTTTGAAGGGATCTGAGATTTAAAAAAAAAATGATTTGGTTACATCAGCATCAGGTGCTTGGTAGCTGGTGGTGATCCAAGACTGATTCATTTTTATGAAGGTCAGTCGATCGACCGAGTCGGTGGACAGACGCACCCTGTGATCGGTTACAAAGCCTCCAGCAGCACTGAATGTGCGTTCCGAAAGAACGCTGGATGCAGGACAGGCCAGTAGCTCAATTGCATACTGTGCAAGCTCTGGCCAGTGATCCATCCTCAAGACCCAGTAACCCAGAGGATTTTTGGTGGGAAAGGTGTCCAAGTCAGATCTTACCCCTAGGTATTCCTGCACCATGTAAAACAGATGCTGGTGATGGTTGCTGGAACCGATCATACCTTGGGGCTGCGGACTAAAAAATTGTCTGAACGCATCGGTCAGATGGCCACCTTCTCCACCGCTCCTTCTTTGACTGACCGAAGCCTCAGCAACACGTTGTCCAGAAACAGGAGTTTGTAACCTCCCAGTCTCTGAGTACGCATTGCACAGACCTTTCTGCAAGGCCTCCTGAAGATGTTTCATCCTCTGCTCCCTCTGCAATGGCAAGATAAGGTCCGCAACCTTACCCTTGTAACATGGATCAAGGAGGGTTGCCAGCCAGTATTGGTCCTTCTCCTTGATACCATAAAAACAAAAATCCTTATGCAGGCTTTGCAGGATCAGGGAGGCCATGCAGCATAGGTTTGCTGAGGCATTCGGTCCGGAGTCCTCTGTGTCAATAAGGACGACATGGTCCGCAGCCACCTCCTCCCAGCCACATACAAGTCCATGGGTTTCTTGGGCCTGATCCCTTAAAGACTGCTGCTGATGCTGAGTGCCAGGCTCCACCTCCATACTGACACAATCCTCCTCCTCCTCGTCATCTTCCTGTGTGATTGGCAGGCACGCAGGAACACTGTCTGGATAAAGGGGGCCTTGAGAGCTAAGGAAGTCCTCCTCTTCCTGCCTCTGTTCTGCCTCAAGTGTCCTGTCCATTATTCCACGCAGCGTGTGCTCCAACAGGTGGACAAGGGGGACAGTGTCACTGATGCATGCACTGTCACTGCTCACCATCCTCGTGGCCTCCTCAAATGGTGACAGGACAGTGCATGCATCCCTGATCATGGCCCACTGGCGTGGGGAAAAAAAACAAGCTCCCCTGACCCTGTCCTGGTGCCATAGTCGCACAGGTACTCATTGATGGCCCTCTGCTGCTTGTGCAGCCACTGCAGCATGGCCAACGTTGAGTTCCACCTGGTGGGCATGTCACAGATTAGGCGGTTCTTGGGCAGGTTAAACTCCTTTTGGAGGTCTGCCAACCAAGCACTGGCATTATATGACTGGTGGAAATGCACACAGACTTTCCTGGCCTGCCTCAGGACATCCTGTAAGCCTGGGTACCTGCCCAAGAAATGCTGCACCACCAAGTTAAGGACATGAGCCAAACAGGGCACATGTGTCATTTTTCCCTGTCGGAGGGTGAAGAGGAGGTTGGTGCCATTGTCGCAAACCACCATTACTGCCTTAAGTTGGCATGGCGTCAACCACCTCTGAACCTGCCCCTGCAGAGCTGACAGAACCTCTGCCCCAGTGTGGCTCCTGTCCCCCAAGCACACCAGCTCAAGCACCGCATAGCATCTTTTGGCCTGCATACTTGCGTAGTCCCTTGAATGGCTACAGAGCACCATTGGTTCAGAGGACAAAGCACAGGAAGAGGCCATGGAGGAAGAAGAAGAGGAGGGGGTGGAGGAGAGAGGTGTGTCACAATCATTAGTAGTGGCATTTTGGAGGCGTGGTGGCGGAACAACCTCCAACACTACTGCACCTTGTCCTGCATCCTTCCCAGCTGCCAGCAGTCACCCAATGCGCGGTGAAACTTAGGTAACATCCCTGTCCATGCCTGATGGACCATGAGTCAGCAGTAATATGCACCTTACCACTGACCGCCCTGTCCAGCGAGGCATGGACATTGCCTTCCACATGCCAGTAGAGAGCCAGAATCGCCTTCTGTGAGAAAAAGTGGCATTTGGGTACCTGCCACTGAGGAACCGCAAATTCCACAAACTCGCGGAAGGGGGCAGAGTCTACCAACTGAAAAGGCAGCAGTTGAAGTGCTAGCAATTTTGCCAAGCTAGCATTCAACCACTGGGCATGTGGATGGCTGGGAGTGAACTTCTTTCAGTGGTGCAGCAGCTGGGGCAGGGAAATTTGCCTGGTACAATCTGACGTCAGTGTACTGAAAGCAGATTGCCCACAAGTACTTGACACCCCTAATGCTACACCTTCATTCCTCTAAGTGCAGGTCTCAGAGAGGACTGAAGGTATCGTGGGGTTGGAGATCTCAGCTGATGAGGAGCAAGGAGAGGTCCTCTTTGTTCTTTGGTGTGGGACTTTTAGATACGCTTGCCAATGAACTGCATGGCAGGTCAACATATGTCTGGTCAAGCATGTGGTGCCCAAGCGGTTGATGTTTTGGCCACGCAAGATACACTTGAGACATATGTTGCAAATAACAGCGGTGCGATCTGATGCACTCGTCTCAAAAAAGGCCCACACCAAAGAACTTTTGGAATAACGTGCAGAGACAGCAGCACCCTGCACATGCGGAGCTTTGGGGTGTGATGCAGTTAGTGTACTGCCCTTAGGCTTGCCCCTGGAGGGCATCCTGCCTCGTTGGTGATGTGCCTCCTCCTCCTCTCTCCTATCAGGCACCCACGTTGTGTCAGTAACCTCATCATCCCCTCCCTCCTCATCACTGGAGCAAACCTGGCAGTATGCTGCAGCAGGGGGAGCATGACTGCCAGATTGCTGTCCTTCTTGGGCACCCCCTCTGTCTGTGCTCACATTACTGCCTTCATCTAGCTCAGTATCATCATCAGAGCCTTCTAAACGCTGGGCATCTTCCTGGAGCATGTACCCAACACTCTGGTCAGGGACTCCTCAGGAGGACATGGTGGGGCTAGGGAAGGAGCCACTGATGCCATTGAGCCGAGGGAAGAGGCCGCGTTGGCAGCTGCTTTGCCAGACAAAGTACCCTGAGCATGGGTAAGAGAGGATGAGGAGGATGAGGACGGCTTGGTCATCCACTCGACCAAGTCTTCCGCATGTTGCGGCTCAACATGGCCAGCTGCCGAAAAAAAGGCCAAGCATGTCCCAGGGCCATGTGCTGATGAGGATGCACTGTCTCCACGACCAGCACTGTTGTCTCTAGACACAGAGCCTGCTTGCCCTCTTTTATTGGCTTGTGACTGTCTGCCTCTCCTTGTTGGCCTTCCAGACATGCTAATGGCCTGTAGCTGCACTAAGCTGGGATATATATATATATACTGATACTGCAGCTAGCAAAATCAACTGCCTGCCTGTAGTATGAGAACACCACCAACCTTCTACAGGTAGCTTTAGGTGAACACTGTGCAGAGCTCACAAAAAACTAACTTGTAGCTTATTTAGCTGCCTGCGGTAGTGATAGGATCAAGAAAACACCACCAACCTTCTACAGGTAGTTTTAGCTGAACACTGTGCAGAGCTCGCAAAAAATAACTTGTAGCTTATTTAGCTGCCTGCAGTAGTGATAGGATCAGGAAAACACCACCAACCTTCTACATGTAGCTTTAGCTGAACACTGTGCAGAGCTCGCAAAAAACTAACTTGTAGTTTATTTAGCTGTCTGCGGTAGTGATAGGATCAGGAAAATACCACCAACCTTCTACAGGTAGCTTTAGCTGAACACTGTGCAGAGCTCGCACTACGCTAACTTGTAGTTTTAGCTGAACACTGTGCAGAGCTTGCAAAAAAAATAACTTGTAGCTTATTTAGCTGCCTGTGGTAGTGATAGGATCAGGAAAACACCACCAACCTTCTACAGGTAGCTTTAGGTGAACACTGTGCAGAGCTCGCAAAAAACTAACTTGTAGCTTATTTAGCTGCCTGCGTTAGTGATAGGATCAGGAAAACACCACCAACCTTCTATAGGTAGCTTTAGCTGAACACTGTGCAGAGCTCGCACTACACTAACTTGTAGTTTTAGCTGAACGCTGTGAGGAGGATGCACTACACTAACTTGTAGCTTTAGCTGAACACTGTGCAGAGGTCGCACTACAGTAACTTGTAGTTTTAGCTGAACACTGTTCAGAGGATGCACTACACTAACTTGTAGCTTTAGCTGAACACTGTGCAGAGGTCGCACTACACTAACTTGTAGCTTTAACTGAACACTGTGAGGAGGACGCACTACACTAACTGTAAATAGTCTAGCTGCCTGACTGTTGTACTAATAGGATCAAAAGAACACCAGCAATTTTCTTCAGGTAGCTGTAAATACTGTAACAAGACAAGCCTGCCTGTCAGTAGGAAGATAACAGGAACGGATCTAGCTAAACTGAATACAGTGTATATATATATATATACACACATACAACACCTGGGATGCATATATATACACAATACACTGTAAGTGCAGCTAACTCACTGACTGTCCTGCCTAATCTATCTAACTTAAATCAAATGACACTGTCTCTCTGTCTATCTCTTTCAACGCCGAAACACACACTACACAGGGCCAGCGTGCAGGCGGCCTTATATAGTGTGGGGCGTGTACCAAATCCCCTGAGCCATAATTGGCCAAAGCCTCCTTGGCTTTGGCCAATTACGGCTCTCTGTTCAGACGGCGCTGTGATTGGCCAAGCATGCGGGTCATAGTGCATGCTTGGCCAATCATCAGCCAGCAATGCACTGCGATGCCGCAGTGAATTATGGGCCGTGACGCGCCACACGAATTTGGCACGAACGTCCAATATCGTTCGCAATTCGACAAACGGCGAACAGACGATGTTCGAGTCGAACATGGGTTTGACTCGAACACGAAGCTCA
The DNA here is from genome assembly GCF_042186555.1 of Aquarana catesbeiana. Classification (NCBI taxonomy): domain Eukaryota; kingdom Metazoa; phylum Chordata; class Amphibia; order Anura; family Ranidae; genus Aquarana; species Aquarana catesbeiana. Next base: position 233,739,247 of record NC_133328.1, read on the forward strand.
TCCCTAGCCTCAAGAAATGAGATAGGTTATCAGTGCTTTAGGATTTATACAGTTTCAACAATGCATAGCATAGCTTGTAGACTCTATAACTTTCACACAAACTAATGATCATACACTTATCAGAATTTTTTTTACCAAAGGCATGTAGCAGAATACATTTTGGCCTAAATTTTCACCAAAATATGATTTTTTTTGTTTCTTTTAAAACAGAAAGTAGAAAATTTTGTTTTTTTCAAAATATTCGCTCTTTTTTCGCTTATATCACAAAAAATAAATTATGAAGTGGTGAATACCACTCTTGAAAAATGTTCATTCAATTGTTTAATTGTGTAAAAAAAAACTAACAGACATGCCTCAAAACTATTTTTATTTAACATTCCAACCTTCTGGCTTTAAGAAACACTTAAAAAATTTTAAAAAAAGATAGAAAACTGTAGTCAGTTGCAACTGTTTTTGCAGATCAAGCAGAGGAGAAAAATATGGAATCATTAAATTCTGAAGAAAATTTTATGGAATCACCATGTATTTTGCAGTTCTAAAATAAACATCTGCATTGGATTACATTCTGAAAAATCATGTCATTATCACTAAACATCCTTCATGGATGTGGATGACTGGATGAAAGTGATATTCAGTGATGAATTACAAATCTGCATTGGGCAGGGTGGTGATGCTGGAACTTTTGTTTGGTGCCGTTCCAATGAAATGTATGAAGACGACTACCTGAAGAAAACATGCAAATTTCCACAATCATTGATGATATGGGGTTGCATGTCAGGTAAAGGTACAGGGAGATGACAGTCATTAAATCTTCAATAAATGCACAAGTTTGAATTGAGGTTTTGGACACAATTCTTATTCCATGAATGGAAAGGATGTTTGGTGATGATGACATCATTTTTCAGGATGTGATGCAGATATTTGTTTTAGAACTGCAAAGTACATAGTGATTCCAAAATATTTTCCCTCAGAATTGAATGATTCCATATGTTTCTCCTCTGCATGATCTGCAAAAACAGTTGCAACTGACTACAGTTTTCTATCTTTTTTTTTAACTGTTTCTTAAAACCAGAGGGTTGGAATGGTAAATGAAAATAGCTTTGAGGCATGTCTGTAATTCATTTTTTTTCTACACAATTAAACAATTGAATGAACATTTTCCAAGAGTGGTGATTCCATATTGTTTGCCAGGGGTTTTAGTATTATTTGTAAGGAGAGGACAGCTTTGGCAAAATACAAGAATAAACAGTTCCGCTAATTGCTGTAATCCATATTTGAAATAAAAAATATATAAACAGTGCCATCAACCTTAGGAATGTGTCACTAAAATTTATGTTTTTCATGCTTTGATTTTTCACAAGTGGATTAATTAACTCACTGCACACTTTGAGGAAGTAATGAAATAATGTTGATGACGCTGTTTATATATTTTTGATTTTGAATATGGATCGCAACTATTAGTGCAACTGTTTATTTGTTTATTCAACACTTTGTCACTTTTATATTGGGAGTGTGCTACCAGTAACTTTTATTTTAAATTAAATTTTATTATTATTAATTGGAGGATTCAATAACATATCTGTTCTACTGAGTCAATATTGATTCCTTATTTGAGCTATGTGGATTGAATGTTATTGATTTTGAATGAAAAATGTGATTATGTAAGCCATTGCAAAGTGACAACAACGGAATTTGCTTCCAAAGTAACATACAGTATGGAGACACATTTGGCATTGGGTTGATTATTTGTGGTTTAAATTGAGCCTGGCTATGTTCCAATTAAGATCAGCAGCTCGCAAATAGTGAACTAACACAGCTGTGATTGATAGGTGATAACGGAGGGAGCAAGTTTTATTTTATTTTATTTTATTTTATGAATGAGAAGAGTCAAAGAAGATTACCATAGTATCATTTCGGACAGAAGATATATTGAACTTTGATATAAAACTACATAGATAAAATCACATTGAAATAGAGGTTTAAGGAATGTGTTACTGAAATTTAAGTTTTTCATGTTTTGATTTTTGACAAGTGGATTAATTAGTTCATTGCACGCTTTAAGGAAGAAGTGAAATAATGTTGATGGCACTGTTTATATATTTCTGATTTTGAATATGGATTGCAATAATTAGCCCAACTGTTTACTTATTTATTCAACACTTTGTCTCATTTATATTGGGAGTGTTCTACCAGTTGCTGGCTGAGATATTAGATTATTCCAACAAACACTAGTTGCTCGCAAGACTTTTTGATTATCAATTGGCAAAATACATGTTTACCAATTACGGGATTCCTGAAATAAAATTAAAACATTCTTCCACTTTCTTTTTTTTCACACAAATTATATTGAAGTCAAAGAGTACAAGGTAAAGAAAGTGAGGATTTTTTTTTTTACCTCAGTTTAGGCCGATATGTATTCTTTTTTTTTTTTTCTTTTTTTTTTCTTTTCCAAAATAAATTTTATTGAAGATAAATCGTGTCAGTATTACAGTATCATCATACAGTTGTTCAATAATCATGGAACAGTTGTTATTGTGATTGGAACAGATGTGCCAATGATTTGGCTATAACAGAAAATCTCCTATGCATACATTACAACCTACGTAATATAAGAGTGTTTTATCTAGTAGAATAATAACAATAAATTGACTATTGACTGTCGAGTAATTATTGCTAGGTATAGTGGCAAAATTTCCATCTTCTGTTACAACCACTGAGGGGAGATAACCATTCGTATAATAGTAGTGCGGGAATTTGTATGACAATTCAATCCATGTGGAGCGTACAGTTGCTGGCCGGGTGCTCTGTTACGAGGACCCATGCAGCAAGAGGTATTAAGATGAGTTCTGGGTGGATAGTGAAAAGTATATAAATGGAGGGTAGTGTGGGGGCCTATGGGGTGTGGGGGGGGGGGTGGGGATACAGGATGGAGGTCAAGGTGGTAAGGGGGTGTTTGTCTCCTCAGTCTCCGTCACTTTTAGTGTAAATGTGGTATGATATCGCTCTAGGGTGGAGTAGATTAGGTTTGTAGGACACCTATTGCCAGAGAGCTACATAGGGATAATGTTGACATGCGGCCTCCCATACTCGTCCCTTGTTTAGGGGTGGGAGGTCCATGTCGGCTGGGAAAGGAGAGGAAATATGCGGGGGGTGTGGTTGAAGGGACTACGCAATGTAGTTAGTGGATACTTATCACACGTTAGCAGGTCATGGTCAAAAGTTAGTTCATCAATGTCAGGTATCTGTCGGTTGTTCGAAAATGAATCCAGCACGCCCATGTCTTGGAAAATTTGGCTGGGGAGTCTCGGGAAATGGCAATGAGTTCTTCCATTTCAGCTGTTTTGTTAATTTGTTTGAACCATTCTGGGATGGTCGGCACTTGAGGAGAGCCACAATGCCTTGGAATGCACATTTGTGCTGCATTAAGTAGGGGTAAGATCAGTGTCTTACAGTAGTATGGAGCTGATAGATCCGAGTGATGGAAAAGGCATTGGGCTTGGGAATGATCTAAGGTGTAAGTTGATATTGATTCAGTGAGTTCTCGGACTTGCGTCCAGAATGGTTGAATTGCTGGTCATGACCACAAAATGTGTATCAATGTGCCCAGTTCTCCGTCACATCTCCAACATTTGTTGGGATATGAGGGGTTGAATCTGTGTAATATGGCTGGGGTTCGGTACCAGCGTGATAGGGTCTTGTAATTGTTTTCCTGAATGGAAACGTTTAGAGAGCCTTTGTGGGCAATCGTAAATATATGTTCCCATTGATCCTCTGATAGTTCTGATTGTATTTCTCTTTCCCATGTTTTATATGCTTTCCCTTCTTTGGGGGAAGTTTCTGCAAATAGCATTGCATAGATATTGGAGATTAAATGTTGTTGGGGGTTGGATTGGGAGCAGAGGTGTTCAAATGGAGTAAATGGTCGTGCAATGGAGGAGTCGCGATTGATCCCCTGTAAAAAGTCACAAATTTGAAAGTAGGTCCAGAATGGGAGAGGGTTGCTAGTGGTGGTGGGTGTTAACGCGAGGCGGTCTAAGAAAGAGCCATCGTGGAAAAATTGATGCGCCAATATGTTTGGGAATTGCCACTGATGTGTTAGGAATTGTGCGGACATACCAGGGGGGAAGGCAGGGTTTAGTCTTATAGGAGTTAGGGTCCCAGAGTAGACGAGATGTGTAGCTTTTGGCAAACTTCCCTGAAGCAACCAAGGGTCGGACCATTAAGAGGGTGTTCTCTGAGAGTGGGGGGAGTATGTTTAGGTGCCAACCAGGGTGTTGATCGCAAAGGCAAGGGAGACAGTGAGTTTTCCAGTCTGACCCAATCTTTGTATTGGTTATGTAGTGACCAGTCTACAATTCTGGTAAGGTGGCAGGCCCAGTAGTATTTTTTGAGATCTGGAAAACCAATGCCCCCCTTCGTCTTAGGTCGGGTTAGGAGGTCGAAGGCAATTCTCGGATGTCTTTGCTTCCATAGAAATTCTGTACATAGTCTTCTATAAGATAGGAAGAATGATGGGGGAAGTTTAATGGGGATAGCTTGTAGGATGTATAAGATACGCGGAAGGATGTTCATTTTGATAATTGCCGCACGACCAGGAAAACTGTGGTTTGTTCCATTTCTTAAGGTCTTCAGATATGGTTTTGAGAATGGGAAGATAGTTTTTGGCAAAGAGATCTGATAGGTTCGCTGTAAGGTAAATTCCAAGGTATTTAATTGCACCGTGCCGCCATTGGAAGGGGAAGTTAGTTTCACACTGTGTAACTGTCTCTTGTGGGATAGTGACATTTAGGGCATGGAACTTGGAGAAGTTTATTTTGAAATTAGAGAGGCGTTGGAAGAGATGGAAGTCGTTCAGTACGTTTGGAATAGAAGTATGGGGCTCGCTAAGGGAAAGGAGAATGTCGTCAGCAAAGGCTGCCAACTTATAGGTGCAGCCTGCTATGGGTATTCCTTTAATATTTTAGTTTTTCCTGAGGCAGTTTAGGAGAGGTTTAAGGGTTAGTACAAAAAGTATAGGGGAGAGTGGGCAGCCTTGCCTTGTCCCATTGGTTATGGAGAAGGCGTTTGACAGATGGCCATTAATTCGAACTCTGGCAGTGGGTGTCGTGTATAGGGACATGATGGAGTTGAACATATGATCTTGGAGACCTAGGTGTCTCAAAACTGCCCCATATAGTCCCATGCCAGTCTGTCAAACGCCTTCTCTGCATCCAACGACAAGAAGAATCCTTTGTGTTTAGTGGTTGTCATCCAGTGGTGGAGGTTTATGGCTTTGATAGTGTTATCTCTTGCCTCCCAACCTGGAATAAAACCAACTTGGTCTTTGTCTATCAAAGATGATAGTAGGGGAAGCAAGCGATTGGCTAGGATTCTGGCAAAAAGTTTTATGTCGACATTTAGTAGGGAGATCGGCCTATAGTTAGTGACTAATGTCGAGTCCTTCCCCTCTTTTGGTATAACTGTAATGTGGGCTTCGAGAAGTCTGTGGAAGGGAAGCTTGGAGGAGTAGAGGGAGTTAAAGGCCTTGAGGAAGGGACCAGTAACTACCTCTGTCAAGATTTTAAAGTATACGGCTGTGAATCCGTCTGGGCCGGGGCTCTTTCCGGCTTTTAATTGTTTAAACGCATTTTTCAGTTCATCTTCCGAGATGGGGTTTTCTAATTGGCGGGCGTCCTCTCTGTTGATGTGTTTAGGACAGTGTTCTTTTAGGAAATTTTTGATAAGGGAGCGTCTAGCGCTGTTTGTAGTGGGGCCGTCCGTTTGTGTGTTGAGATTGTACAGAGTGGAATAGTATGCTTCAAATTGGGAAGCTATGTCTAGGGCTGTAACTTTCGGCCTACCTTGGGAATCATTGATAGTATGGATGGTAGAGTGCGCTTTGTTTGTTTGGATGACTTTGGCTAAGTATTTTCTGCTTTTGTTTCCAAATTCATAGAATAATTTCTGTTGTAAAATAAATTTACGTTTTGTGGGATAGTTCTGTGAGTAGGCACTCTCCGGTGTGTGTGAGGTCTCGGTATGTCTGTTGGGCTTGAGTTTGTTTGTGAGCTAGCTCTAGAGTTTTAATCTTTTGAATCAGGTTTGTGATTCTGGCTTGGTGGGCTTTTTTCCGCGACGTCTTTAGGGCAATGAGTTTTCCCCTCAGGACGCGTGGGCTTCCCATTGTGTTAGTGGGGCTGTTTCACCGTTGTCGTTGTCTAGAAAGAAATTGTGTATGGCTTGCCTAGCGTCTTTGACATCGTCTTCTGAGGTCAACAGAGTTGAGTCTAAGCGCCACATCTTCGAAACGGTGTGAAGGTCAGGGAAAGTCAATGTCATTGTAATTGGGTGGTGGTCAGATAGGAGCATTGATTCGATTGTCACATGGGAGAGAAAAGGAAGGTCTGTCTGAGAAAGGAAGAGGTAGTCAATTCTGGAATATCTGTTATGAGGGGCGGAAAATAATGTGTAGTCCTTTTCGTTTGGATGGAGAGTGCGCCATGTGTCATGTAAAAGAAGTTCTTGAAATTGTAGTTTGATTTGGCGTAGGGTTCTGTATGGCAGCGATGTGGTGCCTGATGAGGTGTCTAATAGTGGGTATAGAGCCACATTAAAGTCCCCCCCGAGTATGGTTAGACCAGTAGAGAAACCAGATAGAAGTTGGGAGATCTGTCTGAAGAAGCTAGATTGTGCAGAGTTAGGGCTGTAGATATTGGCCAGGGTTACAGGTCGACCTTGAATCCTGCCTTTTAAAAAGATGTATCTGCCTTCCTTGTCAATAAGCGAATCAGTGAGTTCCCAGATTGAGGTTTTGGAGATCAGAATTGAGACTCCTTTAGTTTTTGCCTGTAGGTTGGTAGAGTGGTAGGAATGTGGGAACCAGTGATTTGTGAGCTTGGGAATCTTATTTGTGTGGAAATGGGTTTCCTGTAGGAAGATGATGTTGGTTTTTAGTTTGTGCATCAACGAGAGAACTTGGCTGCGTTTCTCTGGGATGTTTAGCCCTTTCACATTTAGGGATGTCACTTTTAGCGTATTATGTGTAGTGGTAGGTTTTGTGTGCGACATACTGTTTGGGGGGGAAAGGCTTTGGACAAGTGAGAGCGTCTGTCGATTTTGTCTATATATACTCTTATGCCGCGTACACACGGTCGGACTTTTCGTCTACAAAAGTCCAACGGACGCTGACGGACTAAAGCTGGCTGGTAATCCGATCGTGTGTGGGCTTCTCCGGACTTTCAACGGACTTTTTTAGCCTCAAATCCGACGGACTTTAGATTTGAAACATGCTTCAAATCTTTACGTCGTAAGTACGACGGACCCCGAAATCCGCTCGTCTGTGTGCTAGTCCGACGGACAAAAACCCATGCTAGGGCAGCTATTGGCTACTGGCTATGAACTTCCTTATTTTAGTCCGGTGTACGTCATCACGTACGAATCCGTCGGACTTTTGTGTGGTCGTGTGTAGGCAAGTCCGTTCGTAAGAAAGTCTGCCGCAAGTCCGCCGAAGGTACGTCGGAAGTCTGTCGGACAGGCTGTCGGACTTTTGTAGACGAAAAGTCCGACCGTGTGTACGCGGCATTAGGTATGGTAAAGGGTGGTTCGTGGGGGTAGTGGTGTCCTGGGGGGAGGGTCGAAGTAGCGATATTGGGGTGGCGGAGACTGAGGAGGCGGGGGGGAATAGGGAAGGCAGAGGAGAAGTAGGGAAAATAAGTGTGGCTGAGGAAGAAAGATGGAGAGGTAGAGGGGGGGAAGGGAACTACGGATGGAGGAGGAGAAAGAGAGAGAAATGAGAGAAAAAGACAAGGGGAAAGAGGATTAGAACAAAGAGAAAGGAGAAAAATAAATAAATAAATAAATAATTTATTAATAGGAGGGGGGCAAGTGTTCCAGAGGTAAGGAAGGGTTCAAAGACCCCCCTTATGGGGTGTTGTGTTGTCCGGTGAAGGTCAACGGGAAAGATGGGTTCCCATTGTGTGGAGAGGTGAAAGGCGCTGGAAAGAAAGGAGTTGATTGGTATGTGTGGACCTCTGGATGTTTGCGATGGGAGAATGAGCCAATTAAATATATCAGTTAAATTGAGGACTATGGTTCAATCGGGGGAGAGCTTGGTTTTAATGTGGTGTCGCGTTATAGAATAAGATAGCAAATAACAAATTAGATCGTTTGGGACACTAGACTACCTCAGCTTAATTTGAGGAGCGTCATCCTTGGCTTTGTGAGGATTGAGAGTGGTTGTTCACACTCTAAATGCATAAATGTTCGTCATGAAACGAGAGGAGTCAGCTGTAAAATTTTTACCTTACTACATTAGCTAAGCATTCTACAGTTATCATGTATACCCAACTTTAATTGCAACATTTTCCCCAGGATGGACCCCCAGCGTGTGCGGCCGAACCCCAGTCGGTCCGGGAAAGGGTTTCCCGAGAGACTGCTGTAAGGATAGACCGGCTGTGCCCACCTGATTTTATGCTCGTCCGAGAGGCCATGCAGTAGGGTTCACCTCCTCTGCAGGGTGTAGGGATCACACCACACACGCCAGAGGTCCACCCGTGTTCCTCTGTTTCTCTGCTTACAAAAAAAAGTAATATAGGTTATGACGGATCGTTAATATAGGAAGATAAAACAATACAACAATAAACGTTAAAAGGAACAAAGAAAGCCTTTAAATAAGATAGGTCATTTAGTCATCATATATGATAAAAGGGGGAGATTTGGCAGTCTCCAATGAGTAATATATAATCGTATAATAGTAATAATGATCACCCTTTGCAGGATTAACTGCTTTCTTTGGGTTTTATCTCAGCTGAAGACTTTAGAGTAACTTTGTGTGTCAACAAGTGTAGAGAGTGGACGAGTCCACACGGAAAAGGCTCCTATGGGGGCCGCTAGGAAATAAAGGGTAAATATTGCACGGCAACTTAGCGGATGTCAGAATTCAAAGACCCGTTTTTACCCCTGTTGGCTGGCTTCGTGAGAGGGTGAGGGGGAGTGTAAGCAAATGAAGATGAGCTCTTCATGGTAGAGAGGAATCATTTGGGGTTGGGTAAAGGGAGAGTGGGTGGTAATGAGCATTAAGCTTAAGTTCTGTGTGGAATCGCCCCTCCGGAGAGGGATTTACACTAACATCACATAGGTGTAATGACCAGTCCTATTGCGGAGGATGTTAAATTAGCATAAAAGGTCCTTGTCTTGGATATGCGCCTTTTGTGATCCATTGTAGGGAATAGTAATCGCTCAGGAGGGTTGAGTCAAGCATAGATGGGAGTTGGGTGAGGGGGTAGAAGGTGGAGGGGATGTAGAGGAGGTAGAAAAGGGGGGAAATTTTTTGGAAGACTATATAGTAGTCTTAAAAATTATTCCTCTTAATGCATTTGTGGATCATACTTGTGTGACAATGGTCAAGTTGATGGAAGTCTATCCGTGTTGTAGAAGTCCCGGTTAGCTGTCTCGGGTGAGGGAGATCAGGTGTCGTGGCGGGTTCTCAGATTTTGCACCAGTTTTGTGTTGTGCAGATAAGTGGGGGACGTTATCTGAATGTAGGCAAGCCTCTGGATCCAAGTGGTGGGCACCCGCCAAGATCAAGGTGAGGGGAGGGTATTGGACTGGTCAATTAAGACATGATGCAATTCCTCTCAGATGTCAGGTTTCTGTATGTAGGTAGTTGCGTTGTAGCAGGTTTGATTGCAAAATATCTTAATGGGCTATTTGTTAGATAGATAGCAGGTTTAAGGGCTTCAGGTGCACGATGAAAGACGAAGAGGAACTGACCCATTATTCAGGGCCTCCATGACGGGGTCGTCTGTGAGCAGGAGATGCCGTGGGGCTATTGTTTGTGGTGTTCCTGGGTCTTGCGGACGTGTTGGTCCTGGGCGAGTTGGATCTGCGTCTTCTGATATGGAATTCATCGCGAACTGGGATGGCATCCATGGAATTAGATGTTCTGAGGTGAGGAGCTCTAAGAGACCTGTACCAATCAGGTAGCTCAATGCAGGGTATATTCAGAGATTCGCAGAATGTGGAGAGGTCTTCAGGCACCCTCAGATTGGCTGTCCGCCCTTGTGCTGATGCCGAGAGGCAAAAGGGGAACTTCCATTGATACTGAATTCCATTTGTGCGTAATAAGTCCAGGAGGGGGCGCAAATCTCTTCTATTTTGGGCGATAGATCCTGAAAGATTTTTATCTCTATGCCTTGGCATGATAGGTTGTGACGATCTCTGGCCCTGCGAAGGATTTCTTCTTTCAGCTTGAAGTTAACCAGGCAGCATATTACATCTCTGGGAGGATCTGTGTCTCTGCCTCTGGGTCTGAGAGCTCTGTGTAGGCGTTCACATTCAATGGGGGTCTCGGGGGGTCTGCCTAGCAGATCGTTAAATATGGCTATAGTTGCCTGGGCAAGTTGGGTATGTTCGATTGTCTCTGGCATGCCTCTTACCCGTATGTTATGCCATCTGCCACAGTTGTCCAGGTCTTCCATGTATCTATACAGGTCTCTGAGCTGAACGTTGTGTGCCTGGGAGGACGTCCGGAGCTGGTGGATGGCATTCTCATTGTGGGCTGTTGATTCCTCTATGTTCTCCATGCGGACCGTCATGGACTGGATGTCCCTCCTGGGGTCTGTGATTGCTGATGCCAGCGTGGCTTTAATGTCTTCTGCCACTGATCTCAAGTCCCCAATGCTTAGGGGCTGTTCTGCCACCATGCAGGGTGTGGGCGATTGCTCCTGGTGTCTACCAGAGGGGCTGAGGCTGGAGGAGCTCGCTGTGGAGGAGTAGGCCCGGGACGAAGCCGGGGCCTCGCGTGGCTGCGTCCGGAATATCTCCGGTATGCTGCGGCTCGCTTGAGAGTCGGGTCTCCGCGGGGATCGGGATGGGGATGGGTTCCCCTTTGATTTCCCCATGTCTGCGGTTTTGAATGGCTTTGCTAGGTTGGTGAAAAAACCTCTGAGGACCGGAGTGCAGGGATCAGGCGTCCATCAGAGTCCGGCGCCAAACCACGCCCCCGATTTTTTTTTCATGCAAACACTATAAAGGTGATTTGTTTTTTTAATTGTTCAAATGCAAAACATTTTGTAGTAAAAATGTATCTAGGCAACTGCTTAAATCTGCAATAAACACAACAATAATATCAACAACAAAGGCATGCCATGAATGTTAGAACGAATGGAAGTCCTTAAAGGTGAAACAAGCTAATACCCATTTTCCACCCCAATATTGAGGTCTCAGTGTAAATAGTTGACAGTATAGAAGGAGGAATGGTTCCCATATATTAAAAAAAAAAATAAATAAATGGAAATGATTGATTTTGCAAGTGATTAACTGCAATATTTAAAGTACATGCAGTATTAGATTTGTAATTGCTTTGTAATCCAGGCCCTCTTGGGTTTTATAGTTTGACAAACGTTTAATGGAAATTCAACATTTTTAAACACATAGACCAAAACATATGCTGGCAGTGATCTGTCTCTCTGCTTGATGTGGAGGCCTGTAGAACAAGGTTATTCATGTCTAGATGCCTCTAATTAGGGAGAAAAAAAGAATTGATGGTAAGATGATTTCTAAGTGTCTGACCATCATCTAACAAGTATTGGTAAGTTGAGTCTGACCTTTATAATGGAATAGAGGGACTCACTTAATGGACTGGCAGTTAGATTATCTACTAGTTCTACAAATCCCAGGGTCCATCTTCAAAAACATTAACCAATGCTGGCTACACATGTAACAATTTTTTTGGTGAGATCATATTTTTTAGTATGATGTCCTGTACACACAGTCGGATTTTCTGACCGAAAATGTGTGATAGGAGCTTGTTGTCGGAAATTCCAACCGTGTGTGGGCTCCATCACACATTTTCCATCGGAATTTCCAACACACAAAGTTTGAGAGCTTGCTATAAAATTTTCCGACAACAAAATCCGTTGCCGGAAATTCCGATCGTGTGCACACAAATCTGACGCACAAAGTGCCATGCATGCTCAGAATAAATTAAGAGACGAAAGCTATTGGCTACTGCCCCGTTTATAGTCCCGACGTACGTGTTTACGTCACCGCATTCAGAATGATGTGTATGCAAGACAAGTTTGAGCCAACATCCGTCGGAAAAAATCCATGGATTTTGTTTTTGGAATGTCCGATCAATGTCTGACCATGTGTACAGGGCATAAGTATATAAACGTGCCAAATACATATGCTGTTTTTTTTTCTTTTTTGAGCAAAATTCTGATTGTTTTCAATCTCCATGTAAATTTCTATTGAAGTCACAAAAATAGGTATTTAGCTACAAATATATTGTACTCATGTCCTCTATTTCCATAGGCTTGGGCAGTGAGTGATTAGCTGCAGCAAGTTTAACCACTTAAGCCCTGGACCATTTGGCTACCTAAAGACCAGAGGACTTTTTACAATTTAGCACTGCGCTGCTTTAACTGGTAATTGCGTGGTCATGCAATGTTGTACCCAATTGAAATTTGCGTCCTTTTTTTCCCACAAATAGAGCTTTCTTTTGATGGTATTTGATTGTCTCTGCAATTTTTTTTTTTGTGATATAAACGGAAAAAGACCGAAAATTTTGAAAAAAAATTATATTTTCTGCTTTTTGTTATAAGAAAAATCCAATAAACTTAATTTTAGTCATACAGTACATTTAAGCCAAAATGTATTCTTTGGTAAAAACATATCAGTAAGTGAATATTTAATGGTTCATGCAAAAGTTATAACGTCTACAAACGAGAGTACATTTACTGGAATTTATACAGGTTTTAGTTTATGACTGCCTATCTCATTTCTAGAGGTGCTAAAATGGCAGGGCAGCACACCCCCCCAAATGACCCCATTTTGGAAAGTAGACACCCCAAGGAAATTGCTGAGAGGCATGTTGAGCCCATTGAATATTTCATTTTTTGTCCCAAGTGATTGAATAATGACAAAATTTTTTTTTTTACAAAAAGTTGTCACTAAATGATATATTGCTCACACGTGCCATGGGCATATGTGGAATTCCACCCCAAAATACATTCTGCTGCTTCTCCTGAGTACGGGGATACCACATGTGTGAGACTTTTTGGGAGCCTAGCTGCGTACGGGGCCCCAAAAACCAATCACTGCCTTCAGGATTTCTAAGGGCGTAAATTTTTAATTTTACTCCTCAATATATATCACAGTTTCGAGGCCATAAAATGCCAAGATAGCACAAACCCCCCCAAATGACCCCATTTTGGAAAGTAGACACCCCAAGCTATTTGCTGAGAGGCATGGTGAGTATTTTGCAGCTCTCATTTGTTTTTGAAAATGAAGAAAGAAAAGAAAAATGTATTTTTTTTCTTTTTTCAATTTTCCAAACTTTGTGACAAAAAACAAGGTCTGCAAAATACTCACCATACCTCTCAGCAAATAGCTTGGTGTGTCTGCTTTCCAAAATTTGGTTATTTGGGGGGGGGGGGGGTTGTGCCATCTGGGCATTCCTTGGCCTCCGAAACTGTGATAGGCAGTGAGGAGTGAAATAAAAAATGTATACCCTTAGAAAGCCTGAAGGCGGTGCTTGGTTTTCGGGGTCCCGTATGTGGCTAGGCTCCCAGAAAGTCTCACACATGTGGTATCCCTGTACCCAGGAGAAGCAACAGAATGTATTTTGGGGTGTAATTTCACATATGTCCATGGCATGTTTCAGCAATATATCATTTAGTGACAACTTTGTGAAAAAAAAAATGTCTTTTTCCCGCAACTTGTGGCAAAATATAAAATTATCCATGGACTCGACATGCCTCTCAGCAAATAGCTTGGGGTGTCTACTTTCCAAAATGGGGTCATTTGGGGGGGTTGAACTGTCCTGGCATTTTATGCACAACATTTAGAAGCTTATGTCACACATCACCCACTCTTCTAACCACTTGAAGACAAAGCCCTTTCTGACACCTTTTGTTTACATGAAAATTTTTTTTTTTTTTGGAAGAAAATTACTTTGGACCCCCAGACATTATATATTTTTTTAAAGCAAAGGCCCTACATATTAAAATGGTGGGCGTTTCATTTTTTTTTCACACAGTATTTGCGCAGTGATTTTTCAAATGCATTTGTTTTGGAAAAAACACACTTTTTTAATTGTAATGCACTAAAACATACTATATTGCCCAAATGTTTGATGAAATAAAAAAAATGATCTTAGGCCGAGTACACGGATAGCAAACACAACATGCTTTAAAATTGCGCACAAACATGCAGCGGTGACGAACTACATACATTTTTAAAAGCCTTTAAAAGCCTTTACAGGTTACCACTTTAGATTTACAGAGGAGGTCTACTGCTTAAATTTCTGCCCTCGATCTGACATTCATGGTGATACCTCACATGCATGGTGCAATTGCTGTTTACATATGACGCCAGACCGACGCTTGCGTTCGCCTTTGCACGAGAGCAGGGGGGGACAGGGGTGCTTTTTTTATTTTACTTTTTTATTTTATTTTTAAACTGTTCCTTTCATGTTTTTTTATCATTTTTATTGTTATCTCAGGGAATGTAAATATCCCCTATGATAGCAATAGGTAGTGACAAGTACTCTTTTTAGAAAAAATTGGGGTCTTTTAGACCCTAAATCTCTCTACTGGCTCTCAAAGCATCTGACCACACCAAGATCGGTGTGATAAAATGCTTCCCCAATTTCCCAATGGCTCTGTTTACATTTGGCGAAATCTAAGTTATGAAATGCTCATAGATTCCGGTTTCTTAGACAATAGAGATGATTGGAGCCATTCTGGTCTCTGATCAGCTCTATGGTCAGCTGTCAGAACCACTGGCTGCATTGAAAAGCATGGAAGATGGTAGGAGAGGGATGTTCCCTCCCACTGCTTGTAAAAGCAGTCTAGTGGCAAATAGGCCAAGTAGCCACTAGGATTGCTTTTACATGAAAGCTGACCGCTGGCTGAAAAGAACAATACCAAGATGATACCTAAACCTGCAGCTCTGATCAGCTCTATGGTCAGCTGGCGGAACCACCGGCTGCATTCTCAGGTTCCCTGTTGGGACAAGAGAGCCAGAGAAAACCATGGAAGACGGTGGGGGGGACATTCCCTCCCACTGCTTGTAAAAGCAGTCTAGAGGCTAATTAGCTGCTAGGATTGCTTTTACATGAAAGCCGACTGCTGGCTGAAAAGAATGATACCAAGATGATACCTAAACCCGCAGGCATCATTTTTGTATAACCACTCAAAGTCAAGCAACATACCAGTACGTTGCTGATCCTTGTTGGGCATATATTGTAATCTTTTTTTTTCATGCAGCCTGTGGGCTGCATGAAAAAAAGAGATTGATCGGTGGGTATGCCCACCAATAGAATACCTCCCTCCATCCACCCACTTCTAATAATGGGCATACATGCACCATTTTTTTTTTAACTGTGGTGGTGAAATCACTGGAGTCATGGCTTTATGTATCGTGGGAGCAAACTCTGGTGCTGTCAAGATAAATAAATCAGTAATTGAATGGTGGGTGGTGTGTCCTACCAGATACGGCACCTCATCCCGAGTCGAAGATCTCAAAAAATGGGGGAAAAGGGGATGATGGGATTATTGCGGTGCCACCAAAATTCAAAATTACTAGAATGATATTTTATATAAAATCATTTATTTTATTGATATCAAAAACATCTAAAATGTTTACATGAAAGAGTACAGAAAATATACAAAGCAGAAACAAAAACAGAAATACAGTTCAAATAAATGACCGTCACCAAAGATGTTGAGGGGTGATCATAGTCTTATGTTCCCAACTAGTTTCGCCAAAACATTGGCTTCATCAGGGGGATGTAGAGATGTACTGCAGAGAGTAAAACCACTATAATAAAGAAAAAATGCATTATTGGATCAACATAATCTTGTAATGCTGGAGGCAAACCAATCGCATCACATAGTGGTCAAATTGCCGCCCCCCTATATCCCACGGTCTTCCCACCCCCCACACACCTAAAACATACCATGCGGGCTCCAAAACGCAAGGGGGACACCACCAAGACACTGAGAATGGAAGTTGCACTCAGCCCAGTATTTGGCTACAGGGGAATTAAAGGGCGCCTAGAAAGAGAAGTATAGCATATAAGTATTGAAAATTCTTTTAATTTTATTTAACAAAAAGGGACCTAAGCCTCAATTACATACCCTAATTATATGCAAAACCAAGGCACTCAATGTTGCACAAGGGAGATTCACAGCGCAGTCAGTTCATGTAAAAAATCGCATGAATGTTGGATATATCCAACATATTTCACTATGTCCTTGAAATCTAAAATTCACTGAGATATTTATGTGTATCAATATCATTTTTTCCATACCCCTTTTTTCTCCTCTCTTGAATCTATTTTACAGTCCTCTTGATCGCATTCATGCGATTTTTTACATGAACTGACTGCGCTGTGAATCTCACTTGTGCAACATTGAGTGCCTTGGTTTTGCATATAATTAGGGTATGTAATTGAGGCTTAGGTCCCTTTTGTTAAATAAAATTAAAAGAATTTTCAATACTTATATGCTATACTTCTCTTTCTAGGCGCCCTTTAATTCCCCTGTAGCCAAATACTGAGCTGAGTGCAACTTCCATTCTCAGTGTCTTGGTGGTGTCCCCCTTGCGTTTTGGAGCCCGCATGGTATGTTTTAGGTGTGTGGGGGGTGGGAAGACCGTGGAATATGGGGGGGTGGCAATTTGACCACTATGCGATGCGATTGGTTTGCCTCCAGCATTACAAGATTATGTTGATCCAATAATGCATTTTTTCTTTATTATAGTGGTTTTACTCTCTGCAGTACAGCTCTACATTCCCCTGATGAAGCCAATGTTTTGGCGAAACTAGTTGGGAACATAAGACTATGATCACCCCTCAACATCTTTGGTGACGGTCATTTATTTGAACTGTATTTCTGTTTTTGTTTCTGCTTTGTATATTTTCTGTACTCTTTCATGTAAACATTTTAGATGTTTTTGATATCCAATAAATGATTTTATATAAAATATCATTCTAGTAATTTTGAATTTTGGTGGCACCGCAATAATCCCATCATCCCCTTTTCCCCCATTTTTTGATAAATAAATCAGTGCTGCAGCTGAATGGCCTAAAAAATATATGCCGAAGCATGGGGGCATCCACCCCAAGTTAGGAGCAAATCGCTCCTCCACCCCTGCTGCCGCCATGCTTCGCCATATATGCTTTTTTTTTTAACTGTGGTGGTGAAATCACCTCCTATAGCACTGGAGTCATGGCTTTATGTATCGTGGGAGAAAACGCTGTTGCTGTCAAGATAAATAAATCCGCGTTGGTAAAAGAAAAAAGGTGCACAAATCTAATCAAAGAACAACTATATGTGAATATATAAAAATACGCAAGCAAAATATAAAAACCTCAGCATTGCATGTGTGAATACATCAAAAATGATATATATCAAACACGTGATTCAAAAAATATAAAAATATGTTTAAACCCAAGAAAAGTCCATGTAATATCTGAAAGAACAAAGTGAGCAGAGGGAAGTCCTTATATAATTCCCTAAGGAACGGGGCATCTACTCTTGAATCCAACAGTCTGAGATGAGATGTAGGGTGTGATAATACAAACTGCTTACCAGATATGTTGGATCTCAAGTAATAGAGATCAGAAACGCCTGTGCATTAGCCTGCCGGCAGATCAGCTTGTAATAGTCTCATGGCAAGGAGATGTCCGCCTGCTGCAAAGGAACCATTCCCCATGCTCCACCCGACGCGTTTCCCCATAGAAGGCATCAACTGGAAACGGAGATCATACCTGGACATCAGCACACCACGCATAAATACCAATTGTATGCTCTTCCTCCTTTCAATTTCCTTTAGCTTCTCACAGCTCCAGTAGCTGTGAGAAGCTAAAGGGAATGGTTCCTTTGCAGCAGTCGGACATCTCCTTGTCGTGAGACTATTACAAGCTGATCTTAATAGCATTAAAAATAAAACATTTTTTAACGCAATCTGTGCCTAAAATATATATATGCCGAAGCATGGGGGCATCTGCCCCAAAAGTTAGGAGCAAATCGCTCCTCCACTCCTGCTGCCCCATGCTTCGGCATATATACTCTTTTTTTTAACTGTGGTTGTGAAATCACCTCCTATATCGCTGGAGTCATGGCTTAATGTATCGTGGAATGTGTTTATGAATGTGTAACCATAACTCCAGTTCTGCACATACAATGTAAAATTCACATGTGCCCACACCTTTGTGCAAATTGAGTCCTCATCTTCAACCTTGGCCCACACCACATAGGTCATAATGTACATATGAACTCTTCTGAGGGTAACAGAGATATCAGATGCTACTAAGTTGGGATCCTACTTGCCCACTATGATGAGCTCAAATGTATATAGAAGAAACTATCGTAGTGCATTATGCATCAATAATTAAAATATTTATTAAAAAAGGCAGTCACAATAAGAAAAAATATAACCGCATATCAACTAGGGTAATCTGAACACCACAGAATACAGTCCACGTCACTTCCGGGTTCCATGCATGATGGTATCACCCAGCTCTGCCCAATGCGTTGTGTTCCAATCCATGTGATTCCTTCAGGGGATCACCTGGGTATACTAAAACAACTTTTACTTTGTACTAAATGTTTATACAGCAGCTCAACACTGTTACAGTTTAGCATGCAATGCTTTAGCTAGCTTGTACCTGATTGTCAAAGGGATAAGACATCTTCCTGTTCACACACCCTCCGTTGCAGGCCTTGTTACCGCCTCTGCATTGCATCACAAATGTGGGCATGCTAATATGATGAAATATCATCTCCAAACTGCAGGTAAGCTCTCTGTGTGTCTGTCAGATCTAAATACTTTGTAGCTCATCACCTGCATGAGTGCTCGATTGAAAGATCCAGGGATTGTTGGATATGTAGTTTCTTTGCAGGCTTCAACCTACAGACCATCCTCAATCCTGAGTGAACATCCCAGAATTTCAGCCATAGCTCGGCATCTCACAGGTCAAGGCTGTTTTCCTGATCCCAATGCTGGAACAAATTTCAGCACTTGGCACCACTAATTAGGTTTGCAGAAAGTCAGTAGGGAGAGATGCCAGTTGCTGTAGTGGTAGCTGAAAGGGGATCACAGTGTTGAGGGCCAATGGCACCCTGCAGGCAATGCAGGGCATGTGTCCTGGATGCCCTGGATCCCAGATACTGTAATCCCCTGAAGGCTCCCACTGTAGCAGCCATCATCTATCCCTGCTGGCTGCCTATCACAGCAAAACACAGAAGACTCCTAGACTCCTCCTCCACTCTGATGAGCCACAGTGAACCAAAATCTCATTCATAGTGCCTGCATATATATGTCCTTAGTATTATTAGCATCTTAAAGCTCAAAGTGTTTTTATATGTAAGGACACCTAGGATGCTGTGATATTTTAACATATACAGTATCTCACAGAAGTGAGTACACCCCTCATATTTTTGTAAATATTTTATTATACCTTTTCATGTGACAACACTGAAGAAATGACACTTTGCTACAATGATAAAAATAACTCAACACACAGCCATTAATCTCTAAACCGCAGGCAACAAAAGTCAGTACACCCCTAAGTGAAAATTTCCAAATTGAGCCCAATTAGACATTTTCCCTCCCTGGTGTCATGTGACTCATTAGTGGTTCAAGGTCTCAGGTGTGAATGGGGAGCAGGTGTGTTAAATTTGGTGTTATCGCTCTCACTCTCTCGTACTGGTCACTGGAAGTTCAACATGGCACCTCATGGCAAAGAACTCTCTGAGGATCTGAAAAAAAAGAATTGTTGCTCTATATAAAGTTGGTCTAGGCTATAAGAAGGTTGCCAAAACCCTGAAATTGAGCTGCAGCACTGTGGCTAAGACCATACAGGAGTTTAACAGGACAGGTTCCACTCAGAACAGGCCTAACGGGCATAACGATTAATCATTTTTCACATATACAGTAAATACCATAGTTTGTGGACTGTGTATAACTTTCCTACAGACAAAATAATATACATGGATTTGGGTTATTTTCACCAAACGACTATGGTGTTTTACATGTTTTTTATTCAATAAATAGCATGAATAATTTTTTGGACCATCAAGTGTTTTTTTTTTTTTTTTTACTTTTTTGTGATCCACAAAAGTCCATCCAACTGGCCGTATTCTGGCTGGTTATATGCAACGTTGCTACAAGGCATCTAAGTAAGTGAACAGTGGAGGTACATCCTTATCTGTAGTAGGTACAGATTACTGTGAATGTCAGGGACCAGAATCTGCTGACATTAAAAATAAGCAATATCAGGGCTTCTGTTGAGAGTTTTGAAGATTAGTTTTTTCCACAATGCCGTCATCAACACAGGTTAAAAGTCCTTTTACTACTTGTTAAGAATATGAAAATAGATTAATGCACATAGTCTATGCACAGGTTCACTTTACACACGAACTATACAATGAGGAGAAAATGCTTTGCTTTATGGGTACATCAGATAGGGATCATAGTAATGTTTATTGTACATCTAACATCAATAAGAACTGTCTTTCAGACAGTGCATTTGCTCATCTTAAATTCCATGTAACTGTTCATTTATTTTAAAGTACTTATTCATTTCTTACAGTACATTTTTAGTATATCTTATTTTATTTTAACTCAGCTTGTTAGTTTATCCACAGTAAAAATACTATATTAACAATACACAGAAAAACACACTAATTCAGCAATACATCATTCTGTAACTAAAGTACACTTTTAATACAGTATCATATTAAATAGACATTTGTTTGCAATTTATAGCAGCTCTTGCCTAAAGGGAAGAAAAAAAAACAAAGCAGTTGTGATTTGCGCTTATGGCTAAATGTGGATCAAAAGCCGAACTACTTCTTCATGTTTTTTTTTTAAAGCAATTAGAATGCTTGTTTGCTCAGACTGGTAGTTGCTCTCTAAGACTATCCACTGTAGGTTTCATCATAGGACTGGGATATTGTTCCTGTTGTGCAGCAAACTGAATAAAGACCTGTAAAAGTACATTGTAAGGTTAATATTGTTAGCATCGCAGAAGTCGTCACAATTGTAAGATAAATTATATTCAGATTAGATATTTAGAAACTCAGGGTAATATAACAAATAGCAGATGAGTGATTTCATAATTTTACTATTGATAAAAGGCATACGCAGGACTTCAGGAAAATCTAAAAGCAAAAAGCTTCTGTTGTGTAATGCTTTCCGAAATCAAAGTCTATATGGATCCTTACAAAGCAGAGATATAGAAAAGGCAGTGCAAATTTCTCATCCAGTGGTGTGTAATTTTAAGCCTGAGCTATTGAGCTTGGCAAACATCTGTTTTTTTTTTGTCCAACAATACAATTAGGATTATACTATTAAAAACACATACAAGTGTTATTTCATTGATGCATGCAGCACAAACAGCAGCTTATATCTCTATTAAATATCAGATGGTATTCCCTAATGTGCCCCTCATAATTATCATTATCTTTACTTTTTTAAAACCCGTTCTGGGCACCACAACACCCACCCCAACATTGCAAGGGTTAAATGCTTGTTAAGTCAAGGGGTTGAATGATAATCTGTAATGCCCCGTACACAGGATCGGAAATGCCGCCAGCAAAACTCTGATGAGAGCTTTTGGTCGGAAAATGTGATCGTGTGTATGCTCCATCGGTCTTTTGCTGGTAGAATTCCAGCCAGCAAAAGATTGAGAGCAGGTTCTCAATTTTTCAGTCAGGAAAAGTTTCTAGTCGAAAATGCGATCATCTATATGCAATTCCGACAAAAATCACGCATGCTCAGAATCAAGTATGAGACAGAAGCGCTCGGTCTGGTAAAATTAGCATTCGTAATGGAGCACATTCGTCATGCTGTAAATTTTTGGATCTTTTAATGCAGTGCATTCTTTTGTGCTTTATAATGCTAGAAGAATGAAGTTGTTTTGCTGCTGATATTCACACAGAGTTCTCACAAACTTATTTCTTTATTATTTCTTGTGATCTCCTGATCTGATCTTTTTTTATTTTTAATCAAGATCTCCTTTTTTTTGGATTATTTTTAAATTAGTTTCTAGTGATCTCCAAAATTTTATTTTTTGGTGTGTCAAGTTTCCACAACAACATTATTATCTTGTATTTTTATAAAGCTCAAGGAGGTTGGTTGTTGTCCCTTGTTAATTAGACATTGTATTTTGGAAATGTACCTGCCTACTCACAAACAAACTGTCCTATTTGAAGAAAAACACATAGGCAAGTATTTTCATATTAAAAAAAAACATTTATTCTGGCTCATAATAACAAAATAAAGAGGAACTCATTTATTCTGGCTCATAATAACAAAATAAAGAGGAAGGCAATGCTGGAGAAACTGCTTGAATTTGCAAAGCCTTTGGCCGGCCCCCAGGGCACACATCAACTCTTTGTAAATAAAAATTGACAGCCTAGAAGTCCATATAATGGGGAGCACAATCTGGTCCTGGACTCCCCGAGATCACTAATAGCAGCAGATGACATATATGTCCCCAGGCTGTGGTACTACAACAGGCTGCGTCTTCTGTTAAATCAGACAGAACCCAGGGCCATCACTTTCTTGTTTTCCTTGCAGCCTTCCCTCCATGCTTCCCTGCAGCCTTCCCTGCAGTCTTCCTTGGAGGATGTGGCTCTGGAGGTGGACTTGTGGCAGGAGGAGGAGGAGGAGGAAGGGCGAGTGCAACTAAGTGCATGTTATCACTCATTTGGCCACTCAACCCCTTATGAATGGCCTCAAAAATAATTTTCTCACATCTGAGGCATTGTCCCTCCTCCATTTGCTGTAATTTGGCAGCTACATAGCAGCCATTGGCCTCTTCAGCGTCAGGGGGATTTTTAGGGCCGCATTAGCCTCCTTAATGAGGCCTAGTGCTGCCTCCTCCACGTTACTCCGCTTCCTGGCACTTTTTGTTTGAAGGCAGAGGGGAGGCACCTGGGATTGAGTGAGGCTCCTACTGGGCCTGGCCTCCACCTGGCTGCCACTTACCCCAGCCACCTCCTGGGTGACACTTACCCACGCCTCCTTCTGTGTTCCACATTTCAGAGCCTCGTCCTGGCTGAGGTCTTCCTGTGTATGAAAAAGGGACATAGTTTTAGTTTTTGGTTCATCAATCACACACAATTTTCAGCTCATGACTGTTGCAAATTGCATGTTAATAATTAGAAAAGACTATCATTCCAGCCCAGCATTTTTCATTCTTGTCCCAATCATTTTTGTCCCCATTTTTGTTAAATCATTCATTTGTTATCAATAATAACATCTAGTTAACAACAATAATTTTCGGACAATGTTAAAAAATACTATACCTGGCTCCAGCTGGGCTCCTCCACTTCTTACAGGATGGAAGGGCCAGGTTGGTCCTCGGAAGCATCAGCTGGGGTTGAGGGAAGGCTGGATGGAAGTGTAGAAAGTGATTCCCTGACTTCCATCTGGTCTTCCAGAAACCGCATCTTGTTGTAGTACCACAGACTGGGTACGTACACATCCTCTGCTGCTGCTCCTGATCTCATGGAAGCCTGGACCTTATTAAGCTCCTTCCTATACGTGCTTCTCAAGCTACCAATTTTCCTCTCCACAAACTCGATGTCTGCGTTGGGGACCTGCGTCTTCACAAATTGCAGCAGTTTCTCCAGCGATGCCTTCCTTGCTGGTTTATTGCAATATAACAGGTTTTTAACCTCCCACAAATTACGCATATCCCTGTATTTGTCAATGAAATGGCCCATGAGATCAGGGTCTTTGAATTGTTTCATATTTGCTGCAAGACAAAATACAAGACAAAAACACTAATAACAGGCTAAACTCTCCTAATCATATCCCAATATAGGCATCAATCTCGAATCAGTATAGGCCACTTATGTCCCAAGTTAAAATGTTACCTTCGTTATAACGTTCGGAGCTTCTGGTCCTCCTTCCTACGCACACAGAACGTAGGTACGACACACGTGTTAGCTTTATATACACTGTGCATGCGTGAAACTCTGCGTGCGTCACCCACCCCTGATGTTCTTTCTAGAATATTCCCCACCCCTTCTCTTTAGGCACAGTGGAAGATGAACATGGGGGAGACACAGCAGGTGCGTAATACCAGTAATGAGGAGGAGGAAAGCCTGGAGCCCGAAACGTCCCGATCCCGGAGGAGAAGATTTAAGGCCTCAAATATGGCCTTTGTAGAGATGGTGGAGATGGTGGACATCTTGAAGAGGGCAGACTATGATGGGAAGTATGGACCTTACCTAAACCCAAATGTGAGAAAGGCCAAGATCTAAAGTTGTGAAGAGTCTGCATAGGAATTTTGGGGTACGACGATCCAAGGAGCAATTGAGGAAACGCTTGTCAGACCTGAAATTGAGGGAGCAGGATCAGTACAGAAGGATCAAGAAAGTGCCTCTAAAAAGTAAGTACTTGTCGTGTGTTCCAATTATTATTATTACTTGCATGCTGCACCATGTGCTTTTCTTTACTGTTGTACAGTTTAAAATGGCTACTTTCAGGCTCGTGGGCACAGTAATCGTTCACAGTAAACATAATTCGTTCACCAACTAAATACAATGTTTTAGGCAGATACAGGGTTAGCAAACTTGATTCAGTGTAATGTAAGGAGAGGACACTCAGCAGCTGTTTACACATCTGGACTCAGGAACAAACTTTTTAGGGTGTCCCACACAGGTACTCCAGTGGATACTTGGGGTGTCTCCATGTATGAAACTTGTCCAAAAAAGGTAAGTATTGCAGCTTTGTTAAGGGAATAATTAATGTCTTCAACTTTGCCCAAACAGACAATTGTACCCCACTTCCAAGCAATCTTTCACATTCATATTTCTGGCCACAAATATCTGTTTGCCAAGTGTACCTTTTGTATCATTCTCATAGCTGAGAAAAGACTTGGGTCATTGGAGGACAACAGGAACCCCCCCACCTCCTGAAAAAGGGGAACAGAGGACACAACCTCAGGATGTGGAGGAAGGAGAGGTGGTTGAGATAGTCACCACAACAGGTGAGTATCTGACACCACAGATTCAGGTAATAGATGTATGCCTGCATATTTATAATACACGGTGTGTATTTTTTTTTTAGGTGATGTGCATGTTGTGGAAGAACAATCTACTCATTTCACGACTGACAGTGCACAAAGGCTAATCCAGGACATAATGTGGTGTAGTCGGGATTTAGACCTCATAAAGGAAAAAACCAAGGAGATTGAACAAAGACTGAAGAACATGATTGATGTATTAGGGAGAATCTAAATCCAAAAAAATGACAACTTTTTAATTTTTTTCTAAGAACTTCTTCCTTGCAACTCTAGTAGGTGAGAGGAAGGGGTTGCACCCCCAAAACACGTCCATTGATCCCCCATTATGGGAGATAGCACATGTTGATATTAGGCATGTGATCAGGAGGGAAATCCCCATTTTTACTTCCAATTTGTGTGCATCTTCTAAATTTGGCTTTAACAGGGGGACATCACCCCATCTGATGAAGGCAAGATAAAAATTTATAAAAAAAAAGATGTAATTTTTTTTAACAGAAAAGGTTTTACAATGCACATGTGAATGTGCATGGAGTAAAATTTTTTATACTCAACAATGTGTGGCTTCTTCTTTCAATGCTCAATACCATTTTTTGTATAAAGTTGGCGTTTACAGTGACAATGAGTGTTATTTAATAATGGAAAAACCACTTGGCACTACAAGTGCACTAAGAGAACCCAGGAGACAGATAAAAGAAATCCAAGCAGTAAATCAAATTCAAGATTTTATCATATCATTTTTGTGCAAATATTTAAAAAAAATGGGCTGGCATAGCAATGGCCCCCCTACCCGTAAAATATTTCACATATTTTTGATGCACTTCACATGCGCTTTGGGGGGGGGCAAGCCAGGATGGCCAGCTTCCAGGGCCGTCATTGTTAGTTCATGAAGTCTGGCCTCAGGCCCAACTGAGGCTACATAATAAGTAACATTTTGCTTTAAAAAGTTGTGCAAGATGCAGTATGCTAACACAATGTGGTTAAGTTTGTACTCTGCCATATTTATAGCCATTAGAAATAGGTGGAACCGGCTGGCCATTATCCCAAAGGTGTTCTCCACAACTCTACTGGCTCTGGCCAGTCGGAAATTAAAAACCCTCTTCTCTGGGGTGAGGGTCCTCTGGGGGAATAGCCTCATCATGTGATCACCCAGACCAAACGCTTCATCAGCAATAAAAACAAATGGGAGTCCTTCCATGTTCCCTTCCACAGGTGGCAATCCCAAGCCATCACTCTGGAGATATGTGTAGAACTTGGCCTGGGCAAAGACTCCACCATTCTTCCCCACGTCCACATAGAGAAACTCGTATGTCGCTGACACCACTGCCATCAACACGATACTATTGAAACCCTTATAATTAAAATAGTATGACCCGAATGGGGTGGTGGGACTATGTGGACGTGCTTCCCATCAGTTGCCCCTACACAGTTGGGAAAGTCCCAACAGTCAGCAAAGTGGGATGCCACAGTCTGCCATTCCTGTGGCGTTGAAGGAAACTGTGGAATCAAAACATTAAAAAAAATTGTACTTTTGCACATAACATTGCAAGCAGATTAGACACAAACATTCTTGGCCAACATCAGTATAACATTTATTTTAAGGAGTATTTAAATACAAAAATATAAGGTCCACTTATCAGATCCCCCCCCCCCCCGATGACCCATTGGAAAAAATTTAGGGGGGGTTATAAATGCTTTTAAGTACAACAATAACATTTGTACACATTTTAGGAGGTGTTTAGGGTAAAGCAGTAATACGGAGCTGGCAAAATACATTGTTAAGTGACTAGGCTAGGTGTGTATGGGCCCAGGATAGCATGCTGGGGAGGTTAGTGAAGGCAAATATGCATGAAGGACAAAAAAGGAGCATTAAAAATGTCCAGCATGCATGAGGATAAAGAGGACATTCACAGCATATTACAATCATGGTAATTAGGGAATGATGAAAGAAATACAATATATTAGCATACATTAAATACATAGAATGTGATATTAAAGGAGAGAACTTATCCTAACATAGTCCTTCTGCAGGACCTGAATGATGGCAGAACAGGTCTCTGGGATAATGATCCCCAGAGCCTGGGGGGAGATGCCTGTCGAGAACTTGAGGTCCTGTAGACTTCTCCCTGTCGCCAAGTTGCCGCAACGTGGCGACTAGCCTCTGCTTCGGAGTGATGGCTTGCCGCATGCAGGTGTCCTGCTTCATAATATAAGGGGACAGCAAAGCCAACAGATGGTGAAAAATGGGGTCCGTCATCTGGAGAAAATTCCTGAAATCATCAGGGTTATTCTCCTGGATCTCACGCAGCAAAGGCATATGAGAGAATTGGTCAAGCTGGATCAACCAGTTCTTGGTCCATGAACTCCTCCCCACCCTGTTCATGGACTGGACCCACAGAGCATGAACTCTACGACGAGCACGTACCCGCAACATGGCTTCAAAACGGTCGGCTGGTCAGAACGAACTAACAGAACGCACTGAAAAACAGCAAGGCCTGTGAAGAGCAAGCTGAAAATCAGAAACGAGCAGGCAAGAACGCACTGAAAAACAGATACGAACTGACTACACACACTGAAAACCAGATACAAACCCACAAGCACAAACTGAAGAGCAGTAACGGACTGAAAAGCACGAAAGCGGAAAAGCATGAATCGTCTCTCAAACTTCTACTAACACGACATAAACATGAGATTAGCAGAAGGAGCCCAAAGGGTGATGCAGTGGCTATTGAACTTCCTTTTTCTAGTGCCATTGTACATGTTGTTCGTCATTGCATTCCTGACAGTCGGAATTTGGTGTGACCGTGTGTATGCAAGACAAGCTTGAGCAGAATCCTGTTGGAAAAGCCATCATACGTTGTTCGGACCAAAATCCCGATCGTGTGTACGCAGCATCATATTTACTTTTTTCCCCTGCTCCAGCAGGGTCACTCCAGCTGTGTGGCCAGTCTCCCACAGCCTCCTCTCTAAACTGCTCTCAACTGTAGTCACATACCCCATGCAATACAGGGTTAAGAGGCCTGATTTGCACCTGGCAACATTAAGGGACTGCCCACAGGCCAGAGATTTGGGGAGAGGAGAAAATCACCCAAGTTGCCTGGAGTAGGGAGTAAGGTGAGTAGTTGCAGGCACCAGGATTGTAAGTATACTTCACAAGCTAACTTTTGGCTTTCCCGCAATAGAAATCTTGTGGTTGTCTAGCCGTCTGTCCACTTTCTGTGACCTCCAGAATGTGAATCCGAACCTTGCTTCCCAGGCTCTGTTGCCCTACCTGCAGGCCTGGAACTGCATGGCGAGTGTCACTGGGTAGAGAGGAGGGAGACCAGTGAACATCTATTCGCTGATTCCTCCTAGCTAGAATGAACTGGGAAACAACATGTTCCAGTTCTGGTTTCTAGTGTCAAGGAAGAAGCTAATGGAACACAGACTACATTCCATTAGCTTCCACATAAGAGACATCAGGGCGTTAAAAGACCCCCAATTTCTCAAGAAAGAGAACCTGTCTTAAAAATATTATATCATATAGGGGATTTTTTGTTTCCTATGTGATATAAATAAAGGGTTAGAACAGGTGAACAAAAAATTTCAAAAAATAACATTACACCCAAGCACATAACCTCCCCCCTAAAAAAAAATGTTTAACCCACCATGCTCTCAAGTACGTACACACGCGAATGTACATGCACCAGTCAGGGGCACCTACTGTATGTATGAAAATGTTGCTTGTGATATACATGTTAAATATCACTCCACATGCTAGAGTGAGAGAAAAAAAAATTCTAGGCCAATTACTCAAGGTTAACATTAAACTAATGACCTACTGGGGCTTTTAAAGTGTCATCTATGGAAAATAGAATAAGATAGAGGGTACCTAAGTTTTTTGTTATTTTGCAGGCACATGCAAATTTGAAGCTTGACATTTTTGGTATCTTTTTACTCAACACAACCTCATCTTTTATATTGTATCAGAACGTTTTTTTTGTGTGCCCTAAATTACTGTACCTACCACCATTTTATGATCCAGGTTCTCTACTTTCAAAAAATCCATAATGTTAAGGTGTTTTAACTAATCTTCAGGCATAAAATATATTTTTTTAAATGTGTGCAAAAAAAGCACAAAATATCTCTGGCAGCAAAGGGGTTAATTCACTAAAATAGTGAATTCATTAATTCCAGTCCATAAACATCGTTAAAGTCTATGGGACACAAATGTGAAAAATCAAAAGTGATAATTTTAAGGGTTAATATGCTTATTGTCATAAAAAGTGTTTGGGGACCTGGGTCCTGCCCCAGGGAACATGTATTAATGCAAAAAAAGTTTCAAAAACGTCCGTTTTTTGGGAACAGTGATTTTAATAATACTTAAAGTGAAACAATAAAAGTGAAATATTCCTTTAAATTTTGTACCTGGGGGTGTCCTTAGTATGCCTGTAAAGTGGCACATTTTTCCCATGTTTAGAACAGTCCCTGCACAAAATTACATTTCTAAAGGAAAAAGGTAATTTAAAACTACTCGCGGCTATAATGAATTGTCTGGTCCTGGCAATACAGATAAAAGTCATTGAAAAAAATGGCATGGGATCCTCCCAGTCTATTATCAGGGCCTTTGGGTCTGGTATGAATATTAAGGGGAACCCTGAACCAAAGTTAAAATAAAAATTGCTTGGGGATCCCCCCAAATTCCATACCAGGCCCTTCAGGTCTGGTATGGATATTAAGGGGAACCTTGCGCCAATTTTTTTTTTTAAATGGCGTAGGGGTCCCCCTCAAAATCCATACCAGACCCTTCAGGTCTGGTATGGATTTTAAGGGGAACCCCACGCCAAAATTAAATAAAAATGGCATGGGGTCCCCCCAAAGATCCATACCAGACCCTTATCCAAGTGCCCCCCTCCTGAACCATACCAGGCCACATGCCCTCAACATGGGGAGGGTGCTTCGGTGCAGCCACCCAAAGCGCATTGTCCCCATGTTGATGGGGACAAGGGCCTCATCCCCACAACCCTTGCCTGGTGGTTGTGGGGGTCTGCGTGTGGGGGGCTTACCGGAATCTGGAAGCCCCTTTAACAAGGGGACCCCCAGATCCCACCCCACCTGTTTGAAATGGTAACGGGTACATTGTACCCATACCATTTCACTAAAAAAGTGTCAAAATGTTAAAAAAAAACAAGACGCACCTGGGGACAAGTCCTTTAGTAGCCTCCCTGGCGGTATGATTATATCAGATTTTTGCGTCTCAAAGCGGTACAATTATTTTGCATAGAAATTTGGCGTTTTATATTGTAGGCCTGTAATTCTTAGCAATAAAACACTTAAATCTGTCCACCAAGAGTCTAATAGATATCCCTGGTATGATGACGTTTGAAACACAAAATCATAAATTATAATATAATAAATAAATAATTATAAAAAATAATAATATAATAATAATAAAATTAATTTCCCCATGATTCACTAACGCTCAATTCTGCAAGTGTTCTAATTTACTATCCCTGTTTTCTAGCTGGTCTAAAACCACTTTTGATGTAAAGGGACACTTTTTGGTTGCTATGGACAATCTCAAGTTTCCAGGCAGAAAGAACAGTATATATAATATAAAACTGCATGCAGGGCATTGGACAAAGCACTGGGGACAAAAGGGAGGTGAAATTATTTCATACAGTAATGTAATCTGTAAGATTACAGTGTACTGTATGTATTAGGATTTTTCCCTTTTTTGAATTTGCCGCTGGGCTCCGCCCCCGTGTATCACGATGCTCGCAGGGAATGGAGCCCAGCACAGAGAGGCTTCAGGTGGAGGACAGAGCCCATGGACACAGGGGGGACATCACAGGATCCTGAGGACATGGTAAGTGCACTGAAAAAGAAAATCTATTTCAGGGGAATTGGCGCTGTTCAAAAGTGTTAAAAAATAATAAATAAAAAATAAATAATAAATAATGAAAATAAAAATAATAGAAATGAAAAATACTCTCTGTGTTATGAATCTGAACCACTCACAATAAAGTGCAAAGTGCTAGAAAGTAAATCTGAAATATATAAAAATAAAAAATTCATGAACAATAAATAACAGTGATGATCCCAACACCAGATAATAATGTCAAGTGACGTGCTAAATAGCTAAAGGAGCTAATTTAATAAATAAACAGTATCCCCATGTGAGTCCAAAGAAAAACACTTCAAGCTAATAAATAACAAGAATTAATGTGTAAAAAATAAATTTGAAAAAATTAATGAGTAGTATAAAAATGATGATAAAAAAATGTGCTGCACATAGCAGGCTCCACCCACTACAGGCTGCCTGCAGAAAACTACAGGAGGGGGCGGAGACAAGACCAGTCATCCTGTCAGTGGTCATATAGTTATGGCTGATCGGTGTATAATCTTACGGGAGATTGTTGTTTGATGAATTGTCTGGTGCCAGGGTCTCTTTAAATTTTAGTGTCTTAAAAATTGTCCTTTAAAAGTCTTTGTAAATTGTAGTTTTCCAGCCCTGTAGCCTCCCTGGCGGTTTTCCCGAGTGTGGCTCGGGGTTAAAATTCAGTACCATTAGCGGTAACCCCGAGCCACACTCGGGATCGCATTGCAGGATCCTGGGGCGGCGTTACTTACCTTGTCCCCGGGATCCTGCGATGTCACCCGCAGTGTCCGAGGGTTCTGTCCTCCTCCGAAGCCTCTCTGTGCCAGGCTCCGTTCCCTGCGAGCGGCGCGACGCACGGGGGCGGAGCCTGGCGGCAAATTAAAAAAAAAGTAAAAATCATAACACATACAGTACTGTAATCTTACAGATTACAGTACTGTATGAAATGATTTCACATCCCTTTTGTCCCCAGTGCTTTGGCCCATGCCCTGCATGCAGTTTTACATGATATACACTGTTCTTTCTGCATGGAAACTGGAGATTGTCCATAGCAACCAAAAAGTGTCCCTTTATGTCAAAAGTGGCTTTAGACCAGCTAGAAAACAGCGATAGTAAATTAGAACACTTGCAGAATTGAGCGATAGTGAATTGTGGGGAAATTTATTTTATTACTATTTATTTTTATTTTTTTTAATTATTTATTTTTATTTATTATATTATAATTTATGTTTTTGTGTTTCAAACTATATCATACCCGGGATATCTACTAGACTCTGGTTTGGACAGATTTAAGTGTGTTATTGTTAAGATTTACAGACCTACAATATAAAACGCCAAATTTCCATGCAAAATAATGGTACCGCTTTCAGCACCTAAAATCCGAAATAATCATACCGCCAGGGAGGTTAAGGGATGAGTTACCTTTTACCTTTGTTCTAGCTGATTGCTTATTATAGTTATTATTATAGTTTTAAATGACTTTTTTTCCTTTAGATATGTCATTTTGTGCAGGGACTGTTCTAAACCAGGGGAAAATGTGCCACTTTAAAGGCATACTATAGACACCCCCCAGGTAACGAAATTTAAAGGAATATTTCACTTTTATTGTTTCACTTTAAGCATTATTAAAATCACTGCTCCCGAAAAAACATCAGTTTTTAAAACTTTTTTTTCATTGATACATGTCCCCTGGGGCAGGACCCAGGTCCCATACACATTTTATGACAATACCATACATATAAGGCTTTAAAATTAGCACTTTTGATTTCTCCCATAGACTTTTAAAGGGTGTTCCGTGGCTTTCGAATTTGCCGCGAACACCCCAAATTGTTTGCTATTCGGCAAACAGGTGAACACCTGATGTTCGAGTCGAACTTACGTTTGACTTGAACATCGGGCTCATCCCTAGTGCATATATATTTGTTTTAGTTGACCTGTGTATTTAACTTTAAAAAAAATCTATGACATCACAAATAATTGGTATATTTGATCTTCTTATGCACCACATTCCAAGAATGGCATATTATTAAAACAAGAAGAGTACAGAGGCTTTTTGAGGTGCTGTAGTATTGCCCCCAGGAATATACACATAAAATTGCTAATTATTTTACAGAAACATCTTAATAAAAACGGTAGACAGAGCCCTCAAGAAGATAAAAACAACTTCAAATGGATGTCAGATAGTACATAATCAGCAAAACCCCATACACTTTCCCCAATAGCTTGCATTAATCATATACATATACAGTATATACCCATATATATCCATATTACACTTATATCAATATTGTGTAGATGGAAGCAGGATATGGGTAGGTGCGGTGTTCCCACGCGTTTCACAAGTTGAGCTTCTTCAGGGGTTCAAGGGGTGCAGGAATATGTCTGTCATCCAAAACATAAATGTTTAGTTGCATGTGTGAAAAAACACACATGGCATAGACACAGGGAGGGGAGCAAAGTAAGCCCAGGCTGGGAGGCCCATCGACGGTCCCAACTATAGGGCCCAGGGATGATATCAAGGGAGGATGCAATTTCACCACCTATATAGAAATAGTATCTCAAGGTTATAAGGGAAACACAAGATGTCATCAAATTCTGTGACAAGGGGGCTGGGCTGAGTGGCCCTGTCTGTGTCTAAAGCTGCTTTTTATGGTGAGCACCCGCTGAAGAGGAGAAGCCAGGAGTGACAGTGGGTGACCCAAGAAGAGAACAGGTTTGCTCTTTGCAAGAAGAGAATCGGGGTTGCTCTGTGCAAAACCATTGCACAGAGCAGGTAAATATAACATGTTAATTTTTTTTAATAAAAAAAAAATCAGAAGGTTTACAATCACTTTAATATATGGCATATATCTTTATTAAGAAAGAGGGGGGGTTATTTACAAAAGGCAAATCCACTTTGCACTACAAGTGCAAACTACAAGTGCAAAGTGCACTTGAAATTGCACTGAAAGTCCACTTGGAAGTGCAGTCGCTGTAAATCTGAGGAGTAGATCTGAAATGAGGGAAAGCTTTGCTGATTTTATTATCCAATCATGCGCAAGCTAAAATGCTGTTTTTTATTTTCCTTGCATGCCCCCCTTGGATCTAGAGCGACTGCACTTCCAAGTGCACCTTTAGTGCAATTTCAAGTGCACTTTGCACTTTGCACTTTTAGTGCAAAGTGGATTTCCCTTTCATAAATAACCTCCCTTATGTCAAAAAAGGAGCATGCCACATTTCCTTTTACAGTTGATAATAATAAAAACTAATGTACGCAGTCTCTACAAAACGAGTACACTATGATAAGGGGGACGTTTAACTCGGTACTAAATCTGTTTTTATTGAGCCTATTCCAGTCAAAAATTCAGTTTTTAGGGCTTGCCCACGTATGGGATTTACGTTTTACCCAGCAAAAACAGATAACAAAAACACCAAACCACCTGGCTCTCTTTCAGATGCCCCACTGCTCTTTTCACTGGTCTCTCAAACTGTCTAACCCAGCTTCTCCTGGCTCTCTGGGCTTTTCTGGCTCCCTTAGCCTGTAGCCACAGCTCCCATTTGTATGGGGCCACTCCTGGCCTCTCAATAGGTTTTCTACAGAAACCCTAGACTCTTTATCACTCCTGTGAGATTTATGGATTCCCTTAGTCCCCCAGACTTGCCTAGTTGTCCCAGCTTTCTCAGTCTCCCAGACTCTTTGTCTCCTCAACTCTCTGAGTCCAGTGGACATAGCATCCCTCCAACATGGAGTGCAGTCTCTCAAATAGAGCACCTCTGTCTCCTGGCAGGAACACACACCTGTTTCCAAATTAGACCTTGTCTCCTACTGGGAGCCCTGAGCTATGGCCAGATCCTTGCTTAGAATGAGTGTGCACATCAGCACCCCCATCAAATGCAGATTATCAGTGATCAGCAATGCAGCCTAACATTGCCCATCAATGCAGCCTCACCAGTGCCCATCAAATGCAGCTTATCAGTGCCCATCAGATGCAGCCTTATCCATGCCCATCAAATGCAGCCTTACCAGTGCCCATCAAATGCAGCTTTACCAGCGCCCATCAAATGCAGCCTTATCAGAGTCCATCAGAGTCAAAAAATATTGTTTTGCTCCGTTTCGTTTAGATTCGTTAATCTAGTTATTTAGTTTTGTTAAATCTGGTTGATTCGTTCAATTCGTATTCATATTCGGAATTTGTTTTATGTATTTTTCAAATTTTCTTCGAATGTTTTCGGCTGTATAGAAAACGTTATATATATATATTATATTTTTTTATTTATTTATTTTTTTAATTGGAATATGGCAAAGTTTACAAACAAAAGAAAAATCTTCATCAAATGATTACAATGGGGGTCATTTACTATAGCGCTGCAGCGCTAATTCGCGAAAATTTGCGCAAATTAGCGCTAATTAGTGATACTAGCACTAATTAGCACTAAAACAGTATTCACTATAGCGCTGGTGAGAAAATACTCCCAAAATCGAATTTACTATAGTTCCCTGAAACTAAATAGCACCCAAATCCTTACTCTGCTAAAAGCTGGAGAATTGCACATGGAAATAATGTTTAGAGCAAGATATAAATGCCTAAATGGTACTGAAATATGCGGTATATTATTTAAAGATAATCTGCTTTTAAACTGTGTGAAAAAGTGATTTATACACTGAAATATCTTTAAAAATCTGAGAAGAGATAAATTCCCCGTTTTTGTACAACTGGGTGCCAACACAACTGAGCATGCTCAGACCTGCAAATAGCTCTCATTTTAGCTCCAGTGTCTTTTTTACCCGGCGCTATAGTAAATACCAAAATGAGCGCTTGGCTAAAATGTGTTTTTGAGAATGAAAATTGGTGCTATTATAGTCCAATGCAAGTTTCAGCCATTGATTCTAATGGTACAATAAATAAATACCTTTAATGTTGAAATGAAATGTATCTTTCTCTGAAATAAATGTTCCTTGCAACAATGTCGCTGCTTCTATTTTGTTTTTTTCTCATCTATTGTTTTTAAGAATACTAGAATGTGGAATGTTTTGATGTTTTGGTAAATATATTTTTCTCTGTCACTTCCACTTGTTACTCTCCATCTCACAACAATCTTTAGCCAAACTCACACAGGTGTCTTTACAAAGCACAAACAATACCATTGCTGATGCAAATTTAAAGAGGGGCACAATTTTTTGTGCTTTTTAATATTTCCAAATATTTATAATTTGAGCCCAAAAAATGTGATATGTGTACCAACATCAGAAATCAAAATGTAATTCCCCAAAATTTTAGGACAATATCACTATTTACTACTAATATCACTATATTCTCACCCACAAAGAACCACCAAATATCACAGAATAAATCAAAAAGAATAACTCTTGAGTAATGTAATTCCATCACCTCTCCAAAGAAATGCCGTATTTATGTGTAGGAGGTTCTCATCTGTGTCAGCTCTGTGGCTTAGAGGTTAGAACTTCTGCTTAGCATCTCTGAGGGTCTGGGTTCAAATCCCAAACATTCTGCTTTATGTAGAGTTGTCTCATCTCCCAGGTCCTAAAACTATGTCTAAATGTAGTATTTATGTGTAGGAGGGTTCCACCATCTTTGTAAATCTTGCCAGACAACATCTAGCCAAAAGCATTGGGACACCTGCTTTTACACACACATGACCTTTAATGGCAGCCCAGTCTTTGTCCGTAGGGTTAAAATTTGATTTGGCCCACCCTTTGCAGCTATAACAGCTTCTGGAAGGCTGGGAAGCCTGTCCACAAGGTTTAGTGTGTCTATGGGAATGTTTGATTATTCTTCCAGAAGTGCATTTGTGAGGCCAGGCACTGATGTTGGAGGAGAAGGCCTGGCTCGCAGTCTCTACTCTAATTCAGCCAAAAGGTGTTCTATTGGGTTGAGGTCAAGACTCTGTGCAGGCCAGTCAAGTACCTCCACCCCAAACTCACTGATCCATGTCTTTATGGACCTTGCTTTGTGCACTGGTGTGCAGTCATGTTGGAACAGGAAGGGGCTTTCCCCAAACTGTTCCCACAAAGTTGGGAGCATGAAATTGTCCAAAATGTCTTGGTATGATGATGCCTTAAGAGTTCCCTTCGCTGGAACTAAGGGGCCAAGCCCAACCCTTGAAGAACAACCCCACACCATAATCCCCCCTCCACCAAATGATTTGGACCAGTGCACAAAGTAAGGTCCATAAAGACATGGATGAGTGAGTTTGGGTTGGAGGAACTTGACTGGCCTGGACAGAATCCTGACCTCAACACAACAGAACACCTTGGGGATGAATTAGAGTGGAGACTGTAAGCCAGGCCTTCTCGTCCAACATCAGTGCCTGACCTCACAAATGCACTTGGAAGAATGGTCAAATATTCCTTGTCAAAAGAAGTTTATTGAGTATACAATGTTATAAAGATACATAAAGTAAGTTTACAAGGATCTATAAAGTAAGCTCATTGTTTTACAGTAGGGTTTATATAGGTAAATATCATGAAATTTCAAATATTAAACATTGGGTTCACGTAAACCTAAATTAAAGATATATATCATTTCCTTAGTTACTTTTGTAGGTATTTAAATGATTTATACCTACTATACATATTGTTTACAAGTAGAGTGTATATAGGTCAAATCAATTCTGATAATGAGCTTTAATCGTAAGGTGGAGAAAAGGAAAGAGAAAGAAGAAAAAGGGTTGAAAGGTAGAGGTATGGTCCACAAGGTTGTCCCGCTCATCAGTTTATTATTCTTTTTAGTTCTCTTTGAAGCCTTAGAATGGGTGTCTCTGTAAGTCATTTAATCTGTTACCATGGCAACAGGACAGAGTCATTGAAGTTTGACAGGAACTGTTGTTTTATCCAAGGATGCCAAAGTTTTTCAAATTTTGGAATTTGATTTTGATCGATAGCTACCATTTTAGCATGGGACATTGTATTATTCATTCTGTGAATTGTTTCTGCTAGTACCAATGTAGGAGATTTCCATGCCTTGGCCACTGTTTGTTTTGCAGCCGTTATTAGTTGGATCATAAGTTTGAATTGAGAGAGTGTTAACCATTCCGGTTTTAGATTAAGTAAAGTTAAATATGGATCTGTTGTATTATTTTTTTAAATATTTTAGATGCAATCACGAAGACTTCCTTCCAGAAGGTTTGGATTACTGGGCACGTCCATCATATGTGTAAATATGTGCCTATTTCTGGGCATCCTCGAAAACAAAGAGCTGAGGTATTAGGTGAATATTTTGCCACTCTAGCGGGTACCAGCGAGTTAGGACTTTATAATTTGTCTCCAATGCTAAGATGTTGGGTGTAGATGACTTAGATGTGAGCCATATGTTAGACCAGTCCGTGTCTTCTAAAGTTCGTCCCAGGTCCTCCTCCCACCTCTGAACGTAAGAGGGTCTATTAAGATTTGCTACTCCATATAATTGATTATAAAGTGATGAAATTGTACCTTTAGCAAATGGATCTTTTGTACAGATTGATTCAAAAATGGATAATTGGGATAATGGTGTATCCCCCTTTAGGAATGGTGTATAGAAATTTTTGATTTGGAGATATCTAAATATCTCAGAGTTTGGTAGATCATATTTTTCTCTAAGCGATGGGAATGAAAGGAATGATTTAGATGCTATGAAGTCATTTAGTGTCTGAATGCCTGATGTTGTCCAAGCTTTAAAAGAATTTGGGTAGATCCATGCCGGATAAAAGGCCGGATTTCTGATAAAAGAAAGGAGAGGATTGTGTGGAGATTGTAACTGATATTTGGTTTTTAGTTTATCCCAGAGAGATAAGAAGTGTTTAGTTATGGGATTATGAATTTTAAAGCGGTCTTTAGGATCAAGCCATAATAAATTTGATATTAATAGAGGGTCATTTTCTGAAGCCTCTATAAATACCCATAATGGGATTTCCTGTTTTGCATGGTATTTGGACAAACTGGCCAAATGTGCTGCTCTGTAGTAGTTAGTAAAATTAGGGTATCCCAGGCCTCCTTTATTTTTAGGAAGATGTAGTGTGTGTATAGGTATACGTGGTTTAGAAGAGCCCCATATAAACGAAGTTGCTCTTTTTTGTACTATTCTCAAAAAATAGGAAGGAATTGGAATAGGGAGGACTCTGAATAGATAAAGCAATTTGGGTAGAATAGTCATTTTGATTGCATTAATCTTCCCTATCCAGGATAAAGGAAGTTGCGACCATTGTTTTATTAGATTTGTGATCTGTCTTAATACAGGAGGATAATTGGTTGAGAATAAGTCAGAATGAGATGCTGTTAAATGAATTCCAAGATATGGGATTGATTTTTCTGCCCATGTGAATGGGAGTGCAGCCCTAGCCGGGATCAATTCCATGTTTGTGAGTGAAATATTAAGCACTAGGCATTTCTTAGGATTAATCATAAGGCCGGATAGGGCTGCAAATCCATCAAGAGCTGGTATTAAGTTAGGACCAGAGACCTGTGGTGATGATAGAAAAAGTAATATATCGTCTGCAAATATACATAATTTGTGTGTAATACCTCCTACTTCAATGCCAGTTATAGTTTGGTTTGTTCTGATGTATTGGGCCATGGGTTCGAGTATAAGGGCAAATAATGAGGGAGATAATGGGCAACCCTGTCGGGTACCTCTTTCGATATTAAAGGCTTCAGATTTGTATCCAGCATATTTTATATTGGCTTTGGGTTTATTATATAATGCTTTGATCCATGTTAAAAAGTGGGGTCCAAAACCCCATTTTTGTAATGAATATTGCATATATTGCCAGGATACTGTGTCAAATGCCCTCCTAATATCGAGAGATAGAAAACATAAAGGGATTTTCCGTTCTTTAGCAATATGTGCCAATAACACTGCCCTGCGTATATTATCGCCTGCCTGTCTATTTGGCATGAAGCCTACTTGATCTCTATGTATTAATTTTCCTATAATGCTATTGAGGCGTTTTGCTATTATTTTTGCTAATAATTTAATATCAAGGTTTAACAGAGAGATAGGCCGATAATTCACACAGGAAGTTTCATCAGAAAGGGGTTTTGGGATCATACAAACAATTGCCATTAGTGTTTCTTGCCGAAAAGAATGTCCATCTAGAAGTTTGTTAAAAGTTTCAGTGAGAATGGGAGAGAGTATT
Source organism: Aquarana catesbeiana (assembly GCF_042186555.1). NCBI lineage: Eukaryota > Metazoa > Chordata > Amphibia > Anura > Ranidae > Aquarana > Aquarana catesbeiana. Next base: position 233,779,248 of record NC_133328.1, read on the forward strand.
TCTGAGAATGTTTTATAGTATAAAGCCGAGTAGCTGTCTGGGCCTGGTCTTTTGTTAAGTTTTAGGTCTTTTATGGCGTTAGCAACTTCATCTATAGTTATAGGCTCATCCAAACTGCTTTTTTGATTCTGAGATAACTCAGGTAAGGTTATTTTTGAGAAGAAGGATTCAGCCTCTGTAGGATTAAATTCATTGTTTGTCTTGTATAAAGTTGCGAGATGTGAGTGAAATTTATGGACTATTTTAACTGGATTACAAGTGTAAACATTTTTTGATAATTTCAAACGTATTGGTTTGAAAGATTTGTTAGTTGAATTTAATGCCCGAGCCAAATATGTACCTGGTTTGTTTGTATTCATGTAGAAATTGTGTTTGGAGCGTTTGAGGGATTTATCAACTGACTCAGTGAGAAATAGATCGTATTCCAATCTAGATTTTTCCAGATGAGATTTTGTACTCTGAGATGGATTATCTTGAAATGATATGTAGGCTGCATTAAAATTGAGTTCTAGTTTTTTTGCTAGATTTTTGCGTTCCCGTTTAAATAGTGCCATTTGTCTTTGTATTGTACCACGCAAGACAGGCTTATGAGCTTCCCACAGTGTTATTGGGGAGATGTCTGTTGTATTATTAATTGATATGTATTCCTTTAAAGCTTGTTCAATGGCCATCTGATGTAGTGGGTGTTTGAGCATTATGTCCGGTAAGTACCACGTTGGGTCATGCGCTTTTGGTATGGCTGAGGCTATAGTAGTGTATACTGCATTATGGTCAGACCACGGAATCGGAATTATATCTGATGCAATAATTTCTGGTATCATTCCTATTAGAAAAATATGATCTATTCTGGTGAAGGTTTGATGAGGGTGCGAGAAATAAGTGAATTTCTTTTTCATTGGGTTACTTTCTCTCCACGAATCTACCAGATTGTATTTGGAAAGAAGTTGAGAAAAAGGTAATCTAGAGGTTATTTTGGATGGTGTAAAAGGTGATTTATCTAGAAATGGGAGGAGGACCTGGTTCGTATCCCCACACATTATCACTGTTCCTATTTTGTGTGTATTAATCACTTGTAATATATGTGAGAGGAATGGTGTAGGTTGTTTGTTAGGAGCGTAGTAGGAAATCACCGTGATTGCTGTATCCATTATATAACCCATGAGTATCAGGTATCTACCTTCTGGGTCTTTAATTTCTGATGATAAGGTGAATGGTGTGGATCGGTGAAATACAATTAGAGTTCCCCTTTGCTTGGTACAGGCAGAAGCCGTGTAAATTTGTTGATAAAAAGGAGAAATATATTTTGGAGTAGAATCTTTGGTGAAGTGTGTTTCCTGGAGGCATACTATGTGAGCCTTCTTGTTATGGAAAGTACGGAAGGCTTTGGTCCTTTTTTGAGGGACATTTATTCCCTGAACATTCAGGGAAAGTATATTCAGTGGTACCATGGCAATAGATCAAATAGTTTTGACTTACTTTTTGTTATGCAGAGCTGACTGCGCAGATCAACCTGTGTGGACTGAAGAGATGAATAGATAGAAAAGAAACCAGTGAATTCTGGAGTAAAGAGTAAACAAAAAACATATGAGATTAGATGATACATTGTATAAATTATTTTTTGCAAGTAATCACAATTTACCCGTGAAAGAGAATAAATATCTCTCTCAGGGGAATAAGTGCCTTCGTCACACTCCCACATAATATGGTTGGGAGAATGAGGAGGGCTAATGGGGGTACACGGATCTTCCGCTTACAGGAGAGAAGTGCTATGTCAAAAGACATCAAAATGATGTTTAATTGGAGTGCAGAATATAGTTTTTGTTGAAATTATTTATTCCAGGGTGGTTGTATATGGTTAGTCTTGCCCTAGGCTAAATAATTCAGTTAGAAAGGTACTGTTAATAACTTTGGTATTGATGAAGATAGTTTGAATTATTTTGGGATTTTAACCCTTTTAGAGTAAACAATTACATATTTTATTCATATGTAACTGTTTAGATATGTTAACTCATAAAATTGAGGTTGTATTGCTTCAGATTAGAATAAACAAAAACATAATTCTAGGAACTAGTTAGGTAATAATATATTTGTTTTAAGAAAAGAAAGAAAAAGCTTCCATTACTTCTGGATTATTGAACATATTTGTCCTAAAAAGTAATAAATCTATTGTTATTACCTGATAATATATAACTGAACAAGAATTTCCTTATTTCACTTATATATTCTAAGGCTATATGAATCAGAAGTAATAAGAAATATAACTGGAATATAACATGATCCCACACAGTGTGTGACTATCAGAATGCAGTTACATTCAGTTATAAATATAGGTTTTTTATAGAGAACCATCTCTTAGTATAATAAATGAAGAGATATCAGGAATTAGGATGTCAGTCCATTGAATCTTCTTGGTCCATGGATGATGTGGCATAACGGCCTCTTTTGTGAGAATGATGATTCCCATTTTGTTCTGAAATTTTCTGGGTGCTGCCTGAAGGTGAAGATGATGCCATTCTTCTGCGTGTGGGAGTGTTGCTGCTTGTGGGTTCTGTCAGATTTAATTTTAAAAGGGTTTGTTGTAGTTCATCTGCTGATCTGCTTCTGTAAATTGTACCTTGGTAGTTAAATCTGACTGAAAAGGGGAAGCCCCATTGATACATAATGTTGTGGCGTTGCAGTTCCATTAGTTGGGGTTTCATGGATCGTCTTTTAGTAATAGTAAGTTGGGATAGGTCAGCAAAAATTTGATAATTGTGTCCTTGAAAATTAAGTTCCCTTTTTTCTCTTGCAGCAATTAGTATTTGTTCTTTCGTTCTGTAATAATGAAATTTTGTGATTATATCACGTGGGGGTCCATCTTTCTTTTTGGCTGTGAGGGCTCTGTGTACTCTGTCCAGTTCTAAACGTTCAATAGGGATATCTGGCTTTAGTTCTTGTAATAGAGCATTAATAGTAGATTGCAGGTCTGTCACAGTTTCAGGTATTCCCCTTATGCGCAAGTTTGAACGTCTGGCTCTATTTTCGTAATCTTCGAGCTTAGTTTGAAGTATTAAATTCTCTTTTTTTAATTGTTCCAATTCTGTTATATTTTCTTGGGTTGTAATTTCAATTTCATCCATTTTTATTTCTAAGGCTGCGGTGCGGTTTCCCAGCTCTCTTATTTCTTTGGTTAGGCTTTTTGTTATTTGGTCTGAGGTTTGTTTTAAAGCCTTATGAAGCATCTTTTCAAATTGTAATAATATTACTGGGGATGCTGAGGTGGCTTGTGGAGAAGTTTGTGAGAGGATTTGTTCTGTATCTGACTCAAATGGAGAGTCTTGCTGTGACATTTTCTGTCTGTGAGAGCGCCCTGGTGCTGTATATTGTGAGGTGACTGGAGCTGCTTCAGCTGCAGTGAGTGCCTGTGAGCTCTTTGTGAGGTGATTTTTATTTCTGCCACGGTTTCCTCCCAGTACCATATTTCCTGCCCAAACTTTCACAGTTTGTTCCCTGGGGCAAAAAGGTTCAAATGGATACCTTTTGAGCCTGCAGGCTCCGCTTTGTCCTTCTCTTCTCTCCTCAGTGGTGTGGAGCTCTAACAATGCATGTCTGCTCCGCTAGGCTCCGCCTCCTGCCCCCCAAATATTCCTATAGACACACTCCTAAACCTTGTGGACAGCCTTCCCAGAAGAGTTGAAGCTGTTGTAGCTGCAAAGGGTGGGCCAACTCAATATTGAACCCTACAAACTAAGGCTGGGATGCCATTACAGTTCATGTGCATTTAAAGGCAGGCGTTCCAATACTTAGGCCAATATATTGTATATTGCTTGTGACACTGAGCATGGCTATGGACTTAGGGATGGTTCACACCACAGAGATGCAGACACCATGTGTGAAGCTGCCTGCTGGCTAAGTGGGTAGCAATTCTGTCTAGCAGCACTGGGGTTGCCGGTTCAATTCCCCAACATGCTAATGCTTGTGTTGAAGCTTATATGTTCGCCCTGTGTGGGTTTCTCACCACAATCCCAAGACATGCTGGCATTTTATTTGGCTCCTGTCAAAATAGTCTCTAATGTAAGAAAGTTAATTTTGGACTTTAGATTGGAAGCTCATTGCAGCCAGGGACTGAAGTTAATGGGGGTTATTTATGAAAGGCAAATCCACTTTGCACTACAAGTGCAAAGTGCACTTGAAATTGCACTGAAAGTGCACTTGGAAGTGCAATCACTGTAGATCTGAGGGGAAGATCTGAAATGAGGGGAAGCTCTGCTGATTTTATCATCCAATCATGTGCAAGCTAAAATGCTGTTTTTTTATTTTCCTTACATGTCCCTCTCGGATCTACAGCGACTGCACTTCCAAATGCAATTTCAGTGCATTTTCAAGTGCACTTTGCACTTGTAGTTTGCACTTGTAGTGCAAAGTAGATTTGCCTTTCGTAAATAACCCCCAATGTTTGTTAGCACTAATCATGCCCAGGGACTTGGACATTTAAAATTGTAGGGTTTACACTACACAGGTACATATGCTTAGAAAATGGTTGCTTTGTGGATGCAAATAGACTTCGATCTTTGGCCTATAGTTGGAGATTTGATGCACATAGCCAAGGGCTAACACAGTTGCAAATAGTATGATGTGTTCCTGTTAATCAGGTGCAATCACTTTAGACATACATGAAGAGACAGATTGAAAGATACTTGTGGGCGTGTACTTCTATTGGGCGTCTGTCAGTGTGCTAACAATACAACCTCTCTTATATAAAGGGCTGCAGTAGGGGGGGTTCGTGTGGCCTGAGAAGGTCAGGTTTTTTGTCGTGATTTGCGGGGGAGAAGGAATGATATTGTGCAGATTGACAAATGGCCAACTAGGGAGCTCAGCGAAGCTGGCCCCCCTACAATCAGCACAAATAAAAACTCAAGTGCTATGTTTGTGCTGTTTTGTGCCATAAAAATTTACATTTGTGCTGCTTTTATTTTTAAGATATTAGCAATTGTTTTTTCCAGACCATGACATCACCTAGCCCCTTTACAACGCCCAAATGACACAAAACTGGTCTCGTTGGTTAGTGCTACGTTTGTGCTGTTTTGTGCTGCTAAAAATTCCATTCTATCTTTTATCGTTTTTGCATTATTAATGATTTATTAAAGGTCACCAAAGGTCACTCAGCCCCCCTACAACACCCAAATGATACAAAACTGGTCTCGTTGGTTAGTGCTACGTTTGTGCTGTTTTGCGCTGCTAAAATGTCCATTCTATCTTTTATCGTTTTTGCGTTATTAATGATTTATTAAAGGTCACCAAAGGTCAGTCAGCCCCCCTACAATGCCCAAATGACACAAAACTGGGCTCGTTGGTTAGTGCTACATTTGTGCTGGTTTGTGCTGCTAACATTTTTATTTGTGCTGTTATGGTTTTTAAGTTATAACAGTTTTTTTTTCAAACCCCCACTCACTCTGCCCCCTCTACAATCAGCACAAATAAAAACTCGAGTGTGTTTCTTTAGTGCTACATTTGTGCTGTTTTGTGCTGCTAAAATTTCCATTCTATCTTTTATAATTTTTGCGTTATTAATGATTTATTAAAGGTCACTAAAGGTCACTCAGCCCCCCTACATCGCCCAAATGACACGAAACTAGCCATGTGCTACGTTTGTGCTGTTTTGTGCTCTTAAAATTTCCGTTCTATCTTTTATCATTTTTGCGTTATTAATGATTTATTAAAGGTCACCAAAGGTCAGTCAGCCCCCCTACAACGCCCAAATGACATGAAACTGGTCTCGTTGGTTAGTGCTATGTTTGTGCTGTTTTGTGTGCTGCTAAAATTTCCGTTCTATCTCTTATCATTTTTGTGCTAGTAATGATTAATTAAAAGGTAACCACAGGTCCCTCAGCCCCCCAACAACACCCAAATGACACAAAACTTGTCTCGTTGGTTAGTGCTACATTTGTGCTGCTTAAATTTTTATTTGTGCTGTTATGGCTTTTAAGTTATAACTGTTTTTTTAAACCCCACCCACTTTGCCCCGCCCCTACAATCAGCACAAATTAAAACTCAAGTGTGTTTCTTTATTGCTTCATTTGTGCTGTTTAAATTTTCGTTCTATCTTTTATCATTTTTGCGTTATTAATAATTTATTAAAGGTCACCGAGTCCCCCTACAACACCCAAAAGACACAAAATTGGGCTGGTTGGTTAGTGCCTCATTTGTGCTGGTTTGTGCTGCTAAAATTTGTATTTGTGCTGTTATGGTTTTTTAGTTATAAGAGCTTGTTTATATTTGATAACACCCCACCCACTTTGCACCCCATGTTATTAAATCTTTAAAACAAACATACTATTTTTTAGTGCTACCTTTGTGCGTTTTTTGTGTCATAAAAATAAAAATTTGTGCTGCTTTTATTTTTAAGATAATAGCAATTTGTTTTTTCCAGACAATGACATCACCCCCCCTCCTGTCACGTACCTGGTTAGTGAGCTCCTGGTTAGAAAGCAGCCATGGGAGCACAGCGCGGTATGAGTGCCTGTAATCAGTCCAGTGGACTGCGTGGTGGCAGCAGTCAGCAAGTGGATGTGGCAGCAGAACCGACTGGTGGCATATGAGCTGGCACTAGCTGTGTGAAGTTGGCACTCCATGTTTGTAAACCTGAATAAAAATATACTATTCGTTTGTGCCGCGTTTTGTGCTGATTTCTACCGCAAAAATGAGCGTTTGTGCCGCTTTGTTTTCGGAGATATTGTGCGTTATATTTACTGAAACCCTGCCCACTTTGCACCCCATGTTGCTGAATTTTACAAACAAACACGCCATTCATTTGTGCCGTGTTTCTGCTGGTTTGTGTTGCAAAAATAAACTTTTGTGCCACTTTGGTTTCGGAGATATTGTGTGTTATAGCTGTGTGAAGTTGCCATGTTTGTAAAACCTGAATAATAATATACCATTCATTTGTGCCGCAAAAATGAGCGTTTGTGCAGGTTCGGTTTCTGAGATATTAAACATTCAATTTAATGTAACCCCCGCCCACTTTGCACCTCATGTTGCTGAATTTTAAAAACACACGCCATTCGTTTGATCCGCATTTGTGCTGGTTTGTGCCGCAAACATATACGTTTGTGCTGCTTTGGTTTCGGAGATATTGTGCGTTATAGTTGTTGAAACCCTGCCCACTTTGCACCCCATGTTGCTGAATTTAAAAAACAAAAATGCCATTCATTTGTGCCATGTTTCTGCTGGTTTGTGCCACAAAATAAACTTTAGTGCCACTTTGGTTTCGGAGATACTGTGCGTTATAGTTGATCTCACAGTATGGGTAGCAACTTGGATCCCCTGCGGTTGCTGGACGAGATGCCAGACGTGGACAAGCTGCTTTCGCAGCTCAGGGCGGAGGCAGCATCCAGAGGAGCGGAGTGGCTGCAGGAGCAGCTCTCATCTGATCTGCGAGATCGTCAGCCCTTCCAAGAGGGTCCATGGGGTATGTTGGATCGGGAGGTCACCTGTGGGGAGGACAGGGTATTCCTGCTTTTGCGATGGTCCAAAACGGATCAGGTTGGCAGGGGCAGAAGGGTTCAGATTTTTGCTGTGCTGGCTTTGCCCTTGTGTCCGGTGGGTGCTGTCAGAGAGTTTCTCACAGTGCACCCGGATTTGTCTGGGTCCTGTTTGTTACATGCAGATGGGTCTCCCTTGTCCAGATTTCAATTCATATCCATTTTCCATAAATGTTTAAGGGCACTGGGTTTGGAGGAGAAAGAATTCATCTTGCACTCATTCCGAATTGGGGCGGCCATGGAAGCCGCCAGGTGTGGGTTGGATGATGAAGCGGCCAAGAGTATTGGTAGGTAGGAATCGAAAAGGTTCCAGCTATATGTTCATCCTCATCTGTTGTCTGATTGGGGGGTGGGTAATTTTGTGAGTGTTCTGTGTTGGTAAGCCTGTGTTTGCGTGCTTGTTTGGTGTTATTTGTGGTGTTTCTTCTCTTTCAGGTGGTGTTATGGGCCTTGTCTGGATGCTGGGCCACGCCTATGTGTTTTGGGGGGCCAGGCGAGCAGACGTTAGCCCCAATGGTAGGCAACTAGGCAAATGGTAGGCAACTAGGCATTTCTAGGCAGGAAGCTTGTGTCCGCTGGTTGGGGATACCGGGCATGCTTTGGAGCAGAATGGTGACGGAAGTGCATCGCTTTGCACTACTGGATAGACCACCGAACGTTCTGGTGCTATGTGTCAGCGGCAATGATTTAGGACTGAGGTCCATGCTGGACATCATTTGTGATGTCAAGTTTGATTTCCTGTGGCACTGCTTGGTCTTTCCAGATATGCTCATCGTGTGGTCTGACATCATTGCTCAGACAACTTGGCATTTGGCTAGGTCGGTGGAGCGGCTCAATAAGGCCTGCAGGAAAGTCAACAGCAAAGTAGGCAGATTTGTAGTAATGGGGGCCTGGTTATCTGGCATTTGGAACTGGAAACGGATACTTGGGGATACCTTTGGGGTGATGGGGTACACCTCAATGTAGTGGTAATTGATTTGTGGGCCCTGGGGTTGCAGTATGGTATTCAGAGAGCTTTGAGGGTGTGGAGGGGCACTCAAGGGTAAGGTCTTCCCCTTGTGCACTGTGGCGGTCTGGCGGAGGTTGGTCTTTGCTGGCGAATGAAGAAACCTCGGATAAGGAAGGATTCCGGGCCCATCGGTGGTATAGGTCCCTCTGGTGTATTCCAGGTAACGTGGTTTAGCTGGAATTGGTTAATGGGTGCACTGCCCAAATGACACAAAACTTGTCTCGTTGGTTAGTGCTACATTTGTGCTGCTTAAATTTTTATTTGTGCTGTTATGGCTTTTAAGTTATAACTGTTTTTTTAAACCCCACCCACTTTGCCCCGCCCCTACAATCAGCACAAATTAAAACTCAAGTGTATTTCTTTATTGCTACATTTGTGCTGTTTAAATTTTTGTTCTATCTTTTATCGTTTTTGCGTTATTAATAATTTATTAAAGGTCACCGAGTCCCCCTACAACACCCAAAAGATACAAAATTGGGCTGGTTGGTTAGTGCCTCATTTGTGCTGGTTTGTGCTGCTAAAATTTGTATTTGTGCTGTTATGGTTTTTCAGTTATAAGAGCTTGTTTATATTTGATAACACCCCACCCACTTTGCACCCCATGTTATTAAATCTTTAAAACAAACATGCTATTTTTTAGTGCTACCTTTGTGCATTTTTTGTGTCATAAAAATAAAAATGTGTGCTGCTTTTATTTTTAAGATAATAGCAATTTGTTTTTTCCAGACAATGACATCACCCCCCCTCTTGTCACGTACCTGGTTAGTGAGCTCCTGGTTAGAAAGCAGCCATGGGAGCACAGCGCGGTATGAGTGCCTGTAATCAGACCAGTGGACTGCGTGGTGGCAGCAGTCAGCAAGTGGATGTGGCAGCAGAACCGACTGGTGGCATATGAGCTGGCACTAGCTGTGTGAAGTTGGCACTCCATGTTTGTAAACCTGAATAAAAATATACTATTCGTTTGTGCCGCATTTTGTGCTGATTTCTACCGCAAAAATGAGCGTTTGTGCCGCTTTGTTTTCGGAGATATTGTGCGTTATATTTGCTGAAACCCTGCCCACTTTGCACCCCATGTTGTTGAATTTTACTAACCTTTGGGGTGATGGGGTACACCTCAATGTAGTGGTAATTGATTTGTGGGCCCTGGGGTTGCAGGATGGTATTCAGAGAGCTTTGAGGGTGTGGAGGGGCACTCAAGGGTAAGGTCTTCCCTTTGTGCACTGTGGCGGTCTGGCGGAGGTTGGTCTTTGCTGGCGAATGAAGAAACCTCGGATAAGGAAGGATTCCGGGCCCATCGGTGGTATAGGTCCCTCTGGTGTATTCCAGGTAACGCGGTTTAGCTGGAATTGGTTAATGGCATTTGGCTAGGTCGGTGGAGCGGCTCAATAAGGCCTGCAGGAAAGTCAGTAGCAAAGTAGGCAGATTTGTAGAAATGGGGGCCTGGTTATCTGGCATTTGGAACTGGAAACGGATACTTGGGGATACCTTTGGGGTGATGGGGTACACCTCAATGTAGTGGTAATTGATTTGTGGGCCCTGGGGTTGCAGTATGGTATTCAGAGAGCTTTGAGGGTGTGGAGGGGCACTCAAGGGTAAGGTCTTCCCCTTGTGCACTGTGGCGGTCTGGCGGAGGTTGGTCTTTGCTGGCGAATGAAGAAACCTTGGATAAGGAAGGATTCCGGGCCCATCGGTGGTATAGGTCCCTCTGGTGTATTCCAGGTAACGTGGTTTAGCTGGAATTGGTTAATGGGTGCACTGCGGTTAGTGGGTTAGCCAGTATGTCAGCTGGAGGCCTAGTATAGTATAAGGTACCGCAGTGCATTCTTGAAAATACGATAGTTTGGGGTTCCTGCAAAGACCAACGCGATTAGTAACTGATAGGTTTTTGGTTTAATAAATGTTTTTTTACGGTTTATGTTCATTTAAGTTTATTTGTTAATAAAGAGGCTCCTACAGCCAATTTTTTACTCCATTTATGGTGTGGCCTCCATTAATGGGATTTAATGGTACGGGTGGGATGGAGTATGGGGTTGGTCTAGCAGTTATTGGCTAAGGATGGAACATCTGTTTTACAATGGTCATGCCTTTTCCAGGGTACAGTATGAAGTGCAGTGCCTGTTACAGTGGGAGGAGCATTACATTAAGGAAACCCAAGCTGAGTATAGGTTCTGTAAGTTCTGTATGTAAGATTTAATAACGAGGTGTAAAGTCAGTGTGGTTTGGCCATAGGTGTGCGCAGCCTCTTGCATTAGGGTGTGCACCCCAAAGCTCAAATACATATGCATGTGTATATGTACTGATGGTGTCAGTAGGGCAGTGGACAGTGTCATTAGTTTTATTTTTAAATAAATTATTTTATTTTGTAACATTTTTTTGGGGGATGAAATATCAGTGGTCTAAACAGGGGGGAATATGTACCACACAAGGTGATTAGGGTGTGCCCGGGCACACCTGGCACACTCTGTGCGCATGCCTATGGGTTTGGCAATATATAACGCACAATATCTCTGAAACCAAAGCGGCACAAAAGTTTATTTTTGCGGCACAAACGCAGTACAAGCGAATGGCGTGTTTGTTTTTAAAATTCAGCAACATGGGGTGCTAAGTGGGCGGGGCTTACATTACATTGAATATCTAATATCTCAGAAACTGAACCGGCACAAAACGCTCATTTTTGCGGCACAAATCAGCACAAATGCGGCACAAACTAATAGTATATTTTTATTCAGGTTTTACAAACATGGGGTGCCAACTTCACACAGCTAGTGCCAGCTCATCTGCCACCAGCCGGTTCTGCTGCCACATCCACTGATCCACTGGACTGATCACAGGCACTCATACCTCGCTGTACTCCCATGGCTGCTGTCTAACCAGAAGCTCACTAACCAGGTACATGGCAGGAGGGTGGGGTGATGTCATCTTCTGGAAAAAACAAATTGCTATTATCTTAAAAATAAAAACAGCACAAATTTTTATTTTTATGACATAAAAAAGCACAAAGGTAGCACTAAAAAATAGTATGTTTGTTTTTAAGATTTAATAACATGGGGTGCAAAATCGGTGGGGTATTATCAAATATAAACAAGCTTTTATAACTTAAAAAAAACATAACAGCGCAAATAAAATTGTTAGCAGCACAAATAGCACAAATGAGGCACTAACAAACCAGCCAAATTTCATGTCTTTTGGGTGTTGTAGGGGGCTCAGTGACCTTTGGTGACCTTTAATAAATCATTAATAACGCAAAAACGATAAAAGATAAAACAGAAATTTTAGCAGCACAAAACAGCACAAATGTAGCACTAAAGAAACACACATGAGTTTTTATTTGTGCTGATTGTAGAGGGGGCAAAGTGAGTGGGGTTTGAAAAAAAAACTGTTACTGTATAACTTAAAAACCACAACAGCACAAATAAAAATTTTAGCAGCACAAACGTAGCACTAACCAAGGAGACCAGTTTTGTGTCATTTGGGCATTGTAGGGGGGCTAAGTGACCTTTGGTGACCTTTAATAAATCATTAATAACTCAAAAACGATAAAAGATAGAACGGAAATTTTAGCAGCACAAAACAGCACAAACGTAACACTAACCAACAAGACCAGTTTTGTGTCGTTTGGGCATTGTAGGGGGGCTGAGTGACCTTTGGTGACATTTAATAAATCATTAATAATGCAAAAACGATAAAAGATAGAACAGAAATTTTAGCAGCACAAAACAGCACAAACTAAGCACTAACCAACGAGACCAGTTTCGTGTCATTTGGGCGTTGTAGGGGGGCTAAGTGACCTTTGGTGACCTTTAATAAATCATTAATAACACAAAAACGATAAATGATAGAACAGAAATTTTAGCAGCACAAAACAGCACAAATGTAGCACTAACCAACGAGACCGGTCTTGTGCCATTTGGCTGTTTTAGGGGGGCTAGGTGATGTCATAGTCTGGAAAAAACAATTGCTAATATCTTAAAAATAAAAGCAGCACAAATGTAAATTTTTACAGCACAAACATAGCACTAAAGAAACACACTTGAGTTTTTATTTGTGCGGATTGTAGGGTGGGCAAAGTGAGTGGGGTTTGAAAAAAAAAAAAAACTGTTATAACTTAAAAACCATAACAGCACAAATAAAAATTTTAGCAGCACAAACCAACACAAACGTAGCACTAACCAACAAGACCAGTTTCGTGTCATTTGGGCATTGTAGGGGGGCTGAGTGACCTTTGGTGACCTTTAATAAATCATTAATAATGCAAAAATGATAAAAGATAGAACGGAAATTTTAGCAGCAAAAAACAGCACAAACGTAGCACTAACCAACAAGACCAGTTTTGTGTCATTTGGGCATTGTAGGGGGGCTAGGTGATGTAATGGTCTGGAAAAAACAATTGCTAATATCTTAAAAATAAAAGCAGCACAAATGTAAATTTTTACTGCACAAAACAGCACAAAGGTAGCACTAAAGAAACACACTTGAGTTTTTATTTGTGCTGATTGTAGGGGGGGCAGCTTCGCTGAGCTTAGAATAGAGCAAATTTTCACTTCAAAAAAATGCTCTCTAATTAGCTCTCATTTTGGTGTTTACTATAGCGCCAGGTACAACCCCTGGCAAAAATTATGGAATCACCAGTCCCTGAGGATGTTCCTTCAGTTGTTTATTGTAAAAAAAAAAAGCAGATCACAGACATGGCCAAAAACTAAAGGCATTTCAAATGGCAACTTTCTGGCTTTAAGAAACACTAAAAGAAATCAAGAAAAATAATTGTGGTGGCCAGTAACAGTTAGATTTATAGAACAAGCACAGGGAATAAATTATGGAATCACTCAATTCAGAGAAAAAAATTATGGAATCACCCTGTAAATTTCTATTACAAATACTAACACCTGCATCAGATTAAATCTGCTTGTTAGTATGTAGGTAAAGAGGGTAAATCATCACGCAGTGTTGCACAAGATGTTGGTTGTTCACAGTCAGCTGTGTCTAAAACATGCACCAAATATAAACAACATGGGAATGTGGTTAAAGGCAAGCATACTGGTAGACCAAGGAAGACATCAAAGCATCGAGACAGAAAACTTAAAGCAATATGCCTTGAAAACAGAAAATGTACAACAAAACAAATGAGGAACAAATGGGAGGAAAATTGAGTCAACATCTGTGACCGAACTGTAAGAAACCGCCTAAAGGAAATGGGATTTACATACAGAAAGGCTAAAAGAAAGCCATCTCTAACACCTAAACACAAAAAAACAAGGTTACAATGGGCTAAGGAAAGGCAATCGTGGACTGTGGATGATTGGATGAAAGTCATATTCAGTGATGAATCCCGAATCTGCATTGGGCAAGGTGATGATGCTGGAACTTTTGTTTGGTGCCGTTCCAATGAGATTTATGCAGACGACTGTCTGAAGAAAACATGCAAATTTCCACAGTCAATTATGATATGGGGCTGCATGTCAGGTAAAGGCACTGGGGCGATGGCTGTCATTAAATCTTCAATAAATGCACAGGTTTACATTGAAATTTTGGACACTTTTCTTATCCCATCTATTGAAAGGGTGTTTGGGGATGATGAATTCCTTGAGAAAGGTCAATGTCATGGCCTGCAAACAGTCCGGATCTCAATCCAATTGAAAATCTGTGGTGGAAGTTAAAGAAAATGGTCCATGACAAGGCTCCAACCTGCAAAGATGATTTGGCAACAGCAATCAGAGAAGGATGGAGCCAGATTGATGAAGAGTACTGTTTATCACTCATTAAGTCAATGCCTCAGAGACTGCAAGCAGTTATAAAAGCCAGAGGTGGTGCAACAAAGTACTAGTGATGTGTTGGAGTGTTATTTTGTTTGTTTTTCATGATTCCGTAATTTTTTCCTCAGAATTGAGTGATTCCATAATTTATTCCCTGTGCTTGTTCTATAAATCTAACTGTTACTGGCCACCACAATTATTTTTCTTGATTTCTTTTAGTGTTTCTTAAAGCCAGAAAGTTGCCATTTGAAATGCCTTTAGTTTTTGGGCATGTCTGTGATCTGCTTTTTTTCTACAACAATAAACAACTGAAGGAACATCCTTGGGGACTGGTGATTCCATCATTTTTGCCAGGGTTTGTAAAAAAGACACTTGAGTTAAAATGAGAGCTATTTTCAGGTCTGAGCATGCTCAGTTGTGTTAGCACCTAGTTGTCCAAAACGGGGAATTTTTCACTTCTCAGACTTTTAAAGATATTTCAGTGTAAAAATCACTTTTTCACACAGATTAAACGCAGATTATCTTTAAATAATATGCCGCATATTTCAGTACCATTTACGCAATTATATAATGCTCTAAACATTATTTCCATGTGCACTACTCCAGGTTTTCGCAGAGTAAGGGTTTGGGCGCTATTTGGTTTCAGGGAACTATAGTAAATTTGATAGATAAAAGGGGATTTTGCGAGCCACAATGGTATATTGCCTCAAATGTGGAAATCACCTAGCTGCCTGTGCAGAACGCATTTCATATGCCGTGCAATACAATGTATACAAAAGATATGCTGCGCTAAGGTGAAAATATCAATCTGGAGATTATTAATGCATATGAGGTACACTGAAAATATCGCATAAGCAGCTTATCCAGCCACAGCAAGGCACAAAGGATATATATAAAAAAACAAGTGATTTTAAAGTGCAATGTGTAAATAATATACTAGATGTATACCATTAGAATGAGAGTAGCGATTACTAAACTACTACCTGTATATATAATGGATGAAAAAAATCATTTATATAGTCTAAAATTTACAGTGGAAAAAAAAAAAAATATATATATATATATATAAATATATCACAGTGATAAGTGCAAAATACAACAAAGTGCCAAGTGCCACACAATGAGTGTGAATATCAAATCCCAAGATGTGGTACGTGATTATTAAAGTCCAATATATGAAAGAAATGCACATAAAGTCCATAAAAACAGTTCATAAAAAATCCAATGTGCATGCATTAATCTTAGTGCTTAGTGCTCAGAATGCCATGCTCAAGTGCCATCCAGTGACCCCCCTAATTAGCGCTAATTAGAGCTAATTAGAGGCAATTAGCACCGCAGCTCTATAGTAAATGACCCCCACAGTCTTTAATTTCAGAAACATGTTTACAGTTCGAATTTGACTGGAATTCGATGTAAAATTCTATTTGAATTTAAATTTGAAATTCGGACAAATTTCATTTGGTTATTCGGTAAACTTTGTTTATACTATAATTTGGGTATTCAGATATATCCAAATCTCTGAATAATGAAAAATGTGTCTGAATAGTTATTCAGAATGAAATGAACCGCACATGTCTAAAATGCAGCTGATTAGTGCCCATCAGATGCAGCCTTATCAGTACCCATTAAATGCAGCCTATCCATGCCCATCAATGCAGCCTCACCAGTGCCCATCAAATGCAGCCTGTCAGTGCCCATCAAATGCAGCCTGTCAGTGCCCATCAAATGCAGCCTGTCAGTGCCCATCAAATGCAGCCTGTCAGTGCCCATCAAATGCAGCTTATCAGGGCCAATCAAATGCAGCCCTATCAGGGCCAATCAAATGCAGTCCTATCAGAGCCCATCAAATGCAGCCTCATCAGTGCATCATGGAGCTTGGATTTGAATATTTATGCTGATAACAGATTGCCATGCTAACATTCCACTTAACAGTATATGAACTATATAGAAGCACATCTTCTACACTTCTCTAGCCTCTTTCTTTCCTGTATATTCTAAGCAGAATCTCTTGGAAAACAACAATGTGGAGTAGAGCAACTTGAACACAGAATGACCACAGGCTCTCAAAATAGGTAAAAACACAGACTAGGGGATGTACAGTATTTTCAAAGCAATGAATGCGACATTCAACAAATTACTGAAGATGAATCTTCCTTTACATCTGTAAATGGCAAGTTCCCTGTACTAGCTTCCATTATTTGAAAACAGCGCAGCCATGCGAGGCTCAGCCCACACAGCCGCATCATTAAGGACCACAGCTCCGTGAGTCTGAATGAACGACAAGCCCCGACATCCTTAGAGGCTGTCGGCTTGTAGTTCTCAATGAACTACCACGGCGCTGTGGAGAGCTGTAGTAGTTCATTGAGCCTTCCTATTAGGGAGTATGGGCTTACCCATATGTGATGTACTGGTAAGTCGACACAGTGACAAAGTGCAGGAGACCTGCATGGCATCAGCGATCTGCTTATCGCTAGTGCAATGCTTTCCAGGCTCCTGCAACAAAAATAATAAATGCTGATTTTTTTACCTGCAAAAATAGCTGCATTTATTCATTTTTTCCTTAAAAGTTTCTAGGCTGTCTCTAGCTTCAATAGTCTTTAAATCAGACTAAGATTAGCACTCACTATTGAAGACACAGGATTTATTTGCAGCCAAACAGCCAGTAGACTCCAACATATTTATAGGTTTTTATTTTAAATAAAAGTTTAAAATAAAGACTTTTCCAATTCAGTGACTTGATTCTCTAGGTCTGCTCATTATACAATCTACATTACACTCCTAAGATATCTAAGCTTCCTTTTACTATGCTTTGCTTAATTAGATACAGAGTATCACTTTTGCTGTAAGTTAATTGCCTGACACTTTAAAGCAAAAAAAAAAAAAAAAGGGAGAAAAAACTACAATCTAGTAGATATGTGCCACTTATATTCGTAAAATTCTAATTAGCTTCCTAAACATTTGGTTTCAGACATTATCTGTATTATCTTTAGCAGGCACAGTCTTATCTTGTCTCAGTAGGTAATTAACTTGATTAAAAGAAAACTATAACAGAAAATAAAATTTTCTTGACTAAAACACCAGCAAAAATAGATTTTTTCACATAATTAAACTAGTTTTTTTTATAACTTCTTCATTAGACAGGGCGTGTTATTTTCAAGATCATGTGTGCATTTACTTTAAATAGTTGACAAATTATAGCAGACCATCACCAACAAACTGTGCTGCTTATCATCTTCCTGCCTCTAGTCCCTAAATAAATTTCAACTTTTTTTTAGGGAGCAGGTACTCTTTTTTTATGCAGGTGCTGCACAATCTTGCACATGCACAATGGGGATAGACTCATGAGACATTAGAAAGTCACAACCAGCTTCCACATCCAAGATTGCAGCAATGAGGTTCTGAAACCCTGCATGGGCTAGTAACTACCTGTTTGTTAAAAGTCATTAGCTTCAGTATGTGTAGCTGCTAACTTTTTATTTTAAGAAACACAAGTGAAGTTCCTTTCTTAATGCTCAATTTACACATATGTACTGGAGCAAAGAGGAAGCCCAGTGTAAGCTTGAAGTCCTGACTATAGCATTTGCACAGTCAAGCATGAGTATTGTCATATAGGAGGAAGGGGAGTTAGTCACATGTTCATCGTACAGAAAAGTATGTGGTATTTATATTCTCTCCAAATTGAGCAACAATGGAGAAAAGTTATGTGTGTTTGTGTGTGTGTATGTGTGTGAGCTGTGGATCGGACCAAACCCCCCTTTATACCAGGAGAGGTGGCAGCGGGTGAACCAGGGGTCTGAGAGCGGCGGTAGGTGGGGGCGATCGGGAGCTGGAGTGATTGAGGACAGTGCCAGCGCCACCCCATAGACTCCATCAGAGGTGGCAGGACCGGGAGACCGATGAGACCGTGAGGTGACAGGTCTAACTGGGAGAAGCGACAGGTAAGTGTGCCACGGACCGAAGGGGGAGAGTGACAGGCAGACCAGGGGAGCAACGGGAGCAGTAACAGGCAGGCTGACAAGCCCTGCAAGTGTCAGATTGCAGGGGCGTTTGAGTAGGAGCAGAATTGTCACAACTAACAGAAAAGACTGACTATGACTAACTGTGTGTGGTGTGGACTCTGTATTGTTGAGTACTGTGAGTAATCTGAGTATTGTGGAGTAACTGAGTATTGTGGCGTAACTGAGTATTGTGGCATTATTGTTGTATATTGTTGGGTAACTGAGTATTGTGGAGTAACTGTGTATTGAATACTGAGAGTAATCTGAGTATTATGGTATAACTGAATACTGTTGGGTAACTGTATATTGCTGAGTACTACTAAGTGACTGAGTATCGTTGAGTACCTGTGTGCTGTGAGTACCCGTGTGCTGTGAGTGCACGTTTGCTGTGAGTACCCAAATGCTATGAGTACCCGAGTGCTGTGAGTACATGTGTGCTAAGAGTACCCAAGCGTTGTGAGTACCCAAGCGTTGCGAGTACCCAAGCGTTGCGAGTACCCAAGCGTTGTGAGTACCCGAGTGCTGTGAGTACCCGTGTGCTATTGAGTATTAGTGTCAGGAAGCTAGTTGTTAGTTAATTGGACAGAGCATAATTCCCAATCCCTATTAAGTTAGTGGGTACAATGACAATGACTACAATGACTCAGTGTACATCTTGCGGCATGTATGCATTCCTTGATCATCCTATTGAGGGCAAATGCTACTGCACAAAATGTCAGCACATTGTTTCCCTGGAAGCCTAGGTCCTGAATCTAGGGAAGCAACTGTCAACACTGAGAAGACTCTCCATACTTAAGGAGAGTTGGGATCGTACCAGGCAGGTGCCAGCAGGGGCCAGCACAGAGGTGGGTGGAGACAAAGAGGTGCAAGCACCAGAGCAGAGCAGGTGACAGTCAGGAAGAGTAGAGGGGAAAGAGCTAGTGAGGCCAATCCTGGGCTGGAACATCCCAATAAGTATGCCCTGTTGCTTGTAATTGAGGATTATAGTCAGGGACCAGCATTGCTGGAGCAGAGTGATGCCCCTAGCTACCAGGGGAAAAACTCCTCCCGTGAGGGTGGGGGGTGAAGCCAAGGGAAAGGAAAGACAGATTCTGGTGGTAGGGGACACAATTATTAGAAGGACAGAGAGGGCAATTTGTCACAAAGATGTGAAGTGCCGAACTGTATGTTGTTTACTGGGGCACTTGGGTTCGGCACATCACGGATCTGGTGGACAGATTACTGGGAGGGGCTGGGGAAGACCCAGCTATCATGGTGCACGTTGGCACCAATGACAAAGTCAGAGGAAGATGGAGTGTCCTAAAAAATTGTTTTGAGGAATAGGACCTCCAAGGTAGTATTAGTATAAATACTACCGGTACCTCGAGCCACACCATAAAGGCAGCAGGAGATTAGGGAAGTAAAGAAGTGGCTGAGGTGCTGGTGTAGAAAGGAGGGTTTTGCATTCCTGGAGAATTGGGCTGACTTCTCAGTCGGTTACCGGCTCTTAAGCAAGGGCGGACTGTACCTAAATGGGGAAGGTGCAGCTCGGCTGGGAGAGAAGATGGCTAAAAAGTTAGAGGGGCTTTTAAAGCAGACAATGGGGGGAGGGTCCAGATGTAGAGATAGTCAGTGTGGAAAAAATTTCAGAGGGTAGTATTGCAGGCATTGGTGGTAAGTTGACTAAAGCACTTAAACCCGAGGGAAGTAAATGAACAAGTCCAAATTGCAACCTCAGAACAACCAAAAAATAGATAGTATGTGACCAGGCAAAACTACATGGCTTGTTCACTAATGCCAGGAGTCTGGTGGACAAGATGGGTGAACTTGAGCTGCTGTTGTATGAGAAGGATTTAGATTTTGTGGGAATTTCAGAGACTTGGTTCAACAGCTCTCATGATTGGCTGGCAACCATTCAAGGGTATTCCCTATGTCGTAGAGCTAGGGAGGGTAAAAAGGGGGAGGGGTATGCCTGTATATCAAGAATGGTGTACAAGTGAATGTGAAGGAAGACAACACAAATGGACCAAAGGAAGAGGTAGGATCCTTATGGGTAGAGCTTCAAAGGGAGGAAACCAAGGGAAAAGTAATACTGGGAGTATGCTATAGGCCCCCGTACCAGAGGGAGGAGGGGGAGGCGGATCTCCTATCACAGTTTGTTTCAATTCTAATTTTATTGAAAAGAAAATTTTAAATTTACATAACAAAAAAAGAAAAAGAAAGACAAACATTTCATCCAATAGGTACCAATGAAAAACATACCACATTATAATAATATATAAAACATAAAACATAAACATATACCAACATACTGCAGGGGTCTCTGAAACAAGAGAAAAAATAGAATAAGATAAACAAGGAAAAGAGAACCCATGGTGATACTCCAGACCCATGATGGCGGACCCGGAACCCCAGACATCCTGGCCTCACCCCCCCACCACCCCCGTACTCTATGGAGTAGTTGCACATCAAGGGAGGTGCCACCCCAAAACATCCGGGGCACCAAGGCCCGCCACCACCGCCCAAGATCACACATCCTTAAATCCTAACAGGAATATCCCTGCCTTATCTTCCTTCATCCAATTAAATAAAATAAAATATATAATTTCCTGCTCCCTTTCTTCATCTCCCACAGTAATGTTAAATATATTGCACTAAACACACACACTCACACACACAACACAAAAAAAGAGGAAAAAAATGAAGAGAAAGAACTAAAAAAAAAAAAAAAAAGGGAGAAAAAAACAATAATACTCAAAATAAATAAAACTACCCGAAATAGCTACTCAAACCCGACTCTGCACCAATTTCATATCCTACCTCCAAGCCATATACAGATTCCGTAGTTCAAGGGATTCCCTTAGCACCTTCCACGGGAGTCAAATTTGATGACATTGTTCATAGGTGTCCAACCCCTGTGACAGAAGAGTCTTCATCCTCTCAATATGGTTCATCTCTGAAACCCACTCAATCAACGATGGAGCATGCGCTGACCACCAGTGGCGCGGTATTACTGCCCTTGCAGCTGTCAACCAGTGTCTCAAAAGGCCTTTTTAAATGCTTTTGTACGAGCTGGGTAGGATAGATAGTAAAGTAATTTGTGGCATAAAGTAATTTGTGGCATGTTGGGAATAGTTACCCCAGTTGCACGAGTATGAAGCTCATATCCCAAAAATTCTGTACAGAAGGATATTCCCACCAAATATGTAATAACGAACCTTTGGCAGAATGACAATGCCAACACAGGTCTGAGACATTTGTATATATCCAGTGAAGCAACAGCGGACATCTATACCACAGAGAGAGAAGCTTAAAATTCCTCTTGTGTGCCTTATTTGCTAACGACATACTATGTGTAAGGATAAACACTTTTTCCCATTCCTCTGGTTTAATTTGGACATTCAAGTCCATATTCCACTTATTTGTAAACTCCGGGAGACATAAATAGGATCGAAGAATAAGAACCCTATACACTGCAGACAGAATATGTTTTGGTACAGTTTCTTGTAGCAGAAGAGATTCAAAGGTATCTGGCTCTTTATTAAACACTTCTAAAGAAGGAAAGGAAGAAAGAAAAGACGTTAATTGCCAATATTCCAGCCAGTGTTTTATTGATTGCTGCTGAATAGGGATCAAATCTGATAGCAATGGGAGATCTCCTTGACAAAAAATTTGGGATATACGATGATTTGACGCCTTACTCCATATCAGAAAATGTCTCCGTGCTGTTGCCGGGGAGAACCCTGGGTTATCAAACAGGGGTGTCATTAATCCCACTTTAGGGGAAAGTCCTAACTGGGTTTGTAATTTATCCCAGGTACGCAATAAATGTGCTGTAAGGAAAGACAGAGAGGAAGGTGGACCCCAGGCAGAGATATCTAGCCAGGGAAGCGCCTGGAGATCCAAATGAGCAATTGGCTGTTCTATGTGTACCCATTGTTTAAGATGGGAATGATGGAACCAGTTTACTAATCTAGTTACCACTGCTGCAGCATGGTAGTAATATAAGTCGGGTGCCCTTGCGCCCTCCTTTGCTTTAGGGAGAGCTAAATTCTCCTTTGCAATCTAGGTCTATGGGATCCACAGATAAACCTTGTAAAGGTAGATTGTAGAGTAGTAAAAAGGAACGAGGGACCACTATAGGTATGGTTTGGAAAAGATAGAGAAAGCGCTGTGTTATATCCATTTTTAAAATATTAATCCTCCCAAAGCATGAATAATGGGCTCGATCATGCTTCTTAAAGTCCTGTATTGTACACTGCATAAGAGGGTAATCATTTTCTATATATAGCTTAGTGAGATCTTGTGGAATTTTTATACCCAAGTATTGAAGTGTTGAGGTACAAATCTTAAATGGGAAATTATTCCCAAGAGCTTGAACTTGATGTGGTGACAGAGAAACATTAAGTATTTCTGATTTGGACAAATTTACTTTAAAATTGCTCAGAGCTCCAAAACGCTGAAATTCATATAGAATAGATGGCACGGAGACATGTGGGTTAGTGATGTAAAGTAAAAGATCATCCACAAATACTGCCAACTTCACCTCCTGCCCATCTAATGGTATGCCTGTGATATAAGGGCTTTGTCTAAGAGCATTTACCAGATGTTCCATTACTAGAACGAACAGGAGGGGAGACAGCAGACATCCCTGACATGTACCATTTTGAATCGGAAAGTTAGGAGATAGCGATTGGTTGATATGTATTCTTGCTCTTGGCTTGGTATAGAGTACCATAATTTTCCTTAACAGGATTGGTCCTAGTCCTATTTGAATCAGAGTTTATTCCAAAAATGGCCACCCAACACGATCAAATGCCTTTTCTGCATCTACAGAGAGAAGGCAAGCTGGTATTTTTACTGACTGGGTATGGTCGATGAGTAAAAGGGATTTAAGTGTGTTATCACGTGCTTCTCTCCCCTGCATAAACCCAACTTGATCTGTATGTACCAGATTTGGAATATGGGATTGAAGACGGGAGGCAATCAGTTTGGCATAAATCTTGATATCTACCCCAATTAACAATATCGGGTGATAGCTAGAACACAAGTTTAAATCCTTATCAGGTTTAGGAAGTAATGTGATGTGCGCCTCTAATGTCTGGGGTGTAAACCCATTAATATCAGATACGCTATTAAACACCCGAAGCAAGAACGGTGTAATATAATCCCATCAGGACCGGGACTTTTACCCAATGGTGTATTAGTAATCACTTCCAATAATTCCTCAAGTAGAAAAGGGGAATCCAGAGAATTCCCACTATCTTCGTCTAATATTGGGATAGTAGTTTCAGACACATACTCCTGTATACGATGGCCAAGAGAATCTAAGTCGCATGATGGTGGGGAGAGGAACAAAGCTGTGAAATAATCACAAAATGCCTTTTGAAGAGGGATTGGATCTGAAGTAATTTCCCCAGATGGTAACGCGATGCTAGGTATAAAAGTCGCTGAGGATCGGGGATGCAAAGATCTTGCAAGTGGTCTCCATACCGATACTTTCCCAGACCATCTATATTGACTTTTGCAGTGAGAAACCTCTAAAAGACTGTGGTAAAGATGACCATACCAAAGATATATCAGCCAATAGCTCCAGGGTTGGGGTCTTTTTATGTGAGATCTCCAAAGCCCAAAGCCTTGACAAATCCTCCTGTATAGTCGCTGATCTTTCTTTTTTTAAGTGGGCTCCATGTTGAATAAACAGTCCTCTTAATACCGCTTTCAAGGCTTCCCATTGTATAGGTAATGGGGTCTCGTCGTGTTCATGGTCAGCAATAAAATTGTTAATCGCTGCCAGAATTGCCTGATGACATAATGGGTCTAACATAAGGGTTTTATTTAAACGCCATGACCAATCGGACCGTGGGGTCTGGGGAGGTCGTATTGTCAAAAAAAGAGGTGAGTGATCAGACCAGATGAAAGACCCAATGTCCATAATTGGATTCCATTCCTATAACTTTGATCCCATGAAAAAAATAATCTAGCCTACTATAGGATTGGTGATCTGAGGAATAGTATGTATAATCCCGCTTTTTAGGGTTTAAAGTATGCCATAGATCCAGCAATCGGTGTCCAAACAACTCTCTTTTAAGAGCTCTCAACCAACTGTAAGAGATATTTGATCGCTGAGAGGAGGTCTCTAATTGGGGTTTTAGTGCCATATTAAAATCTCCTCCTACAAGGATTGTGCTCTCTGCAAATTCTGTCAAGAGGTGAAGATATTGTATAATTGCCGTTATTTGATCATAATTAGAAATATAGAAATTGGCGATTTTAAAAACTCTATTCCACAGCCTAAATTTAAGAAAGAGATACCGGCCATTGGAGTCAGTTACATGCTCCAAGGCCAATATTGGTAAAAGTTTATGGACTGCGATGGAAACTCCCCTACTCTTGGATGAGGACAAGGTACTATGAAACCAATTTGAATAGTATCTTCGTGAGCATGCTGGAATGCAATTTGCTTTAAAATGGGTCCCTTGAAAGAGTATAATATCTACCCTAGCTTTATGTAGAGCATATAGAATTTGGCCTCTTTTTGATTGTTTATTGATACCCTTAACATTATATGAGCAGAGTCTCAGTGAGGATGGCGAGGATTGTTTGGTTGCCATTTCCTGGCTTGCAAAGAAAAGAGAGAGAAGAAAAAAAAAACAGACAAAAACAAAAAAACAAACAAAAAAAACCCAGAAAGGAGGGAAACTGGGGAAGGAAAAGACGAAAACAAGACGATGAGAGAGATAACTCTCTCTTTGGATCTGATCCTGGTCAGATACCAAATCTTAAGCGAAAAAAAAAATATATAGTATGCTCTACAAAAAGTATAGCACAGCACAAAAAACAAGGGAAAAAAAAAAAACATATCTCAAACCAATCCCTACCAGAGGGCTGGTATACCTACGAGGGAGAAGTGGATACACACAGGGAAGGCACACATAGTAGGACCCGAGAGAAAGACCAACTTTTATTACAATCAACAATATATGTGAGAATTTAATTAAACTATTTCTGCACCCTAAAAAAAAAAAAAAAAAAAAAAAAAAGGAAGCCCCAGACAGAAACAAAAAGCACCATATGTTTGGCTGTTTTTGCTTCCTGGGGGTAGTTAACAGTACCAATACCCAAGGCGGAGGGGGAGCGAGAAAAAAAAAAAACAAGAAAAAAAAAAAACAAGAAAAAAAAAAATTGGTAAATCTATTTTCCTATAGGAGAGAGTAAAAAAATGTGATACTCATGCATTTTGTATGGTAAGCCTCTCCGCCCTTGGATTCCCAAATCCATATACCTAAGTGGGCACATGCAATGCGTATCCTACACCTATACATGCACACCCCATGCATACACGTCCTACACACATGAACCCCATTACTTATGACCGCCAGCAGGTTCTGCCACTATTTATTTGTCGTATGATGGTGACACAGTCAGGACAACAGGTTGATATATACACAACCAACATCAATTATCTACCTAGTACCTATCCCCCCTCCCCCCACCTAACAAATACTCATACTGCAGCTGTATATTGTACATCTAAAATCTCTCTCTCCCCCACCCCCCGGCGGGTACAGCCATACCTGAGAAGGGGAGTCCACACTCATGGGTGGGAGGGAAAAAGGAGAGAGGGAAGAAAGGAGAGGAGACGAGGGAAAAAAAAGAAGAAAACACCCCCGTTCTTATAGGGGAAGGTAAATAGGTTGACACTAATACATTTTATAAGATATGCCTCTCCCCCCCTCTCCCCATGTCCATATGCACATGTGCGCTCATGTAGTGCGCACCCACATGGTCATGCATACTCTACTGGAATCCCAGAAGACATCACTACTGATACATTCCACAAATATTTATTCGCCGTCCGCAGGTGACACGGTCAGGGAAACATGTTAGTATATGTACTACCAATGCTACCTATCCACATATTACCTATTCCCTCTTCCCCCCACACCACAGATAGCCACGCTGCAACATATTTTGAACATCTATTGCAAAAGAAAAAAGTGCTATGTACACAAATTTATCCTAAATTTAGTTGAGCTGATATATCTTTTTAAGATATTTCACATCTAGAGTTTTAATAAAATTCCTTACCCCTCTCCCCCCAGGTGCAGCCACCCCTTCAAAAGGAGCATTCCCCACCAAGGTGGAGGAAGAGAGGAGATGAAAAGGGAGAGAGAAAGAGAGAAAAAGAAAAAAAATACATAAATAAATAACAAAAAAAAAAAAAAAAAAACAACACACAGGGTGATGGAGGCAGATATTTTCTTCCTCTTAATAATATCAAGAACCTATCACCTGCATCCCTGGCAAAAATCTCTGACAACTATCATCATCATGATATGCCATATAACATAAATATATATTCCATACATATATGCGCATACGTACACATACATACATCATTATTTCATCATCACTGACATAATATATAATACAAAGGCATAATTTAATCAGGGATTGATAGAAGAGAGAAAAAAAGTCCTCCTCCTTGGAAAAAAAAAAAAAAACATGGAAAAAAATCTATTAATGTTATTGCTATTGAAGACCCTTGATTAAACTATGGGGGAGAGATTCCTGATCTACCGGGGTACTCCCCCTGTCCAAGGGCCCAACGCCCTACACCCCGAAACAAAGAATATGACTGTGGTCACTCCAAGGGTGAAAGCTCTGGTAGCTCCAGGGCTGTTACCACAGTCGGGATATCTGATGGACCACGAACACTTAGCCACTTTCCCTTCTTCTGGATCTGTAGCTGGAATGGAAAGATCCAACGGTAAGAAATTTTATGGTTTTGTAACAATGCCAGGAGAGGTTTTAATGCCTTCCTTTTTTCTAGGGTGAAGCTGCACAAATCTGACAATTGTATCGTAGTCACTTTATACTTGATTAGGCCTTTCGCTCGAGCCTTCCTCATAATGTCCTCTTTTACACAGAAGTAGTGTATTTGGCATATAATATTTCTTGGTTTAACTGGGTCAGGGTTCCGTGGCCCCAAAGCCCGATGAACCCTATCGAGTTCCAAGTTGACTGGCTCAACTGTCCCCAATATAGAGATAAAAATGCCCTTTACTGTTTCTGGGAGATCCTCAACCCCCGTCGCTTCCGGTAACCATCGAATCCGAATATTATTCCACCAATTGCGGTTATCTTGATCCTCTATAAGGGAGTACAGTTTTTGTATTTGAGATTCATGTATATCTAATCGTTGGTCCTGTATATGGACAGCATCAGCCAAAATTGTAACAGAACCCTCTAACTCTGATGTTTTAATCACTGTATCCCATTGCCCTCCTCATCGATGAGCTTCAAAATGAGGGCGTACAGCTCCGTCTGAACAGTATTAAGAAGCTCTTCACAATTGCTTTGGCTGTAGAAAGGACACGCAGTGAGCTTCTGCCATTCCTGGCAGATGTGGGAACGCCCGTTGGTGGAGATCCTTAATGCCGCTTCTGGAGAGGTGGAATACAGCTGCACGGATTCGAGGGGACACCTCATGCAAGAGGGGGACAACACCATTGGAACACATCCACTATGCCTGTTACCCCTGTAGGGGTGGGGTGCTCCAGTGAGTGCAAGCACAATAGGGTGATACAGATGAAAGTGGGGATCACTGAAGATTCACCTATTTTTTCACTATTCCTCTTTTGCACGGATCACTTTTCACAGACTGCTTTCTGATAGTGTATAAATATACACATATGTTCATTACATATTTTTGGGACTTATTACTCTGGATTAGCATCTGTCACTTTATCACTTATTTTTTGTGCAGATTAGCACCATTTTTTTTTAATTTTTTTATACATTTTTGTTTTTTAATTGCTCATTTGAGTCCACATTTATCCATTTATATGTGGATATAATTTCTTGTGTCCATATATATATTTTTTGGCACGTAACACTCATTTTTATTACATGTAATATATATATATAAATATTTTTCTCTGATTACTTTAACACCTAGAGTCGTTGTTTTTTAATGTATTTTTCATGTTCACATATTATACTTTTATCCTTTAAGTTATTGTGTTATGTTGCACCTAAAACTTATTTTTTGATGAAGCTCATTTACATCATATGCCATTTTTAATTTTTTGAATTGACCAATGCTGTGTACACACACATCTTTACCATATATTTTATTTTAATTTATTTTTATTTTTGTTTGTTTGTGTGTAGAGGTTTACATATACCTTTAACACTGTTTCACTTCATACGTCGAGCTGGTAACATTTATAATAGTGGATGGGATTCATACATAGTTTATATTTATTATTTGAACAGCGCCATTCCCCTGAATAGAGTTTTTTATTTTCTAGGACTCCACTTAGGTGGTGTTCTTAATTAGGGGGGCTGCAGTTCTCCTTTCCCTAAGCGCAGATTTTTCTATACATTGCTTCATGGCTGTTGACTACTTCTCCTGGTTAGCTGATTGGAGGATTGTAGCTCACGGCTTCCCAGCTCCCGGTCCCTGGCAAGCTGACTGAAAGATTGTCGCTCACGGCCTCCCAGCTCCTGGTTCCCGGCTCCCGGGAAGCCGCTCACAGATCCCGGCTGGCTGGTTGGTTGTTACCTCAAAGTTCACGGCTTCACGGTTCACATCTCAGGCTTGGTTCTTAGGCTTAATTCTTAGGCTCACATCCGACTGTTAAACGATTATTAACTGCTAGATACCGCTGACCACCACACGCTGCTCACAGCTTGCTGATCCCTCTCCTGGGTCTCCATAGGACACAGCACGCTAGCATGCTGCTTCCTCCATATGCAGCCTACGCCTCTGATTTTGAGGAATAGGACCTCCAAGGTAGTATTAGTATAAATACTACTGGTACCTCGAGCCACACCAGAAAGGCAGAGGGAGATTAGGAAAGTAAAGAAATGCCTGAGGCATTGGTGTTGAAAGGAGGGTTTCGTGTTCCTCGAGAACTGGGCTGACTTCTCAGTCAGTTACCGGCTCTTAAACAGGGACAAACTGCACCTAAATGGGGAGGGTATAGCTCGGCTGGGAGAGAAGATGGCTGAAAAGTTAGAGGGGCTTTTAAACCAGACAACGGGGGGAGGGTCCAGATGTAGAGATAGTCAGTGTGGAAAAAATTTCAGAGGGTAGTATTGCGGGTATTGGTGGTAAGTTGACTAAAGCACTTAAACCCGAGGTAAGTAAATGAACAAGTCCAAATTGCAACCTCAGAACATCCAAAAAATAGATAGTATGTGACCAGGCAAAACTACATGGCTTGTTCACTAATGCCAGGAGTCTGGTGGACAAGATGGGTGACCTTGAGCGGCTGTTGTATGAGAAGGATTTAGATTTTGTGGAAATTTCAGAGACTTGGTTCAACAGCTCTCATGATTGGTTGGCAACCATTCAAGGGTATTCCCTATGACGTAGAGATAGGGAGGGTAAAAAAGGGGGAGGGGTATGCCTGTATATCAAGAATGGTGTACAAGTGAATGTGAGGGACGACATCACAAATGGAGCAAAGGAAGAGGTAGAATCCTTATGGGTAGCGCTTCAAAGGGAGGAAACCAAGGGAAAAGTAATACTGGGAGTATGTTATATGCCCCCTAACCAGAGGGAGGAGGGGGAGGCGGATCTCCTATCACAGTTTGAAATGGCGGCAAGGATGAGAAGTGCCATTATAATGGGGGATTTTAATTATCTAGACATAGACTGGGCAGAAGAAACTGCACATTCATTTAAGGCTCGCCAGTTCCTAAATGTCTTGCAGGACTATTTCATGGGTCATATGGTAAATGCACCAACAAGAAACAATGGGTTACTAGACCTACTGATTACTAACAATGCAAACCTGATCGTGGATGTAGAAATACGGGCAATTTAGGAAACAGCTACCACAGGTCAATTTGTTTCAGCATAAATCACACAAATAGGAAACACAAGGGTGATACAAAGACATAAATTCAAAAGAGCCAACTTCCCTAAACTATGCTCCTTGCTAGAAGATATTAAATAGGATAAAATCCTGGGAAAATTGAACACCAAGGAAAAATGGGTATGCTTTAAGAGCTTATTAAATAAAGGTATTGGCCAGTGAATTCCAATGGGAAATAAATTTAAAAGCGCTAACCCTGGGTGGCTTAACTCCAATGTAAAAATGCATGTAAAAGCAAAAGAAAAGGCCTTCAAAAAATGCAAGGCTGAGGGGTGATCATCAGCATTCCAACTTTACAAAGAATGCAATAAGAAATGTAAGGGTGCAATCAGGGCATCTAAGATAGAACACAAAAGGCACATAGCAGAGGAGAGTAAAAAAAAATAAAATAAAATTATTTAAGTATATAAATAGTAAGAGAGGGAGGTCAGAACATATTGGCCACATTAAGAATGATGAAGGAAATCTGGTTACAAAAGATGGAGAAAGTTTTGAATTTATTCTACTCCTCAGTCGTCATGAGGGAAACGGGGGGGTTTCAGTAACCAAGACTGCATGGTTTAACCTCATGGCACATCACAAGGAGCACCTTCGTGGCTAGCAGAGGACAAAATTAGAAATAGACTTGAAAAACTTAACACAAATAAGTCACCAGGACCAGACGGCTTGTACCCAAGGATCCTTAAGAAACTCAGTAAAGTGATTGCTAGACAATTGTTCCTAATTTTTAGGAGCAGTCTACTGATGGAAATGGTACCAGCTGATTGGAGAAAAGCCAACGTAGCACCAATATTTAAAAAAGGGCCAAGATATATACCGGGGAACTACAAACCAGTTAGCAAGCTCTTGGAGGGGATGATAAGGGACTATATGCAAGATTTTAGTAAAAAAAGGTATCATTACTTAGCAGTAATCAGCATGGATTCATGAAGAATCGTTCTTGCCAAACCATCTATTAACCTTCTATGAGGAGGTGAGCTGCCATCTAGATAAAGGAAGGGCAGTAGACATGGTATATCCAGATGTACAGACTAAGGTCCAAAAGGGTGAGTACATGGATTGAAAACTGGCTACGGGGGCGAGTCCAGAGGGTGGTAATAAATGGGGAATACTCGGAATGGTCTGGTGTGGTAAGCGGGGTCCCCCAAGATTCTGTCCTGGAACCAATCCTATTTAATTTATTCATTAACGATCTGGAGGATGGGATAAACAGCTCAATCTCAGTGTTTGCGGATGATACTAAGCTGAGCAGGGCAATAATTTCTACGTAGGATGTGGAAACCTTGCAAGAAGATCTTAACAAATTGATGGGGTGGGCAACTACATGGAAAATGAGGTTTAATGTGGACAATGCATTTGGGTGCCAATAATATAAATGCAATCTACTCACTAGGGGGAGAACCTCTGGGGGAATCTAGGGTGGAAAAGGACCTGGGGATCCTAATAGATGACAGGCTCAGCAATGGCATGCAATGCCAAGCTGCTGCAAGCAAAGCCAACTGAATATTGGCATGCATTAAAAAGGGGATTCATTCCAGAGATAAAATGATAATTCTCCCACTATACAAGACTCTGGTCCGGCCACATCTGTAGTATGCTGTCTAGTTCTGGGCACCAGTCCTCAGGAGGGATGTGCTAGAACTGGAGAGGGTCCAGAGAAGGGCAACAAAGTTAATAAAAGGGACTGGAGGATCTCAGTTATAAGGAAAGATTGGAAGCATTGAACTTATTCTCTCTGGAAAAGAGATGCTTGAGAGGGGATATGATTTCAATGCACAAACACCATACTGGTGACCCTGCAATAGGGACAAAACTTTTCAATGCAATGGAATTTAAAACAGACACGTGGCTATTCACTAAAATTAGAAGAGAAGCGGTTTAACCTTAAACTGCTTAGAGGGTTCTTTACTGTAAGAGCGGTAAGGATGTGGAATTATCTTCCACAAGCAGTGGTTTCAGTGGGGAGCATCAATAATTTAAAAAAAACTATTGTGCCTCGTACACATGATCAGAATTTCCGACAACCAAACCATGGATTTATTTCCGAAGAATGTTGGCTGAAACTTGTCTTGCATACACACGGTCGCACAAATGTTTTTGGAAATTCCGATCAGCAAGAACGCACTGACGTGCAACACGTACGACAGGACTAGAAAAAGGAAGTTCAGTAGCCAGTGCGCTAGCCTTTGGGCTCCTTCTGCTAATCTCGTGTTAGTAGAAGTTTGGTGAGAGACGATTCGCGCTTTTCAGCCTCGTGCTTTTCAGTTTGTTACTGCTCTTCAGTTTGTGCTTGTGGGTTTGTATCTGTTTTTTCAGTGTGTTCTTGTTCATGCTCGTTTCTGATTTTCAGTTTGCTCTTCTCAGGCCTTTCTGATTTTCAGTGCGTTCTGTTAGTTCGTTCTGTCCAGCCGACCATTTTGAAGCCATGTTGTGGTTACGTACTCATCATAGAGTTCGTGCTATGCAGGGGCTTGGTGTTGGAGTTCTTACTTTAACCTAAGCCCAGTCCATGAACAGGGGGAGGAGAAGTTCATGGACCAAGAATTGGTTGCTCCAGCGTGACCAATTCTCGCACATGCCTTTGTTGCAGGAATTATCTCTGGATGACGGACCCCGTTTTTCACCATCTGCTGGCTTTGCTGTCCCCCTATATTACCAAGTAGGGCACCTGCATGCTGCAAGCCATCACTCCGGAACAAAGGCTAGTCACCACCTTGCGGTACTTGGCAACGGGGAGAAGTCTGCAGTACATCAAGTTCTCGACAGGCTATACACCCCCTAAAATGTGTACAAATGTCATTGTTGTCCTTAAATTCAGGCAGAGTGCCATAATCTTTTTTTTGGGGTCCCAAACTCATCTAGAACCCCCCCTAAAATTTTTACAATGGGCCATCAGAGGGGAGGAGAAATCTGATAAGTGTACCTTATACTTTTGTCTTTAAATACTCCTTAAAATAAATGTTATACTTATGTTGGCCAAGAATATTTGTGTCTAATCTGCTTGCAATGTTTATGTGCAAAAGTACAAATTTTTTTTTCTTGTTTGACTCCACAGTTTCCTTCAACCCCACAGGAATGGCAGACTGTGGCATCCTACTTTGCCCAGAGGTGGGACAATCGATGGGAAACACGGCCACATCATCCCACCCCCCAACTCGGGGTCATACTATTATAATGACAAGGGGTATAGTGATGTCAGTGGTGGTTTTGGCGACATACAAGTTTTTGTATGTGGACATGGGGAAGAATGGCTGAATGTAAGATGGTGGAGCCATCACCCAGACCTAGTTCTACAGATGGCTCCAGAGTGGTAGCTTGGGTTTGCCACCTGCGGAAGACAACGTGGCTAGTCTACTGTTCGTCTTTGTCACTGATGAAGCGTTTGGGCATGGTGAACACTTGATGCAGCCATTCCCCATAAGGACCCTCACCCTGGACCAGATGGTTTTTAACTACCAAATGGCCAGAGCCAGAAGAGTGGTGGAGAATGCTTTCGGCATAATGGCCAGATGTTTCTGCCTATTCCTGACACCAATTCACATGGCGAAATATAAACTAAACCATATAGTACTTGCATGCTGCATTATGCACAACTTTCTAAGGAGAAATGCTTCAATCTATGTGGCCCCAGGTGGGCCTGAGGCCAGATTTCCAGATCAGTCAACCCTGACGGCACTTGAAGCTGGCCGTCCTGACTTGCCCCCCCAAAGCACCCGCAAAGTCTGTCAAAAATATCTGGAATACTTTGCGGGTAGGAGAGCCATTGATATGCCAGCAAATGTTTGAGAAACATTTTTAAAATAAATTTTTCATTTTAAACTGAAATAATATTTCATTTGATTTACTACTTGTGTTTCTTTTAGCTGTCTCCTAGGTTCTCCAATGGGCTTTTCTTTTTGGCCATTTTCTTAAATAGTGCAAAAGTAATTTATTTGATACATGAGGTGACAATCTCTTCTTCAGCTAACTATTCTTTTGTGGGTCTGCTACACACACACACACATTGTTTTTGTTGCTAATGTTTGTAATGCATTAATGTTAAAAATAATCATCCTTTTCAGCACCATGAATTAATTGTTTTGAGTGCCTAAAATGGCCTGATTGGGGCCAATTTTAGAGCACTGTGTGGGTTATTTTCTAAAAGCAAATCCACTTTGCACTACAAGTGCACTTGAAAGTGCACTGAAACTGAAAGTGCATTTGTAGTGGAAAGTGGATTTGCCTTTAGTAAATAACCCCCATTGCCACTGTAAACACCAACTTACTCCAAAAACTGGTATTGAGCATTGAAAAAAGAAGCCACGCATTGTTGAGTATAAAACATTTTACTCAAAGTACATTCACATGTGCATTAAAAAAGGGTTTTTGAACAAACCAACATCTTTGTTTTTATGTTTGACATTAGAAATATCAATTTTTTTGTTAAAAATGCATGTTTCAAACCATACCATACACAACTCATAAATTAACAAAGTTCAACTTTGAAAAAGCGAAGGCAACATCAGACATTAGTATGTCAAAACTGTGTTGATATTGCCTTCATCAGATGGGGTGATGTCACCCCTGTAAAAGCCAAATTTTGAAGATGCACACAAATTGGGAGTCAAAATGTGAATTTCCCTCCTGATCCCGTGCCTAATGTCAACATGTGCTAGCTCCCAGCATGGGGGATCAATTGACATGTTTTGGGGATGCAACCCCTTCCTCTCATCTACTTTAGTTGCAAGGAAGGGATTGCACCCCCAAAACGTGTACCTTGATATCCCATGATGGCAGATAGCACATGTTGACACACTGTGTGCATATTCAAAATTGCACTTTTAAAATACTTTAAAACTTGGATTAAAATAAAAAAGTCCTCGACAAAACGTTACAATTTTTGTGTGTTTTAGATTCTGCCTAAAACATCAATGATGTTCTTCATTTTTTGTTGAACATCATTGATGTTTTCCTTTATCTTTTCTAAATCACGATTGCACACCATGATCTCCCCGATGAGGACGTGTGCACTTGCACTTGTGAAATGAGTTTCTTCTTCCACAACATCCACGTCACCTAAAATAAAAAAAACACACCATGTATTATAAATATGCAGGCATACATCTATTACCTGAAGCAGTGGTCTCAGACACTCGCCTGTTGTGATCACTATTTCAACCACGTCATGAACCTCTCCTGCCTCCACATCCTCAGGTTGTGATGTGGTGACTTCCCCTTCTTCAGGAGGTTGGGGTCCCTGGTGTCCTCTGATGTCCCTAGTCTTTACTCCCCTATGTGAATAAAAAAGGTATACTTAGCACACAGATATTTGAGGCAAGAAATAGCAATATGAAACATTGCTTGAAGTGTCATACAATTGTCTGTTTTGGCACAGTTCCAAGCTGAAGACATGCTTTTTTTTCCTTTCTTTAAGCTGGAATACTTACCTTTTTTGGTAAAGTTTCCCACATGGAGACACCCCTAGTATCCACTGGAGCACCTGCGTGGGACACCCTAAAAAGGGTGTTCTTGTGTCCCACACTAGTGCTCCTGCGTCCAGATGTGTAAACAGCTGCTGAGTGTCCTCTCCTTACACTGAATCAAGTTTGCATTTCATTCTAGTTACAAACCCATCTAGACAACAAACTTCTTATAATACAAATAGGTCTGAACAGTTAACCTGCAAAAAACATTGTATTAGTGAGTGAATGAACAGTGTTTACTATGAATGATTACTGTGCCCACGAACCTGAAACTTGCCATTTTAAGCATCATTTTAAACTGTACAACAGTAAAGAAAAGCACATGGAGCAGCACGAAAGTAATAATAATAAAAGGAACACACGACAAAATACTTTTTTGCAGCACTCTCTTGATTCTTCTGTACTGATCCTGCTCCCTCAATTTGAGGTCTGACCATCGTTTCCTCAGTTTATCCTTGGATCGCCGTACCCCAAAATTCTTCTGCAGACTTTTCACAACTTTAGTCATGATTTTGGCCTTTCTCACATTTGGGTTGTTGTACGATCCATATTTCCCATCATAGTCGGCCCTCTTCAAGATGTCCACCATCTCCACCATCTCATCAAAGGACATATTTGACGCCTTAAATCTCCTGGATCGTGACATTTGTGGCTCCGGGCTTTCATTGTTGCTGCTCTCCTCTGCATGCACCCGCTCTGTCTCCGCCATGTGCTCTCCCACTAGAAGGAGCGGTGAAAATCTTAGAAAGAAGGTCAGGGGTGGGCGGAGTTTCACGCATGCGCGGTGTATATAAAGCATAACACGCGTGCATCGTACGTACGATCTGTGAGCAGAGGACGGAGTAGCGTAAATGCCGATCGTGCTAATGAAGGGAACATTTTTACTTGGGGCATCAGTGGCCTATACTGCTTATAGATTGAGGCCTATATTGGGATAAGATTAGGAGAGTTTAGCCTGACATTAGGGTTTGTCTTGTGTTGTGTCTTGCAGAGAAAATAGATAGATTCAATGATCATGACTTCCTCCCAAGCTTCATTGATAAATACAGGGAGCTGCCCTGTCTGTGGCAGGTGAAACACCCTTTTTATAATAATAAAATAAAGAGGAAGGCAGCGCTGGTTAAATTGCTGGAATTGGTGAAGCCGGTGATTCTTACGGTAACCATCCCCTATTTGAAGTGCAAAATTGGTGGCCTGAGGAGCACATATAATAGGGAGCACAAGAAGGTCCTGGATTCCATGAGATCAGGAGCAGCAGCAGATAAAGTTTATGTCCCCAGGCTGTGGTACTACGACAGACTGTGTTTTTTGTCAGACCAGACTGAAATCAGGCCATCACTCTCAGCCCTTCCTTTCACTCTTCCTTCCACCTCAGATGAGGCTTCAGAAGTCCAACCTGGGCCTTCCACCCAGGAAGATGTGGAGGAGCCCAGCTTGAGCCAGGTATAGCATTGTTCAACATATTTCTTGCCAAAAAATAATGATGTTAACTAGATTTTATTATTGATCACTAATTTCAGAATTAACAAAGTGGTTTACATATCAATAGACAGTAGTAGCCAAGAATTATTGGGACAAGAATGACAAATGCTGGGGTCAGAAGTATAGTCTTTTCTATTTGTTAACATTCAATTTGCAACAGTCATGAGCTCGAAATTATGTGATTGATGAGCAAAAACCTAAAACTATGTCCCATTTTCATACACAAGAAAGTCTCAGCCAGGAGGAGGGTGTGGAAAATCTCAGCCAGGAGGAGGATGTGGAAAGTGGCAGCCAGGAGATGGCCGTGGAAAGTGGCCACCAGGAGGTGGCCATGCTCAATAGCCTGACCCAAATGTAGGTTCCTCCCCTCCGCCTTCCAACAAAAAGGCCCAGGAAGGGGAGTAACGTGGAGGAGTCAGCGCTTTCTTTAATTCGGCAGGCTACTGCGGCCCTCAGAACCACCCCCAATCTTCAAGAGGCCTATGCCTGCATGTCAGCAAACAAATTGCAGGAAATGGAGGTGGGTCAACGCCTCATTTGTGAGGAAGTCATGTATCAGGCCCTAAATAAGGGGGTGATGGGCGAGCTCACAAAACAAAGTCACGTATGTGAGTTGGTTCATACTCCTCCTCCATCTCCTGCCACAACTCCAACACCACAGCCACAGCCTGGAAGGAAGCGTGGAAAGAAGACAAGAGAGTGATGGCCTGGGTTCACTCTGGTCTGGCAAAAGACGCAGGCTATTGTAAGACCACAGCCTCAGGACATACATGTCATCTGCTTCTGCTCTCGATCTCTCTGTGTCCTGGACCTTATTTTGCTCCCTATAAAATGGACTCCTCAGGCTACAAATTTTGCCTGTCAAATAATTGATGTCTGCCCTGGGGTAAAAAGGCTTTGCCAATTTCTACAGTTTATCCATTGTTGCCTTCCTCTTTATTTTGTTATGACTCCTAATAAATGTCTAGTTTTTTTTCCACAAATACTTGGCTATATGTTTTAGTTCAAAAAGGACAGTTTGTTTGCGAGTAGGCAGGTACATTTCAAAAAGACAATGTCAAATTAACAAGGGACACCAACACCAACCAATCTCCTTGAGGTTAAAAAATATAAGATAATAATGGTGTTGTGGTAACTTGACACACAAAAACAAAAAAAAATATTATGGAGATCACTATAAAAAAAAAATAAAAAAAAAAAAATCAGGAGATCTTAAAAAAATAAATAAAAAAAGGAGATCACTATAAAAAAAAGTAACATTCTGGAGATCTGGTGAAAAAATAAAGATTATTCAGGAGATCATGAGAAATAATAAAGAAATCAGTTTGTCAGAACTCTGTGTGATAATCAGCAGCAAAACAGCTTCCGTCTGGTACTTGATTCAGAGCATGCATGGAATTTGTTGCGTCAGAATTGTCTGCACATGCAATTTACGACAACTAATTTTGTTGTCTGAAAATTTGAGATCCATCTCACATATATCTGTTGTCGGAAATTCCGACTGGAAATGTCCGATGGAGCCTACACACGGTCGGAACTTTTGACAACAAGCTCACATCGAACATTTGTTGTCGGAAATTCCGATCGTGTGTACGCGACATTAGGGGGCCACCTTAATGACCACTACATACAGGGATATACAATGCAATATTAACATAAAAGCACACACACACACAGGTTGGACATGATGGACTTGTGTCTTTTTTTAGCCTTACCAACTATGTAATACAGTCTCATTTTTTAATTCAATTTTTACAACTTGTAAGATGTTTAAGACTCAGCAATGCAAAGCTTAAAAAAATATAAGATAAACTGACATTTGGGGCCTCACATGGTCCCTTTCTTAAGGCAAAATAATGACAATATTTTCACTAGGCTGCCTTGAGGAAGAGGCAGTGCAAGGACCCAAAACATCAGGTGATCTTATACGTGGTGACTTTTCATAATAAATCAGTAAAGAAATAATATTCTTGAAGTACTGGTCCCTTTCTATGTTTGATTGGACACACAAATGGCACCATCTGTTGTTTTCATTACAATTCCCTAGGACCCTCACAGGTAAAGTGCAGTTTGGAGTGCATTTTCTATATGAATTATATGCCAATCCATTCTATTTACAGATTATTAACACCACACTACTGCAAAAAGGCCACTCACATTGTTTTCAATTATGCCCTGATGAAGAGAGCATTTTTAGACCCCTGAAATGCATTGTCTACTCTGTGGATTGATCCCCTGACTTTTATAGGAGTAAAGTTGTATCTTGACCTTATAGCAGTGGTGTGGCATTTGCGATTCCATTATTGTTACATTACACCACCAGTCAGGGAGACCTCATCAATATTTTAAGATAGAAATACCAAAATGATAACATTATGGATCTTCCACTATTTTTCCACTTTCCTCAATGATACAAAACTGGAACTTCATAATTCCAAGAAATGGTATAAGTTATTTACTGCACAATGTTTTAGGTGGTTTAATTAATGTCCTATATACTTATATTAATGTTTCTCCAAATATATACACAGGGGGAGTAAAGGGGTACTTTAGATCCTTTGTTTCTCTAAAACAGATATATAACTTACCTAACGCATTTTACGTTAAATATCAACTGCTGCATCATTAAAGGGTGATGCTGTGTACACAGGAGCGGGCTTTACGGCAGACTTTGTCTAGCGGACTTTGACGGACTTTACGACGGACTTGCCTACACGCGATCAACCAAAGTCCGACAGATTCGTACTTGATGACGTACGACCGGACTAAAACAAGGAAGTTCATAGCCAGTAGCCAATATCTGCCCTAGCATCGTTTTTTGTCCGTCGGACTAGTATACAGACGAGCGGACTTTTCGACTGGACTCAAGTCCGTTGGAAAGATTTGAAACATGTTTCATTTCTAGGTCCGTCAAACTTTTGGGGAAAAAAAGTCCGCTGGAGCCCACCCACGATCGATCGAAACCATGGGGATTATAAATCTTGGACCGGTAAAGTGGCTATACAATGTGTCAGAGCGGGTGATCGCCGGACTCTAGGTCAGCAGGACCGGTTGCGATGGGAAGGGGGGTCCAATGTAAGTTCACCATAAAGATTTTCTGTAAGGGTGAACTTACACTTTAACCCAATTAGGCAGAAAAATGTAAATGCTAGATGCCACTAATGGCAGTGTTAAAAATGTCCAGTGTACATGACACCTTATTGTGGTATTATCAACACTCTCAGGATACTATAATGTGGTTTACTAAAACTGGTGCACATAAAATCTGGTGCAGCTGTGCATAGTAACCAATCAGGTTCTAGGTTTCATTGTCAAAGCTTAACAAGCTGAAGTTAAAAGCTGATTGGTTACTATGCACAGCTGCACCAGATTCTGTCCGAACCAGTTTTAATAAATTCCTTCCAATGCATCTTTACTCCCTAGGCAACATTGTTTATTTTTTCACTTTCATTTTGGAAGCTATGTACTTTATGTCTTTTTAATGTATTCCCACGTATTAAAGTGTTACTAAATCCAGGACCCCACATTCACTATATCTGGCCTCCACAGTACACAGAATATGGAAATGCTATAATTTTAGTAAATATGAACTGCTGAATACCTTTTTTCATCAACAGTATATAGCAGTATTATGCCTTTTTACACAATGCAGAGGATTAACCACTTAGATTCCACAGTGGGTATAACAAGCATGCTTTACTGCATATACAGACTGATTTACTGTTGCGGGTCTAGTAACACTTTAAGGATGTTCTCTTAAAATACAGTATGTGCCAGTTGTATATTCTGAGGCATTTTTTTAAATATTGATGTGTTAAATGAGCTTTTGGAGAACAAACAGATTTGTTCAGCATGATTTCACATAGACATGGATTCTCTTATATTATATATATATATATATATATATATATATATATATAATATACACACACACAGTTATGGTCAAAAGTTTGCATTCTCTGGCAGAAATTGTGAAATTTTGGCATTATTAATTGAAAATATGACTGATCATGCCAAAAAACTTGTTTTTTCATGTCATGTCTTTTATTTAAGGATAGTGATCACAATATCACAATATCAAATAGTTTTTTGGCTCCATTTAAAATCATAATGATAACAGAAATCACCCAAATGGCCCTGAGCAAAAGTTTACATACTCTGGAATGTTGGGCCTTGGTACAGACACAGAAGGTGGCATACACAGGTTAAAATGGCAATTAAAGGTTAATTTCTCACATTTGTGGCTTTTTAAATCACAATTAGTGTCTGTGAATAAATAGTCAATGAGTTTGTTAGCTTTCACTTGGATGCCCTAAGCAGGCTAGACACTGAGCCATGAGGAGGTAGAAGAGAACAGTTAAGAGATATGCGTAACAAAGTACAGGCATACCCCACTTTTAAGTACACAATGGTGTTTATTTACTAAAGCTGGAATGTGCAAATTCAGGCTCACTTCTGCATAGAAACCAATGAGCTTCTAGGTTTTATTGCCAAAGCTTAATTGAACAAGCCAAGGTTAGAATCTCATTGGTTTCTATGCAGAAGTGAGCCTGATTTTGCACTTTCCAGCTTTAGTAAATAAACCCCATTGTGTAGTTAAAAGTGGGGTATGCCTGTAATGGAACTTTTTAAAGATGGAGAAGGATATAAAAAGATACCCAAAACCTTGAATATGCCAGTCAGTACTGGTTTTTCCCTTATTAAGAAGTGGAAAATTCGGGACTCTTGATACCAAACCAAGGTCAGGTAGACCAAGTAAGAATGCAGCCACAACTGGCGTAAGAATTGCCCAGGATACAAAGAGAAACCCACGGGTAACCTCAGGAGAAATACAGGCTGCTCTCCAAAAAGACAGCATGGTTGTTTTTAAGGAGCACAATTCAATGATACTTGAACAAAAAAGAGTTGCATGGTTGAGTTGCCAGAAGGAAGCTTTTACTGTGCCAATGCCACAAAAAAGCCCAATGAGGCATATCAAGGTCGTGTTGGGCATATTGTAACCAGGCTTTTTTGTGGAACTTGTGTAGAAAAGGCTTGTTCACACTTGGCTAAATTTCTACGCTCAACAAACACTCCTATAGTGTTTGTATGGCATTAGTATGGGCGTCAGACAGGCATCAATGAGCTTTAGTATGGTCATTAAACAGATGTTTTACACATATTAATGAGGAGTTAAAAATTCTCGCCAAACGCCCTATGGGCAGTTTTGAAGCATTTGACAAGCGTTAAAACTGTTCCACAAATGCTTATTCCATTACAATAAATGAACAGATCTTAATGCCCCACAACCGCTCCACAACTGCCTGCCAGAGCATTTAATGCGTTACCATAGACTTGAATGGGGGGCGTTGAAAGGCTTCAAACATCTCCTGACAACATGAGGCTTCAATTTTAAAGTGACGCTAGTGCTTAGTGTGAACAGCACTGTGTGCTCTCTATTGTATCTTGTGCATAGGCATTTGAGGGGCCTTTTTAATGCCTCTCAAACTCTTCTCAAACACCTGCTCTTAATGCCAGTGTGAACTCAGCCTAAAGGCTTCTTTCTGGCAACTTGAACATGCAGCTCTTTTTTGTTCAAGTATTATCATATTGTGCTCCTTAAAAACAACCACACCATCTTTTTCCAGAGCACCTTGTATTTCTCCTGAGGTTACTTGTGGGTTTTTCTTTGTATCCCAAACAATTCCTGTGACAGTTGTGGCCGAAATCTTTCTTGATCTACCTGACCTTGGCTTGGTATGAAGAGATCCCCAAATTTTCCACTTCTTATTAAATGATTGAACAGTACTGACTGGCATATTCAAGGCTTTGGATATCTTTTTATATCCATTTCCATCGTTGTAAAGTTTCATTACCTTGTTATGCAGGTCTTTTGACTGTTCTTTTCTGCTCCCCATGGCTTAATATCTAGCCTGCTTAGTGCATCCATGTGAGAGCTAACAAACGCATTGACTATTTATACACAGCCACTAATTGCAATTTTAAAAGCCACAAATGTCTGAAATGAACCTTTAATAGCCATTTTAACCTGTGTGTGCCACCTTCTGTGTCTGTACCATGGCCAAACATTCCAGGATATGTAAACTTTTGATCAGGGCCATTTGGGTGATTTCTGTTATTATGATTTTAAAAGGAGACAAAAAAACTATGTGATAATAAATGGCTTAATGTGATCACTATCCTTGACTAAAAGACAGTTTTTAGGCATGATTAGTCATATCTTCAATATAAATGACAAAATTTCACAATTTCTGCCAGGGATGCAAACTTTTGAGCAGAACTATATATACACATAGAATATATACATAGTATTATACTATATTTTTATATAGTTTTTTTTTTCAAAATGTTCATGTGAAATCAACTATGTATCAGCTGGCAATATACTAGTTATTAAAAGCAGTATTTTTACCTATATGTAAGTGGATTATTTTCATAAAGTGTTACATATTAATAATGCACTAGTGCATTCCCACTGTGTCTCTGTTCATGCCATCTTAAAGGAGTTGTAAAGACATTTTTTTTTAATCTTAATGCATTCTATGCATTAAGATAAAAAATCTTTTATGTGTAAAAGGCCCCCCAGCACTCCATAATACTTACTCTTAGCCCCTTCTCTATCCAGCGATGTCCACGATTCCCTCGGCCGTCCGGGGCTCTCCTCCTGATTGGCTGGGGCATAGCTGTGGCACCATTGGCTCCCACTGCTGTCAATCAAAGTCAGTTAGCCAAACAGGAGAGAGAGGGGGCAGAGCCAGGTTGGGGCTCTGTTTCTGAATGGATACACAAAGCTCTGACTCGGCTCGGGTGCCCCCATAGCAAGCTGCTAGTCTATGGGGCACTTGTCAGGAGGGAGGGGCCAGGAGCAGCAAAGATGGACCCGAAAAGAGGAGGATCTGGGCTGCTCTGTACAAATCCACTGCACAGAGCAGGTAAGTATAACATGTTTGTTGTTTTATTTTTTTTTTTAAAAAGCGAGATTTTACAATCACTTTAATCCAAGTACACATCATCTATCATCAGAGTACTTTCTCACTGGAGTAAGTTCATCCAGAATTCCTTTGTCTTATGTTTGTAATCTTAATAGAAAAACTGTCTGAAGGACTGCTATTCATTTTGTCATTGTAATGTGTCCTTATTGTGTTTTTTCCCCCTTTACTATTTTACTAGACCCTTGCTCTTAAGACTCTGTAGATTGTGATCTATTTAATTTTTATTATGTACATTTTGATGATTAGTTGTATTATTTTTTTATGCTTTGGTTATTTAGTCTTGAGAAATACTGTGCACTGGTTGTGTTTAGGTTACCTTTAGTTTAGTTTTTTCGCTTTCTGGTTTTTATAGTTTAAAACCCAACTCCAAGCAGCTAAAAAAAATCTCCCTTTGCAGTGGGACTGTGCTGCAATGCAAGGGCTAATTGCACGATACAACAATAAAGGAAGATTTAGTTACCCTGTCCTCTGCTCTTCTCTGCTGCTATAACTGTTC
Source organism: Aquarana catesbeiana (assembly GCF_042186555.1). Lineage (NCBI taxonomy): Eukaryota > Metazoa > Chordata > Amphibia > Anura > Ranidae > Aquarana > Aquarana catesbeiana. Next base: position 233,823,830 of record NC_133328.1, read on the forward strand.
TCACACTGTCTCCCACATGCTTTAGTGCTCTAGCATTGGATATGTTGATGCTGAGTCCATCGCTGCAGCATGGGGAAGCATATTTTGGGGAGCATAGGATCAGGAAAGTATAATGCCCTGTACACATGGTCGGATTTTCCAATGGAAAATGTCCGATCGGAGCGTGTTGTCAGACATTCCGACCGTGTGTGGGCTCCATCGGACATTTTCCGACAACAAAATCCAATTGCGTCAATTCCGACTGTGTGTGGCCAGTTCCGACACACAAAGTGCCACGCATGCTCAGAAGAAATTCCGAGACGGAACAGCTTGGTCTGGTAAAATTAGCGTTCGCAATGGATACAGCACTTTCGTCACGGTGCAATGTAAAAAATGGTTTAATACAGCGCACTCTCTTCTTCTTTATAATGTGAGAAGAATGAAGTAGTTTTTGCTGCTCATATTCACACAAACTTCTCAAAAACTTCTTTCTTTATTATTTATCGGGATTCCTTCAATATATTTTGATTTGTCACATCTGACAAAATTATTTTTGGGTTGTTTTATTTTTTATTTTTTTCTTTTAAAGGCTGTTTTTTTTTTTTTTTTTTTTAGGTTTGTATTTTTTTCAAGGCTGATCTTTGTTTTATTTTTTGGTTAGTTTTACTCCCTAATATTTTTGTGTGTGTTTTGTGTGTCACGTTACCACAACACCATTGATATCTTATATTATTTAATTTCAAGAAGGTTGCTTGGTGTTGGTGTCCCTTGTTAATTTCACATAGTATTTTTGAAATGTACCTGCCTCCTCACAAACCAACTGTTCTTTTTTGAGGAAAACACACATAGGCAAGTATAATTGAAACAAAAAATCCTTTATTTAGGGCTCAGAACCAAACAAAGAGGGAGGCAACACTGGAGAAACAGCAGAAATTGGCGAAGCCTTGGACCCCCAGGGCAGACATCAATTATTTAACATCAAAATTGGTGGACTGAGGAGTCCTTATCTAAGGGAGTTCCAGAAGTCCCAGAGATCATGAAAGCAGCAGACAACATCTGTGTCCCCAGGCTGTGGTACTACAAGAGGCTGCATCTTTTGTCAGACCAGGCTGGACCCAGGGTCATCACTTTCTGGTCTTCTTTCCACTCTTCCTTCCCGGCTGTGGCTCTGGTGTTGGAGATGTAGCAAGAGGAGGAGTAGGACCTGGAGAAGGAGGAGGAGGAGGAGTAGTAGTAGGACCTGGAGGAGGAGGAGAAGAGGAGTAGTAGGACCTGGAGGAAGAGGACTATGTGCGAGGTCACAAATGTGGGTAGCACATATTATTTGGGCCCTCAACCCCTTATTGAGAGCTTCCAAAATTAAGGACTCACACAGGAGTCGTTGGCCCTCCTCCATCTGCAGCATTTTGCAGGCAGTTATGCAAGCAAAGTCCTCCTCCACAGTGTGGGGGGTTCTCAGGGCCTCTGTAGCCTTCCAAAAGAGGCCTATGGCAGCCTCCTCCAGGTTACTCCTCTTCCTGCCACTTTGTCTTTGAAGGTGGAGGGGAGGGACCTGGGTATCGGGCAGCCTGCTTGGCCCGGCCACCTCCTGGCTGAGACTTCCCTGTGTATGAAAAAGGGACATGGTTTTAGTTTTGCATCATCAATCACAATCATAAATTAGTACTCCAAACTAACATCTAGTTAACATCATTGATTGGACAAGCAGAAATATTTAGAGGAATGCTATACCTGGCTCAAGCTGGGCTCCTCCACATGTTGCTGCCTGGAAGGCCCAGGTTGGGCATCAGAAGCCTCAGCTGGGGGGGAAGGAAGCCTGGAAGGAAGACTGGAGAGTGATGACCTGGGTTCAGTCTGACCTGCCAGAAAATGCAGTCTGTCATAGTACCAGAGCCTGGGGACATAAATGTCATCTGCAGCTCTGGATCTCTGGGAATCGTGGACCTTCTTGTGCTCCCTTAGATAAGTGCTCCTCAGGCCACCAATTAGGATCTTCAAATAGGTGATGTCTGCCGTGGGGATCACCGTCTTCACAAATTCCAGCAATTAATCCAGTGCTGCCTTCCTCTTTGTTTGGTTCTTATATTCAGGGTGGTTTATCTCCCATAGACAAGGCAGCTCCCTGAACATATCAATGAAGATTGCCATAAAGTCGTTATCTTTCAAGATATCCATTTTCACTGCAAGACACAACACAAGACAAACCCTAATGACAGGCAAAACTCTCCTAATCTTGTTACAATATAGGCCTCAATCTAGAAGCAGTATAGGCCCAAGTTTAGACCTTACCTTTTCTTTCGGCCTATAAAACACCATTGTTTTGGCCATATGCATTTGCCCACATTTTTTAGGGCCTACTTGTATGAAAATAATTTGATTATGTAGATGGGTTTGTTACTAGAATGAAATGCAACCTCGATTCTGTGTAAGGAGAGGACACTCAGCAGCAGTTTTCACATCTGGACACTGGAGCACTAGTGTGGGACACAAGAACACCCTTTTTATTAGGGGGCCCACACAGGTGCTCCAGTGTGTACTATAGGGGTGTCTCCATCTGTGAAGCTTGGACAAAACAGGTAAAGTATTGAAGCTTGACAAAGGACACTCAAAATTCTACATCTTGGAACTCTCCCAAAACAGACAATTTTACCCCACTTCCAAGCAATGTTTAATATTTATAGTTCTGCCATCAAATATCTGTGTGCTAAGTATACCTTTTTTTTTTTACATAGGGGAGAAAAGACTCGGAGGACACCCCTCATCCGAGGAGACCAGAGACCCCCCACCTCTGGAAGAAGGGGAAATACCCCAAAGACAAGAAAAGCAGGAGGAGGAAGACATGGTGGAACTAGTCACCACAACAGGTGAGTGTCTGCGACCACAGGCTCAGGTAAGAGATGGATGCCGGCATATTTATAATACATGTTTTTTTTTTGGTTTCTATCTTTTTAGGTGATCGTGATGTTTTGGATCCAGGGCATTTCACCTCAGAAAGTGCGCAGATCCTGATTGGGGAGATCATGGGGTGTAGTGTTGTATTGGAAAATATCAAGAAAAACATCAATGATGTTATTCAAAAAAATAATAACATCATTGATGTTTTGGGGAGAATTTAAAACCCCTCCAAAACCCTTTCTTTTATGGTGTGCTACAATTTTTAATTTTTTTGTCAAATTGTAGAAAAGCCAAATTTTGAAGAGGCCCACAGTGTGTCAGCATGTGCTATCTGCCATCACGGGAGATCAATGGACGCGTTTTGGGGGTGCAATCCCTTCCTCAATAATAAAGTAGCAGAGAGGAAGGGGTTGCTCCCCCAAAACACGCCCCTTGATCCCCCGTGATGGTAGCACATGTTGACATTGTTAAATTTGTGTGCATCTTCAAAATTTGGCTTTTCCTGAGGTGACTCCACCCCATCTGAACGCAATATCAAACACAGTTCCTAAATCCTCATGTCTGATATTGCCTTCAAGTTCTACCAAAAGTGAACTTCGTAAGTTCAAGTTTTGTGTCTTTCTTGTTGGTTTGAAACATGCCTGTTTTATCTTAAATGGACATTTCTACTTTTTCTAATGTGACCCCAAAAATTGTTATACAACAAACATGTTGGTTTGTTTTAAAAACCTTTTCTAAATGCACATGTGATTGTGCAGGTATTAAAAAGATTGTTAATCAAGAATGTGTGGTTAATTGTCTCAATGCTCCAACACTTATGTTGCGCTTCAATTGCTGCTTTCTGTGACAATAGGGGTTAGTTTCCTAAAAGGGCAAATCCACTTTGCACTACAAGTGCAGTTTCACGTGCACTTGTAGTGCAAAGTGTCTTTGCCTTTAGTAAATAACACCCAGCAGTGCTTTGTAAGGTTACACAATCACGCCATTTTCAGGACTCCACACATTTCTGTCAGGGTCAGCTAAAACAAACACAAGCAGTAAATGTCACCAAAGATTTGCTTAATTTTTTTTTATTTGATAAAGGTTTCACACATTGTCTGGCATATTGATAGTCCCCCTACCCGCAAAGAATTCAAGGTATCTTAGCCGGACATCACTGGCACTCAGGGAGGGCAAGCCAGGACGGCCACTTTCAAGCGCCATCAGGGTTGGTTCATTTTGAATTCTGGCTTCAGGCCCAACTGAGCCAGCATAGTTGGCAGAATGTTGCCGTAAAAAGTTGTGTAGAACACAGCACGCCAGGATAATGTGATTCAGTTTGTACTCCGCCATATGTATGGGTGTAAGAAATAGGCGGAATCGGCTGGCCATGATTCCAAATGTGTTTTCCACCACTCTTCTGGCTCTGGCCAGCCAGTAATTAAAAACCCTCTGGTCCGGGGTGAGGGTCCTCATCGGGAATGGCCGCATAAGATGGTCCCCCAGCGCAAAAGCTTCATCCGCAATGAAGACGAATGGGAGTCCTTCCACATTGTCTTCTGGAGGTGGCAAGTCCAAGCTGCCATTCTGGAGACACCTGTAGAACTCGGTCTGGGCGAGGACTCCACCATCGGACATCCGGCCATTCTTCCCCATGTCCACATACAGGAACTCATAAGTAGCCGACACCACCGCCAACATCACAATACTATTGAACCCCTTGTAATTATAATAGTATGACCCCGAGTTGGGTGGTGGGATGATGAGGATGCGTTTCCAATCAATTGAACCTCCGCAGTTAAGAAAGTCCCACCGCTGGGCAAAGTGGGAGGCCACAGTCTGCCATTCCTGTGGCGTGGAAGGAAACTGTTGAGGAAACCAAATAAATTAGTCTTTTTGCACATAAAAACATGGAAAGCAGATTAGACACAAACATTCTTGGCCAGCATCAAGATAACATTTATTTATGGGAATTTTTAAACACCAAAGTATAAGGTACACCTATCATATTCCCCCCCCCTCTCCTGGGCCATTTCTAACATTATAGGGGGGGAGCTCTTGGACAGGTAACCCTCTCCACTTCATTGAGAGATGAATGCCTAAATAATGGGTATTTCTTTGAACAGCCCCTCCTTAGTTACACTATTGGCAGCCCACTGGACAGGTAAGAAATGTCATAATACAAACATTTAAATACACATTGTACACATTTGAGCACATTTGGACATTCTGCTATTACCTATCAAGATAATAATAGGATAAAAAAAACTTGAAACAGTCCCATTTTAAAGTATACAGGCAGGCCCTTGCACTACATGCTTTGGGGAATTCATCCATAAATCTCAGCACAAAAGAGATGGGTATAGTGTGTATGGGTTTGGCAAAGTCAGCAGATAGATGATTGAGGATAGATAGAGAATTGGTATCAACTGACTTAGCAGTTGGGGGGAGGGAGGGTTCCAAATGATTTGGGGACCCCTAAAAAAAAGCCTCTGGCACTCTGCCTGAATTTAAAGCACAAATCACATTTAAAAACATTTTAGGGGGTGTTTGGGGTCAAGCACTACTATGGAGTTGATAAAATACATTGTTAACTGACTACATGAGGTGAATATAGGGCCAGGAGAGCATGCTGGGGAGGTAAGTGAAGGCAAATATGTATGAAGGAGAAAAAATTAACTACATAAAAATCCAGCATGCATGAGGACAAAGAGGACATTCACAGCATATTACAATCATGGTAATTAGGGAATGAGGAAAGAAATACAATACATTATCAAACATTAAATACACTAAAATGTGAGGTTAAAGGATAAAAATCTTACCTTAATATACTCCTTCTGCAGGATCTGAATGATGGCAGAACAGGTCTCCGGGATAATGATACCCAGAACCTGGGGGGAGATGCCTGTCGAGAACTTGAGGTCCTGCAGGCTTCTCCCCGTTGCCAAGTACCGCAGGGTGGCGACCAGCCTCTGCTCCGGAGTGATGGCTTGCCTCATGCAGGTATCCTGCCTGCTAATATAGGGGGTCAGCAAAGCTAACAAACGGTGAAATACGGGGTCCGTCATCCGGAGAAAGTTCCTGAAATCATCAGGATTATTCTCACGGATCTCACAGAGCAAAGGCATATGACAGAACTGGTCACGCTGAAGCAACCAATTCTTGGTCCATGAAAAAACGGTCGGCTGCTCAGAACAAAGTAACAGAACGCACTGAAGAACAGCAAGGCCTGTAAAGAGCGACCTGAAAAACAGTAATGAACGAACAAGAACACAATGAAAAGTCACCCGTAGCTTGCTTGCACGCACTGAAGAGCAGATACAAACCCACAAGCACAAACTGAACAGCAGAAAACGATCTGAAAACCACAAGTCTGAAAAAGCGCGAATCGTCTCTCACCAAACTTTTACTAACACGAGATTAGCAAAAGGAGTCCAAAGGGTGCCGCGCTTGGTTCTGAACTGGCCTTTTCTAGTCTCGTCGTACGTGGTTTACGTCACTGCGTTCTTGGCGATCGGAAATTTCGACAACTTTGTGCGACTGTGTGTACACAAAACAAGTTTGAGCCAACATCCGTCGGAAAAAATCCTAGGATTTTGTTGTCGGAATGTCCGATCAATGTCCGACCGTGTGTACTGGGCATAAGTGTTTTTCCTCTTCCCTAGAAAAAACAAGCAATTAACCCTTGCAATGCGGGCACAGCCCCACTGCAAAATATAATTGTAAATATTTTAAGGCCCGTCAAATTCATTAATGGTCTGCAGGCCCCTGTTTACAGTAATTAACAATTATAAACTAGAATGAAATCCTGCTTTATAAACTACTATGAATTAATGTATAAAAATTTGTTCAATGCCTATATAGGTCCAGAGAAAAAAAAAATATATAGAGCTGTATGCCATAAAAAATCAATTTATTCATCAAAAAGCCATAAAATCACTATGGTAAGTTAAAACATCGTAGACCACTGTATGTCTTAAAGTGATATTAAATCCAAAACCAGCTGCAATATAATAAATGTTTGCTAGCCATAGATGGTTTGGAATCTGGCTGGTTTAGCAGGGACTGGCTGAAATTCGATCCATGTGTAGCTGTCCCTGCTGGGCAAAAGGAGAATGATTAGTTTAACTTTGATTGAATGGGAACGTTGGAAAACTTTTGTCGTTTAGTGTCTGCAGCCAATTGGCTGTAGCATCTAATCAGTGTATTCTGACAGCGAACAGTCCCCAAATATTTTCAAACATGTGAATTATATATTGGAAAGTAACACTTATTCATAGTCCAAGAAATTAAATCCTTCAGCGGATGCTCACAAAATTATAAAGGGAACCTGTAAGCCCATTTGTGAATAGTATGGCAATGGTGGCTGGATGTGAGATATATTTTAAGTCCTGCAGAATTGAATGGAGAGGCTTGGGATGCCCTGCATCCTTTCCAACTGCCATCAGATTCACCCAGTAGGCAATAAATGAAATATAGCATCTCTGCCAATACTTGCTGGAACACATGTCTGTGGTCATGTGGATGCTAACTGTGTGGTACAGCAAAGTGGAAACATTGGCTACCAAGTTATGGTGAAGGGATGGGGTGACCTTGCAGGTGAAGAAATGGTGACTGGGGACTTGCCATTACAGCACAGCATAGGCTGCAAAAAGAGGGCAGAACTCATCAGCTGGAAAGAGTTGATTTGTAAAGCCTGCAATTTTGTGATTCTGGCACGCAGGCTCTGAGGTTGGGTGTTTTTTTTTGTTTGTTTTTTGTGTTGTTCCAGCAGCTGGGGCAGTCAAACTTGCCTGTTTAATGCTACCGCTGGCAGAGTGGGGTTGGCAGAAAATTCAGTTGAGGAGGAGACCGAGTCAGGTCTCGTGACTGAGGGAGTAGACTGGAGTAAGTACAGGGCTTATTAGAAAAGCAAGCATAGGATTATTATTCTTTATTTCCTACGAAAGTACGAATCAACGAAAAAGGCAATCTCACAAAAGTAACAATTACTAAATTACGAGTAGTGTACCAAATAAACAAAAATTATTATCTAACAAAATTAGGAATTTTGAATCAAAGAAAATTAGACTAACGAAAATACGAATCATTTGGTATCAAAGAAAATATAACTGTTACGAAAATACGAACGAGTCTGAATATGAAACCTCACGTCTTACAAAATTACGAATCGTTAGACTAACGGAATTACGAATCATTTCATATCAATGAAAATATATCTGTTACGAAAACACGAAGGAGTCTGAATATAAAAACTTGAGTCTTACGAAATTACGAATCATTACGAATCAACGGAAATGTAAAGAAACTAAACAAAGCAAATTTTTTTGTTGTGCACATGTCTATTGCTGGTTATCCTCTCACATTAAAAGCCTCACGCTGTGCTCAGATAACTGATGAGTAAAGGGACAGGGGATTATAACGGTGCTAAAGTATTAAATGTGAAAATGAGAAGGAAATGTAAAATTACAAAATTTTATTTCACAATATTAAATACATGGAAAGAGCAATAAAATGGTTAACAACCAAAAAGCATATATATTGCGTGCGACCCAAATGCGATAGGGTGGGCTGGATGGAGACGGCCATCAAAGCAAAGGCTCGGTTTCCTACATGTTTCGCCAAGGCATTGGCTTCCTCAGGGAACAAGAGCTCTATTTCAATATAAAAAGATCTGTACATTGGGATACAAAAAACATCATATAAACAAGCAGGAACACTAGAAAATGAACTGTTTTAAGCATGACTGAGTGTTGGAATATTATGGCTGGACAATCTCACACAGGGAGGTAACCCTATATAGCCCCGGGATCCCAAACATACCTGAGCGACCGACACCCAGGGGATGCACGACAAATGACCCCCAAAGGGGGAAGGGCAGGCTGCACCGTATTTGTGCTTGCAGGGGGCACGCAATAAACCTGGCAATGGAATATATTGAAGGTTAGAGATAAATGATGAGTAGGTAAGTATTGGGTATGTATTAAACATTACATTAAGGGAACACGAAGGGTGATGCGTTATACATCAATTAAATAGGGCAAAAAAGCCTCTAGAGAACTCACACTATTTATTATCAACTAATGCACTAGCATGTTCAGTGAGGCATTGCCGTCCAGTGCATTAGTTGATAAATATTTGGCGCCCCATGTAACCTCCCTGCCTTCTTATATAAAAGACACTAGCCACCTTCTCCGTATACTTGATGGCAAATTTTTACCAAAAGACACCTGGTTGGTAGCCCTAGACGTTGAAAGTCTACATAACATCATTCCACACAAGAGAGGCATCTTGGTGATTGAAAAACTACTTCGAGAGAGAGGCCCCAAATATGATGCTTACGGAGACTTTGTTCTAGAATTACTTAGGTTTATACTAACACGCAACTATTTCATGTTCGGCTCCTCCCACTACCTCCAGGTACAGGGCGTGGCCATGGGGACCAAATGTGCCCCTGCCTACGCCAACCTGTACCTGGGGGGGTGGGAGAGAGAACTGTTCGATACGGCCCACTCCATTCCCTATCTGTCCAAGGTCACATCTTGGTACAGGTATATAGATGATATACTACTGTTTTGGTCAGGTACCAAAGATGAACTTATGCTTTTTGCTCAGCATCTTACTCAGAATGCGTTTAATCTCAAATTCACCATGGAATGCAGCCAGTCGCAGATCCATTTTTTGGACCTCCAGATTAGTCTGCATTCCAATGGTCAGATCCACACTGCTCTATATCGTAAACCCTCTTCGGGCAATACGATTTTGCACGCCAGTAGTGCCCACCCCAAGCCCCCCCTTAGAAGCATCCCGTTCAGCCAATATCTCAGACTAAGAAGAAACTGTACTCTTGAGGAAGAATTTCTTCAAGCAGCACAGGAACTTTATAGTAGACTCTTGGACAGAGGCTATAGCCACTCTCTTTTGAAAAAAGCCTTTAATAAGGCGAAAAAATTCAACAGAAAGGACCTTGTCTTCTCTGACAAATCTCCAGATACTAGACAACTAGTACGACTAATTACCCAATACTCAAAATAGCATACCCAAATTAGACACATCCTCAATCAATTTTGGCCCTTATCAACGGCAGATCCCACAATCTCTAAATATGTCAAAACTCACCCTGACATCACATATCACCGATCTCCCTCCCTTCGAGACCGACTAATTAAAAGTCACCATTCGACTGACACTCCACATGCGCCCACTGCTATTGGAACATACCAGTGTGGCAAATGTGACGTCTGTGCCTTTGTAACCAATTCCAGGGAAGTGACTCTGCCTAATGGAGGTATTCACACCATTAGACATCGAGTCACCTGCGCTACCGTGGGAGTCGTATACTTGGCCCAATGCCGATGTGGCTCCTACTACATCGGAAAAACCAAGCGTCCCTTCCAGGTTCGTATCCGAGACCACATCAAACCGCTATACAAAAATACCACCACCACAGCCATCAATCAGCATATTGCCACCCAGCATAACTCTGACCCTTACATTATTCTATTCTCTGCACTCAAGCATGTCCCTTCACATGCCAGAGGCGGGAGCATTGACAACAGATTACTACAGCTGGAAACAAAATGGATCCACACTTTACAAGCTACTAAATTTAAACACTTTTTGTGAGCCAGCATATCTATTAGTTTACTTTAACCTTTTTACCACAATACTCTATCTATCCAAGTGCCTTGCGCTCCTTTCCAACTCACGCCATGAATAGTATTTTTTCCATCACTTTCTTTTTCTTTTTTTCCCTCCTTTCTCTTCTTCTCCCCGTCTTTATCGTTTACCTCTCCTTCTCATGTTCTTTTTCTTTCCTATCCTTTTGCCATGGGACATTGTCATGTTTTTCTTGCATAGTTCTAGATACTTGATTTCAATAATAACAGCAATTTATGCAACATGTGCACGTCAATATTTATTTGTGTATATGTATTTTATGACATTGCTTTATTGATATTTGTTAACTCTGTTGCCCTCTGCTCTGAGACATACATTATATTTGTATCAGTTCCAGAATAACTGTTGTACTTGCTTGTATTTATTTTTCCCATTTTTGCCCAACCAGGACCCTGTGGTTCTATATGTCTGATATGGTCTTTGTGGCTGGACATTGCGGGTTGAGGTGCAGGGATGCTCCCTCCACCCCCAGAGACCCCTGTGGACCGTTGGGTCGGTTGGGGATTCATCCCCTCACCCTGCGCCCGCGCCTCATCTCACCACTGGGGGGTCCCACCCCTGGATCGTTTTCATTCACTGTTCCTCCTGCATCCCACGGGGGGACGTGGCTCTGGCCCCCTGCTGGGATGGGCAGAGTTAGCGCTACTGGTGCTTGTATGGACGCCCGGGGCAGTACATATCCTGTCTGCCTCAGGTGTCCCTGCACTGCTCGCACTATCCGGCCTCCTGCATTCCATCGGCGGATGGGTGTTGATGGTGCCTTGGGACCTCCTACTCCACGGCGTTCCATCGTGCCATTGGCCATGCGGGGGCCGTGGTGTCTGAGCGTGCACGCGCGATGCACGCCGGAGCTTGTAGGCTCCAGTGTGTTGTCCTGTGCGCATGCGCGGACACCTCTTTCTCGCGTCCGCACACCTGATCATTATCTGATCAGGTGTGGGGGGGTGCTTAAGTAGCCGGCCTGTCCCAGGATAACATGCTGGACGAACAAAAAGGAATAGTTTCCCCAAAGTTGGGTTTTTAGGCAGCACAATGACAAATGAAGTCAATAATGTGTGAAAAAATATAACAAATTTATTGACTAGTATACCATAAAAGTTAAAACAATGAGCTCCAGTGGGGAGTACTTAAAATTAAATTAGCTGAACATACATTGGCTGACATATATTCATAACAACGCTTGGTAACATGAATATTAACAACTGACGCGTTTCAACCCCTATACTCAGGGTCTTCTTCAGAGGGTCAGTCTGCTGGAAGATATACATAAATAGAGTTGATATACATATATGGATTCCATTGGTATAACAAAAATTACATTCACCATGCAGTACATAAGTACAGTATAATTACCCAATAATGTATGTCCAGCAAGGAAGGAGAAAAACCTCCCACATGGAAATCCCCTAAAAAGACTGTCCTCCCCTCTTCCTCAAAAGGAGGGTCCCAGGCACCACTATCGCCACCGTGACTCAGACCAGGGCAGTGATAACAGCAACGTGACTTACGAGAGGTCACACTCTTAGGCACCGCCCGCCAGGCCAAACGACCAGCCGGAAAAAAACAAGAACACACCTGTGATGAAAATTAAAAAACGAACCAAATAAGCGCCCATACCAAATGTAACAGCGTTAATTGAATTTATTATGTGGACAAAAAAAGGCCACTAGGGGACAGAAGTCTCCAATATGTGTCGTAGGTATAATATATATGGCTCAAATCAAAAATTGAGATCGTATTTCTATAATGTGTACTAAGTATCAATGAATATAAATGATTCCTAAGCATATATTAGGTATTGGTAACCACTCAGTCAGTGCTCTATGTGTAAATTGGTGATAGCAAAGTAGAAGAGTGAAAAAAATGGAAAGGTAGTGAAAGGGTGAATGGTGAGACAAACCATGCTGTGTGAGGGTGTGGTGAGCAAATGGAAACATATGTGCTAGTATATGTGAATCAACCAAAAAAGAACAAGAGGAAAAGGGGGGAGTGGGGAAATGGGAAGGGGGGGGAGGGAAGGAAAAAAGGGGTGTTACCCAAAAAGGAAAGAGAAAAAGAAAAAAAGAAAAAAGAAGAAAGGGGTCACAAATGTGAATGTAAATCATTACCTCAAAGAGTGCTAAGTAGCGCATGTGTTTGCACCATATTGCCCCATGTTGCTAAACTGTTACTTGTCAGCCAACCCGGAATTGGTCACAAACTGTATCAGGCTCAGTGGATTAGTATCCAACCCTGAGTCCAACAGTCTAAAAATAAACAAGAAAATATAAAAAAGGGTATAATAACCGTATCATTGTAAGTAAATGAATGAGGGTCAATGTGGGATTAATTTCCACATGAACCCTTATGGTATAGGGCAGAGAATGGTGCAAAAAAAGGGAAACACATTGCTAAACGTGTACTTACTAAGTGATGATGGAGAGTGCTTGCAGTCCATCAAGCAGGAAGAGACTGAGGGTGTGTTACAAATACCGCCTTTATATTTGCCATTTATTGGGGGTGTGTACCTTATTAAGATTCATCCAGGTGTGTGCACTCCTTCGGTCACTCCATGGCGGGTGGCATGGCCGCCATTCAGGCAGCCGAGCGTGGCCTCCCCAGCGTTCGGGAAAAGCCAATGGCTCCGACAGATCGTCACTCTCGCCGAAATCTCGCGATGCCCATAATGTCACGTCGCACACGCGGGGTCCCGCGCATGCGCAGTGACGGAGAGCACTTGAGAGTGTTCCGGAATGCCGCCGGCAAGGAGGGGAAGATCCCCAACATGGCGCTCGGTGGCCACCCGAGCGTCCAATGGGGAAACACGGGGGGAGGAGCCGCCTACGTAGGCCGGCTCCTCCCCCCCTTGCCGGGAAGCCACATCACAGGTCACACCCGGTCCGGAAGCAATCTAACGGGGGGAAACACAAAATAAAGTTTAGAACATGACACATATATGCTAGTCACAGTTCAAAAGTAGTGCCATTATTGCTAAGCATTGCATATGTTATATAAATATATATGTATATAAAGAGCATCAATACAAGCAGGAAAATTCAATCACATGCGTTGGTAACTGTACAACATCAATTGAACAACATCACAACATGCTGGATGAGGGACACGCCTGTCTTTACTCTACACACATCAGCCAGGTAATTTTGGATGGCAATCCTATCTGTCACTTCTAACAAACTGCCCCTCTACTTTTAACTCAGCTTCCATTTATCTCTCCCCAGGACTTACTAATCCTTTGTTATTACTTAATCTGTGACCCTATTGGCAGCCTTGTGAATACTGATCTCTGAACAGTCACATGCCTAGTTAATGGCTCATTAGGTAAGCTATTTTCTGCCACTTATTTCATCTCCTATTCCCAAACATACTGCTCCTTCACTCCCAATCCAGCCCTTTCTATTTATCCTCTTTCAGGACTCACCAATTCCCTACCATCTTTTAATTCCTCATGTCCACACAAATCATGTGAACACCGGGGTCTGGTGTTAGTCACATGCCCTACAATATAACTCATTAGGTAAGCCTTTCTTTGTGATCTCTTCTACCCTTCCTTAAGATGACTGCCAGGTATATTCACAATTAGGGATGAGCTTCGAGTTCGAGTCGAATTCATGTTCGACTCGAACATTGGCTGTTCGCAAGTTCGCCGAACAGTGAACAATTTGGGGTGTTCGCGGCAAATTCGAATGCAGCGGAACACCCTTTAAAAGTCTATGGGAGAAATCAAAAGTGCTAATTTTAAAGGCTAATATGCAAGTTATTGTCATAAAAAGTGTTTGGGGACCTGGGTCCTGCCCCAGGGGACATGGATCAATGCAAAAAAAAGTTTTAAAAACGGCCGTTTTTTCAGGAGCAGTGATTTTAATAATGCTTAAAGTCAAACAATAAAAGTGTAATATCCCTTTAAATTTTGTACCTGGGGGGTGTCTATAGTATGCCTGTAAAGGGGCGCATGTTTCCTGTGTTTAGAACAGTCTGACAGCAAAATGACATTTTGAAGGAAAAAACTCATTTAAAACTACCCGCGGCTATTGCATTGCCGACAATACACAGTCACATAGAAGTTCATTGATAAAAACGGCATGGGAATTCCCCAAAGGGGAACCCCGAACCAAAATTAAAAAAAAAAAAATGACGTGGGAGTTCCCCTAAATTCCATACCAGGCCCTTCAGGTCTAATATGGATATTAAGGGGAACCCCGGCCAAAATTTAAAAAAAAAAAAATGATGTGGGGTTCCCCCTAAATTCCATACCAGACCCTTCAGGTCTGGTATGGATTTTAAGGGGAACCCCACGCCAAAAAAAAAAAAAAAACGGCGTGGGGTCCCCCCAAAAATCCATACCAGACCCTTATCCGAGCACGCAACCTGGCAGGCCGCAGGAAAAGAGGGGGGACGAGAGTGCGGCCCCCCCTGAACCGTACCAGGCCACATGCCCTCAACGTTGGGAGGGTGCTTTGGGGTAGCCCCCCAAAACACCTTGTCCCCATGTTGATGAGTACAAGGGCCTCATCCCCACAACCCTGGCCGGTGGTTGTGGGGGTCCGCGGGCGGGGGGCTTATCGGAATCTGGAAGCCCCCTTTAACAAGGGGACCCCCAGATCCCGGCCCCCCCCTGTGTGAAATGGTAAGGGGGTACTTACCCCTACCATTTCACTAAAAAACTGTCAAAAATGTTAAAAATGACACGAGACAGTTTTTGACAATTCCTTTATTTAAATACTTCTTCTTTCTTCTATCTTCCTTCATCTTCTGGTTCTTCTGGCTCTTCCTCCGGCGTTCTTGTCCAGCATCTCCTCCGCGGCGTCTTCTATCTTCTTCTCCTCGGGCCGCTCCGCACCCATGGCATGGGGGGAGGCTCCCGCTCTTCTCTTCTTCTTTTCTTCTCTTCTTCTCTTCTTCATTTTCTTCTTCAGGCCGCTCCACACCCATGCTGGCATGGAGGGAGGCTCCCGCTGTGTGACGGCGCTCCTCGTCTGACAGTTCTTAAATAACGGGGGGCGGGGCCACGTCACAGGGAAGTCCCGTCAAGTCACCGTGCGTCAGAGGGGGGTGGGGTCACCGGCTGGCCCCGCCCCCGTTACTTAAGAACTGTCAGACGAGGAGCGCCATCACACAGCGGGAGCCTCCCTCCATGCCAGCATGGGTGCGGAGCGGCCCGGAGAAGAAAATGAAGAAGAGAAGAAGAGAAGAAGAGAAGAAAAGAACAAGAGAAGAGCGGGAGCCTCCCCCCATGCCATGGGTGCGGAGTGGCCCGAGGAGAAGAAAATAGAAGACGCCGCGGAGGAGATGCTGGACGAGAACGCCGGAGGAAGAACCAGAAGAGCCAGAAGAACCAGAAGATGAAGGAAGATAGAAGAAAGAAGAAGCATTTAAATAAAGGAATTGTCAAAAACTGTCTCTTGTCATTTTTAACATTTTTGACAGTTTTTTAGTGAAATAGTAGGGGTAAGTACCCCCTTACCATTTCACACAGGGGGGGGGCCGGGATCTGGGGGTCCCCTTGTTAAAGGGGGCTTCCAGATTCCGATAAGCCCCCCGCCCACAGACCCCCACAACCACCGGCCAGGGTTGTGGGGATGAGGCCCTTGTCCTCATCAACATGGGGACAAGGTGTTTTGGGGGCTACCCCAAAGCACCCTCCCAATGTTGAGGGCATGTGGCCTGGTACGGTTCAGGAGGGGGGGGCCGCACTCTCGTCCCCCCCTCTTTTCCTGCGGCCTGCCAGGTTGCGTACTCGGATAAGGGTCTGGTATGGATTTTTGGGGGGACCCCACGCCGTTTTTTGTTTTTTTTTTTAGGCGCGGGGTTCCCCTTAAAATCCATACCAGACCTGAAGGGTCTGGTATGGAATTTAGGGGGAACCCCACGTCATTTTTTTTTTTTAAATTTTGGCCGGGGTTCCCCTTAATATCCATATCAGACCTGAAGGGCCTGGTATGGGATTTAGGGGGACTCCCACGTCATTTTTTTTTTTTAATTTTGGTTCGGGGTTCCCCTTTGGGGAATTCCCATGCCGTTTTTATCAATGAACTTCTATGTGTATTGTCGGCAATGCAATAGCCGCGGGTAGTTTTAAATGAGTTTTTTCCTTCAAAATGTCATTTTGCTGTCAGACTGTTCTAAACACAGGAAACATGCGCCCCTTTACAGGCATACTATAGACACCCCCCAGGTACGAAATTTAAAGCGATATTACACTTTTATTGTTTGACTTTAAGCATTATTAAAATCACTGCTCCTGAAAAAACGGCCGTTTTTAAAACTTTTTTTTGCATTGATCCATGTCCCCTGGGGCAGGACCCAGGTCCCCAAACACTTTTTATGACAATAACTTGCATATTAGCCTTTAAAATGAGCACTTTTGATTATTCATGTTCGTGTCCCATAGACTTTAACGGTGTTCGCGTGTTCGAATGAACTTTTTTCCTGTTCGCATGTTCTGGTGCGAACCGAACAGGGGGGTGTTCGGCTCATCCCTATTCACAATGTTAATTCGCTTATGTTCTCCCACATAGGTCACTATTTAACCAATTGCCAATCTTGCCAATTGCTCTTGTGTGTCCTTGAATCCATCTACAGGCGTTTTTCCCTCTACCAATCAACTTGCTTTTAATAAATAGTGTGAGTTCTCTAGAGGCTTTTTTGCCCTATTTAATTGATGTATAACGCATCACCCTTCGTGTTCCCTTAATGTAATGTTTAATACATATCCAATACTTACCTACTCATCATTTATCTCTAACCTTCAATATATTCCATTGCCAGGTTTACTGCGTGCCCCCTGCAAGCACAAATACGGTGCAGCCTGCCCTTCCCCCTTTGGGGGTCATTTGTCGTGCCTCCCCTGGGTGTCGGTCGCTCAGGTATGTTTGGGATCCCGGGGCTATATAGGGTTACCTCCCTGTGTGAGATTGTCCAGCCATAATATTCCAACACTCAGTCATGCTTAAAACAGTTCATTTTCTAGCGTTCCTGCTTGTTTATATGATGTTTTTTGTATCCCAATGTACAGATCTTTTTATATTGAAATAGAGCTCTTGTTCCCTGAGGAAGCCAATGCCTTGGCGAAACATGTAGGAAACCGAGCCTTTGCTTTGATGGCCGTCTCCATCCAGCCCACCCTATCGCATTTGGGTCACACGCAATATATATGCTTTTTGGTTGTTAACCATTTTATTGCTCTTTCCATGTATTTAATATTGTGAAATAAAATTTTGTAATTTTACATTTCCTTCTCATTTTCACATTTAATACTTTAGCACCGTTATAATCCCCTGTCCCTTTTTTATCAGTTATCTAATTACTTTGGGATGAGGTACCGTATCCAACATAACCATCTAGCCACAACTATATTTTGCTGTGCTCAGATAGTTCAATAGACTTTTGTGACACATGGCAGGCCAACGGCAGGGGTAACAGTGGATGAGGAGGCGGAACAGAGTACTTTGCCCCTTTATAGCTGCATGGAAATTCTTCCTCTTTCTGTACGCCTGTTAGACATGAGTAGAGAGAAGACATTGCTGGAAGTGGCAGCAGAGGAGGAATATCCAGATTGACTGAAGCAATCCAGGTGTAAAGACATTGATCATTACAGGCGCAAGTTCTGGATCCATCTGGTGAGTTTGTGACCATAGGGGAGATTATGCACACGATGCGGTGACGGGTTTCTGATTTGGAAACACACCACACATGAACGATCCTAACAGATCTGAATTGGATTGATTTTGGACAATTGAACAGTCACTTTATCTTCTTATTGCAGAACTCTTTAAGTGCTGCCACTGTTATAGCTTATCTGTAGCATATGTTTGAACGTTGGTTTTTCGTTATAGCGGCCGCTTTTAATGTTTATCTCAAATCACTATTTGTAATCAGTGGTCTATTAGCGCTGGGAGAGGGAGATTATTTGACTATGGTTAATTGATCACTTTCATTGGATTTATGACACTGATAATATAGGTCACATTACCTAATTTATTTGCAACTAAAGAGCTCTATGGGATGGAGTGGGGCTTTGGTATATGGCAAACTGTGGTGCTTAGGTGCATCGTAAACTGCGGTGCTTCGGTGGATCAAACAACAGCTCAGTGATCTGTGGTGCTCTTCTACAAAGTGAAGTCTCAAAAAGGACTGTTGAATATTAGGAAAGGTCAGCGAATGCAGGTGGGCTTACATTTTACTCTCCCTAGCCACACAAAACTGCAATTCACTGCAAAGCTTTAGTAGCAAACATACAGCACTAAATATATAATGGTGTATAGCACTGAGTACTGTGTACCAGAAAGAAGCACTAGCACACTGCACTACACTAACTAACTCTCTCTGCCTAAAAACAGCTGTCCATCTATGAATTCCTGTCACGTACCTTACAGCGGAGTCCGAAATGATGAGGGTGGCCTCTTGCACGGTCCTAGCACCCCTGGAGGTTGAGACAGGGCTGCTAGGGCGGCGGAAGGTTGCAGGTGCCTGCTGGCAGGATCAAGAACACCGAAGTCTTTGTGAAGGAGGTGGGATGCTGATCACTGGATGGGTTCAGGAAAAGTCCAGCAGTGGTACTTGCAGGGTCAAGGACAGGCAGGAGTTGGCAACGTGCTGGCAGCGAGGTACACAATCGGCAGGGAGATTCGTAGTCAGGGACTGGCGGAGGTTGGCAACAAGCTGGCAGCAAGGTACAGGATCGGAAGACAGAGCTGTAGTCAGAAGTCCAAGCCGGGTTCGGTACAGGAAGCGGAGGCAGACAGAGATGCAGGGATGATCCGAGAGGGTAGTCGAGGAAGGCAGAGGTTCAAGGTCAAGGTTAATCAAACAAGGCAACAGCAAGGGTTCAGGAATGAGCTGAGACAATCCAGCACTGATGCTATTATACTTAACATTTAAATAGAGTGCCTCGCGCCGTGATTCGTTGGCGTGCGAACGTGCACGCGCTGACGTGCACTCGTTTGTACGGTTGTGTTAACGTGCGTGCCTAGTCTGAGGGCTCGCTCGTTCTTACCGTACATCTGGCTGGCTCCCGGGAACGAGCATTTGTGATGGTTCTCTGACATTGCCCTCTCCTTATGGGCAGCCTCCGGATGCCCATCTGGGCCCTCCTTTCTGGATGAGAGTGATGAAAAGCTTGTATAAGTTTTGGGGCATGGAGGTTTGCTTCTGGTTCCCAAGAATTTTCTTCTGGACCAAAACCTTTCCATTTAATTAAATATTGATTCTGTCCCTGCCTTCTCCTGCAATCTACAATGGTCTCGATTTCTAACTCCTCTTCTCCATCCACCATTATGGCCTCTGAGAGCCCCATTTCATAACCTGGAAAGGGATTAACCACATCAGGCTTCAACAAGAAGGTATGAAACACAGGGTGGATCTTAAATGAGTCAGGAAGTTCAAGCTCATAAGCCACTGGGTTAATTCTTCTCTTGACCGGAAAAGGTCCTAGATATTTAGGTCCCAATTTCCTGGATGGACAGGCAAGTTTCAGATTTAATGTCGAAAGCCACACACGATCACCAACCTTCAAATCCAGTTCTCCTCTCCTCTTCCTGTCGAAGAACCTCTTATTAACTTCATGTGCCTTGGCAATGGTCTCTCTCAGCAACTGGTTATTGGTAGCAACTAAATTCAATCTGTCCTGAACTGCTGGCAAAGGAGAGTCTGGAATCAACGTTGGCAAAAAGGAGGGATGAAACCCATAGTTTGAGAAGAAGGGAGATTGGTTGGTGGTTGCATGGGCAGAGTTATTAAATGCAAACTCTGCCAATGCCAGTAGTGAGGCCCAATCTTCTTGGGTAAAGGAGGTGAAGCAGCGCAGGTATTGCTCTAGCGTTTGGTTGGTACGCTCAGTCTGTCTATTGGAATGGGGATGGTAAGCCGAAGTGAAGTTTGATGCCCATCGCTTCGCACAGTGCTTTCCAAAATCTTGAAGTAAACTGCACTCCTCGATCTGAGACAATGTTACTAGGGATTCCGTGCAGTCTAACAACCTCTTTAATGAAAACTTTAGCAGTTTCAGTTGCTGATGGGGTCCCTTTCATGTGGATAAAATGTGACATCCTGGAGAGGTGATCTACCACTACAAAGATAGATGAAAACCCTTCCGATGGAGGGAGCTCTACAATAAAATCCATCGCGATTTTATCCCAGGGTCTTTCAGGAATGGGTAGTGGTCTTTATAGTCCCCATGCTTTGCTTTTGCTGTTCTTGTTCCTGAGACAGATTGAACATGAGCCAACATATTTCCTGCAATTCTTTGCTAAGCTAGGCCACCAAAAATGTCACCGGATCAAATCCATGGTCTTGTATCCCCCGAAATGGCCGGCCAACGGGTAGTCATGACACACTTGTAGGATGGTAGCACGTAAATTCTGTGGTATGAAAACTTTATTACCCTGCCAATAGAGCCCATAATTTTCCTGAAGGTCCATATCTGGGGGCAGAGAGATTCCCCTGGATGCTTGATGGATCTGTGACATTAAGTGGGTTTGTGTAAGCAGAAAATTTCCAGCCTGTAAGATGGTATCTGAGGTGGAACTTCAGCTTCCATGAACATACGCGATAACGCGATAGGTTTCACATTCTTGGAGCCGGGCCGGTAGGTTATGTGGAAACTAAAGCATGAAAAAAAAAGAACCCACCTTGCTTGTCTGGGCCTGAGGTGTTTGACGGTCCTGAGATATTCTATATTTTTGAGATCCGTGAAGATCAGTATTGGGTGTGTTGCTCCCTCCAAGAGGTACCAGCACTCCTCCAGAGCCGATTTAATTGCCAGCAGTTCTCGGTCCCCCACATCATAGTTCCTTTCTGAAGGCCCTAACTTCTTCGAGAAGAGGCCACAGGGTGCATTAGAGCCTTGGGTCCTTGGCGCTGGGACAAGATGGCCCCTACAGTGCTCTGAGGCATCCACTTCCAGGAAGTATGGAAGAGCGGGGTCAGGGTGCTTTAGTAACGGGGCCGAGGTAAAAAGTCCCTTTAACTTATCAAAAGCAGCTTGGGCTGCCTCCGTCCATTGAAAATGGTTCTGTTTCTTGGTGAGCTGAGTGATGGGCATGATGATACCAGAGAAGTTTTTGATAAATTTCCTGTAAAAATTGGAGAAACCGATGAACAGTTGTAGCCCTTTCTTATCAATGGGAGGTGGCCAGGACGTTGTAGCTGCGACTTTTTGGGGATCCATTGCCATACCTCCTGTAGAGATTACCAGTCCGAGGAAGTGAATGGTCTGCCGTTCAAATTCACATTTTTCGGCCTTGGCATAGAGTCCATTTTGTCTTAACCTCAGAAGGACTTGTTTCACATGGACACGATGTAATTCTAAAGAGACCGAAAAAATTAGAATGTCGTCTAGGTAAACGATCATGCATAGGTCTAGGAAGTCTCTGAAGATATTTTTTACAAAATGCTGGAAGGTTGCCAGAGCATTGCATAACCCGAAGGGCATAACGAGGTATTCAAAGTGGCCAAAACGAGTCCGGAAGGCCGTTTTCCACTCATCTTCCTTCCTGATTCTGATCAAATTGTAAGCACCTAGCAAATCCAACTTGGTAAATATCCTTGCAGAGCGGAGTCTCTGGAGCAGTTCTGGAATCAGAGGCAGGGGGTAGCGATTTTTAACGGTAATCCGGTTTAATCCTCTGTAATCCACACAAAAAATATTCCCGCCCCGGCTGGTGAAGTAGAGTGTCGGATGAACCCCTTCTTGAGGTTCTCATAGACATAATCTTTTAAGACCACGAGTTCAGGCTCTGAAAGGGGGAAGATCCTCCCAAATGGGATTTCTGCCCCTGGTAAAAGTTCAATCGGGCAATCGTAGGCCCGGTGGGGAGGAAGAGTCTCTGCTTTTTGCTTATCGAAAACATCCAGGAAATCATGGTACACGGATGGAACAAGGTCTTGGGATTCGGATACTGGTTTCAGACAACCAATAACTGGAGCTGTATGGTGAAGGACCTGGAGACAGTTGTGGAGGCAGTAGGAGGACTGAAAAACTACCTTGCTGGTTATCCAGTTTATCTGTGGGTTGTGTGCTTGCAACCATGGCATTCCTAGAATGATCGGAAAAAGTGGTGAGGATACAACGTCCAGGCACAACAGTTCTTGGTGGTTAGGTGAAATGTCAGCGGGCAAGGGTTGGGTTTCTTGGACGATGGGCCCAGATTTGATGTTGGACCCATCAGCTAATCGTATGGACAGCTTATGTTGCTTAGATCGTAGAGGAATGTTGTGTTGCAGGACGAAGGCACAGTCGATGAAGCAGCTGCAGGCACCTGAATCAATTATGGCCTGGACCTGAAGCACCCCCTTCTGGAAGCTGTAGGGAGACAGGAACAGCAATGTGAGTCATTCTTGCTAGAGTCAATGCATAATGATCAAGAGGAGGAGAGTCACACTTACGGGTCTTGTTGGGACACATATTGGCATAATGACCGGCTCCTCCACAGTAGAGGCAGAAATTATTCATACGACGGCGCTGTTTTTCTTCTGGTGTCAAGGGTGCACAAAGCAGGCCTAACTGCATTGGCTCCGGAGTTTCAGTGGTAGGAGCAGATAGTGGGGGTGCAGAGGTAGGTAGGTGGCTAGGTATCCTGGGTAGCATCCACATGGGCCGGTACTGGCTGGTCCTTTCAGATCTTCGCTCCCTCAGCTGGTGATCGATCTGAATGGACAGTTGGATCAGTTCTTCGAGGGAATCTGGGATCCCCACACGGGCTAGTTCGTCTTTAAGCATCTCCGAAAGTCCTAAACAGGACTGAAAAAGGAGAGCGGTGTCGTTCCATTGCGTGTCGGAACACCACCGTTTAAAGTCAGTAACATAGTCTTCCACGGGCCTACAACCCTGCTGGAGGGTGTGGAAGCTGGCCTTGGCTGTGGTGGTACGTTGAGGGTCATCATAAAGTGTAGCCATCTCATCCAAAAAAGAGTCCATAGTACCCAGCAAGGGACTGGCTTGCTCCAGTAGGTGATGAGCCCAGGTCTGTGGTTCTCCCCGCAGTAATGAAATGATGAACCCCACCTTGGTACTTTCCAAAGAGAAGGTGAGGGGCTGTAGCAAAAAAATACAAATGGTAGGCATACCTGAAAGCACAGAATTTGCTGCGATCTCCCATAAATCTCTCTGGAGCAGGGACTCGTGGTTCTGGGGGTGGCACCACTACTGTGGGTGTAGAAGCTGAAACTGATGATGCTGCGGTCCGATGTGCTGAGGTGCTTGGAGAGAGAGACTCCACTCGTTGTTCGAGTCACTGGTAGCCATCTTGCAGGCCCTGGACTGCTTGAGTGAGGTTTGCAATCTGTTGACACAGAGCATCCATAGCTGAGGACCCCCTTTCGGACTCCATGTGGCTGAATTGTACTGTCACGTACCTTACAGCGGAGTCCGAAATGATGAGGGTGGCCTCTTGCATGGTCCCAGTCCTAGCACCCCTGGAGGTTGAGACAGGGCTGCTAGGGCGGCGGAAGGGTGCAGGTGCCTGCTGGCAGGATCGGGAACACCGAAGTCTTCGTGAAGGAGGTGGGATGCTGATCACTGGATGGGTTCAGGAAAAGTCCAGCAGTGGTACTTGCAGGGTCAAGGACAGGCAGGAGTTGGCAACGTGCTGGCAGCGAGGTACACAATCGGCAGGCAGATTCGTAGTCAGGGACTGGCGGAGATTGGCAACAAGCTGGCAGCGAGGTACGGGATCGGAAGACAGAGCCGTAGTCAGAAGTCCAAGCCGGGTTCGGTACAGGAAGCAGAGGCAGACAGAGAAGTAGGGATGATCCAAGAGGGTAGTCGAGGAAGGCAGAGGTTCAAGGTCAAACAAGGCAACAGCAAGGGTTCAGGAACGAGCTGAGACAATCCAGCACTGATGCTAGTATGCTGAACATTTAAATAGGGCTCCTCGCGCCATGGTGTGCGAACGTGCACGCGCTGACGTGCACTCGTTCGTACGGTTGTGTTAATGTGCGTGCCTAGTCCGGGGCTCGCTCGTTCTTACCGTACGTCTGGGTGGTGCACGGCAACAAGCATTTGTGATGGTTCTCTGAAAATTCCCAACTCACTCAAAAAGGGTTGCTGGAAAACCAGTCTTTTATAGTGTGGGGGTGCAGCTTAGGTCAATGTCACCACGGCCCAAAGTCTTGCACCTGAGCAGGCCTACAGAGTTGACACCTAAATTAGAAAGAGTTCACCAAAAAGAAACACATTTAATAAGGGGGATGGAGGAACTCATCTATGTGGATCAATTACAGTTATTCACTCTGGAGAAGAGGTGCTTAAGAGGGGATGTGTTTACAATGTACAATTATATCAAAAGTAACTTCAATAACTGTGATAAACTGTTTACCCTAAGGTCCCCTGAAGAGGAAACGTGGCCACAATTTGAGGTTAGAAGAAAGGAGATTTAACCTTAAAGTGCAGAAAAGGTTCCTTAATCGTAGAGCAACTAGAAGAAGACCAAGTTAGTACCAAGAAGTAATACTAGCTGTCAGTGTCAATTACTTCAAAAAACTTTTAAAGGTCTTCCTCAGAAATCTGAAAATACACGGGCTATGAGAATACAAATCACACAAGCATTTACACATAGGTTGAACCGGATGACCATGTGTCTTTTTGCAACTTTGCTAACTATGTAATTATGTATTAATAGCTTTGACAATGTAATGCATGGCTTTGACAATAGAATTTTCGCTGAACATCCAATACATATATTCACACTTATCACTCAGCTCATTCCTAGTCTTGAGTATAGATTGTGATTCTTTAAGCCTCACTGAATTTTTTATTAAAGTGGTTCTAAAGGTTTATGCCACGTACACACGATCGGAATTTTCAAACAATCCAAGGTTTTTCCAATGGAATTCCACTCAAGCTTGGCTTGCATACACACGGTCACACAAAAGTTCTGTGAACTTTTCGACTGTCAAGAACGCAATGACATACAACACGTACGACGGCACTAGAAAAGGGAAGTTCCATATGAAGCGCGCCACTCTTTGGCTCCTTATGCTAATCTCGTGTTAGTAGAAGTTTGGTAAGAGACGATTCGCAATTTTCAGCCTCATGCTTTTCATATCGTTACTGCTCTTCAGTTTGTGCTTATGGGTTTGTAGCTGTTCTTCAGTGCATGTAGTCAGTTCGCATCTGGGTTTCAGTGCGTATTATTATAGTACGTATTTGTTTTTCAGTGCGTTCTTGTCCGCTCATTTCTGATTTTCAGCTCGCTCTTCTCAGGTCTTTCTGTTTTTTCAGTGCTTTCTGTTCATGCTGTGCGGGGGCTTGGTGTTGGGGTTCTTGCTTTGACCCAAGCCCAGTCCATGAACAGGGCGGGGAGGAATTCATGGACCAAGAATTGGTTGCTCCAGCATGACCAATTCTGTCATATGCCTTTGTTATGGGAGATCCAGGAGACAAATCCTGATGATATCAGGAATTTACTCTGGATGATGGACCCCATTTTTCACCGTCTGTTGGCTTTGCTGTCCCCTTATATTATGAAGCAGGACACCTGCATGCGGCAAGCCAACACTCCTGAACAGAGGCTCGTCGCCACGTTGTGGTAATTGGCGATGGGGAGAAGTCTGCAGGACCTCAAGTTCTCAATAGGCATCTCCCCCCAGGCTCTGGGGATCATTATTCCAGAGACCTGTTCTGCCATTATACAGGTCCTGCAGAAGGACTATATTAAGGTAAATTTTCTCCTTTAACATCACATTCTATGTATTGAATGTTTGCTAATGTATTGTATTTCTTTCATCATTCCCTAATTACCATGATTGTAATATGCTGTGAATGTCCCCTTTATCCTCATGCATGCTGTAAGCTTTTAATGCTCCTTTTTTGTCCTTCATGCATATTTGCCTTCACTAACCTCCCCAGCATGCTATCCTGGGCCCATACACACCTAGCCTAGTCACTTAATGTATTTTGTCAGCTTCATAGTAGTGCTTTACCCTAAACACCCCCTAAAATGTGTACAAATGTTATTGTTGTCCTTAAATTCAGGCAGAGTGCCATAATCTTTTTTTTGGGGCCCCAAACTCATCTAGAACCCCTCTAAAATTTTTACAATGGGCCATCAGAGGGGGTGAGGAATCTAATAAGTGTACCTTATCTTTTTGTCTTTAAATACTCCTTTAAATAAATGTTATACTGATGTTGGCCAAGAATGTTTGCGTCTAATCTGCTTGCAATGTTATGTGCAAAAGTAGTAATTTTATTTTTTCTGGTTTGACTCCACAGTTTCCTGCAACATCACAGGAATGGCAGACTGTGGCCTCCCAGTTTGCAGAGTGGTAGGACTTTCCCAACTGCAGGGTGGCAATCGATGGGAAACATGTTCACATCGTACCACCACCCCACTCTGGGTCATACTATTTTAACTATAAGGTGTTTCATAGTATCGTGTTGTTGGCGGTGGTGTTGGTGACATATAACTTTTTATATGTGGACGTGGGGAAGAATGGCCAGATGTCGGATGGTGGGGTCTTTGCCCAGATCGAGTTCTACCGATGTCTCCAGAGTGGTGGCTTGGGGTTTTTAATTACTAGCTGGCCAGAGTCAGAAGAGTGGTGGAGAATGCGTTTGGTATAATGGCCAGCTGGCTCCGCCTATTTCTTATGGCAATCAACATGGCGGAGTATAAACTGTGTGTATCTTAAAAAATTTGGCTTTTAAAATGTATTAAAACTTTAGGAAATTTCTCCAAAAACTTCTAAAATGGCGTCATTTTTTTGTTATTTAGATTCTCCCTAATACATCAATCATGTTCTTCATTTTTTTGTTCAACATCATTTTTTTTTGCTTTAGGATGTGTAAATCCTGACTACACACCATTATGTCCTGGATTAGCATTTGTGCACTTGCACTGGTGAAATGAGGAGATTGTTCTTCCACAACATGCACATCACCTAAAATAAAAAAAAAACACACCATGTATTATAAATATGCAGGCATACATCTATTACCTGAAGCTGTGGTCTCAGACAACCACCTGTTGTGGTCACTATTTCAACCACGTCATCTACCTCTCCTTCCTCCACATCCTCAGGTTGTGGTGTGCCGCGTTCCCCTTCTTTATGAGGTTGGGGGTTCCTGGTGTCCGCAGAGTCTTTTCTCCCCTATGAGAATTAAACAAAAGATATACTTAGCACACAGACATTTGAGGCCAGCAACAGGAATATGAAACATTGCTTGGAAGTGTCGTACAATTGTCTGTTTTGGCACAGTTCCAAGCTGAATACATGATTTTTTCCCTTACCAAAGCTGGAATAATTGCCTTTTTTGGACAATATTCACCCCTAGTATCCCCTGGAGCACCTGTATGGGACACCCTAAAAAGTTTGTTCTGGTGTCCCACACTAGTGCTCCTGAGTCCAGATGTGTAAACAGCTACTGAGTGTCCTCTCCTTACATTACACTGAATCAAGCTTGCATTTCATTCTAGTTACAAACACATCTAGACAACAATGTACTAAACTTATTTTAATACAAATAGGCATGACCAAATGTAGTTAACCCTGTATCTGCAAAAAACATTGTATTATTAGTGGGTGAATGAACAATGTTTACTACGACCGATTACTGTGCCCATGAGCCTGAAAGTTGCCATTTAAAACTGTACAACAGTAAAGAAAAGCACATGGAGTAGCTTGCAAGTAATAATAATAATAATAATAATAATAATAATAATAATAATAGGAACACAGGACAACTACTTACTTTTTAGAAGCAGTTCCTTGATTCTTCTGTACTGATCCTGCTCCCTCAATTTCAGGTCTGACCAGCGTTTCCTCAATTGCTCCTTAGATCGCCGCACCCCAAAATTCCTGTGCAGACTTCTCACAACTTTAGACATGAGCTTGGCCTTTTTCACATTTGGGCTTAGGTAAGGTCCATGCTTCCCGTCATAGTCGGCCCTCTTCAAGATGTCCACCATCTCCACCATCTCTACAAAGGACATATTTGAGGCCTAATATCTCCTCTGGGATTGGGACGTTTCTGGCTCCAGGTTTTCCTCGTCGTTACTGGAATTATGCAGCTACTGTGTCTCCGCCATGTCCTCTCCCACTGCGCCGAAAGAGAAGGGGCAGGGAATATTCTGGAAAGAGCATCAGGGGTGGGCGATGCAGGCAGAGTTTAACGCATGCGCAGTGTATATAAAGCGTAATGCGCATGCGTCGGACGTATGACCTGTGAGTGGAGGAAGTGTCAATCGTGAGAACGGAGGAAACATTTTAACTTGGAGCATCAGTGGCCTGTACTGCTTCTAGATTGAGGCCTATATTGTGATAAGATTATGAGAGTTTATGAGCCAGTTTATCGATAGGTACAGGGAGCTGTCCAGTTTGTGGCAAGTCAAACTTAATTTATGTCATAACAGACCAGCTAGGAAGGCAGCGCTGGAGAAACTGCTGGTATTTGTAAAGACAGAGGTCCCCAATGCAGACAGCAATTTTTTGGACAGGAAAATTGGTAGCTTGAGGAGCACATACAAGAAGGAGTGTAATAAGGTCCTGGCATCCCAGAGGTCAGGAGCAGAAGCAGAGGACATGTATGTACCCAATCTGTGGTACTACAACAAAATGCGTTTTCTGGAAGACCAGACTGAAGTGAGGTCATCACTTTCCCCACAACCCCCCCAGCTGAGGCTTTCGAAGACCAACCTGGGCCTTCCATCCAGGAAAAAGTGGAGGAGCCCAGCTTGAGGCAGGTATAGTATTTTTTCTACATATTTCTTGTCCTAAAATGAATTATGTTAACTAGATGTTATTATTGATAAGAAATTAATGACTGAACAAAAAGTGTTTTACATATCAATAGACAATATCAATATCAATAGTAGTGGCCAAAAATGATTGGGACAAGAATGAAAAATGCTGTGGTCAGAATGATAGTCTTTTCTATTTATTAATATTAAATTTGTAACAGTCATGAGCTGAAAATTGTGTGTGTTTGATGAACCAAAAACTAAAACTATGTCCCTTTTTTATACACAGGAAAGCCTCAGCCAGGATGAAGGTCTGGAATGTGGCAGCCAGGAGGTGGCAGGGGAAAGTGGCAGCCAGGGGGTGGCCGGGCCCAGTGGACTGACCCAATCCCAGGTCCCTCCCCTCCGCCTTCAACCCTAAAGGCCCAGGAAGGGGAGGAACATGGAGGAGGCAGCACTTACCCTCATTTGGGATGCTCATGCGACCCAGAGAGACCCCCCCAGCGTTCCAGAGGGCTATGGCTGCATAGTAGCAGCAAAATTGCAGGAAATGGAGGAGGGCCAACGCCTCATCTATGAGAACATCATTTTACAGAAATAAGGGGTTGAGTGGCCAACTGACAGAAAATACACACCTTTCTGAGTTTGTCCATCCTCCCCCTCCACCTCCTCCTCCACCTCCTGCCACAACTCAACGAACAAAGCCACAGCGTGCAGGGAAGCGTGCAAGTAAGACAAGAGTGTGATGGCCTGGGTTCAGTCTGGTCTGACAGAGGACGCAGGATGTTGTAGTACCACATTGTAGGGACAGATATGTGATCTGCTGCTGTTCCTGATCTCTCGGAGTCCAGGACCAGATTGTGCTCCCTATTGTATGGACTCCTTAGGCTACCAATTTTCTTTTTCAAATAGTTGATGTGTGCCCTAGGGTCCAAATGCTTCACAAATTTCTGCTGTTTCTCCAGCGTTGTCTTCCCTCTTTCTTTTGTTATAACCCAGAATAAATGGTAATTTTGTTTTCAGCAAATACTTACCTATGTGTTTTTATTAAAAAAGGACAGTTTGTAAATAGGCAGGTACATTTCAAAAATACAATGTCAAATTAACAAGGGACACCAACCTCCTTGAGGTTAAAAAATACAAGATAATAATGTTGTTGTGGTTGACACACACAAAAAAAAAAAAATATGGAGATCACTAGAAAATAATTTTAAAATAATCAAAAAAAGGAGATCTTGATTTAAATAAAAAAAGGAAAAAATCACTATAAAAATAATTCTAAACATTATTATGGAGATCTGGCTTTAAAAAATAAAAATATTATTAAGGAGATCACAAGAAATAATAAAGAAATAAGTTTGTCAGAACTCTGTGTGAATATCAGCAGCAAAACAACTTCATTCTTCTAGCATTAGAAAAAAACAAAAGAATACGCTGCATTAAAAGATCCAAAAATTTACAGCATTTTACCAGACCTAGCGCTTCCATCTCGTACTTGATTCTGAGCATCCGTGGTTTTTTGCATGTCGGAATTGCATACAGACGAACGGAATTCCCGATAGGAACTTTTTCTGACGGACAAATAGGAAACCTGCTCTCAATCTTTTGCTGGCGAAAATTCCACGTGGAGCATACACGCGGTCGGAATTTCCGACCAAAAGCTCACATTGGACTTTTGCTGTTGGAATTTCCGATTGTGTGCACGTGGCATTAAGGTCTCTTACCTTAATGCATTATCTGCATAAAGGTAAAAAAAGGAAACTTTAATTACCTTGCTACTTGACCACTGGGCACTTAAACCCCCTTCCTAACCAGACCAATTTTCAGCTTTCAGTGTTCTCACATTTTGAATGACAATTACTCAGTCATGCAACACTGTACCCATATGAAAATTTTGTCCTTTTTACACACAAATAGAAATTTCTTTTGGTGGTATTTGATCACCTTTTGGTTTTTTATTTTCTGTGCTATAAAAGAAAAAAGACCGAAAATTTTGTAAAACAATGCATTTTTCTAACATTTTGCAAATAGGTAATTTTTCTTCATACATTTGGGCTAAAATTTACACTGCGTATCTTTGGTAAAGATAACCCAAATTAATGGATATTATTTAGTCTGTGTGAAAATTATAGAGTTCTACAAGCTATGGTGCCAATCACTGAAAATTGATTACATCTGATCACACCTGATGTACTGAGACCTATCTCATTTCTTGAGACCCTAACAAGCCAGGAAAGTACAAATACCCCCCAAATGACCCTTTTTGGAAAGTAGACATTCCAAGGTATTTAGTAAGGAGGTAGTTTTTTGAAGTTGTAATTTTTTCCCACCATTCTTTGCGAAATGAAAACTTTTTTTTATTTTTATTTTTTTTCACACCAAATTGTCATTATAACAGGTTATTTCTCTCACATGGCATGTACATTCCACAAATGACACCCCAATATATAGTCTGCTACTCCTTTTGAACGTTTCATTTTTTTTCCAGAAGTTTTTGGAAAATGTGGGAAAAAAATGAAAACGCACTTTTTTTTTTTACACAAAGTTGTCCATTTCTAAGATATTTCCAACACATAGCATGTACATAGCAAAAATGAATCGGGAGCAGTGATTTTAATAAAACTTAAAGTGAAACAATAATAGTGAAATATTCTTTTAAACATTGTGCCTTGGGGGTGACTATAGTATGCCTGTAAAGTGGCGCATTTTTCCCATGTTTAGAACAGTCCCTGCAGCAAAATTACATTTCTAAAGGAAAAAAAGTCATTTAAAACTGCTTGCGGCTGTAATGTATTGTCGGGTCCTGGCAATATAGTTGAAAATCATTGAGAAAAACAGCATGGGTCCCCCCCCCCAGCCCATTACCAGGCTCTTTGGGTCTGGTATGGATATTAAGGGGAACCACGCAGCCAAATTAAAAAAAAGGCGTGGGGCCCCCAGGCCCTATATACTCTGAACAGCAGTATACAGGCGGTCCCTGGGTTACAAACAAGATAGGGACTGTAGGTTTGTTCTTAAGTTGAACCTGTTTGTAATTTGGAAAAGGTACATTTTTTAAGTGTGGCTCCAGCCAAAAAATCTATTTTTAAGCTTTTTGGATAATATAGGGAAGGGTAACATTTGTTTTGCTGTCTGTGCCCCTGTTCAGAAGATTTCACCTCACTTTCTGTTACAATGACAATTGGATTTTGAAAATTCTGTACACTGTAAAGCCTCACAGATACTCTTGTTGAGTTTGGGAACTGGCCCTGCTGTGAAATATTAGATCAAAAATTGTAATTATGTGCCCCTGTTAAACAGGAGCAGAAAAATTGGGCCTTAGGCAGTGGTGGTGGTGCCACAACACTGCAACCCCTCACAGATACTCTTGTTGAGTGCAGGAATGAGCCCTGCTGTGAAATATTTGATCAAAACTTGTAATTACATGCCCCTGTTAAACAGAGGCAGAAAAATTGGGCCTTAAGCAGTGGTGGTGGTACTCTGAACCAAAAATATTCTTATAAGCTATCATCATGAAGATTGAGGAGGAATAGGATAGTCGCTCAGCATAGGCAGTCTTCAAGGGATCCCACATCCATAGAAAAATCAATCGCTTACATCAGCATCAGGTGCTTGGTAGCTGGTGATCCAAGACTGATTCATTTTTATGAATGTGAGCCAATCAACAGAGTCTGTGGACAGGCACACTCTGTGATCGGTTACAAAGCCTTCAGCAGCACTGAATGTGCGTTCATAAAGAAAACTGGATGCAGGACAGGCCAGTAGCTCAATTGCATATTGAGCAAGCTCTGGCCAGTGGTCCATCCTCAAGACCCAGAGACCCAGTACCCAGTGGTTGTTCTGTTGGAAAGGTATCCAAGTCTGATCTTGCCCCTAGATATTCCTGGACCATGTAATTCAGATGCTGGCAATGGTTTCTGGAACCGATCATACCTTGACACTGAGGACTAAAGAATTTTCTGAAAGCATCGGTCAGCAGGCCACCCTCTCCACTACTCTTTCTGTGACTGAACGAGGAAATTGTAACCTCCCAGGCTCTGGAAACGCGTTGCACAAACCTTTCTGCAAGGCCTCCTGAAGATGTTTCATCCTCTGCTCCCTCTGTGAAGGCTGAATAAGTTCTGCAACCTTACCCTTGTAACGTGGATCAAGAAGGGTTGCCAGCCAGTAATGGTCCCTCTCCTTCATACCATGAATCCTAGGTTCCTTTCACAGGCTTTGCAGGATAAGGGAGGCCATGCAGTGTAAGTTTGCAGAGGCATTCGATCCTGAGTTCTCTGGGTCACTAAGGATCACATGATCCAAAACCACCTCCTCCCAGCCACGTACAACTCCATGGGTTTCTGGGGACTGAAAACAATTCCTTGAAGACTGCTGCTGATGCTGAGTGATATCCTCCACCTCCATGCTGACACAATCCTCCTCCTCCTCCTCTTTTTGTTCCTGTGTGATCAGCGGGCCTGCAGGAATACTATCTGGCTAAAGGGGGCCTTGAGAGGTAAGGAAGTCCTCCTCTTCCTCCCACTATTCTGCCTCAAATGCCCTATCCATTATTCCACAAAGCATGTGTTCCAACAGGAAGACAAGAGGGACAGTATCAATGATGCATGCACTGTCACTGCTCACCATCCTTGTGGCCTCCTCAAATGGTGACAAGACAGTGCATATGTGAGACCCCTGTGTTCCCACTAGCATAGCAGGGTAAATGATCAGTCCAAGAGGCAGGCAAAAAATGTGGTCAAACAGTCCAGGGTCAGTTCCAGAGAAGGCAGAGGTAGGTAAAGTTTAGCGTTAGGCAGACGCTTGGTCGTATAACAGGCCAGGGTCAGTTCCCGAGAAGGCAGAGGTATGGTTTATCGTTAGGCAGAAGCTTGGTCGTATAACAGGCTAGGGTCGGTTCCGGAGAAGGCAGAGGTATGTACAGTTCAGTGCAGCGGCATAAGGGGTGTGCAGGAAAATGACAGGAAATGAGAATTATGTTTACCATACTTCCCTAATAATGTAGGGAAGTATGGTAAGGGGGGAAACATTCACCTATTATAAGGAACCATGAATCAGACCAAGACAGAAGTATAGTTAAATCACACTTGTTTAATAATAATAAGGTAAACAGAGTAAATGTAGTCAAAACAAGACAGAGTACAGTAACCGGATCGGGTAGTCAGCCAAGCAAATGTCAGAGAGCCAGAGATAAACGTAGTAGTATAGCAAGCAGGATCAAGAGCCAGAAGGAACGTCAGCTGAGCAAGTCTTCAACAGGAACGCAGGAGAAAGTCTCTGTGATGTTGACAAAAGACAAAGGCAGAGATCAAGTGAGCTGGACAGCTTTAAGTAGGCAGGACTGACGAGAAGAATCAACAACAGCTGGGTAACTGTGGAGAGAGATGGGAGCTGGCAATTACAGTAGCCGACAGCTGAGCAGCCAGCACAGAGAAGGAAGGGCTGAGCCCAGCCCTGACACTACCTCCTCCTCAACGACCTCGGAGGAAAAACAGACTTGAGGGGAAAATGTCTATGGAAATCACAGGGGACAGGGGCATGTACGTCTGAGGAGGACACCCAAGAGCGTTCCTCCGGAACATACCCCTTCCAATGCACCAGGTACTGTATGCGCTCACGAAACCTACGGGAGTCAACAATGTATTTTACTTCATACTCCTCATGGTTCTCAACCTACATAGGGTGAGGACCTGGCACCGAGGTGGTAAAGCGTTTGCAGACCAAAAGGTTTCAATAAGGAGACATGAAACACATTTGAGATGTGCATACTAGGAGGTAGGTCCAAAGCATAAGCCATTGGGTTAATCCTGCGAAGGATACGGAAAGGCCCAATAAACTGATGTGCGAACTTCAAAGAAGGAACACGAAGTCGGAGGTTATGAAAGTCCCCAACCTGGTAGGAAGGCGCAGGCAGCATGGAGTCTGTACCTATCGTTAGCATGTTGCAAAGCCTCCTGAACTTGTGCCCAAGTGTAACGAAGACCACAGAGATGTTCCTCTAACACAGGAATACTCTGCGGAACAAACGAGTCAGGCAACATGGAAGGTTGGAAACCATAATTTGCCATAAATGGGGACAATCGGGAAGTAGAATTCAAGGTACTATTGTGAGCAAACTCTGCCCACGGTAGTTGGTAGGGATGAGCTGAACACCCCCTGGTTCGGTTCGCACCAGAACCTGCGAATGGACCGAAAATTTGCACAAACATTAGAACCCCATTGACGTCTATGGGACTCGAACGTTTGAAATCAAAAGTGCTCATTTTAAAGGCTAATTTGCATGGTATTGTCCTAAAAAGGGTTTGGGGACCCGGGTCTTGCCCCAGGGGACATGTATCAATCAAAAAGAAACTTTTAAAAACGGCCGTTTTTTCGGGAGCAGTGATTTTAATAAAGCTTAAAGTAAACAAAAAAAAGTGAAATATTCCTTTAAATATCGTACCTGGGGGGTGTCTATAGTATGCCTGTAAAGTGGCACGTGACTCCCCTGCTTAGAACAGTCCCTGCACAAAATGTCATTTTTAAAGGAAAAAAAGTCATTTAAAACTGCTTGCGGGTTTAATGTAATGTCGGGTCCTGGCAATATGGATGAAAATCAGTGAGACAAATGGCATGGATACCCCCCAGTCCATTACCAGGCCCTTTGGGTCTTGTATGGATATTAAGGGGAACCCCGCACCCAAATTAAAAAAGGAAACAGGAGTATACAGGCTCTGTACTCTGAACAGCAGTATACAGGCGGTACAAACAAGACAGGGACTGTAGGTTTGTTGTTAAGTAGAATCTGTTTGTAATTTTGAACTGGTACATTTTTAATATGTTTAGCTCCAGCCAAAAAATCTATTTTAAGCTTTTTGGAAAACATAGGGAAGGGTTATCACCCCTGTGACATTTGTTTTGCTGTCTGTGCTCCTCTTCAGAAGATTTCACCTCGCTTTTTGTCCCAATGACAAATGTTTTTTGAAAATTTGGGTTTTTTTGTGAAACAAGGATTGGTGATAAAGCATCAGTGGAAAGGAGACACTTTTTTCCCATATTAACTCTTACAGGAGAGAATTTCCCTTTCTAGAGGTAGATTTCATCTCACTTCCTGTTGTCTCCTTCCGTTTACAAGTAGGAGTCATTTGTAAGTTGGATGTTTGAAAGTAGGGGCCTGCCCTATATACTCAGCAGAAATTTGGGCCTTAGGTGTTGTTGTGGCCACAACACTGTAAGCCCTCACAGGGCCCTGCTGTGAAATATTAGATCAAGAATTGTAATTACATGCCCCTGTTGAACAGGGGCTGAAAAATTGGGCCTTTGGTGGTGGTGCTGGTGACACAACACTGTAAGTCCTCACTCGCTCTTGGTGGGCGCAGAAATGGGCCCTGCTGTGAAATATTAGATCAAGAATTGTAATTACATGCCCCTGTTGAACAGGGGCTGAAAAATTGGGCCTTAGGCACTGGTGCTGGTGCCACAACACTGTAACCCCTCACAGATACTCTAGTTGAAACACAGGAACGAGCCCTGCTGCAAAGTATTGCATCAAAAATTGTAATTACAGGCCCCTGTTGGGCCTTAGGCACTGGTGGCGGCACCCAGAACCAAAAATGTTCTTACAAGCTATCAGCGTGATCTGAAATTTCAAAAAAAATTATTCGGTTATATCAGCATCAGGTGCTTGGTAGCTGGTGGTGATCCAAGACTGATTCATTTTTATGAAGGTCAGTCGATCGACTGAGTCGGTGGACAGACGCACCCTGTGATCGGTTACAAAGCCTCCAGCAGCACTGAATGTGCGTTCCGAAAGAACGCTGGATGCAGGACAGGCCAGTAGCTCAAATGCATACTGTGCAAGCTCTGGCCAGTGATCCATCCTCAAGACCCAGTAACCCAGAGGATTTTCGGTGGGAAAGGTGTCCAAGTCAGATCTTGCCCCTAGGTATTCCTGCACCATGTAAAACAGATGCTGGCGATGGTTGCTGGAACCGATCATACCTTGGGGCTGCGGACTAAAAAATTGTCTGAACGCATCGGTCAGACGGTCACCTTCTCCACTGCTCCTTCTTTGACTGACCGAAGCCTCAGCAACACGTTGTCCAGAAACAGGAGTTTGTAACCTCCCAGTCTCTGGGAACGCGTTGCACAGACCTTTCTGCAAGGCCTCTCGAAGATGTTTCATCCTCTGCTCCCTCTGCGATGGCAAGATAAGGTCCGCAACCTTACCCTTGTAACGTGGATCAAGGAGGGTTGCCAGCCAGTATTGGTCCTTCTCCTTGATACCACGAATACGAGGATCCTTACGCAGGCTTTGCAGGATCAGGGAGGCCATGCAGCGTAGGTTTTCTGAGGCATTCGGTCCGGAATCCTCTGCGTCACTAAGGACGACATGGTCCGCAGCCACCTCCTCCCAGCCACGTACAAGTCCATGTGTTTCTTGGGACTGATCCCTTAAGGACTGCTGCTGATGCTGAGTGCCAGGCTCCACCTCCATACTGACACAATCCTCCTCCTCCTCTTCCTGTGTGATCGGTGGGCACGCAGGAACACTGTCTGGATAAAGGGGGCCTTGAGAGCTAAGGAAGTCCTCCTCTTCCTGCCTCTGTTCTGCCTCAAGTGCCCTGTCCATTATTCCACGCAGCGTGTGCTCCAACAGGTGGACAGTGTCACTGATGCATGCACTGTCACTGCTCACCATACTCGTGGCCTCCTCAAATTGTGACAGGACAGTGCATGCATCCCTGATCATGGCCCACTGGCGTGGGGAAAAAAAACAAGCTCCCCTGAACCTGTCCTGGTGCCATAATCGCACAGGTACTCATTGATGGCCCTCTGCTGCGTGTGCAGCCGCTTAAGCATGGCCAACGTTCAGTTCCACCTGGTGGGCATGTCACAGATTAGGCGGTTCTTGGGCAGGTTAAACTCCTTTTGGAGGTCTGCCAGCTGAGCACTGGCATTATATGACCTGCAGAAATGCACACAGACTTTCCTGGCCTGCCTCAGGACATCTGGTACCTGCCCAAGAATCGCTGCACCACCAAGTTAAGGACATGAGCCAAACAGGGCACATGGGTCATTTGTCCCTGTCGGAGGGCAGAGAGGTGGTTGGTGCCATTGTCGCGAACCACCATTCCTGCCTTAAGTTGGCGTGGCGTCAACCACCTCTGAACCTGCCCCTGCAGAGCTGACAGAACCTCTATCCCAGTGTGGCTCCTGTCCCCCAAGCACACCAGCTCAAGCACCGCATGGCATCTTTTGGCCTGCATACTTGCATAGCCCCTTGAACGGCTACGGAGCACCGCTGGTTCCGAGGACAAAGCACAGGAAGAGGCCATGGAGGAAGAAGAAGAGGGGGTGGAGGAGAGAGGTGTGTCACGATCATTAGTAGTGGCATTTTGGAGGCGTAGTGGTGAAACAACCTCCAACACTACTGCACCTTGTCCTGCATCCTTCCCAGCTGCCAGCAGAGTCACCCTATGCGCGGTGAAACTTAGGTAACATCCCTGTCCATGCCTGCTTGACCATGAGTCAGTGGTAATATGCACCTTACCGCTGACCGCCCTGTCCAGCGAGGCATGGACATTGCCTTCCAGATGCCGGTAGAGAGCCGGAATCGCCTTCCATGAAAAAAGTGGCATTTGGGTACCTGCCACTGAGGAACTGCACATTCCACAAACTCACGGAAGGGGGCAGAGTCTACCAACTGAAAAGGCAGCAGTTGAAGTGCTAGCAATTTTGCCAAGCTAGCATTCAACCACTGGGCATGTGGATGGCTGGGAGCGAACTTCTTTTGGCGGTGCAGTAGCTGGGGCAGGGAAATTTGCCTGGTACAATCTGACGTCGGTGTACTGAAAGCAGATTGCCCACAAGTACTTAGCTGTGACATACCTAATTCTACACCTTTATTCCTCTCAGTGCAGGTCTCAGAGAGGACTGAAGGTATAGAGGGGTTGGGGATCCCAGCTGATGAGGGGCAAGGAGAGGTCCTCTTTGTTCTTTGGTGTGGGTCTTTTAGATACGCTTGCCAACGAACTGCATGGCAGGTCAACATATGTCTGGTCAAGCATGTGGTGCCCAAGCGGGAGATGTTTTGGCCACCCGAGATACACTTGAGACATATGTTGCAAATAGCAGCGGTGCGATCTGATGCACTCGTCTCAAAAAAGGCCCACACCAAAGAACTTTTGGAATAACACGCAGAGACAGCAGCGCCCTGCACATGCAGAGCTTTGGCGTGTGATGCAGTCAGTGTTCTGCCCTTAGGCTGGCCCCTGGGGGGCATCCTGCCTCATTGGTGATGTGCCTCCTCCTCCTCCTCCTCTCTCCTATCAGGCACCCACGTTGAGTCAGTGACCTCATCATCCCCTCCCTCCTCGTCACTGGAGCAAACCTGGCAGTATGCTGCAGCAGGGGGAGCATGACTGCCAGATTGCTGTCCTTCTTGGGCACCCCCTCTGTCCGTGCTCACATTACTGCCTTCATCTAGCTCAGTATCATCATCGGAGCCTTCTAAATGCTGGGCATCCTCCTGGAGCATGTACCCAACACTGTGGTCAAACAGTTCGAGGGACTCCTCAGGAGGACATGGTGGGGCTAGGGAAGGAGTCACTGATGCCATTGAGCCGAGGGAAGAGGCCGCGTTGGCAGCTGCTTTGCCAGACAAAGTACCCTTAGCATGGGTGAGAGAGGATGAGGAGGATGAGGACAGCTTGGTCATCCACTCCACCAAGTCTTCCGCATGTTGCGGCTCAACACGGCCAGCTGCTGAAAAAAGACCAAGCGTGTCCCACAGCCACGTGCTGATGAGGATGCACCGTCTCCACGACCAGCACTGTTGCCTCTAGACACAGAGCCTGCTTGCCCTCTTTTATTGGCTTGTGACTGTCTGCCTCTCCTTGTTGGCCTTCCAGACATACTAATGGATTGTAGCTGCACTAAGCTGGGATATTATATATATATATATATATATATATATATATATATATATATATATATATATATATATATATATATATATATATATATATATATATATATATATATATATATATATATATATATATATATATGTGTATATATATATATATATATATATATATACACATATATATTAGGAAATAACAGGAACGGATCTAGCTAAACTGAATACAGTGTTTATATATACACACACACACACACACACACACACACACAACACCTGGGATGCATAGATATACACAATACACTAAGTGCAGCTAACTCACTGACTGTCCTGCCTAATCTATCTAACTCAAATGAAAATGACACTGTCTCTCTCTCTCTAAGCACGCTGGAACACACTACACAGGGCCACCGTGCAGGCGGCCTTATATAGTGTGGGACGTGTTCTAAACCCCTGAGCCATAATTGGCCAAAGCCACCCTGGCTAAAGCTCTCTCTACTGACGGCGCTGTGATTGGCCAAGCATGCGGGTCATAGTGCATGCTTGGCCAATCATCAGCCAGCAATGCACTGTGATGCCGCAGTGAATTATGGGCCGTGACGGCCCATATCTTTCGCAATTCGGCAAACGATTGAACAGACGATGTTCGAGTCGAACATGGGTTCGACTCGAACGCGAAGCTCATCCCTAGTAATAGGTCTGACCAGTTGTTATGATGGTCAGAAATATAGCAACTTAGGAATTGCTCCAAGGACTGATTGGCTCGCTCTACGGCCCCATTAGACTGCGGGTGATACGCAGAGGAGAAAGCAAGCTGAATTCCCAACTGTGCACAAAAGGCTCACCAGAACCAGGAGACAAACTAACTACCCCTGCCCGAGACAATCACCTTGGGTAGTCCATGTAAGCGAAAGATCTCCTGTGCAAATATGGGAGCCAGTTCCTTAGAAGGGGCAACTTCTTCAGTGGACTACAATGACACATCTTTGAGAACCGGTCAACCACCATAAGGATAACAGTGTTGCCTTGGCAGTTGGGTAACTCCACAATGAAATCCACAGACAGGGGGTCCAGGGCCTCTCTCCATTGGGTATGGGTTGTAGGAGGCCCACTGGAAAGTGTCGTGGAGTCTTACTTTGAGCACACACAGAACAGGCAGCTACAAAGGCAGTTACATCAGCCCATAGACTAGGCCACCAGAATTGTTGGGAAATGGCCCAAATGAGTTGATTCTTCCCAGGGTGGCCAGCTGTCTTGGGAGAATGGTAAGTCTGGAGCATGGCAGTATGGAGACTCACTGGGACAAAGCAGCGGTCACAAGGTTTCTCAGGAGGAGCATGGACCTGAGCAGCAGGACTTTTGTCACCCAAAGGAGAAGTAAGACTGGTGCGAACCATAGCCAGAATACGATCAGGAG
Source organism: Aquarana catesbeiana (assembly GCF_042186555.1). Classification (NCBI taxonomy): domain Eukaryota; kingdom Metazoa; phylum Chordata; class Amphibia; order Anura; family Ranidae; genus Aquarana; species Aquarana catesbeiana. Next base: position 233,865,360 of record NC_133328.1, read on the forward strand.
GAATCACAGGAACCGGAACCGACTCCAACTTGGAAGTGGTGGAAAATTGTCGTGACAAGGCGTCAGCCCTTACATTTTTAGTACCGGGTAAGAATGAGACAATGTAACTAAAACTAAAATAAAGCCCATTGCACCCTTCTGGGAGAGAGGCTCTTAGCCTCAGACAAGAATGTGAGATTCTTATGGTCAGCAAGAATGAGAACCGGAACAGTGGTACCTTCAAGGAGATGTCTCTATTCTTTCAGGGCTAAAATGATCTCCAACAGCTTTCTGTCACCAATCTCATAATTGCACTCTGCAGGTGACAATTTCTTGGAAAAGTAGCCATACGGATGCATAGCGCTCTAAGAGTTAGGACGTTGAAACAGAAGGGCACCAACTCCAGTCTCAGAAGCATCAACTTCTAGGATAAAAGGCAATGTAGGATCAGGATGTGCCAACACAGGAGCAGAAACAAAGGGAGCCTTGAGACTCTCAAATGCCTTAATGGACTCCGGAGACCAACTCTGTGGGTTACTGTCCTTTCTGGTCATATCAGTCAGGGGCTTGACCAGAGATGGGAAGTTACGAATAAACTTCCGATAATAGTTGGCAAAGCCCAGGAAACACTGCAGAGGATGTAAACCCACGGGTCGGGGCCACTGTAGGACTTCCAAAAGTTTCTCTGGGTCCATCGAAAAACCAGCAGTGGAAATGACATAGCCCAGGAATTTAACCTGTTCGATGGAACTCGCATTTCTCCAGATTACAATAGAGATTGTTTTCTCTTAGTTTCTGAAGCACACAACAGACATCTGTGTGGTGGCTCTCCAGGGACTTGGAAAATATGAGGATATCATCGAGATAAACCACCACACATAACTACAAGAAATCTCAGAGGACATCATTAATACATTTCTGGAAAACTTCTGGGGCGTTACAAAGGCCAAAAGGCATTACGAGGTACTCATAATGGCCTGTTCCGGTATTAAAACGCAGTTTTCCACTCGTCGCCCTCCTTAATCTGCACGAGACTGTATGCCCCTCTCAATTTAAGCTTTGTGAAAACCGTTGCTCCCTTGAGGTGGTCAAATAACTCTGTAATCAACGGAATCGGGTAGGCATTCTTAATAGTGAAATGATTGAGACCCCTATAATCAATACAAGGTCTCAGTTTACAGCTCTTCTTCACAAAGAAGCAACCAGCACCAGCAGGAGACATTTGCACCAGCAGAAGGATTTGCGGATGAAACCTTGAGAAAGTTAGTCTGCAACATACTCCTCCAAGGCCTTATCCTCCAAGACCGACAAAGTGTAAACCTGGCCATGAGGGGGTATGGCACCAGGTTGAAGGTCAATTGTGTAATCATAAGGCCAGTGTGGAGGCAAACTACCGGCTTGACGTTTGTCAAAGACATCGCTAAAATCGCGGTACTCCACCGTCAGGGAGGAGCGTGAAGAGGTGCACAGGACCTTGGCTACCTTCTGGAAGCATGTCTCATTGCATTGTGATGACCAGGAGAGAACCCCAGCACGGAGCCAATCAAAAGAGGGGTTGTGCCTCTGTAACCAAGGATAACCAATAACCAGTAGAAACCTAGGTGAGGAAATAACTCATGAGTCACATGGGCAGTCTGTAGAGGTCTCCCATCAATAGCCTCAATGGCAAGTGGAGTGTCATGCAGCTGCAGCGGAATCGAGAGCTGCGATACAAAGGCAGCATCAATGAACAGGCCTGCAGCCCCAGAGTCAATTAGAGCCTGTATCTCGGTGGACGACTCAGCCCAAGAAAGGGTGACCGAAACCAGGGGCTTATCCTTCTGGATAACTGGGGATGAAACAATGCCACTTAAGGTCTGTCCATGACAGGACCTCAAGGTTCGGGCATTCCCTGGAAGGGGAGGACAAGACTTCAAAAAGTGACCTGCCTGGCCACAATAAAGGCATAATTCTCTCCCTCCTCCTAAAGGTTCTCTCATCTGCAGAGAGATGCATGAAGCCCAAGTGCATGGGTTCATCCTCACTGACCGACTCGGTACCAGAAGGCATGGGAGGTGAGGGAGGCACGGATGGTACTGCAAAGCTTGGAGGCAAATGAACAGGCGGCTTCCACAAACGCTCCTTAAAAGAGAGTCTTTCTCTGAGTCTGGAGTCAATGAGTATGGCAAACGTGATCAACCTCTCCAGCTCAGTGGGTATATCTCGGGCTGCTATTTCATCCTTGATGGAATCCGAGAGACCATGAGAAGAAGCAGCCACAAGTGCCTCATTGTTCCAAGCAAACTCTGCTGCCAGAGTACGGAATTCAATGGCGTACAGTTCTCGTACTCTAATGGACATGAGGCACTTGGCAGCAGAAGCGGAGTGTGCGGGAACGTCAAATACCCTTTTAAAGGAGGCCACAAACTCAGGGTAACTCAAGACAACAGGTTTTTGCATCTCCCATAGAGGGTTTGCCCAGGCCAAGGCTTTCTCAGAAAGCAAAGATATCACGAAACCTACTTTGCTTCTGTCCGTGGAAAACGCCTGGGGCAGCATCTCAAAGTAAATCTCAACCTGGTTGAGAAACCCTCTGCATTGAACTGGATCGCCCCGAAAATCGTTGTGGAAGTGGAGCTGAACCAAATAATACTCGAGGTGGATGCCTGCACAGAGTTGTACTGGAGCAGCCACAGTGGGAGTCTCTAGGTGAGCCGTGCAACTCAGGAGCGTTTGTAATGCTATGGCAAACTGATCCATGTGGTGATCTTGCTCATCCAATCTGGAAAAAATATTACCAACAAATGGATTGACTGTATCTTCTGAATTCATTGCCTACTCCTACTATCAGGAACCATGAATCAGACCAAGACAGAAGTATAGTTAAATCACACTTGTTTAATAATAATAAGGTAAACAGAGTAAACGTATTCAAAACAAGCCAGAGTACAGTAACCGGATCGGGTAGTTAGTCAAGCAAATGTCAGAGAGCCAGAGATAAACGTAGTAGTATAGCAAGCAGGATCAGGAGCCAGAAGGAACATCAGCCGAGCAAGTCTTCAACAGGAATGCAGGAGAAAGTCTCTGTGATGTTGACAAAGGTGAAGGCAGAGATCAAGTGAGCTTTAAGTAGGCAGGACCGACGAGCAGGATCAAAAACAGCTGGGTAACTGTGGAGAGAAATAGGAGCTGGCAATTAGCCGACAACTGAGAGGTCAGCACAGAGAAGGAAGGGCTGAGCCCAGCCCTGACACCTATACAGAGGCCTGGTTGAGAAGGACATTGGGGACAATAATACATGGTGTCTCTTCTAACTCCTCCTCTGGAGCACACCCGGCATTTCTTCTGATGTCTGTGGCCTATTTCATGGGTGGGGGATTTTCTTAGGAAAGTGGCGTTCGTGGAGTCTACTCACGGAATCAGAGCAAATATTTTCTGGTGGGCTTTCAGGGTAAAAAATGGTGGAGATTACTTGTTCCTGGTAGTGCAGATAGGATACGGGGGTCTGTAGATTTTTGGTAAATAACATTAGTGTTATACATGGAGGTGTATCACTGGTGACTGCAGACTTTTTATTTTTTTTTATTTCGCTTTTAAGTGTTGTATATGGCCAAACTGAAAAAATAAATGGATACTTTTTTATACCAATGATGGGATTTTCTTGTGGGAAGGTAGGGTTCAATCATTTGATCATTGAAGTCCACTCCCCCCATAAACAAATTATAGTCATAGATACAAGCTGGTTTCTGTATTGGGCCGTTTCTTCTGGAAACTTCTAAGTAGGTGTCATTATGGATTGTCGTGAGCATGTGGACATTTCGTCTGTCCCTCCACTTGACAGCCAACAGCTCTTGGTTCCACAAAGATGCGAGTTTTTGCGGGAAGCCCTTTCTATTGGCTCTTACTGTACCACATGCTGGGGTGACCCTCTGGTGAAGATTGCGGAAGAGGGGCAAGCTTGTATAAAAAATATCCACATAAAGATGGTATCCCTTTCCAAGGAGTGAATAGACAAGCTCCCAGACAAGTTTGCCGCTGGCCCCAATATACTCTGGACATTCAGGGGGATGCAGTTGGGAGTCCTTCCCTTTGTACACCAGGAAGACGTAAATGTACCCCGTGGCTCGGTCACAAAGTTTGTACATTTTAACCCCATATTGGGCCCTTTGGCTGGGAATAAACTGTTTGATGTTCAGCCTGCCTAGGAATATTACAAGGGACTCATCCACAGATATATTCTTGTCGGGGGTATATAACTGGGGGGATTTTTCAGAGAAATAATTTAGGAGTGGCCGAATTTTAAATAATTTGTCAAAAGCTGGGTTATTTCGGGGAGGGCACTAGGTGTTGTCATTATAGTGAAGGCATGATCTTGGCATAATGCATGAGAAGAGTGGCATGTGGTGGATGGGGTTGGTAGACCAATAGGAGTACAATTCATTTTTTTTGGTGAGTCCCATAGTAAAAATTAAACCTAAAAAAATTTTGAATTCTTCTACGGTAAGCTCTCTCCACTCAAAGGGATGGTCATAACTAGAGCCAGGGTTGCTTACCATGCACTGCTGTGCATAGAGGTTGCACTGGGCCACAATGGACGATAGTAAGTCTTCGGTGAAAATCAAATAAAAATCAAGCATGGCAAAATCATCAGTGTTCACCTGGACACCTGGCTGGGTGGTGAAAGGGGGGATTTTTGCTGCTCCGGAATTAGGGGGAAGCCACAGGGGGTTTCGAAGGGCATAGAGAAGGCTGGCATGGCCCCTATCCCTTTGGGGCTGAGATGACACCCTACTGGTGCTTGGCCTTTGTTGCAGTGGCACTGCGTTTGATCTGGATGGCACTGTGCTTTGAGGTGGACGGCACTGAACTTGAGGTGGACGACCCTACACTGCCGACATTCCCATAGCACTAAGACTATTGCCTTTAGCTATTTTCTACTGAAGCCCTCAATCATTCCCTCTAGGAGCGATTATTTGGGAGACACCATCCATCCGTTTTTGGCAACCTTCACCATTGACCTTTTATGTGCTACCTGCCTTATTATAGGTCTTATCAGGTAAATTATCTCCTGGCTTTTTCAACCAGTCTCATTAAGTCTTTGCCTCTGTTCTACAGTCCTTTTTGTTTATTCCTCTGCAGGACACCTGACATTTAGTGCTTTTTCAAAAAGACTTTGCCTTATGTAATTGATCTTGTAAACATCCCAATTAGCCATTTATACTGCAGTGTACCCCATTAAGTAAGTCTACTTCCAGTGCCATTTCCTCTTTTCATTTCTATGTTGACCGTTTGGCCCACCTTTAAATGTATCTCTCTACACAGGTTACCTACTAATCGATTGTCAACCTTGCTAACGGTCTCACTGTGTGTGGGTATCCATTCACAGACACTTCCTGCCCTCTGCAATTGATCGTTTTTAATCAATAGTGTGAGTCTTTTTTCTTTTTCCAAAAAAAATTTCTTTTTTGCTCTCCGCAATGGATGCATAAACGCACCACCTTGAGTATTCCTTTAATTGTAACGCCCAAGTGATTTTTAACATCTCCTCACCTATTTGAAATACATTCTCTTGCCAGGTTTACTGCGTGCCCCCTGCAGGCACAATTATACGGCGCGGTGGGCCCCGTCCCCCTGAGGTGACACTTTTCGTGCCCCCCCCCCGGGTGTCGGTTTTTCAGGTACGTCTGTGCTGCTGGAATCTTGTTGGCCACCTCTTTGCATGATAGCCCAGCCACAATAATTCACTACTCAGTTGTACACTATATTTTGTACTGCTAAATATTTCTGTTTACATATTGTTTTCTGTACTCCTATATATAGACTTCTATATACCCAATTTGAGCTCTTGTTCCCTGAGGAAGCCAATGTCTTGGCGAAACATGTAGGAAACTGAGCCCACACTTCAATGGCCATCACCATCCAGCCCACTTGATTATACCTCTGGGTTGCACGCACTATATAGGTTGATTTTAAGTGTAAACAATCTGAATGTTTATTGTATATTTGTGTTGTTACCAATAAATAAAGTTTGCTACTTTGCTATTTTAAACCTTTCTTTTCTTTTTTGCATATCTGACCCAAGCACCGTAATAATCCCTTGTTCCTATATCCCCTAGCCTATGATCCACATAAAGATGGTATCCCTTTCCAAGGACTGAATAGACAAGCTCCCAGACAAGTTTGCCGCTGGCCCCAATATACTCTGGACATTCAGGGGGATGCAGTTGGGAGTCCTTCCCTTTGTACACCAGGAAGACGTAAATGTACCCCGTGGCTCGGTCACAAAGTTTGTACATTTTAACCCCACATTGGGCCCTTTGGCTGGGAATAAACTGTTTGATGCTCAGCCTGCCTAGGAATATTACAAGGGACTCATCCACAGATATATTCTTGTCGGGGGTATATAACTGGGGGAATTTTTCAGAGAAATAATTTAGGAGTGGCCGAATTTTAAATAATTTGTCAAAAGCTGGGTCATTTCGGGGAGGGCACTAGATGTTGTCATTATAGTGAAGGCATGATCTTGGCATAATGCATGAGAAGAGTGGCATGTGGTGGATGGGGTTGGTAGAACAATAGGAGTACAATTCATTTTTTTTGGTGAGTCCCATAGTAAAAATTAAGCCTAAAAAAATTTTGAATTCTTCTACGGTAAGCTCTCTCCACTCAAAGGGATGGTCATAACTAGAGCCAGGGTTGCTTACTATGCACTGCTGTGCATAGAGGTTGCACTGGGCCACAATGGACGATAGTAAGTCTTCGGTGAAAATCAAATAAAAATCAAGCATGGCAAAATCATCAGTGTTCACCTGGACACCTGGCTGGGTGGTGAAAGGGGGGATTTTTGCTGCTCCGGAATTAGGGGGAAGCCACAGGGGGTTTCGAAGGGCATAGAGAAGGCTGGCATGGCCCCTATCCCTTTGGGGCTGAGATGACACCCTACTGGTGCTTGGCCTTTGTTGCAGTGGCACTGCGTTTGATCTGGATGGCACTGTGCTTTGAGGTGGACGGCACTGAACTTGAGGTGGACGACCCTACACTGCTGGTAGTAGGCTGCTGCTCCATGCCAGAACGCCCTCTGTTCATGGGCACACGTTCCTCTTCCTCTGTAGAAGACCCACTGCTTGTAACGGGTTCATAGGCCGAATCAGATGCTGACTGAGACTCAGAGCTCCCTGCTGCGCTTGTCGCTTAGGCTGAGAATCTGGTAGGCCTCCTCACTGGTAAAATTTTTTTTTGCCATACTGTTGACTGTGTTGCGATTCTAGACAGGTGTGGCTGCACTGCTGGGTGCTGGTGAGGGTGCACTGCTGGGTGCTGGTGAGGGTGCACTGCTGGGTGCTGGTGAGGCTAAACTGCTGGGTGCTGGTGAGGCTAAACTGCAGAGTACTAATGTGCACTATTGGGCACTGTAGTGGCACTAATGAGTTGCATAGATGGGCACGGTATTGGCACAGATGGGCACAGGTGGCAACGATTGGCACTGTAGTAGCACTGATGGTACAGATGAGCACGATGGTGGCACTGATGGGCACAGGTGGCACCGATAGGCACTGATGTGGCAGAGATGAGCACTGATTGGCTCTGATGGCACTGGTGTGGCACAGATGAGCACTGTTGTGACACTGGTGTGGCTCTGGTGGCACTGGTGTGGCTCTGGTGGCACTGCTGTGGCACAGAGATGGCACAGAGGGCACAAATGGCACAGATGTGGCACAGTGGGAGCACTGTATAGCACTGCTGGGCACAATTATAATATTCATAACTTACAATATAGCACTCGACCGCTCTCCTCTCCACTCATGCTGTATCGGTGTGAGGAGAGCGTTGAACTTCCACTGACCCTGCAGTGTTGACATTTGTGATTGCTCCGTCATTGGATGGAGCGATCACGTGGTAAAGGGCCGCTGTCATTGGCCCTTTACCGCAATCTGTACTGTGCCGGGTCCCATGGACCCGGCGAGCATGGATGTTCCCGCGTGTGTGCCCCAGGGGGCGGGCAGGAGTGCGATTCTGGGAGGACATCAATGTACACCCTCCCAGAGTTATTGAGCCGCACTGTAGCCATCATTCGGCTATAGTGCAGTCAGTAACAGGTTAAAGACCAGCCGCCTCAGTTGTACTGTGGCAGGTTGGCTCTCCTGGGCAAATCGCCATAATTGTACGCCAACCGCTTTAAGACCTCTAGGGGGCGCGTGGCGCGACTTCGGAGCTGATGCGCATGGCCAGCAGCCACAATGTCCGGCGCCCACCTGCGATCATTCCTGAGAGAGACAGAACGGGGATCTGTCAATGTAAACAGACAGATCCCCATTCTGTCAGAGGAGGAGAGACAGATCTGCTGTTCCTGTTCCTAGTGATCAGGAACAGCGATCTGTCTCCTCCTCCAGCCACTACACTCCCCCACAGTTAGAAACACCTCCCTAGCCGCTTCCGGACCAGCCACCGAAGTTTTACTGCGGCAGGTTGGCTCCCCTGCGCAAAACCACATAACTGCACGTGGGCTCCCGGGGTCCGGATAGCAGGTGCGTGCGTGCACCCGCTGCATAGCGGGGGTGCCGATGCTCGTGGCCGATGGTCGTGATGACTGCCGGCCACGAGCGATCGTGAGATGGAGACACAGAACAGGGACGAGTGTGTGTAAACATACACTTCCCTGTTCTGACAGGAGTGACAGATCGTGTGTTCCTATTAGCTAGGAACCACGATCTGTCACTTTCTGTAGTTAGTCCCTCCCCCTTCAGTTAGAACCACCTCCCAAGGAACACAGTTAACCCCTTCACTGCCCCCTGATGTTAACCCCTTTACTGCCAGCGACATTTTTACAGCAAGCAATACATTTTTAATCGCACTGATCGCTGTATTAATTCCAATGGTTCCAAAAATGTATCAAAATTGTCCGATGTGTCCGCCATAATGTCACGGTCACAATAAAAATTGCAGATCGCCACTATTACTAGTAAAAAAATGATAATAAAAAAAATGCTTTAAATCTATCCCCTATTTTGTAAACGCTATAAAACTTTTGCGCAAACCAATCAATATACGCTTATTGCATTTTTTTTTACCAAAAATATCTAGAATACATATCGGCTTAAACTGAGGAAAAAAAATGTTTTTTTTATATATTTTTGGGGGATATTTATTACAGCAAAAAGTAAAAAATAATGCGTTTTTTCAAAATTGTCACTTTTTTTTGTTTATAGCGCAAAAAATAAAAATAGCAGAGGTGATCAAATACCACCAAAAGAAAGCTCTATTTGTGGGGAAAAAAGACATCAGTTTTGTTTGGGTACAATGTCGCACAACTGCGCAATTGTCAGTTAAAGCGACGCAGTGCCGAATCGCAAAAAGTGCTCTGGTCAGGAAGGGGGTAAATTCTTCCGGGGCTGAAGTGGCTAGGGAACACTTACCTTACCACACCCCTTGATCGCCCCCTAGTTTTAACCCCTTCCTTGCCAGCGACATTTATACAGTAATCAGTGGCTATTTTTAGCAATGATCGCTGTATAAATGTCGCTAGTCCTAAAAAACTGTCAAAAGCGTCCGATCTTTCCGCCACAATAGCGCAGATCGCAGCCATTACTAGTAAAAAAAAAAAATTATAATAAAAATGCCACAAATCAATCCTCTTTTTTGTAGAAGCTATAACTTTTGTACAAACCAATCAATATACGCTTATTGCGATTTCTTTACCAAAAATATGTAGAAAAATTCATATCAGCCTAAACTGATAACGAAATTAGTTTTTTTTACTTTTTTTTTTAAATTTATTATAGCAAAAAGTAAAAAAAAAGTAAACAAATTTTGTTTATAGCGCAACCAAAAAACAAAAACGCAGAGGTGATCAGATACCACCAAAAGAAAGCTCTGTTTGTGGAAAAAAAAGGACATACATTTTGTTTGGGTACAGAGTCGCATGATCGCATAATTGTCAGGTTTTTTTTTTGCCGTAAATGGCCTGGTCATTAAGGGGGCAAATCTTTCCGGTCCTTAAGTGGTTAAAATATGTCCTCAAGACAGAATAGGGGAGGAGAAGAAAAATTTTTGGGGGAGTTATTCCAAAAAAAAGGTGACCTTAAATTAAATTCTACTAAGAGGGAGCTGTTGGTACATTTATATATGAGGAACAAAAAAAGACATAAAAGCCTGAGTGAGCTAAATTTCAATTGCACACACTGTGTGCTGTATCCATAAATAGGTTTAACAAGACCCAGTGATCTGACACATGTATAGAAATATAGAAATCAGCTTTATTAACCACTTCAGCCCCGGAAGGATTTGCCCCTTCCTGACCAGGCCATTTTTTTTGATACTGCACTGCATTTAACTGACAATTGCGCGGTTATGCAATATTGTGCACAAACAAAATGTATGTCCTTTTTTCCCCACAAATAGTGCTCTCTTTTTCTTTTGCACTATAAACAAAAAAAGAGCTACAATTTTGAAAAAAAACCACAATATTTTGTACTTTTTGCTATAACAAATATCCCCCCAAAAAATATAAAAAAAACTAATTTCTTCCTTAGTTTAGGTCGATATGTATTCTTCTACATATTTTTGGTAAAAAACCTGCAATAAGCGTATGATGATTGATTTGCGCAAAAGTTATAGCGTCTACAAAATAGGGGATAGATTTATGTCATCTTTATTATTTATTATTATAAATATTTTTTTTTTTTACTAGTAATGGCAGCGATCTGCGATTTTTATTGGGACTGTGACATTGCGGCGGACTCGGACACTTTTGACACTTTTTTGGGACATTGACATTTATACAGCTATCAGAGCTAAAAATAGACACTGATTACTGTATAAATATCACTGGCAGGGAAAGGGTAAACACTAGGGGCGATCAAGGGGTTAAATGTGTTCCCTCACTGTGTGTTCTGTGGGGAGGTAGGAGTGACTAGAGGAGGAGATATTTTGTTGTTCCCACTTAGTAGGAACACACGATCTCTCCTCTCCCTTGACAGAACCGGGATTTGTGTGTTTACATTAGACATGTGCAATTAGTTTTGTACATTCATAAGGATCCGAAATAAGAATTTTTATGCATACGAATTTTGTACGAAATACGAAATTTCGTTTACGAACTTCGGATAAATTTATCATAACGAACTTTCGTTATTGTTACGAAAAGTTAACGAAACTAAAAGTTAAAAACCCAGGAAGTCAACACAGCACAGGGATGGTGGGAGCCCCTCATAATGATAAATTTATCATAACGAGCTTTCGTTAGTGTTACGAAAATTTTATGAACCTAACGAAAATTTGTATTATGTACAAATCCGAATTGAATTTTGGACACGAATTACGAATTAACTTCAATATGAAACGGAACGGAACGAAACAAAATTTATTGACGGCGCACATGTCTAGTTTACACACACGCACACACACATCCCCATTCTGGTTCTGTCATGAGCAATCGTGGGTGCCCGGCAGAGATCGCAACCCGCTGGGCACTTGCATTGGCTCAGGGGACACACTGTGGGCACGCCTGCAATAGCATCTTAAAGAGCCGGTGTACACCTACGGCGATTTGCGCAGCCATGCCAACCTGCCACTGTATAACTGCGGCGGCTGGTCCGCTAGCGGTTAAACACAAATATCTAAACTGTACAAAACCCATGATCTATCTCATAAAAACATAAATTGACCAATTATTTACACAACACTATGGCAGATGCAGGGAAGTTGTATGAACAACCTCCTCTCCCAAAAAGGGAAAAAAGAAAAACAAAAATATCAGCACATATTCATGAATATATTTGCCCCAGTTTTATTCACTATTGTGGGACTTTTATAAGATTGTACACTTTTTTAACAGTATTGCACACTTGTCATGTTAAACACTATTGTTACTAGCCAAGCAGTGTTTGCCTAATTACTTACAGATGTAGACAATGTCGCCCCCGTGTGGCCAACGCTGTTTGGACTGTGATGTGAGATCTGCTCAACTGAGGGTGATACAGTGGGCCACTGCATGTGGTTATTAATCCTTTCATGACTAAGCCTATTTTTGAAACTTGGTGTTTACAAGTCAAAATCCATATTTTTTGCTAGAAAATTACTTGGAGCTCCCAAACATTATATATATTTTTTTAGCAGAGAATCTAGAGAATAAAATGGCGATTGTTGCAATATTTTATATCACACCGTATTTGTGCAGCGGTGTTTTAAACGCAAATTTTTGGGAAAAGGGACACTTTCATGAATTTAAAAAAAAACAAACAGTAAAGTGACCCCAATTTTTTTGTATAATGTGAAAGATGATGTTACGCTGAGTAAATAGATACCAAACATGTCACGCTTTATAATTGCACGCACTCGTGGAATGGCGACAAACTACGGTACCTAGAAATCTCCATAGGCGACACTTTAAATTTTTTTATGGTTACCAGGTTAGAGTTACAGAGGAGGTCTATTGCTAGAATTATTGCTCTCACTCTGACGATCGCGGTGATACCCCATATGTGTGATTTGAACACCGTTTACATATGCGGGCGCGACTTCCATATGCGTTTTCTTTGCTGCGCTTTAAATTTTTTTTCTTATTTATTTTATTTATTTTTATATTTATAAATTGTGTTAAAAAAAAATAAATAGATGACTCTTATTGCTGTCACAAGGAATGTAAACATCCCTAGTGACAGTAATGACAGTAATAGTGGTGACAGGTACTCTTTATGGAGGGATCGGGGGTCTAAAAGACCCCCGATCCCTCCTTTGCACTTCAAAGTATTCAGATCGCCATTTTTGGCGATTCTGAATACTGTGTATTTTTTTTAAACCGGCGCCATTGGCAGCCGAGTAAACGGGAAGTGACGTTATGACGTCGCTTACGTGTTTACAATTAGGAGGCTGGAACGAAGCTGCTCACAGCTTCGTTCCAGCCCCTCACCAGCTGCCGGAGGCAGCCGATTGGTCATCGGGCCTCCCGATGGAACGGGAGGACCGGTAAGAGTGGCGGGAGGCAGCGGGAGGGGGGACGTCCCCTCCCACTCCTCCAGTATAACAGCTGAGTGGCTTTTAGCCACATCAGTTGTTATACCAGGAAAGCCGATCGCCGGCTCTAAAAAACAATACCAGGAGTTTGCCTGCAGCTGCGGGCATCATCCCCGTATAACCCCGGAAAGCCGAGCACATCTGCGTAAGCTCGGCGGGAAGGGAATAACCTGTGAAGTCCATAAGGGTATCCTGTGTGGGACCAGTCCTTATGTATCCAGCTTAAAATTAGAGTGAAATGGTGGCTTATATGGTGAGAATCAAATACAACCTGGAAAACTCCCAGGGAGGGGCACATATAGTGCTCTTGTGGTTAATTAGCAAGGCATCTGCTATCCACACTTAATTGGCAAATGTGAAAACTTCTCCAACTGTGTAATATGTGGTTTATCATTGCCCAGTGTGGGAGCCATCAGTGTAATTTGAAGAGAAACAAAACGCCATTTACCACTCAAGTAAATGAAATGTACTTGATCCTGAAAAGTCCAAGCTGTGTTTGTGGAAATAAAGGTATATTAGTCCATATCCAGGATAATGTCAGTCCCTTAAAGGAATGGAGGAGGTAGGAGAGGCGTTATTCCAAAGGCTGGCTGCATGGGACCAAGTTGGAAGCCTGACCAGTTTTGCCAGATGTGCCGGCTGCTTCAGAGACAACTGTCCTCCTTCCATGTGAGGGATGTCTTTAAATATACCTAAAATGACCACTTTTGGTGCCAAAACTGCAGAAAGCGCAAATAAACGCACCCGCAATGCTATTGCTGTGCATGTGCAGTAAGTGTGGCAGCTCCTACAAAATCCAGGGGACACCAGGAGGTAAAATAAACATATTTGTCTTCCAATTCTAGCACAAAACTCATGAAAAAAGAATACAAACTAAAATACAATATATAGAATACTGGCATATTGTATAAAGATCCATATAATTATTCTAGATACTCAAGTAGTAATAATATATACAGTGTGTCAGATCACTATAAAAGGTACCAAAAATAATACATAATATGTATCGGTATGAGTTCACAAGCAGGAGAGAGACATGTCAAGGACCAAGCACCCTAAATTATACGCACAAGAGGGAGCTTAGATTAAGAACAGAACAAAGGACAAGCTATCATTCAAGTCTGGGGGGTGAACCGGCCCCAATTCCCAAATACGTTAGGTTTCTCTCTGCAGGATATTTTGATTAAAGTTACCTCCTCTGGGGTTGGGATTGACCACCTCCAACACCCAGCATTTTAATGATGTACTGTCTCTACTATGATTCAGACATACAGTTCCCATCCACAAGACAAGGATGTCATCGATGTACCTGTACCAGGACAGACTCCTGTCCAAGTACACCAATGACTTCCCCTCTCCACTGAAAAGCCAACTTCCTAGGTAATCATTGGCATATGCCGGGGCACATTTGGTGCCCATAGCAGTGCCCTGTGCCTGGCTAAAAAACTTTTGATGAAATGTAAACTTGTTATGTGTCACGTACCTCGTATCAGAGCCTGACGGTAGAAGGATACCCTTCTTACAGCCCTGGCTCAGGGACCACTGGAGTTGCAACAGTGGCCACGAGAGAGCAGCGAGGTAGGAGTGCCTGTGAGATCAGCTGCAGCTGGCACAGATGAGTAGTGATGAATCACCAGAATGGCTGGACTGTAAGTAGCAGCTGGAGGTGGTGGGTGCAGATGTGGGTAAGCGACCCCAGGCACTGGCAGGTACAGGATCAGAAGCAGGCTGGAGCTGGGTGAGACAAGCCTGGTCAACACAGATAATCAGGTATGTAATGCAGCAGGCAGAGAATAGTCGGTAGACAGGCAGAGGTTGGCAGCGGGAAGTCAGGCAGGTACTGGTTCAGCAGGGTCAAGGCAAGTCAGGGTCGAGATAGGAGAAGACGGAGGTGGTCAAACAGAGCCGGGTCAATATAGGTAATAAAGGCAGGTACAGGATCAGAACTCAGGTATAGCTGCAGATCAGACAGCACTGCACTAGTGCCGCTGCTGTCCTTTTAAAGGGCCATTGGTGCCAAACAGATTAACGTGCATTCCTGTGCACATGCACGCGCTGCTGCCTGGCAGCCACACATAGGAACTTGTGTGTGCATGTGCAAATGTCCGCACATCTGCCTTGCTATAGGGCATCCCTGACATATGTGTTAATAGGAATTCCAAGCGTTCCAACACAAAATTGTGTCTACTTTTGTTCAGTGCTCGTGTGTGTAGGACCTTCTGTATCACTCGTAGACTCCTGTCATGGGGTATCAAGGAATAAAGGGCCTCTATATCCAAAGTTAACAACAAAGTCTATCGTGTAACCACCAGATCATGCAAAACTGCGTGTAAATGCAGAATGTCTCTCACATAAGAAGGTTAATTAGTTACAAAGGGCTGTAGAATGCGATCAATGTATTTGTTAACACATTCTGTGAGGGAACCTTGTCCAGAACTGATAGGACGACCTGGGTGATTCACGGCAGACTTATGGATCTTAGGCAGTGCATAAAATACTGTTGTCCTTGGAAATTCCACTTTTAGCTACTCCACTATGTCTTTGCCAATGACCTTGTCACAGTGTGCCCTATGAATGATATTAAACAATGTTTTTTGTCTTGTTCCATATTTAAATGGGAGTGTACCAAGTCCCATTGGACAGAATATGTTCACACATATTCAAATATTTATCTCGGTCCATGAGTACAATGTTTCCCCCCTTGTCGGCAGATTTGATAATCATGTCAACATTGTTATGTACCGTATTTATCGGCGTATAACCTGCACTTTTTTTCCCTCAAAATCAGGGGAAAATTGTGGGTGCATGTTATACGACGATCCCCCACTGATTGTGAGAGGAGCGAGAGCTGGCCGCCGAGATACATACATAGCCGAGTGTACTCAGCTAGGCTCGGCTAGTTCCGCTCACAGTCATGCCCAGTCCCGCCCTATGATGGACACAACACAGGGACTGGGCGTGACTGTGAGCAGAGCTAGCCGAGTACACTCGGCTATGTATGCATATCGGCGACTCTTGGCTTCGCTCACAGTCACCATCAGTCCCGCTATTGGACGTGTGGTATGTCCATCATAGGGCGGGACTGCGAGAGGAGCCAAAAAGAGTCGAGAAGAGCTGAGATACACAGATCCGGCTCTGGGTATCTCGGCGGCGCCATTTTTAAACTGAAGTGACACTGACAAGTCACTGCAGTTTTACTGCAGCCTGGGCAAGGCTGCAAATGATCTGACAAGGCTGCAAATGACACTGACAAGGCTGCAAGGCTGCAAATGACACTGACAAGGCTGCAAGGCTGCAAATGACACTGTCAAGGCTGTAAATGACACTGGACAAGTATGCAGATGGATGCAGTGCAAGGCTGCAGATGGACACTGATAAGGCTGCGTTGATGGGCATTTAAATGTAAGTTTTTTCCTTAAAAAGTTTTTTTCTTAAAATTCCTTCCTAAACTTGGGGTGCGTGTTATACACCGGCGGGTGGTATACACTGATAAATACGATAATTCCCAAAGGGCTTTATGTTCTTGTGAGCTTAAGTTATCATGTGTCTGTAGGTGGGGATTCAGAGTTCTAAGTTCCAGTACCACTGCTATTACAAAACATACAATTCCTGGTACTGCCGACAAGGGGGGAAAATATCTAGATCTCTTGTACAACCTTGTATCTCTGAGAAATATGGTGTCCACTGGAGGTATATTATCTCACAGAGACTCACCACAAATCTCAAGGGCCAGGTTAAGCATAAGTTCAGTAAATTCATCATCGTTAGAAGGAAGTTAGTCTACTTGACTCTCCTCTCACAGGTCAATAAGGTCTCTTAATGTTCTATATTCTCACCTACTTATGCTCCACCAGTAGCCCAGGGGACCCATTGGAGACTGGCCAGCCCCCCTAGCATGTAGAACCTGTAATACCAATTTTCTTGCAAATAGGTATATATCCTTGACTATGTCAAAGACATTACAGTCAGAAGAAGGGATGTTCGTGCTTGTGACAAAGATGTACCAGAAAGGTTAAAAACTTTCATGTCCTCCCATCCATCCAGCTGTTTACTACATATTGATCCATCCCATATGGTTTGGGTTATAGGGTCATGCTGGTTAGGGTAGATGGACTTATTGGTCTCTTTAGGAGATAACATGTTGTGGGACCCCCCATCCTGTGTCTTGTAGGGTCCATTCTGGATGGACCCCCCTGGTTTGCATGTTGGGGGTGGCCTCCACTTGGTTCTTTTTATCTTATGTCTACTCTCCCTATTTGGGTGTAAACCCCATTTTTTGACATACCGCCACAGGCCCCATCATCGGATGTAAACATTAATTCCCCTTCATCCCGGGTTAAATCCTTACCATTTTTGTGTCCTAGAGTGGCCACCTCTCTCTCCCCTACTCCCCTACTCCACCCATGTCTGGAGGGGGCGAGGGGGCTGGAGTCATCCAGCATGGGATTCTGACTCAGATTGACTACTCCATTCTTGTGTGGTGTAGCCCATTCTACCCTTTTTCAAGGGTTTGTTATTTGACACATTGTGCCATTTATAGGCCTACCCGCAACATAGGAAAATCTATCCCTCTCCAATTTAGTGTTTTTATCTTTAATAAGATCATTGTTACGTTTTTCTACTGATACGCAAATCTCTTTTCTTTTTGAAAATAAGAGGGGATTTGTCTTGAGGGCACCAGGGACTCAAGTACTTCATTAAGTTACTATGTAACTAAGTTCTTTGTCAATATTTTTCAGTTGTTCTTCATAGAAATTCATTAGTAAAACAATCATATTTCTGGTACATTGTTGTACATTATCTTCCAATTTTTTACTGAAATCATTTGTAATCTCACAAATGAGTGGGAATATTTAAGTGTTCTTGCATAGCAAGACCACTTACTGTTATCTCACATATATATTATTCTTATTATTATAGCCAAATTTACCACCCTAACTCCTCCCACAGTTTTTACACTACATAGACAAGTAATATACCGAAACGTGCGGATTGTTCCCGAATGGTGTGCTATTACTTTGTGGAACGTTTCGCCGAATGGTTCACAAAATATCGTCATTTTTGCGGCGAAATTGGTCCCATAGGAATGAATGGGGAAACTAGAGTGGGAGATGACAAAAGCTGAAAAATCAGAACATGATTTCTAAACTGCCGCCACTCCCTCATTTTCAAGCCCACCTACACAAATCTTATATCAAAACGTTCAGCTATCCCTGCTGCCACTAAACATGTCCACGGCTAAGCCATAGTCCTGATAGTTTTCACAATATGACCATTTGTTTGTAACTCACGCCGTCCATTGACATTCATTGAAACTACACTCTAGCCCCCTCCAAATTTGAAGGGCAATTTCTAAACTGCGACTGTGCCTTCATTTTTAATATTTCAGAGACATACTATACATCAAAATCTAGGTCTGGGTCTTGTGATTCTCACAATATAAAGATCTTCGCTGTAGGATGTATAGTTTTTAAAATACGGCCATTTGTTTAGAGGTCATTTCAGGAAATTTTAGCCATTAATCAGAGTGTACTGTTAGTGTTTGTTTTGTTGCCATGGTTACCAAAGCTTCTGTTATACACAGGGGGAAGGTGGCTGGAGCATCTCAGCTGATTACAGAGCCCGGGGGAGGGGACAGACACACCATGTACTGATTTATAATAGAGGAATATGATGGGGCAGTTTTGATGGGGTAATTCTGATGGGGCAGTTTTGATGAAGTAGTATTTGGGAAGCATAAACAGGGCATGAGCGTTGCTAGGAAACAGTGGTTGTAAACACAAGATGCTGAGACACCCCAAATGCATGTGACTTCATCTGCTAGACTTGATAATGCTTGTAGACTCCTCCCACAGTTTTTACACTACAGAGACAAGTAATATACCGAAACGTGCGGATTGTTCCCGATTGGTGTGCTATCACTTTGTGGAACGTTTCGCCAAATGGTCTACGAAATATCGTTGTTTTTGTGGCGAAATTGGTCCCATAGGAATGAATGGCAAAATGTTCAAAAGGAAATGTTGCTAGGAAACAGTGGTTGTAAACACAAGATGCTGAGACACCCCAAATGCATGTGACTTCATCTGCTAGACTTGATAATGCTTGTAGACTCCTCCCACATTTTCCACACTACAGAGACAAGTAATATACCGAAACGTGCGGATTTTTCCCGATTGGTGTGCTATTACTTTGTGGAACGTTTCGCCGAATGGTCCACGAAATATCGTCGTTTTTGCGGCAAAATTGGTCCCATAGGAATGAATGGCGAAATGTTCAAAACTAGAGTGGGAGGTGACAAAAGCTGACAACCCCATGATCAGCCAAAACATTATGACCGCCCCATGTAAAAAAAAAAAATATTTTTGAAAAAAATAAAAATTAATTTTTGAAAAAAAAAATATTTTTGAAAAAAATATATATTTTTGAAAAAAAAATTACTTTTGAAAAAAAAAAAATTAAAAAAAAAATCATTTTTGAAAAAAACAAAATTCATTTTTGAAAAAAAAAATCATTTAAAAAAATCATTTTTGAAAAAACAAAAAAACAAAATCATTTTTGAAAAAACAAAAAAACAAAATCATTTTTGAAAAAAAAAAATCACAAAGCTCTGAGGGGAATTATAGCTCCTCTCACACAGCTCTAAGGACAATTATAGCATTATAGCTCCTCCCACACAGCTTGGAGGGAAGTTATAGCTCCTCCAATACAGCTTTGAGGGGAATTATAGCTCCTCCCACACAGCTCAAAGGGGAATTATAGCATTATAGCTTAGCATTATAGCTCCTCCCACACAACTCTGAGGGGAATTATAGTTTCTCCCACACCGCTGTGAGGGGAATTATAGCTCCTCCTACACAGCTCTGAGGGGAATTACAGCTTAGCATTATAGCTCCTCCCACACAGCTGAGGAGAATTAGAGCTCCTCCCACACAACTCTGAAAGGAATTATAGTTTCTTCCACATCGCTGTGAGGGGAATTATAGCTCCTTTTAAACAGCTCTGAGGGGAATTATAGCTTCTCCCACACAACTCTGATGGGAAATGTAGCTTCTCCCACACAGCTCTGAGGGGAAATATAGCTTCTCCCACACAGCTCTAAGGGGAATTATAGCTCCTCCCACACAACACTAAGGGGAATTGTATCTCCTCCCACACAGCTCTGAGGGGAATTATAGCATTATTGCTCCTCCCACACAGCTCAGAGGGGAGTTATAGCTCCTCCCACACAGCTCTGAGGCGAATTATAGCTCCTCCTCCAACACAACTCTGAGGGGAATTATAGCTCTTCGAACAAAGCTCTGAGGAGAATTATAGCTCCTTCCACAAATATCATCATGCCATCTAAAGGAAAGAGATCTAAAGCTGCAAAGATACGCTGGACTAAACTGGATCCGGAGCCCCACAGCAGCATAGTGGATATGGAGGTTTGTGACAGTGAATGTGCCTAGGAGGTACATAGTGAACCTGTGGTGTCATTTTCATGTTCAACTCAGTGTCAAGTTCAAGAGCACAGTGACAGTGTGATGGGCACTTCTGAAAACCATGGCATGCAAGAACCATGTGTACCAAGTGAGATTTCTGTGCAGGCATCATTTCATCAGGGTCATCATGGCTATGGAAGGTTAAGGAACAAACAGTGTACATGCATGGCTCTGACATTTTTGGCATACCACAGTGAGCTTGATGATGTGAGAAAGGGTGATCTTGATCAAATACTGAAGAAGGGCAACAGCTTGTATGGCTCAACAATAAAACAGCTAAAACAAAGAAATGTCTATCAGCATCAACACTTGACAATGGAAGAAGTGCCCCTCAGAGTCAACACTGACAAATATGAGTATAACGTTGTTAAATCTCCAGTGTTATCGGGATGTATGAGAGACACGGTAGACGGTGACAACCAAGGTTGGTTTGTTGACCTCTCCACAAGACTTCAGTGCCTCAATGCAGATGTTACACATGCACTTTTTATAGTAGTGCCATATTGCATTGCATTGTTCAGAGACAAGTCTGGGAGATATGGACTGTTTGATTCTCATAGTCGAAATAAGGATGGACTTCCTGCCACTGGAAAAGGAAAAGCTGTTATGATCACTTTTACACATTTGAGTGATATGGGGGCAAGGATTTATAAGTTGTATGAATTGCTCCTTACAGACACCAGAGGCCCTATTGATGGACTGCAGTATGACTTCATGCCAGTCTCATTTCATCGTGCAAGACGTCTGTCAGATGGTTTGCTGTCCCCACTGGTGCAATCTGACAAACCACATAATGCAAAGCATGTGGAGAACAAAGTGACACAGATGACCAAAGATGTAACACACACTGGATTCCCAGCCAGCAAGCATTCTCCACGGTCAGTTGATGCGAAATCCTCACAGGGCATATGGAAGGACAGTAAGGCATTGTCCAAATTAAATGCACAGAGACGACAAAAACTGAAGACAAGACACAGAAATGAAAGAAGGCGTGATTTCAAGGCTACAAAGATGTCTGTCACCAATAAGAAAAGGACATACATCACCAGCCGATACAGAGCAGATGCTGATTTTAAGTTGAAGCAGAAGCAATATATCATTCGCAAATATGCAACAGATGCCAATTTCAACTTGAAGCAGAAGCAATACATCACCAGAAAATATGCGACAAATGCAGATTTCAACTTGAAACAGAAGCAGTACACCACCAGAAAATATGCGACAAATGCAGATTACAACTTGAAGAAGAAGCAATACATCACCAGAAAATATGCCACAAATGTCGATTTCAAGTTGAAGCAGAAGCAATACATCACCAGAAAATATCATAATGATCCTGCTTTCAGAAAACGTCACTTGCAACATTGCATGAGTTACATGAAAATGAAGCGTCAAACTCAAGCAGATTTTCGCATAACCCATAAGATGCAATGTGCCTTCAAAATAAGAATGAAATACAGACGATGGACTCGTGTCATGCGGGAATGCAGTCAACCAGTGGACAACAGCCTAATGCAGACAGCTATATCCACTTTCCATGAATGCATTAAAGCTGGGCCAACATTTGTGTGCACGATGTGTCATCGCACCCTTTTCCCTAACCAAGTGAAACATTGCATTCACAGCAATTACAAGAAGAATCTACACATTGTTGCTGCCTGTTTGACAGGGAAATATGTCCATGTGTGCAACAATCACTGTCAAGGACCTGAACAATGCACCGTACCAGATGAAAGGACCAAAGAATGGATTTGTCACAACTGTGATTTACATTTAAAAGCAGGACACAAATCATCCATCGCTGTAGCTAACAACATGGAGCTGGCGCCCATTCCCCCAGAGCTCTGCGATTTGAATGTGCTGGAAAGACAACTTTTGGCCAAAATACTGCCATTTGCCAAGATCATCACACTTCCCAAAGGTCGACAGGCAGCTATACATGGCGCTGTAGTGTGTGTGCCATCCGAGGTGGAAACCACGGTCAATACTCTACCAAGATCGCACAGCAAATCCCAGTTACACAGAGTCAAGCTGAAAAGACGTCTGACTTACAAAGGCCACCAGCTGTTTCATTATGTCAACATGGGAAATGTAGTAGCAGGTCTGTCAAAACTCATTGACACACACCCCGACTACAGTGACATTTCAATTAGAGTGGATGAGACAATCGCTGATGATGATGATAATGATGATGGGATGGAACTCGACAGTTGTGACGAAACTGAAATGATGGAGATACTTGAACGCATCGAAAATTGTGATCCATCAGAGGTACAGTCTGCATGTTTACCGGCTGCTTCTGAGCAACAGGAAGGCCATGACCAACAACCTCCCAATGCAGAGGATGAGAAGGATACACTAAGACCTGGAATTGGCCTAGACAGTTGTTTGCAGCCATCTGACCTTGGAGAGGAAGCACTGACACACGGTGATGGAATATTCAGCATTGCACCTGCACAAGGAAACACACCTGTCAGCTTCTTTAAAGTTCCTAGGCTTGAGGCAATGGCTTTCCCTGTTCAGTTCCCTACTGGACAGAATACATTGGACCAGGCAAGACAAGTCAAACTGTCCCCGAGCATGTATTTCAATGCAAGGCTTTTTTGTGTTGATACTCGTTTTGCAAGAGACACAAGCTACCTCTTCTTTGCGCAGTTTGTCACAGAAACACACATGGCCAAAAGCAGCATGTCCATCCAGTTAAGGAAAGGAAAACCCAATACCAGGGATGGACGGAAAATATCCAACAAGCTGCTACAGGACAAGTGTGAGGTTGAGAGGTTGGTGCGAAACCGAGATGCCACAAGGTTCATGCAACCACTGAGAGGGAGTCCAGCTTACTGGGATAAAAATCTGAAGAATTTGCTAGCCATGGTCAGACAATTGGGTAAGCCAACATTTTTTCTTACCTTCTCTGCTGCAGAATTCAGATGGCCAGAGGTAATAACGGCAATAAAGGCACAACAAGGTCAAAAGGTGGATTTTGCGGGGCTAGACTGGGCTGAAAAGTGTGACATTCTTCGAGGCAACCCAGTGACCACCATGCGCATGTTTGACAAACGGGTTGATGCTCTGATGCGAGAGCTGCTGTTGGGTCCTGCACAGCCAATTGGTGAAGTTATCGATTACTTTTACCGGGTTGAATTTCAGGCGAGAGGGAGCCCTCATATACATTGTCTCTGTTGGGTAGCAGGAGCTCCTATATTTGGACAAGACAGTGATGACAAGGTGTGTGCCTTTATAGATCATAACATCTCATGCCAGCTGCCTGATGAAGCCAAACAGGCCTTACTTCACAGATTTGTAACAGAACTTCAAATGCACAGCAGATCTCATTCAAAATCATGCAAGAAAGGTAACAGAGTATGCAGATTTGGATTTCCAAAGCCACCTATTAGAAAAACGAGGATAACTTACCCGATGCCAGAAGAACAAGGAGATTGTGCAATGAAACCACAAGCAGCCAAAAACAAACTGAAACCAGTCTGGGATTTGCTTAATAACCCAAAAGTGCAGCTTGAAGACATGTCACAGCTACTGGCACAGTGTGATATGACTTTGAATCAGTACAACTCCTACATTCAGGCATTGACCTCCTCAAGCGTGATTCTAATGAAGCGTGATGTCAAGGACTGCTGGGTGAACAACTATAATCCACATTTGCTGACGGCCTGGAACGCCAACATGGACATCCAGTACATTCTTGATGAGTATGGTTGCATCATGTACATGTTGTCCTACATATCCAAGCCAGAACGGGAGCTGAGTGACTATCTCAAAACAATAGTCAAAGAAATGAGCCCAGAAACAGCGACAGAACGAGAAGAAATGAAAGAGGTTCTTCAGGCTTATTCAAAACACAGAGAGGTCAGCGCCCAGGAGTCTGTGGCCCGTACGTGCAGCCTGAAAATGAAGTCTTGCTCACGTGAGGTTGTTTTTCTGCCAACTGGTGACAACGCACTGAAAATGAGTCTCCCGCTCAGTGCATTGCAGAACAAACCAGCCGATTCTCTTAATGTGTGGATGACGAGTTTTGTCGACAAATACAGAGCCAGACCTGAAACACCAGAGTTTGAGTCCATGTGTCTGGCAGACTTTGCATCCCATTACAGGGTTGTCTATGGCAAGCAGAAGGAAGATGGCAAGCAAAAGGAAGACAGCAAGCGTGTCAGCCTATTGAATGAAATGGGAATGATTCAAAAACGCACGAGAGGGAAGCCTGCAATCATCAGGTACGCACGCTTCTCAGAGAAGAAGGACCCTGAGAACTACTACGGCAGACTGCTTAAACTGTACCTCCCCCACCATTCAGAGTCATCACTGAAAACTGTAAGGTTCCCAACACACCAGGATTTTTACAAAGGCGCCTGTGTGAGCTTACCAGGAGAAGAAGCAATCCAAGCAGTGTCTGCAATTGTTACCAGCAACCAAAAGAAGTTCGAACAACACAACAAAATTGTGGAACAAGTCTGGGATGACTTTGTAAAAAACGGACCTGTTGAAGATGCTTGGAACACCTTTGCCCCAGAAGCTGAGTTGGATAGGTTGGAATGTGTAGAGGAACGCAAAGAAGGGGAGCCACTTCATGAGAATGAACAAGATGATGTTCCGGAGTATACACGTCACAAACAAACAGGTGGAATTGCGCTTACTGTGAAAGCCCCACAAATGTGCCCTGATTTCCTTCGGAAAATGTACAGAAACCTTAACCGGACACAAGCTCAGACATTCTACTCAGTTTGTGACTGGTGCACTAACCGTGTGCGTGGCCTAAATCCTGACCCATTCTATTACTTTGTCACTGGTGGTGCAGGGACAGGCAAATCACACCTGATAAAGTGCATCTATGCTGAGGCGACAAAGATACTCTGTAAACTTACCAGACTACGTGAGGAAGCAGACATATCCATGCCCAGCGTTTTACTAACTGCATTTACAGGAACAGCAGCTTTCAACATTTCAGGCAACACATTGCATTCTCTGCTAAAGTTGCCAAGAAGCTTGAAGCCACCCTACCAAGGACTTGGAAATCTAATAGATGAAGTGAGGGCACAGCTGTCAAATGCGGAGATCATTGTTATTGACGAGGTGTCAATGATTTCAAAGCCCCTGTTTGCCTACATCAACTGGAGATTATAGCAAATCAAAGGCAGTAAGAAACCTTTTGGTGGTATGTCAGTACTAGCAGTAGGAGACTTTTACCAGGTCCCCCCGCTGGGAAAAAGTAAGCCACTCTGCGTGTTTGAGGAAAATACCAATGACGTCTGGAAAGACAACTTTCAGATGATCACGCTGACAGAGATCATGCGACAGAAGGAAGACATTTCATTTGCTGAGCTTTTGAATAGAATCAGAGTCAAGCAGAAGACTGGCACCTTAAGCAATGATGACAAAGCTCTGCTTGCTCAGGCTTTTACAGATCCCACCCACTGCCCTAATGACGTGCTACACATATTTGCCACCAACAAAGAGGTTCACAAACATAATGCTGCAACTGTGTCTGTTCTCCATTCAAACGTCACCAACATAGATGCCGACGATTACAGAAAAGACCCTAAGACAGGAGTGATGCTGAGGCAACACCAACCTTTCAAAGGACACAAAGACAATCTGATTGACACACTGCAAGCAGCTGAAGGTGCCCGTATCATGATCACAAGAAACATTGATGTAGAAGACGGGCTTGTTAACGGGACATTTGGCAAGATTGCAAGAATAATCATCCAGACTGAGAATGGTGCTACTACGGTAAACAAGCTTGGGCTTGTGCTGGACAATCCAAATGCAGGACAGAGATACCGTAACAAGTCGTCTTGTGATGCTGACAACTTGGTGTACATAGAAAGGGTAGAGGAAAACCTGAGACAGAAAGGAGTTGTTCGCAGGCAGTTCCCCCTGAAGTTGGCTTTTGGATGTACGATTCATAAGTGTCAGGGGATGTCGATACAGTCGGCAGTGGTCTCATTGAAACGGGTCTTCCAACCGGGAATGGCCTATGTTGCTCTGAGTAGAACGACTACACTACAAGGACTGTACATAACCGACTTTGATGAGAAGAAGATCTTTGCTGATCCTGAAATCACAGCTTCCCTGGATTCAATGAAGAATGCATCACTGGAAAGTGTTATGCCCCTCTTAAAGTTTCTACAGACAACAGACAAACAGCAAACATTAACAATTATCCATCACAACACGGAAGGATTACCAGCTCACATTGAAGATATCAAATCTCACCATGAGTTGACACTTGGAGATGTTTTATGTTTCACTGAAACTCATCTCTCAGGCTCTTCTGTTGCTGAAAGTCTCCAGCTGGAGGGCTACAACCTGTTCAAACGCAACAGACACCTCTCGTACACAAATCTTCCTGACATTGCAAGTAAAAGTGGCGGAGGTGTCGCCTTGTATGTCAGAAACCATTTCAAGGCCTATGAAAAGCAGTATCATCACAATGTGACTGACTTGGAGTTCTTGGTTGTCAAACTGGAGTCCCCTGTACAAGCTTTGATTGCTGTCGTTTACAGGCCACCGGATTACAGTATTGGCCAATTCCTTACTAACCTGCTGGGCCTCTTGGAATCTTTGGAAATAATGGATTGCCAACCTATAATACTCTGTGGAGATTTCAATGAAGATTTTCTGTGCAGAGAAAAGAAGCCAATATCTGACCTTCTTCACTCAAGAGGATATACTCAACTGGTCTGGGCAGCCACCACAGAAAAAAACACACTGTTGGATCACATTTACATCTCCAGGGTGCAGCAGTGTCTCCAGTCAGGAGTACTGCACAGTTATTACAGCTACCATTATCCTGTGTATTGTGTTTTGAGCAGTGGTTGTGAACACGCTTAGAGCCTGCATAAACAGGGCATGAGTGTTGCCAGGAAACAGTGGTTGTGAGACAGTGGTCATCAAACAGATAAAGTGGCAATGAGGGTCAGTTTACGTGGCCATAGTTATGTGGGACCATTTACAATTAGCTAAACATCATTCTCTATATTTCATGTTCGGTGTACTTGTTAGACACTGAACTCACTTACTCCCCCCCATCCATCACAGACATCTGTCCTCATCATATAGTAAGAGGAATACCGCGCTGTAGTGCACCCAAAAAGGGTACCTGTTCGTGAAATATTGTGAATGACCAAATAGGGGATAACCAAAATAGTGATGAAAATAACTTAGTGAAAAAAACTTAAAAAAAACTACATAATAACAAAAGCAGCCACTCTATGTGAGATACACACACTAATACAACAATATAACAAATATAGCAGCGCTGTAAATAGGAGTAAATACTAGTACCAGTGTTGAATAGGACTAATTGGTTAGAACCCAAATTAAATAACTAACACAGTTCTTGAAACCTAAATCAATAAGTGTTCACTGGACAGTCCTAACACAGTGAATAAAGTCCAAATAAATGTTGTGAAAATACATAGGCTCAGACCCCATTTTTTTAAAGCAGGAAATGTAAAATAGAAAAAATTCCTCCACCGCACCACGGTGGTAGCTGAAAATAAAATGCGCGCTTACCAAACGGCAAGCACAAGGGGGCTTGCGACCTTAACCCGGTCAGGGCCTTTCATTGGATGGGCTTCTAGGAAACGACATGCCACTTCATACAGCCAAAGGGTGATGATACCACTAGTCCACCAAGTCACAGGAAATCACTCTTATCATGGAGATTAATAAAAGACTCCTAGCTGGGGGGTTGTTCTCATTTAGGGGTACCCCGGGAAAAGAGAGGGAAACAACATAGCCTAATCCTGGTTTTGAGGTTTATTAAAAGAATTAAAATAACACTTACAGTGTAGCAGATTCAAATAAGCATAAGAAGCCAGCTGGCTAAAACGATCACCCGTCCTACAGACGGTAGATGCAGCACGTCAGCTCGCCCTATCACACTGTCCTCATCACACTCACCCTCTCCTTCCTGTGCTATAGCCTGCTTGCTGATTAGTAAGACAAAGAAACAGCAAGGAGCAAAACTGCAGAGAAACTGAAAATTTGTAAGGGTTTAAAGTATATGCTTTAATGAATTGCCTATATATATCCAAAAAGTTCAAAAAGTTGACTGTTCAAAATGTTAATGTTAATGTTAATGTATAACGGAAATATGCTGCCAGTTCGCTTGTGATGCAATATATTGAAATTATATGTACACTGTGTAAACTGTTTTTGACACACTTGATTTTGGGACGCGAGTCCGTCAGGTGCTATGCTTTGGCTGGGGCGGAATAAATCCTGGTAACCCTTAAGTCTGTGTCCGACAAAGTCATTTACCGATATTTCTACCTTCTACATCATTAGCACTTGTGCACTTTTTAAATTTGATCAATCAATTGGTTAGTGTAATGTTTACTATCTTTACTCACTACAAACACTCCACACAGTTACTCTGCCCATCTGCCCAGTTCAACCTTTCCACAGTTACTCCAACCACACAACAGTTACTCCAGGCACTCCCCCCAGTTACTCCGCTCACTCCAGATGTAGAGGCAAGAACACTTTTCACAATTTCCCCAGAAATTGTACCTTTTCTAGTTGTATCTGTAGCCCTCTTGGGTAAATTTGTTCATTCAAATATCTACTAAAGAAATCAATATTCCACCACACTCCTGACTTATGTTCATACAGATTGTTCATTTTTTTTTTTTTTTTTTCAATAAATTTTTATTGAGTATTTCGTAAAAGGATACAGAAAATAGAAAAGGGGAGGGTAAAAGTAAATGAGTTATGTAACATAAATGGGTTGTTTAACACAAAGTAAAATATAGAAGTAAGTGACATACAGCTTGTGGTGATATATATTCAGAAGTTACAATCTTGCGTAAATTAGGTAGGTATAGTGTTAGACCTACTGGTACTGTTACTACATTGAATTCACCTCATGGTACAGTATATTCACAGCCTATATGGCCATATAGACCAGGATTGGTCAAACTTCGCACACTGTGAGGAGTTTAATGCTATAAGACGTTCAAATGTGTAGTTCCTGTTGACAGCTTTTATTATGTCTGTCATATTCAAGGCTGTCACTGATTTCCAATTGCAGAGAATCATTGACCTCGTCTCTAGTAGTATGTGTGTCACTACTGGTCTGAAGTCCTTATGGAAGTTGTCTATGTTTAGGTGTAATATTGCTAATGCAGGGTCTGGATGTGTGAGCATTCCCGTGATAGAGGATATTAGTCGGAATATTTGATTCCATGTGCTCTTAACAGTAGGGCAGTGCCATAGCATGTGGAGTAAAGAGCCCGTGTGTCCGCATGCCCTCCAACATAGTGGTGAAGTGCCAGGGAAATAGGTCGCCAACCTGTATGGTGTATAGTGCCATCTGTTAGCTAGTTTAATCGCTATTTCCCAATGCTTAATGCAGTGGGAGGCTTTGTGTATTTCACTGAATGCCTTTTGCCATTGGTCTGGTGAGAATATATTCCCCAATTCCACCTCCCATTTTGTCATTGCAGTAGTTTTGAGAAATGTGTTTTTATCTCTTATTTTATTGTAGAAAAAGGATATGCCTTTAGAATTACTATTCGCAGTCAAGTAAAAGTTCCATATTTCTCTTGGTATGGAAATGGATGGTCTAGAGAGGGATTTAAGGAAGTGTGTGATTCTCATGTGTAAGAATTTCCCGTTATTGGTGAGGTTATATTGGGACATGACCTGTTCAGTTGTTTTTAATTGTGAACCGTCATAGAGATCCAGAATGTTGTTGACCCCTTTGTTTGTCAAGTGGTTAACCTTCAATGAAGGAATCTTTGTTTCTAGTAGAGTCATTGGTATTGTGTATGGGATTTCTTGATTGACCTTATGTTTTTGTCCTATAAGGAATCTCCATGCTCTCAATGAGATCTGCATAGGAGGAGTTAGTGTAGACAGTTTCCATGGTAACCACCCGTCACTCAGTAGAAATAATGTTAAGTCCTTTGTTGGGGCTAGTGTTTTTTCAATGTCTACCCAGAGTGGTGTGTCCTCAGTTTTGAACCATAGTTTGGTTTGGTCTAGTCTGACAGCCCAGTAGTAGTCATATAAGTCCGTCAGGCCTGCCCCTCCTATTTTTTTTGTGGAATGTGAGGTTGTTTCTAGAGCATCTAGCTTTTTTTCCATTCCATATATACTTCCAACCTGCGTTTGACATTTTATGGATATAGTGAATAGGTATATGAATTGGTAAAGAACGAAACAGATAGATTATTTGTGGTAACAACATCATTTTGTATGCATTGATTCTTCCGAACCAGGACACCTCTTTGTTGGACATATGCCTGATCTGGGCTTCCAGTGTGGCTATAAGTGCTAGCATGTTAACTTTAACTAACGTGGAGGTTTTATTGGTAAGGGTGATACCCAGATATTTTATGCCATTGAGGCTCCACGAATAAGGTAGTTGTGTTTGAAGCATGGTGCGGTCATGTGAAGGAATACCTAGATCTAATATTAAGGATTTGTTAAAATTGACTTTGTAATATGAAATTTCTCCAAATGTGTTGAGGATGACATGAGCTTGCTGTAGTGATATGACAGGATTGGTCAGGATTAAGATTACGTCATCTGCAAAGAGGTTTATGGTGTGCGAGCTGGAGCCAAACTGGAAGCCCGTTACCAGGGGGTGAGATCTTATGGTTTCAGCTAGGGGTTCGATCATTAGGTTAAATATTGTTGGAGAGAGGGGACACCCCTGTCTTGTCCCGTTGGTGATTGTAAATGATTTGGATAAGAACCCAGAGGAGTACACCTGGGCTGACGGGTGTGAATATAAAGCCAGAATGGCTTGCAATATGGGGCCCTGGAACCCAAATTTAGTGAGAGTAGTTTTCATATATGTCCAGTGGACTCTATCGAACGCCTTCTCTGCGTCGATTGATAACAGCAGAGAAGGCGTCCGAGTTTTCTCAGCATAATTCATCACATTAATAATTCTTCTAGTTGCGTCAGAAGTTTGCCTCCCCCTCACAAAGCCCATCTGGTCGCGCTTGATAATATGTGGTATAATGTCAGTTAATCTTTTGGCTAATAATTTGGCATATATTTTAATATCAGAGTTTAGAAGAGATATAGGTCTGAAATTCGCTGGTGTGGTAGGATCTTTGCCTGGTTTGGGCAATGTTACTATGTATGCTTTCAGCATTTCTTGAGGAAGGGTCGCGGACTCAGCAGCTTTATTATATATAGCAGCCATATATGGTGATAGAGTTTTTGCAAAGGTTTTGAAGTATTCGTTGGAGAAACCATCCGGTCCCGGAGATTTTCCATTGGGAAGAGAGTTGGTTATCAGTTCTATTTCTCGTGTTGTGATGGGAGCGTTTAGTGTTTCTAATTGGTGAGTAGAGAGAGTGGGAAGATTGATATTTTTGAGGAATGTTTCAATTTGTTCCATTGACGGTTGGTGTGTGTTGGGGTCAGTTTGTAGGTTATATAGTGAGCCATAGTAGTCCGCAAATTGGTCAGCTATAGCCTGAGGGTTTACAATTTTGCGTGGTTCAGTAGGGTGCTGTAGGTAGGCTATTCTCGTTTTAGTTCGAGCCGCCTTCAATCTGTTTGCAAGATATTTTCCTGCTCTATTAGCATTGGTGTAGTAGTTTAGTTGAAGGCGGCGGAGATGTATGTCATATTGTTGCGATAGTAGGTTTCTAAGTTTTTCTCTGAGGGTGGTCAATTTATCTGTGAGTGGTAATGTAGGGGATTTTTTGTGTTGTGAGGAGATATCGTGGATTTCTATCAGGAGATTATGAAGCTGCTGAGTCCGTTTCCTTTTTTCTCTGGCCCCTATTTGAATTAGAACACCTCTCATGAAGGCCTTGTGTGTGCTCCATAAGATGTATGGGTCCTCGACTGAGCCAGCATTGTCTGAAAAGAAATGCTGTAAGTTCTGAGATAGTGTCGATTGTAGTTGTGGGTCATGGAGTATGCGTGTGTTGCAGCGCCAGATGGGGGGTGAGGAGGAGATTCCCCTCTCAGCAATGGATAAAGTAATAGCAGAGTGGTCCGACCATGTAATATCGTGTATTATGGTTTCTTCGATTTGTTGTAGGAGCCTTTTATCCGTTAAGAAAAGGTCTATGCGGGAGTATGAGCAGTGCCTGCTTGAAAAAAAGGTGTAGTCCTTTTCATTACCGTGTAGACATCTCCATGTGTCGAATAATTCCTCTTTGTGAAGAAGTGGGTGGAGGGACAAAGTTCCTTTACCCGATGATGTGTCAATGAGTGGGTCAGGTGTCGCGTTAAAGTCCCCACAGATCAGGAGATTACCATATTGTAAGGCTTTTGCTTTGTTGATAACTTTGGTTATGAACCGTACTTGGTGCTTGTTTGGCGCGTATAAGGTTACTATGGTGTAAGGACTCGAGTTGATGTCCCCTGTGGCAATGATGTACCTTCCTGCAACATCAGTGATGATTTCTTTGGGCTCGAAGGATATGGAGTTTTTGAAGGCTAGGAGAACTCCCCCTGTTTTACGGTGTGGCGTGCAGGCTGTGTATATGAAAGGGAAGTCCTTGTGAGTACATTGGGGATCCTTGTGTAGTTGGAAGTGCGTTTCTTGGACGCTGAGAATGTCCGCTTTATGTTTGTGAGCTTCTTTCCATAAGCTATAACGCTTAGTCGGGTGATTTAAGCCTCTGGCATTAATGGAAAGGCAGGTAATCGTCATTTAAGAGAGACAATTGTGGTGAATAATGAGGCTGTAGTGTGGTATTACTCACTGCGACCGTGGAGAGCTTCTCATGTTGCGTAGTCGTTGGTGGAGATGAGACGTTGTAGCGAGACCTCTGCTGGTTCGGAGGCGTAGTTGTTGCTATGAGGCGATGCATATCACTTAAAAGAAAAAGAGGTAAAAAGTAACTGTAAACTGAACAAAAAGTTAACATACGTAACTTAAGAAATGGATCTCACAAGTGATCCTCGTGCAGTCGTAGCTGCTATTGTTGTTGTAGGGGAAAGGGAGAGGTTCTAGTTCAGAAACTCAGCCCTGAAGACAATCTTGTATATATTTGGATTATTTTGCTAGCTTCCACCTGTGGGTTTCTTGTTAGGTTTTTTGTGGGACACTACCTGCCAATCATTCTGAAGGAGGGATGGTGCAGCTGAGTGTGCTTGATGGGTAGGCAGATCCGCAATGATGTTCCATCTTTTCAGGGCAGTGATCCCTTCTTCCAAAGTATTAATGGAGATGGTGACTCCGTTGTGGGTAATAGATAGAGTGGCGGGATACTTCCACCTATGGAGGATTTTGTGGTTCCTCAATGCTTTTGTGATTGTCAGTAAATTGCGCCGGCGCTGTAGAGTGTGTCTGGAGAGGTCTGGAAGCAGTCTGATATTCACATACTGCTGGGGGATGTTCTCCTGTTTGCGTGAGGCTTGGAGTACCCTGTCTTTGACGTGGTAGAAATGCATTCTGAGCAGGACATCCCTGGGTATGTCAGCAGGGAGAAACGACGGCTTAGGTACTCTATGTATCCTGTCCACTAGTAAGTCCTGTGCTGAGGCATCTGGCACCAGAGTGGAGAATAGGGTCTGGGCATATTGTAAGAGCTGGCTAGGGGGGATATCTTCCGGAATTCCTCTAAGTTTGAGGTTGTTCCTCCTGGACCTGTCTTCTAGGTCGGCCATTTTGTCTTTTATCCACGTAATGTCTTCCCCTTGAGCTGTATGGGCCTCCACCATCACATTATATGCTGATGTGTATTCCTCCATCTTGTTTTCTACTAGATGTACCCTCTGGCCTATGGCCTGTACTTCCCTCTGGCACTCAGTTATCCCCCTAACCATGTCAGCCTGTAGTGAGGAGCGCAGTGACAGGAGCATGTCCTTCAGCAGCGTGTCTGAGACCGGCCGGTCCGCAGTGGGGAATTCCCTGATGGGATCTCGCTCAGTGCTACTCTGGTGTAACGGATTGCTATGGGGCCCGCTCACCTCCATACCCTGCGCGTCTCCCTGCCTGACAGGGGAGTCCCTCCGCGGCTTCGATTTGGCCGGACTTCTAGTGGAGGGGCTGGATGGGCTGGAGGATGATCCACTGGGTGGGTTCGGGGAGTGGGTAGAGACAGATACTGGACCTTGTCTGCCGCTGTGCGCTTCGGGCCTAATCTCCGGCCTGTCTTCTGCCGTACCGCCGCCATTTTGAGGGCCGCGAGCCGCGTAGTAACTGGTCATTTTCTGCGGCTGTTGTGGGTTCTTGCGGCGTTTGGTCATCCCCGATGGGTTCAGCGGGTCCCCACCTATTGATAGGTAGGTCCAATCGTTGGTAAGGGTGCTGGAAAGCTGTGATAGCTGTAGATTGTCTTTAAGGCGAGCGGAGCTCCAGGATTACGCGTCCATCTTGGAGCCCGTTCGGCCACGCCCCCCCCAGATTGTTCATTTTGAATAGGTGCTCAATCATGTGTTTCTTCTGCGTGTTGTCCCTAAGTACACTATCACCCTGTTAAATCTTGGATACCATTGTGTCCCAATACTTGGGATCGATAAATAAGGATAGTGACGATGGCCTTGTGGAAGAAGACAAATTACCCACATCCCTATAAGACTATATACTAGAACATGGTTTTCCTCTGATGGGACTTTATAAGGCAAAAGTCTTCAAACAATATATCAAAAACATGTATAATTTATTTAATATCAAAAATTGATATCATAACAAAAAAATATAAATACTGAATTAGAAAAAAAAAGGTGAGGACAATAACAATATGCTTGTGAGGAGACAATGGTAAACATAAAACACCACATCAACTATACAGACTGAAGTCTAACCCACACAGGTCTGACGCGTTTCAAGGTTTAAAATTTGGTTGAGACCTCTTTTTCAGGGGCTGGTGGTAAGATGAGTGGTTATCTATACATTTGCAGAGAAAACAAAACATCTTAGAACAAATTCATGGTATAGTAACATCATATATTTGTGAAGCATAAAGGTCAAGATTGTTTAAACATGATTGAGTGGTATGCTCACCATTTGACTCTTGAGTCCACAGGTTGAAAGCATCCAACTTTAAAAACAGAAATGGGCGCAGTGACTTGCTAATGGGTAAGCGACCTGTAGGCCAGCGCTAGCGCCAAGGACACGGCACGGACATGCAGCCCACAGCAGGACACAAAGGGCATCCTACCATTCGCAAATTGACACCACCGGTACCAGCTGTTGTAGGTAGTGTATGATATCACCTAGGGCACAGAGAAGGACAATCTGGTAGATTCCAGTCCATAGGTGTAGAGCAAAAGGGAAGAAGGGGGAAAGGGAGGGGGGAGGAGGGTTTGGGAAGGATTTGGATCAGAGGCAAAGGAAAAAAGTTTTAATCTCATATAGAGTATTGGGACTTGCATCTAATGTGTGTGATAATTATACAGCAGGAACATCAAACTATGGTGTGCTTACCTATAGACTCATAGAAGATAGAAAATCCTCTTGGCGTGAGTGGGAAGAAATCACATAGAAGTCTAGTAGTAGATAGGGAGTGATATTGTACCACTCCATGTAATCAGATCTCACTACAACAAGAGGGGATGCGCAGCGGTTGAACACATCCGCATGCAATCACTGAAATGAAAAAAACAAAAAAAAAACAGCAAGTGTTATGTGATTAACTAAAATCACATTGAAAACAGCATGCAAAAAGCTGCTGCCAATGATATCACAGCAGATGCAAACCACACTGCAATGTGGGCGGATATGCATCTGCTGGTATAAGTCACCTGCACTGGTAAGAATAGAGTGCAAGTGTGATGATAGAGGTGAAATGGTTACCTTAGGGAGTGGTGTAGCTGGACGACCTGTCCAAAGCCTATGTAGGCATGAGACTGGCCATCAAGACAAGGTGTTTATGTAGTGCCGTTCATTGCTGGTGATATCAACAACAGCTGATATATAAGTAAGGGTCATAAACAGTGGGAGGGGTCGCCCTCAGGCTCACGCCCTTGCTCCCACACACGAATCAGAGTGCAGGGGGAGGGAACCTCCAACTCTGACAGCAGTGACCCAGGCTGGGAGGGAACCGGCATCCGCGCCGGGGACCCGCGGCGCATGGTCGCCCTGGTACCGGAACGGGACAATGTCACGGCCCAGAGTGATCCTGAGAACGCGAGGCCAAAAGCGCCAAAGGAGATGGCACATTGGCCCCATGCGCCGAGTGGACTGCTAGGACACATACCGACCGCCCCTCCAGTGCAGCGTCGGTCCAGGGGCCGAATCCACAGCAGCACATAACATCTGCGCCCAGGACTCTGAAAAAAGAAGGCATATGCATAAAAATTCATGAAGGCAGATTGGTGAATGGGGGGGACACAGGGAGAAAAAAGGGATAGGGAAAACAGCAAGTAGAAATGATATTACAGAGGTGGTAAGTGGGACTGCAGGTCATCCCCCACAACCGGTACATCCCTTGTACTTTCCCTCTCATTTCCTACACGCACACCCCCCTTCCCTACACTACATATCCGAACCACCTTCCTCCCATCACTCTCCGTCACCTCCCCACACCTCCCCCTCATCCCTTATCCTTGCGCCAATCTCCCCCCCGTCTCTGACTTCCCCTTTGGAAAGTCGTAAACTCGGTATCCAACACCTTGAACAATGGCCCCCCACAGAGCACCATCCACTACTCTCTATCTAAAAGTTATTTCTCTTAACGTGAAAGGTTTGAATACCCCTGAAAAGCATTCGCAACTGCTTGCCCACATGCGTAGTGCGAAGGCAGACGTGGTCTTTCTTCAGGAGACCCATTTCAGCAGTAAAAGTATTCCTAAACTGACAAACCATTCTTTCCCCCATAGCTATCATTCTGCTTCCCCATCTTCAAAAACGAAAGGAGTATCCATACTTCTGTCAAAAAATGTACCCGTACAAATAACGGATACCTTGTTAGATGAGCAGGGCAGGTTCATCTTTCTTAAAGGCACACTCAAAAACAGACCCATTACCTTGGCAAACATATATAGCCCCAATACTTCCCAAGTCCCATTTTTCCGAACAGTAACAAGTAAGCTGACAACCTTTCAAGAAGGTCTATTGATCTTAGGGGGCGATTTGAATGTCCCTTTAGCCCCTCTAGTAGACACCTCTTCAGGCAAATCTCACTTACCGTATAGAGCATTGAAGCAGATCAAGGGATGCCTACAAGAACTATTACTACATGATGCTTGGTGCACACTCCACCCAAAAGACAAAGACTTTACTTTCTTCTCAACCCCCACAACAAGTACTCTCGCATAGACTACCTGTTTCTTACACAACAAGATCTTCCGATTCTGACAGCAGCAACAATAGACCCCATGACATTTTCAGACCACCATCCTATCTCCATGACACTTTCTCTCCCAGATACCTCCCACAGATCATATGTATGGAAACTCAATCCTACACTTCTAACGGATGAACTTAAGGTAGAAGATATACGCTCATGCTTAAAGGATTATTTCATCGAAAACGACACCCCAGATACTTCCACCCAGACACAATGGGAGGCTCACAAATGTGTCATACGTTTGAAACTGATATCCCTAACAGCATCTGTTAAGAAAGCAAAGAAAGCTACTCTATCTAACCTATTCATGAAACTGAAGAAACTTGAAGCCTTACATAAACAGACTCTAGCACAACAAACTCATTCTGAACTTACTGAGATCCGTACTCTTATCAAAGACGAGCTACACCTCAATCTTAAGAAAAAATTCATTTTATCTCACAAACTCTTTTACGAGTTTGGAAACAAGAGTGGTCACTTACTTGCATGGGCACTACACAAAAAAAAAAAGCCAATAACACGATCTACCAATTACAATCTACTAATGGAAAGCCCCTTACACGCAATGATGACATAGCAGAGAAATTTGCAAAATACTACTCCTCTCTCTACGACTTATGCACCTCTGAACCCGCCACAACTCCAGCATCACTGAGAGCCCAAAACATTAAATCGTTCCTTGAACAATATGCCTCAGGGAAAATACCCCTAGATGAAGCGGCTACTCTTGATACCCCAATCTCCCCCACGGAATGGGTACAGGCAGTCAGACAGCTCAAACTTGGAAAGAGCCCTGGCCCAGATGGTCTCCCAGCAGTATGTTATAAGACATTCTCAGACATACTACAAACCCCATTCCTCAAAACCTTTAATTCTATATCCCCCACAAATCCCCTCACGGGAGGAATGCTGGAAGCTCACATAGTAGTCATTCCCAAAGAAGGCAAAGATCCCTCTCACACAGGTAACTACAGACCAATCTCATTGTTGAATGTAGACATAAAGATATTGTCCAAAATACTAGCCAACAGACTATTAACCCTTCTTCCTTCTATCATCTCTCCAGATCAAGTAGGTTTTATCCCTGGTCACGGAGCCAGGGATAACACAAGCAAAGCAATCAACTTACACTACCTGATAACCCAAACTAAGCAAAACGGTTTCTTCCTATCACTAGACGCGGAGAAGGCGTTTCACAGAGTATCCTGGGACTACATGACAGCTGTTTTACAAGCGATAGGACTTGGTCCCCATATGATCGGACTCATTCTATCGTTATTTGGCAGTCCCTCTGCGAAAGTGAGGGTCAATGGTACTCTGTCGAACGCCTTCCCAATCCGCAACGGAACGAGACAGGGATGCCCCGTCACCCATCCTTTTTGTACTTACACTCGAACCCTTCCTCCGCAAACTTAAACTTAACCCAGACATAAAGGGAATTAAATCCCCAGAGAGGGAATACAAATATGCTGCATATGCAGATGACATCCTAATGTTCATCACACAACCGATAACTACTTTACCAGTATTGTTAGCTGAATTTAAGCACTTCCAGACCCTCTCTAACCTGAAGATTAACCTTACTAAATCTTTTGCTCTCAACATTTCATTAACCCATTGTCAGGTAACCCAGTGTAAGGATACTTTCCCATTCCAATGGAAACCAAATGCGATAACATACCTAGGCATTCAGATTCCATCTAAACTCTCAGATTTATATACCAAAAATTTCCTCCCCCTCTTAAACAGACTAAAATCTGACCTTAAAACTTGGAACAAACCGACATTTTCTTGGTTCGGCAGAGCAGCCATACTGAAGATGAATGTTCTTCCAAGAATCCTATACCTCTTACAGACGATACAGATACAAATCCCCCTCTCTTTCTTTAAAACACATAGACAGGTATGCTCCAATTTCCTGTGGGGACAACACAGGCACAGAATCAATCACGACCTGCTCACCCGACCGAAAAATCTAGGAGGCATAGGCCTTCCGAACATCTTTCACTACCACACCGCCACTCACCTAGCTAGGATAGTGGACTGGAATGTCCATACCCAAAAGAAAGACTGGGTCTCTTTAGAGGCTTCTTTCACAAAATTATCCCTGAATTCACTCCCTTGAATTTCCCCAAACCAAATCCCACCAGACATTCAAACACATCCGACGATAGGCCCCACCCTACGATGTTTTCACCAATTATGCAAGAAGACCTCTATCTCCTCTATCCCCAGTCCACTGACTCCAATAAAGTTGAACCCTGACTTCCCGCCAGGCATGCATCATCAATTTATCTCTGATAATCTACCACAGGGACAAATTAGAGCTCATCAATTTCACACACAGGGCAAACTACTCATTGCAGCACAAATCGCAACCAGTTTTAAAAAAAACGCCTATCCCTCCATGGTCATATATAATGATAGCCCACTACCTCAAAACTTTAGATAAAAAGGGTCAATGTTTCAGACAGCTTACACCATACGAAATATTATGTACCGAAACGACGCCACAAGCACACCTTATCTCCCGCATACACAACTTCCTCTTCACTAACATTAAAGCAAATGACAGTCAGTTCTGTAGGAAGTGGGAAGCTGACTTATCCATCCAACTCTCGGAAGAGAGCTGGGAGCAAATATTTTTAAACATACACAAGGGCTCAACTAATGTCTCTACTCAGGAGAATGGGTTCAAAATTCAGGCGAGATGGTACCATACCCCAGTACTGTTACACAAATTTAAAGCCGACATCGCCTAAAAATGCTGGAGGTGCCATCAAGATAGAGGTACCCTCCTTCACACTTGGTGGACTTGCACCCCTCTGCAAGCTTTTTGGTCAGAGGTCCACCGTATAATCGCGCAAATTACCACTTACAATCCAGAATTCACCTCTGCCCAATTTCTCCTACACCTCTCCCCCCTACCACACAAAACGTATCATAAATCACTAATGATGCACTTGATCAACGCAGCAAAACAATGCATCCCCATACATTGGAATTCAAAAAAGATACCCATTTTCAAAGAATGGTTCGTCAGAATACACAAAGTAGCAGAAATGGAAAAACTAATACACACTGCAAGAGACTCACCGACGAAATTCAGCCGTAAGTGGGCCTGTTGGACACACTGCCAGACTTTACCTGAATACAAAGACATACTAAATTCTACACATAAAGGTTAGATACACCGAAGGCCATAACCTACATATAACCCAAAAATCCTCATCAATAATCCTTCCCTCATGGAGGACTCATCCCCTTTTTCTTTTTTCTTTCTTTTTTTTTACCAAAACTCACTTAAACTCCGTCAAAATACAGAGACTAGATACCATTCACCAAGGGAAGTCAGAGACCCCCCCTTCCTACCCCCCCTACCCCCTCTCCACCCTTTCCTCCACCTTTCCATCACCCACCTCCCCACCTCCTCTCCCTCCCTCCCCTTCTCCTTTTCTAAAATCTCCATCTAGACACCCACATAAATACATAGTTTATCCACTTCACATACCAATTAACTACCCAACTTATGAAATATACTCCAGAAGTTCACGAAACTACTCTGAACGCTTAATGAGCAGATCCATATACATCAAGTGATAAATACAACACACTTCCGACAAAGCGCTTACTTAAAATCTCACTCCACAAATCCGGTACATATGGGTTCTCTTGCCGAATATAGAATATACTTTAACGGAGTGTTAGCTATAGGGCAATTAAGACTCATTTGAGGATATATGTTGGGTTGATACCCCTTTTATAACCAGTAGAGTATGGAAGTGATTATCAATACTAGCTGGGACTTTTGTTATGGAAAATATCTTATAATTTGAAAAAATGTCATAACTCATATGCATTGATAAATGTAAAACGACTGCTGTAAAGACTTTATAATCTTCAATAAAATACTTTGAAACAAAAAAAAAAAGAAATGATGTTACCAGTAACCATACATAAAGGGACCATATATACAATACCAATTTAGCTGTGACACACAGAGGCACAAAAGCAGATGAAACAACAAATTATATTACAATCATAATGTGCACATATAATTTGACTGAAAAATCAAAAGTAAATCCTATTTTGCTAGCTCGCGCTATTAAGGTCGAATACAACCGGCTTGCCACTTTCACCAGAAATTCGAATGAAATAATCGATTAGTGGTTTATGATTATCCAGGACAAGTAAATATAGTTCGAAGCACGGTTACTTGGGATTTGTTCAAAAAACAAAATTAAATATAAATGCTGCCTTGTTAGCTCGCGTAGTTATAAGATCTGGTAATAACCAGCCTGCCATTTTCACTAAAAATTCATAAAGGAAGTTTTTAGATGGTAATTTTTCAGAGAAAACGTGTGGATATGATTGGAGACATAATTTGTAGGAATTTTACCAAAACTGAGGTATGTTTAACTCTGGGGGATCCCATTCGGGCCCCCCCCCCGAGGCAAAACCCTCTAGGGAGGGTCGGAAGGAAATAGCATCATTCAAGCCAGGAGGCTTGGTAGCCTGCAGGCGATAAATCCACTTCTGTTCTTTCTGAAGCAGAATTTTATTCCAATCCCCACAGCGTAGTCCTGGATGGACACGATCCAAAATCAAAAAAGACGGTTTGGGGAATTTTCCTGCATGGAACACCGAGACATGTCTTCCCAGCGGTAAGCTGGGGTTGCAGGATTTCATAGAGGCTATGTGGCGGTATGCCCGCTGCCAGAACTCCTGGTTGGTTTTTCCCACATAGTAGCATGCACAATCGCAGATCCGTAGGTATACAACACCCACTGTCTTGCAATTTGCAAAATGCTTCGGAGCATACTTATGACCATTTGGTAATTTGATGTTGGGTTTGGTATACATGTACTGGCAGTACGGGCATCCGCCACACCGAAAAGTGCCCGGGCATTTGCAAGGATCACGTTTGCCCACCCCCCCTGAGAATTCACTAGATACTAGATTGTCTCTGATGGATCTGGCCCGCTTGAAAGTGAAGGAGGGCTTGTCCTGCACAAAGGGGCTAATTGTGGGATCTAGTTTAAGGACATGCCAATATCTTTCAACAATGTTCTTAACGATCTTGTGTTGATTGGAAAACCTAGTTATTATCCGAATTGGATTGGTTTTATTGCTCTTGGATCCTGAGTTAAAGATTAATGTATGTCTAGGTTTTAAGCATGCCCGTCTAAAGGCCCTCTTTAGACATTTTTTAGAATACCCACGTGTCAGGAGTCTCTCTTTAAGCTTGTCGGCCTCTCTTTTAAATACAGTATCATCAGTGCAGTTTCTCCTGACCCGTAGATACTGACTGTAGGGGATCGAACGGATCAGTGGTTGGGGGTGAAAGCTAGTAGCGTGTAGGTTGGAATTCCCCGATGTCGGTTTACGATAGAGAGCTAGTTAGTGAACCGTCATGTTTATGGATGGTCACATCCAGGAAAGCAATCTCCTGTTCATGGGCTGTCATAGTAAAAGTGAGATTGAATGGATTGGTGTTTAGTTCCTGCACAAAAGTTTGGAGGTTGTCCAAAGCGCTGTCCCAGAC
Organism: Aquarana catesbeiana; assembly: GCF_042186555.1. Classification (NCBI taxonomy): domain Eukaryota; kingdom Metazoa; phylum Chordata; class Amphibia; order Anura; family Ranidae; genus Aquarana; species Aquarana catesbeiana. The sequence goes on from NC_133328.1 coordinate 233,908,598, forward strand.
TAACAAAATATCGTCTATATACCGACGCCACATCACCACATTGGTCATGTAGGAACATGTGGATACAGACTGTTTCAACCAGCTTTCCCATTCCCCCAGGTACAGGTTCGCATAAGATGGGGCACAAGATGTCCCCATAGCGATTCCCTGTACCTGAAGGAAGAAGTCGCCGTTGAATGTAAAATAATTGTGGTTTAAGATTAAATCTAGAGCATCAATCAGAAAATGTCTTTGTCATCACCCAAACAAGCATCGCGTAACAACACATGCCAAATACAGGCCAGTCCCCTATCGTGGGGTATTGAGCTATACAGTGCTTCAACATCCAGGGCCACCAAAAAAGATTTTGGTGGGACCTTGATGTTGTCTATGATCTGCAGAAGATGCATAGTGTCTTTTACGTAGCTGGGTATATTTAACACGTATGGTCGCAGGTATCCATCTATGTATTGGCTCAATTTCTCAGTAAGGGAACCATTGCCAGAAATTATTGGCCGGCCTGATGGTTTTAGTATGTCTTTATGCAATTTTGGTAAAGCATAAAAAGTTGGAGTGCGGGGTAGGGTGGTTCTGACAAAGTCATAGTCCGATTTGGTATGCACATTAGCAGCACATGATTCATCCAAGAGACGGTAAAATTCCTTGTTGAATTTTTCAATCTTGTTAGATGAAATCCTACAGTACCGTTGTTGATCAGACAATATTTTGTTGCAAATCGCAACATACTGGTCATTGTCCAATATAACGTTTCCCCCCTTATCTGAAGGTTTTATAATGATGGAGGGGTTAGAGGCCAATGTTTTTAGAGCTTTACGTTCTTTTGGGGTAAGACTGTGTTGTTGCTTTGAAGTGATGTTTATTTTACGAATTTCATTGCACGTCAATCGGACAAAAGCCAGCACATTGGAGTTCATTTGTAGTGTGGGAAATTTGTCTGATTTTTTCTTAAAGGTTTTGACAAGGGGTTGAGGAAGATCAGACTGATCAAAACGGCCGAGCAATTGCTCAAGGTCAGTTTGGTTAATCAAGTCTGGGGGTTCAATGTCATCCAACAGTGATATTAGATTATCTAGTGCCTGAAGTTCTTGTGATTTAAAGTTGGGTTGTTTAGGTGTCTCTTTGCAATATATGCACGCAAACAATTGAATATCCTTTGTCACTTCAAACTTGTCTAGATCTTGGTCAGGGCAAAAGCTTAGACCACGAGCCAAGACAGAGAGCTCTGCCTCATTTAAAGTATAGGAGGAAAGATTTACCACATTGAGATTGTCCTTGTTCTCTACTGAAGGTGGTATTGAATGGGAGTCAGAGTGATTTAGATTGTGGAGTCGTCGGTTGGAATGACTAAAAAACTATCTTGAACTATTCTGGGTGGTTGAATACCACTACCTGTATGTTCTAATTGAAAAGTATTGGTCTCCAAAGATGTAGATGGAGCATGACCAACACCGCCTGTTTTACCTGTCATCACATGAGGACTAGGGAGATTGATCGTTGTACGAGAATCGGTAATGCGCTTTTTGGGATTCTTTTCATGTGACCCATTTCCCTGAGAGTTCCTTTTATGCCCTGTACACACGGTCGGATTTTCCGATGGAAAATGTGTGATAGGACCTTGTTGTCGGAAATTCTGACCGTGTGTAGGCTCCATCACACATTTTCCATCGGATTTTCCGACACACAAAGTTTGAGAGCAGGATATAAAATTTTCCGACAACAAAATCCGTTGTCGGAAATTCCGATCGTGTGTACACAAATCCGACGGACAAAGTGCTACGCATGCTCAGAATAAATAAAGAGATGAAAGCTATTGGCCACTGCCCCGTTTATAGTCCCGACGTACGTGTTTTACGTCACCGCGTTTAGAACGATCGGATTTTCCAACAACTTTGTGTGACCGTGTGTATGCAAGACAAGTTTGTACAACGATCGATCTCCCTAGTCCTCATGTGATGACAGGTAAAACAGGCGGTGTCGGTCATGCTCCATCTACGTCTTTGAAAACACTAATACTTTTCAATTAGAACATACAGGTAGTGGTATTCAACCACCCAGAATAGTCCAAGATAGTTTTTTAGTCATACCAACCGACGACTCCACAACCTAAATCACTCTGACTCCCATACAATACCACCTTCAGTAGAGAACAAGCACAATCTCAATGTGGTCAATCTTCCCTCCTATACTTTAAATGAGGCAGAGCTCTCTGTCTTGGCTCGTGGTCTAAGCTTTTGCCCTGACCAAGATCTAGACAAGTTTGAAGTGACAAAGGATATTCAATTGTTTGCGCGCAAGCTTATCTTGAAACAACTATATTGCAAAGAGACACCTAAACAACTCAACTTTAAATCACAAGAACTTCAGGCACTAGATAATCTAATATCACTGTTGGATAACAATGACCCCCAGACGATTGACCAAATCGACCTTGAGCAATTGCTCGGCCGTTTTGATCAGTCTGATCTTCCTCAACCCCCTGTCAAAACCTTTAAGAAAAAAAATCAGACAAATTTCCCGCACTACAAACGAACTCCAATATGCTGGCTTTTGTCCGATTAATGTGCAATGAAATTCGTAAAATAAACATCACTTCAAAGCAACAACACAATCTTACCCCAAAAGAACTTAAAGCTCTAAAAACATTGGCCTCTAACCCCTCCATCATTATAAAACCTTCAGATAAGGGGGGGAAACATTGTTATATTGGACAATGACCAGTATGTTGCGATTTGCAACAAAATATTGTCCAATCAACAGTGGTACTGTAGGATTTCATCTAACAAGATTGAAAAATTCAACAAGGAATTTTACCGATGAATCATATGCTGCTAATGTGCTTACCAAATCGGACTATGACTGTTAGAACCACCCTACCCCACACTCCAACTTTTTATGCTTTACCAAAATTGCATAAAGACATACTAAAACCATTAGGCCAGCCAATAATTTCTGGCAATGGTTCCCTTACTGAGAAATTGAGCCAATACATAGATGGATACCTGCGACCATACGTGCTAAATATACCCAGCTACGTAAAAGACACTATGCATCTTCTGCAGATCATAGACAACATCCAGGTCCCACCAAAATCTTTTTTTGTTGGCCCTGGATGTTGAAGCACTGTATAGCTCAATACCCCACGATAGGGGACTGGCCTGTATTTGGCATGTGTTGTTACGTGATGCTTGTTTGGGTGATGACATTTTCTGATTGATGCTCTAGATTTCATCTTAAACCACAATTATTTTACATTCAACAGCGACTTCTTCCTTCAGGTACAGGGAGTCGCTATGGGGACATCTTGTGCCCCATCTTACGCGAACCTGTACCTGGGGGGAATGGGAAAGCTGGTTGAAACAGTCTGTATCCACACGTTCCTACATGACCAATGTGGTGATGTGGCGTCGGTATGTAGACGATATTTTGTTAGTCTAGGCCGGCACTTTGGACGACCTCCAAACTTTTGTGTAGGAACTAAACACCAATCCTTTCAATCTCACTTTTACTATGACAGCCCATGAACAGGAGATTACTCTCCTGGACGTGACCATTCATAAACAACATGAAGGTTCACTAACTAGCTCTCTTTATCGTAAACCGACATCGGGGAATGCCATCCTACACGCTACTAGCTTTCACCCCCCAACCACTGATCCGTTCGATCCCCTACAGTTAGTATCTACGGGTCAGGAGAAACTGCACTGATGATTAAAAGAGAGACCAACAAGCTTAAAGAGAGACTCCTGACACGTGGGTATTCTAAAAAATGTCTAAAGAGGGCCTTTAGACGGGCATGCTTAAAACCTAGACATACATTAATCTTTAACTCAGAATCCAAGAGCAATAAAACCAATCCAATTCGGATAATAACTAGGTTTTCCAATCAACACAAGATCGTTAAGAACATTGTTGAAAGATATTGGCATGTCCTTAACCACTTGCCGACCGCCTCACGCATATATACGTGAACAGAGCGGCACGGGCAGGCAAAATCACGTACCTGGTACGTGATTGCCTTCCCGCGGGCAGGGGGTCCGATCGGACCCCCCCCAGTGCCAGCGGCGGTCGGCTTTTGTCTGGGAGCGTTCCGTGATGAGGGGGAGGCCATCCGATCGTGGCCCCCCCTCGCGATCGCTCCCAGCCAATGAGAAACATCCTCTGCCTCTGTATAGTACACAGAGGCAGAGGATGTGATGTCATCTCTCCTCGGCTCGGCAGTTTCCGTTCCGGTGCCGATGAGAGAAGACGTGTGAGTGCACAAAACATACACACACACAGTAGAACATGCCAGGCATACTTTACACCCCCAATCCCCCCCAGATCGCCCCCCCGATCCCCCCCTGTCAATCTGACACCAAGCAGTGTTTTTTTTTTTTCTGATTACTGCATGGTGTCAGTTTGTGACAGTTAGAAGTGGTAGGACAGTGAGTATTAGCCCCCTGTAGGTCTAGGGTACCCCCCTAACCCCCCCTAATAAAGTTTTAACCCCTTGATCACCCCCCGTCACCAGTGTCGCTAAGCGATCATTTTTCTGATCGCTGTATTAGTGTCGCTGGTGACGCTAGTTAGGGACGTAAATATTTAGGTTCGCCGTCAGCGTTTTATAGCGACAGGGACCCCCATATACTACCTAATAAATGTTTTAACCCCTAGATTGCCCCCTAGTTAACCCTTTCACCACTGATCACCGTATAACTGTTACGGGTGACGCTGGTTAGTTCGTTTATTTTTTATAGTGTCAGGGCACCCGCCGTTTATTACCGAATAAAGGTTTAGCCCCCCGATCGCCCGGCGGTGATATGCGTCGCCCCAGGCAGCGTCAGATTAGCGCCAGTACTGCTAACACCCATGCACGCAGCATACGCCTCCCTTAGTGGTATAGTATCTGATCCGATCAGATCTATACTAGCGTCCCCAGCAGTTTAGGGTTCCCAAAAACGCAGTGTTAGCGGGATCAGCCCAGATACCTGCTAGCACCTGCGTTTTGCCCCTCCTCCCGGCCCAGCCCAGCCCACCCAAGTGCAGTATCGATCGATCACTGTCACTTACAAAACACTAAACGCATAACTGCAGCGTTCGCAGAGTCAGGCCTGATCCCTGCGATCGCTAACAGTTTTTTTGGTAGCGTTTTGATGAACTGGCAAGCACCAGCCCCAGGCAGCATCAGGTTAGCGCCAGTACCGCTAACACCCACGCACGCAGCATATGCCTCCCTTAGTGGTATAGTATCTGAACGGATCAATATCTGATCCGATCAGATCTATAATGGCGTCCCCAGCAGTTTAGGATTCCCAAAGACGCAGTGTTAGCGGGATCAGCCCAGATACCTGCTAGCACCTGCGTTTTGCCCCTCCGCCTGGCCCGGCCCAGCCCACCCAAGTGCAGTATCGATCGATCACTGTCACTTACAAAACACTAAATGCATAACTGCAGCATTCGCAAAGTCAGGCCTGATCCCTGCGATCGCTAACAGATTTTTTGGTAGCGTTTTGGTGAACTGGCAAGCGCCAGCGGCCTAGTACACCCCGGTCGTGGTCAAACCAGCACTGCAGTAACACTTGGTGATGTGGCGAGTCCCATAAGTGCAGTTCAAGCTGGTGAGGTGGCAAGCACAAGTAGTGTCCCGCTGCCACCAAGAAGACAAACACAGGCCCGTCGTGCCCATAGTGCCCTTCCTGCTGCATTCGCCAATCCTAATAATTGGGAACCCACCACTTCTGCAGCGCCCGTAATTCCCCCATTCACATCCCCAACCAAATGCAGTCAGCTGCATGAGAGGCATTTTCTTTATGTCCTCCCGAGTACCCCTACCCAACGAACCACCCCAAAAAAGATGTTGTGTCTGCAGCAAGCGTGGATATAGGCGTGACACCCGCTATTATTGTCCCTCCTGTCCTGACAATCCTGGTCTTTGCATTGGTGAATGTTTTGAACGCTACCATTCACTAGTTGAGTATTAGCGTAGGGTACAGCATTGCACAGACTAGGCAAACTTTCACAGGGTCTCCCAAGATGCCATCGCATTTTGAGAGACCCGAACCTGGAACCGGTTACAGTTACAAAAAAAAGTGTAAAAAAAAAAAAAAAAAAACCACAAACAAAAATATAAAATAAAAAATAATAGTTGTCGTTTTATTGTTCTCTCTCTCTCTCTATTGTTCTGCTCTTCTTTACTGTATTCTATTCTGCAATGTTTTATTGTTATTATGTTTTATCATGTTTGCTTTTCAGGTATGCGATTTTTTATACTTTACCGTTTACTCTGCTTTATTGTTAACCATTTTTTGGTCTTCAGGTACACCATTCACGACTTTGAGTGGTTATACCAGAATGATGCCTGCAGGTTTAGGTATCATCTTGGTATCATTATTTTCAGCCAGCGGTCAGCTTTCATGTAAAAGCAATCCTAGCGGCTAATTAGCCTCTAGACTGCTTTTACAAGCAGTGGGAGGGAATGCCCCCCCCACCGTCTTCCGTGTTTTTCTCTGGCTCTCCTGTCCCAACAGGGAACCTGAGAATGCAGGTGGTGATTCAGCCAGCTGACCATAGAGCTGATCAGAGACCAGAGTGGCTCCAAACATCTCTATGGCCTAAGAAACCAGAAGCTACGAGCATTTTATGACTTAGATTTCGCCGGATGTAAACAGTGGCATTGGGAAATTGGGAAAGCATTTTATCACACCGATCTTGGTGTGGTCAGATGCTTTGAGGGCAGAGGAGAAATCTAGGGTCTAATAGACCCCAATTTTTTCAAAAGAGAGTACCTGTCACTACCTATTGCTATCATAGGGGATATTTACATTCCCTGAGATAACAATAAAAATGATTTAAAAAAAAAAAAAAAATGAAAGGAACAGTTTAAAAATAATAAAGAAAAAAAAAAAAAAAAAAAAAAGCACCCCTGTCCCCCCTGCTCTCCCGCTAAGGCGAACGCAAGCGTCGGTCTGGTGTCAAATGTAAACAGCAATTGCACCATGCATGTGAGGTATCACCGCGAAGGTCAGATCGAGGGCAGTAATTTTAGCAGTAGACCTCCTCTGTAAATCTAAAGTGGTAACCTGTAAAGGCTTTTAAAGGCTTTTAAACATGTATTTAGTTTGTCGCTACTGCACGTTTGTGCGCAATTTTAAAGCATGTCATGTTTGGTATCCATGTACTCGGCCTAAGATCATCTTTTTTATTTCATCAAACATTTGGGCAATATAGTGTGTTTTAGTGCATTAAAATTTTTAAAAGTGTGTTTTTTCCCCCAAAAAAATGCGTTTGAAAAATCGCTGCGCAAATACTGTTTGAAAAAAAAAAATGAAACACTCACCATTTAAATCTGTAGGGCATTTGCTTTAAAAAAAAATATATAATGTTTGGGGGTTCAAAGTAATTTTCTTACAAAAAAAATAATTTTTTCATGTAATCAAAAAGTGTCAGAAAGGGCTTTGTCTTCAAGTGGTTAGAAGAGTGGGTGATGTGTGACATAAGCTTCTAAATGTTGTGCATAAAATGCCAGGACAGTTCAAAACCCCCCCAAATGACCCAATTTTGGAAAGTAGACACCCCAAGCTATTTGCTGAGAGGCATGTCGAGTCCATGGAATATTTTATATTGTGACACAAGTTGCGGGAAAGAGACAATTTCTTTTTTTTTTTTTTGCACAAAGTTGTCACTAAATGATATATTGCTCAAACATGCCATGGGAATATGTGAAATTACACCCCAAAATACATTCTGTTGCTTCTCCTGAGTACGGGGATACCACATGTGTGGGACTTTTTGGGAGCCTAGCCGCGCACGGAACCCCGAAAACCAAGCACCGCCTTCAGGCTTTCTAAGGGGGTACATTTTTGATTTCACTCTTCACTGCCTATCACAGTTTCGGAGGTCATGGAATGTCCAGGTGGCAAAAAAAACCCCAAATGACCCCATTTTGGAAAGTAGACACCCCAAGCTATTTGCTGAGAGGTATAGTGAGTATTTTGCAGACCTCACTTTTTGTCACAAAGTTTTGAAAATTGAAAAAAGAAAAAAAAAAAAAATTTTCTTGTCTTTCTTCTTTTTCAAAAAACAAATGAGAGCTGCAAAATACTCACCATGTCTCTCAGCAAATAGCTTGGGGTGTCTACTTTCCAAAATGGGGTCATTTGGGGGGGGGTGTGCCACCTGGGCATTCCATGGCCTGCGAAACTGTGATAGGCAGTGAAGAGTGAAATCAAAAATTTACACCCTTAGAAATCCTGAAGGTGGTGATTGGTTTTCGGGGCCCTGTACGCGGCTAGGCTCCTAAAAAGTCCCACACATGTGGTATCCCCATACTCAGGAGAAGCAGCTAAATGTATTTTGGGGTGCAATTCCACATATGCCCATGGCCTGTGTGAGCAATATATCATTTAGTGACAACTTTGTGCAAAAAAAAAAAAAAAAAATGATTTGTCACTTTCCCGCAACTTGTGTCAAAATATAAAATATTCCATGGACTCAACATGCCTCAAAGCAAATAGCTTGGGGTGTCCACTTTCCAAAATGGGGTCATTTGGGGGGGTTTTATGCCATCTGGGCATTTTATGGCCTTCAAAACTGTGATAGGTAGTGAGGAGTGAAATCAAAAATTTACGCCCTTAGAAATCCTGAAGGCAGTGATTGGTTTTCGGGGCCCCGTACGCGGCTAGGCTCCCAAAAAGTCCCACACATGTGGTATCCCCATACTCAGGAGAAGCAGCTAAATGTATTTTGGGGTGCAATTCCACATAGGCCCACGGCCTGTGTGAGCAATATATCATTTAGTGACAATTTTTTGTAATTATTTTTTTTTTTTTTTGTCATTATTCAATCACTTGGGACAAAAAAAATGAATATTCAATGGGCTCAACATGCCTCTCAGCAATTTCCTTGCGGTGTCTACTTTCCAAAATGGGGTCACTTGTGGGGCTTTTGTACTGCCCTGCCATTTTAGCACCTCAAGAAACGACATAGGCAGTCATAAATTAAAGGCTGTGTAAATTCCAGAAAATGTACCCTAGTTTGTAGGCGCTATAACTTTTGCGCAAACCATTAAATATACACTTATTGACATTTTTTTTACCAAAGACATGTGGCCGAATACATTTTGGCCTAAATGTATGACTAAAATTGAGCTTATTGGATTTTTTTTAGAACAAAAAGTAGAAAATATCATTTTTTTTCAAAATTTTCGGTCTTTTTCCGTGTATAGCGCAAAAAATAAAAATGGCAGAGGTGATCAAATACCATCAAAAGAAAGCTCTATTTGTGGGAAGAAAAGGACGCAAATTTCATTTGGGTACTGCATTGCATGGCCACGCAATTAGCAGTTAAAGCGACGCAGTGCCAAATTGTAAAAAGTGCTCTGGTCAGGAAGGGGGTAAATCCTTCCGGGGCTGAAGTGGTTAAACTAGACCCCACAATTGGCCCCTTTGTGCAGGACAAGCCCTCCTTCACTTTCAAGCGGGCCAGATCCATCAGAGACAATCTTGTATCTAGTGAGTTCTCGGGGGGGGTGTGGGCAAACGTGATCCTTGCAAACGCCCGGGCACTTTTCGGTGTGGCGGATGCCCGTACTGCCAGTACATGTATACCAAACCCAACATCAAATTATCAAATGGTCATAAGTACGCTCCAAAGCATTTTGCAAATTGCAAGAAAGTGGGTGTTGTATACCTACTGATCTGCCATTGTGCATGCTACTATGTGGGCAAAACCAACCATGTGGTGGGGATTGAAATACAATTCTGCTTCAGAAAGCACAGAAGTGGATTTATCGCCTGCAGGCTCCCAAGCCTCCTGGCTTGAATGATGCTATTTCCTTCCGACCTAGAGGGTTTTGCCTCGGGGGCCCCGAATGGGATCCCCCGGAGTTAAACATACCTCAGTTTTGGTAAAAATCCTACAAATTATGTTTCCAATCATATCCGCGCATTTTCTCTGAAAAATTACCATCTAAAAACTTCCGTTATGATTTTTTAGTGAAAGTGGCAGGCTGGTTATTACCAGACCTTATAACTACGCGCGCTAACAAGGCAGGATTTATATTTACTTTTGTTTTTTGAAGAAATCCCCAGTAACCATGCTTCGGCCCACTTTGCTCTTCCCCATAGTTGGACTTTCCTCCTGCCCCTGCCCCCCACCCCTGTGGTTCATACGTGGTAGGCACTGCGTAACATATAATAATTGAGATCATCTCGAATGTCTGGCTGCCATTTGATCTTCACTTGGCCTGTAGTGTCTTGAATTTTTGAATTTTTAGTTTCAATCACACTGTCTGTCATAAATTGTTTGCAGATCTAGTATATACTACGAATGACTTTGTTGTCGTACATATTAATACCTATATACCATGAAGGAGTATTACCCCCCTTCATGGTCATTGTTACTTTGTATCTGTTTATTTGGCCCTGCGTTTCGGGCCCATAATGAGAACCTGGGGAATTGCTATTTTGTGGACCCCGCTGGCCTCGGGTGTACTCGATCATATGTGCGGCTGGGTAGCCGCATTCCGCCCCCTCCATGGGCTGGATTTTGCGGCATTTGGTTCAGACTGTGGCTCTCCCCCTGGCTGTTACTACCATTAACTTTGGGACAGATTGATCTATCTCCTCCAGCGTATTATGTTGTTACTTTGGAGGCTCCACTAGGGGGAGCTCCCAATTCTGTCACCTCTTAGGACTGCGCTCCTCCCGCACGTCCGCGTCTATGGCAGTCGGCCAGTTGGCTACTGCGCATGCGCGGGGCTTGCGGGATGCGCGCAGCCCTACTCGGCCGAGTCAGGTGTTGCATCCTATGCACACCTGATTGGGGTGTGTATATATGGGCTAAACAGTTTAGCCCCCTATCACACCACCGCTGCCTAGGACGCTCTGCTGTCTGGCTACGAACCACAATATTACAAGTTATCTGGTATGACTTCTCTGCCTTGCTCTTTGGTTTTGTTCAGAGCATTTTCTCTTATCTATTGATTGGCTACACTGTGTTTTGCGTTTGCTCCTTTAGATGGTTTGTGCTGTACCGCTGCCGCTTGGTGGGACAACTATAACACTCTAGTGCCATCCTGCTTGCTAGTTTGGTATAAGGAGACAATTTGTGACAGCTGTCCAATGGCTCTGTTGAGCCAATACTGTTTTATATAAGGTGAGACCCAGGCTGCAAATATACATATATACATGGCTGTCTGAACAGCTGTTGGATGACATTCTCTTTGATGCTGCAGTTATGCAGCTATTCATTATGAGATGGACATTTATGGAAACGGTAAATGATAGCGTAATCTATACTGTTTGTATTCCTTAGAATTCATACCATTGACTACTCAATGCAACTTGGCTCGCTTAAGCCGAGCGTGATCGCATATGTTCTCTTCTATCTGCGATCTCTAGTCCGCTTGGAGGTATGCTTAAATGGACATATCTATTCAGCCCCATCAGTCTCTACATTTCTTCTAATGTCTTTCTATCTCTCCTTCTTTTTCCCCATGTCCCCTCTCCCCCCCCCCTTTTTCTCCCCCTTTCCCCTCCCCCTCCTTATTCCCAACTCTTCCCTTCTATTGGCCTCCCTTCCCCTTTTCTTTCCTCCTTTCTCTCCCCCCCCTCTGTCCTTTCCCCTTCCCCCCCCCCTCCCATTCCTTCCTCTCCCTCTTTCCTTTTTCTCGTCCCCTCCCTCTTTTTCTTTCTCTCCTTCTTTCTTTCTTTTTCTTTCCTTTTCTTTCTGTTTCTTTTCTCCCTTTTCTACCCCCCCCTCCTCTTCCCTCTCTTTTTTTCTCGTTTGCTCCCCTTCTTCCATCCTGCTTCCCACTTTTGCCTCCCCCTTCCCCTGCCCTACCCTAGCCATATCCCCCCCCTTAGTCCCCGCTTGGTCTTTCCTCATCCCCCCCCCCCTTTTCTCTTTCTTCCCTTTTTTTTTCCCCACTCTTGCTGGACACAGTTAACTTGGCCTCAACTTTACCACCCGTTTGGGTTTACTTGGTATTACCTTAAAGTTTTTCCCTGGCAGTTGGGACTCTTCTTTCTACTATCGTACTGTGAGCTACTAGTTCGCTACCAGACACGTCCCCGCATGTGATTGGTTGTCACCGTTTTATGGCTGGCTGCTGGGTTCACTGGATGGCCCCCCTTCTGGTTCTCATTAACACTGATTGAGACGCTTTATCTATGTAATTTCAGAATGTATAGTAATTTTTTCTATATATTTTGGTGTTTGCTCTCTCCCCTCTCTTTCTACAGATGACTCAAACAGGCTCCTGAGGAAGCATTCAATTGTGAAACATGTAGAGAGATACACTGGTTTGATGTCTCCTATGCCCAATAAGGGGTGGTAACCTCTGTTGTTCCCTCTGCTTTAAGGGGTACCCCTCTTTGTGCTTTGATGTATATATGAGAGAGCATTTGTCATTGTTTTGCAACACGCTGCAATGTTTTAACATTATGTATGTTGTTTGTATTTTTGTATAAATAAAATTTTGGTATTTGATTTTATGACTGGTGCCTACAAAGTCCAATTTTTTCACACCTGTTAGTGTAGCATTGATAATCTGTAGACTTAGGACGTTGGCACTGCTTTATCCATTAAGTCTCCACAGACCATCCTGTGATGAGATTTGGCACCCTGCTTTAAAATTCTCATGCTTCGAACTATATTCGCTTGTCCTGGATAATCATAAACCAATAATCAATTATTTCATTCGAATTTCTGGTGAAAGTGGCAAGCCGGTTGTATTCGACCTTAATAGCGTGAGCTAGCAAAATAGGATTTACTTTTGATTTTTCAGTCTAATTATATTTGCACATTATGATTGTAATATAATTTGTTGTTTCATCTGCTTTTGTGCCTCTGTGTGTCACAGCTAAATTGGTATTGTATATATGGCCCCTTTATGTATGGTTACTGGTAACATCATGTCTACTTGCTGTTTTCCCTATCCCTTTTTTCTCCCTGTGTCTTCCCCCCATTCACCAATCTGCCTTCGTGAATTTTTATGCGTATCCCTTCTTTTTTCAGAGTCCTGGGTGCAGATGTTACGTGCTGCTGTGGATTCAGCCCCTGGACCGACGCTGTGCTGGAGGGGCGGTCGGTATGTGTCCTAGCAGTCCACTCGGCGCACGGGGGCCAATGTGCCATCTCCTTTGGTGCTTTTGGCCTCCCGTTCTCAGGATCACTCTGGGCCGCGACATTGTCCCGTTCCGGTACCAGGGCGACCATGCGCCACGGGTCCCCGGCGTGGACGCCGATTCCCTCCCAGCACGGGTCACTGCTGTCAGAGTTGGAGGTTCCCTCCCCCTGCACTCTTATTTGTGTGTGGGAGCAAGGGGCAGGCCTGCGCGCCGGGGACTCGGAGGGCGACCCCTCCCACCGTTTATGACGCTTACTTGTATATCAGCTGTTGCTGATATCACCAGCAATGAACAGCACTACATAAACCCCTTGTCTTGACGACCAGTCTCATGCCTACATAGGCTTTGGACAGGTCGTCCAGCTACACCACTCCCTAAGGTAACCATTCCACCTCTATCATCACACTTGCACTCTATCCTTACCAGTGCAGGTGACTTATACCAGCAGATGCATATCCGCCCACATTGCAGTGTGGTTTGCATCTGCTTTGAGATCATTGGCAGCAGCTTTTTGCATGCTGTTTTCAATGTGATTTTAGTTAATCACATAACACTTCCTGTGTTTTTGTTTTTTTCTTTTCAGTGATTGCATGCGGATGTGTTCAACCGCTGCGTTTCCCCTCTTCTTGTGGTGAGATCTGATTACATGGAGTGTTACAATATCACTCCCTATCTACTACTAGACTTCTATGTGATTTCTTCCCACTCACGCCAAGAGGATTTTCCATCTTGTATGAGTCTATAGGTAAGCACACCATAGTTTGATGTTCCTGCTATATAATTATCACACACATTAGATGCAAGTCCCAATACTCTATGTGAGATTAAAACTTTTTCCTTTGCCTCTGATCCAAATCCTTCCCAAACCCCTCCCCCCCCTTCCCCCTCCCTTTCCCCCTTCTTCCCTGGGTTCCCTGGGTTGCTTCCCCATCAGCAATTCACTGTGCCCATTTCGGTTTTAAAGTTGGATGCTTTCAAACTGTGGGCTCAAGAGTCAAATGGTGAGCATACCACTCAATCATGTTTAAACAATCTTGACCTTTATGCTTCACAAATATATGATGTTACCATACCATGAATTTGTTCTAAGATGTTTTGTTTTCTCTGCAAATGTATAGATAACCACTCATCTTACCACCAGTCCCTGAAGAAGAGGTCCCAACCTAATTTTAAACCTCAAAACGCATCGGGCCCATGTGAGTTAGACTTCAGTCTCTATAGTTGATGTGGTGTTTTATGTTTACCATTGTCTCCTCACAAGCATATTGTTATTGTCCTCACCTTTAGTTCTAATTCAGTATTTATATTTTTTTGTTATGATCTCAATTTTTGATATTAAATAAATTATACATGTTTTTGATATATTGTTTGAAGACTTTTGCCTTATAAAGTCCCATCAGAGGAAAGCCATATTCAACATTTGGGATCCATCGTGAAAAAGTGTGTTATTATATTGTTATTATTCTATCTATTCTTGTGTATTGAAAAGTTTATTGTTCCTTTTTAAGTGTATCTATCGTTTTAAGTGTATCTATCGTTTTAATCCATTGAGAACACAAAGGCATATCTAACCCATCTATAGTGATTGGGAAAAGGGAAATTTAAAAATGTGTCCTCGAGACAGAATAGAGGAGGAGAAAAAAAAATTTTTTTAGAATTATTCCAAAAAAAGGGGTGAACTTAAATAAAGTTCTACTAAGAGGGAGCTGTCGGTACATTCATATATGAGAAACAAAAAAAAAAAAAACAGAGTTAGGTACCTGGTAACTCTTTTTCTAAGAAGTCTTCCAGGGCAGCATCCGAGAGATAGGCTCCTCCTCCCTAAAACAGGAAACACATTAGTCCACCATTATAAATTTCACAGTCTTACCTGTGTGCCTCAGTTATGTTAAAGCACCAAAGGAATTCCCTGTAAGCTGCAAACTCCCCCGCTGTACCTGGTTTTTGTCATTTCAAGGGTGGGAACTAGTGCTGCCCTGGAAGACTTCTTAGAAAAAGAGTTACCAGGTACCTAACTCTGTTTTCTCGAATTGTCTTCCAGGGCAGCATCCGAGAGGCTGTATCAAGCAATACTTACTAGGGTGGGGTTAGAGACTGGAGCACTTTGCGACCAAATGCTTGGTCTTGGTCAGACAGCTGGTCTATGCGGTAGTGCTTTGCGAAAGTACTGAAGCTCGACCATGTCGCTGCCCTGCAGATCTGCTCCGGAGTTGCCCCTGCTTTCTCTGCGGCCAAGGTTGCCCAGGCTCTAGTTGTGTGCGCTCTGATTTCACTAGGTGGAGTGAGATTCTGTGCCTTATAGGTAATCTGTATGGCCATCCTTATCCATCTACTGATGGTACTTTTGAAGCTTGTTTCCCTCTGTTGATTCCTGCATAGAGGATGAAGAGGGAGGTCGTTCTACGCCATTCCTTTGTTCTTTCGAGATACGTTATGAGCGTGTTCCTTACATCTAGTTTGCTGTAAATGTCCCTTTTCCTACTATCCATGGTTGTTGGAAGTGAGGGTATGACAATGTTTTGGGTTCTGTGGAATGTAGAAGAGACCTTGGGTAGAAAGGCCGGATCTGGAGAGAGAATTATCTTGTCCAGATGTATTAGACAGTATGGTTCTATTGTTGACAGAGCTTGGATTTCACTCACTCTTCTGGCGGATACTAGGGCCAGAAGGAGCGCAGTTTTTAGCGTGAGGTTTTTGTCTGAGCTGTCCTCGATAGGTTCAAACGGAGGGGAAAGAAAGCCCTTAAGTACCGTGCCCATGTCCCAGGTGGGAGTTCTGTACATTTTGGCTGGTTTGGATCTTTTAAGAGCTATGAGGAATCGTCTTATCAGCGGGTCCTCCGCTAGTCTGGTGTCCACGACCGAGGAAAGTGCTGCAACTTGAACTTTCAGGGTACTAGGTGATATGTTTTTGTCTGCACCATCTTGTAGGAAGTCCAAAACTATTGGAATTATCCCACCGTTGAAGGTTGGTCTGTCTTTGTACCAAGAGACAAATTTTTTCCTTATTTTCTCATAGATAGCTCTCGTTACCGGCTTTCTGCTGTTTAAGATGGTGTTGATTACTCTGTCTGACAGGCCTTTGTTCTGGAGTCTTACCCTCTCAGTAACCAAGCCGAGAGTTTCAGGATTTTGTGGTTCGGGTGGTTGACTGGGCCTTGTGACAGTAGATCTGGGCGGTCCGTCAGTGTCAGCTGAGGTTGTATGCTGAGATTTTTTTAAGTGACTGAACCATACTCTCTGGGGCCAGTGTGGTGCTATTAGTATCACTGTTGTTTTCTCTGCCTTGATTTTTTGGATTACTTTTGGGATTATGGCAGTTGGAGGGAATGCATAGCACAGATGCCATTTCCAGTTTTGGTTGAAAGCATCCACCCCGCTGTTGCCATCTGTAGGGTCCAGGGAGAAAAATATCGGAGATTTTGCGTTCGCACTGGAAGCGAATAGGTCTACTTCGGGTATTCCCCACTTTTGGGTGATTTGAGTGAAGGTTGTTTGGTTTAGTGACCATTCCGTTTGTTTTATCGTTTTCCGGCTCAGGAAATCTGCCAATGTATTGTCTGTTCCTTTCAGATGAATACCGGATATCGATCTTATGTTCGCTTCTGTCCACAGTAGGATTGATTGTGTCAGTCTCATCAATTTTTGGGATCTTGTACCACCTTGTCTGTTTAGGTATGCGATGGTCGTGGCGTTGTCTGATTGTATTTTTACATCTCTCCCCTGTAATGCTGGCTTGAAGGCTTTTAGCGCTTCCCCCACAGCTTTCAGCTCTCTCAAGTTTGAGGAGGCTTGTGACCATTTGGGTGTCCATTTCCCTTGTGAGAACAGCCCTTCCATGTGGGCTCCCCATCCTAGGGCGCTTGCATCGGTGGTGATCCTGACTGGATTGACTTGAGCCCATCTGCGCCCCTCAATGACCCGAAGTGGGTTGAGCCACCAGTAGAGTGTTTGTTTGACTGTGGCTGGGACGGGAATGGACTTGTCTAGGGATGCTTGCCTGCCATCCCACTGGGACAGAATGTAGTTCTGTAAGGGTCGCATGTGAATTTGTGCCCAGGTAATGGCTGGAATGGAAGACGTCATCAGTCTTAGTATGGACATTCCGTGCCTGATTGTTGTGGAATGATTCCTTAGCAGGGATTTAATTGCTTGTGTAATTTTTTCGTCCTTTTCCTTTGTTAGGAAAATTTTTGACAGTCTGGAGTCCAGCACATATCCCAAGTATACCACTCTCTGGCTTGGGGTCATTTGAGATTTTTCTGCGTTTATTAACCATCCCAGGTTTTGCAGATAGGTCATACTCGTGCGCAGGTTGTTTTCTAAGATTGCTGCTGAGTCCGCAAAGAACAGTAGGTCGTCTAAGTATGGTATTATACCAATGCCCTGCTGTCTTAGACCTTTTAGTGCTTCCGCCATTATTTTTGAGAATATTCTTGGTGCCGAGGAGATTCCGAAGGGGAGAGCTGTGTACTGTAGGTCCAGAGTAGCTGCTGGCCACTGGATTGCGAACCTTAGGAACTTTTGGTGATCCTCCCTTATGGGGACATGTAGGTAGGCATCCTGTAAATCTAGTGTTGCCATGAATGTCTCTCGCGGTAGGATGTTCCTGATTGAATAGATAGATTCCATTCTGAATCTCTTGTATTTTATCCCTCGGTTGAGCGGTTTGAGGTTTAGTATCAGCCTTAGTTTGCCTGATGGTTTTCTTTTTGCGAAGATGTGTGAGTAGAAGCCCTTTTGTTCCTCCTCTTGAGGAAAGTGACGAATCACCTTCTGATCCAGTAGTTTCTGCAGGGATTCTAAAAACACTTTTGCTTGATTGCTGTCCTTTGGTAGCATGGTCGCTAAGTATTTGGTTGGGGGGCGGGTGGAGAATTCTATTGCGTAACCGTCCGCTATGGTGCGCAGTATGAATTTGTTTTCTGTTATCTCCTCCCATTGGTGGGAGAAAGCCGCCAATCTGCCCCCCACCTGAAGGCAGTCATTGTTTTTTGTTCTTTTGGGTATTAGGCTTGAGGATGAATTCACCTTTGCCTTTCTTGTTTTGTTGACCCCAGCGCTTTTTTGCCCCTGGCTTATTAAATTTCTTGAAATGCCGAAAGGGCGCCTTCCCTTGTTTCTTCTTGGTTTGAGGGAACCTCTTATTTTTTGCTGCAGTCCTATCCAGTTTCTAGCTCAGGACCAAACAGTAGTTCTCCAGTGAATGGGATTCCACATAAACGGTTCTTGGAAGGGGCATCCCCCCCCCCCCAAGATTTTAACCACAGGGCTCTGCAGGCCGAGTTCAGTAGTGCCGTGGTCCTAGAGGATATTCTGACAGTTTCTGCAGAAGCATCTGCTAAGAAAGCTGCCGCTCTAGTTAGTGTGGGGATGGTTTTAATTAGTTCTTCCCTGGGCGTGTCGTTTTCCAGTAGTTCTTGCAGCTGGGTTAGCCAGATTAGCAAGGTTCGGGCTGTGCAGGTGGAAGCAATAGCCGGATTTAGGTTTGCCGCCCCTGCTTCCCATGCCCTTTTCAGGAGGGCTTCTATTTTCTTGTCCATGGGGTCGCTTAGGGTACCTGCGTCGTCAAATGCCAAGTCAGATTTGTTCGTGATTTTTGCCAGAGAGGCATCCACCTTGGGGCATTTAGCCCAGGTTTTGATGTCTGCTTCCGCAAACGGGTATCTGCGTTTGATTGTGGCGGGGATGAAAAGCTTTTTCTCTGGGTCTTCCCATTCTTTTTTGACTATGTCTTTAAGGGTTTGGTGTACAGGGAATGTTCTTGGCTTCTTGGGCTGTAGCCCCTTGTACATTCTGTCATGTATAGTGAGTTCTGCGGTTTTATGTTCTTTAATGCCTAGAGTGTCAGTGATGGCTTTGAGAAGACTGTCTGTATCCTCTGAAGGGAACAGGTTGCAGTCTGTCGTGTCATCTTCCTCCTCTGAGTCTGAACAGATACCGTCTTCTGATTCAGATTGCTCGGATTCATCTGAATCCACCTCTTGTTCTGCCTGTACCTTGTTATCCCTCGGAATGTGTGTTCCGCTGGTAGATGGGATACTGCCCTGAGCGACACTTGATGGCGTTTCTAATTTTTCAATAGCTGAGCGTAGTGGTGCCATGGTGCTCTGAATTTCTTTCTTGAAAGAATTGAGCAGGTCTTTCAAAAATCCCTGTGATTCTTTTGCCACCATTTTGTTTATGCATTTCTGACACAGGGGCTTTTTCCAATCTGCTGAAAGCCTGTGGCTGCATGAGGCACATGTTTTGCCTTTAGCCTTCCTTTCCTCAGGGGTCTTTGCCTAGAAGCAAGCATACAGAACAAAAATCCCCGTGAGATAGGTGGTCAAAAGGACTGCCTGTAGGTAGGCAGTTTTGTATAGAGGTTAAGACAGAGATAATTCAAGAGTATTCTGGCTTACCTTGGAGCTGTCCTGACTTGCAGGATCTGCAGGGCAGGGTGGGGAAGCGTCAGACATGATCAGCCACCAGGATCCTCTGCTTAGAGGGCCTTTTTAACTGCTTCCTGCATAAGCTCCGGCCCCGCCCCCGGCTGACCCCGTGCAGGTTGGTGGACACACCTGCACATGCCGCTGCATTGTAGTGTGCCCATGCTGGTAGAAAAGGGTAGCATTAAAATTTTTTTATTTGTATTCTAATTTTTGTTTTCTTTTTCCTTTTTTTTTTTTTTTCTTTTCAAAAATTCCCGCCCCGGGGTGTCCTGTGCGTCCCGCTCTATCTCCTCCTGGAGATAGGCTACAGGAAAATGGCCGCCAACCCGGAAGCGGAACCTCCTCCCGGCGCCATCTTGGTACACCCCCAGGCTTCATGTAGCAGCCTGTGGCGGAGAGCGGCGGATCCGTTCTGGGAAGTCAGCCGCGGCCACCAGGGACCTGTATGGAAGGTAAGAAACACTCCCTCCTTGATCCTCTGTTGCTGTGGTTTCCGGCGGCGGCCGGCGGCGACGGCGAGGGGGGGAGGGCGGCCATCTGTGCATGTAATCCATCCCCCCTGGCGGGCTCCAGATTCTCCGGAAAGTCAGTGAGGGGGGTGCTTGCTGAGGCAGACACAGGGCCTAGACAGTGGCATGGGGTGGGGATGACAGAGTCCTCCTGCAGCCTGGGGGGATGATTGCAGACCCCTCAGTAGGGGTGAAATCTCAGGCTTTGAGCAAAGTTGCTCAGTGCTGCGCCTGCTCGCCCTCCCAAGGCCCATTGGGCTGTATGGGATGCTGGCAGGGGGTCTCCTGCAACAAGCACAGAGACAGATGAGAATAAAATAACAAACGTTTTGCAGCTCCTGTGGGTCCGGAGGAAACACAAAACAACTGAGGCACACAGGTAAGACTGTGAAATTTATAATGGTGGACTAATGTGTTTCCTGTTTTAGGGAGGAGGAGCCTATCTCTCGGATGCTGCCCTGGAAGACGATTCGAGAAAAAAAAAAAAAAAAAAAGACATAAAAGCCTGCCTGAGCTCAAATTCAACTGTACACATCGTGTGCTGTGTCCATAACTAGGTGTAACAAGACCCAGTGATCTGACACATGTATAGAAATATAGAAATCAACTTTATTAAACACAAATATCTAAACTGTACAAAATCCACTATCTATCTCATAAAAACATAATTGGCCACTTATTTAAAAATACACATAACCATGGCAGCTGCAAGGAAATTGTATGAACAACCTCCTCTCCCAAAAGGGGAAAAAATAAAAACAAAAATATCAGCACATATTCATGAATGTATGTGCCCCAGTAGGGGGGTATGATTTGTGTCAACTAAATAAAAAATTGTGTGACATTGCCTCCTCTATATTATAAAGTGATGATATATAGCTCATGGCTGAATATTGCTGAAGGTTCCTTGAAGAGGAATCCTATGGTGTAATATGTTCAAGAGCTAATTTAAAGTTGAATGTTGTACAGAGTCCATTAAGGGATCTTCTCATGGATATGGATGGATAAGAAAAAACAAACTCTGTACAACATTGCATTGATGCCTAATAGGGATGAGCCCGATGTTCGAGTCGAACGTAAGTTTAACTCGAACATCGGGTGTTCGCCTGTTCGCCAAACAGCGAGCAACATGCGGTGTTTGCGGCAAATTCGAAAGCTGCCGGAACAACACCGTTAAAGTCTATGGGATACTAACATGAAAAAACAAAAGTGCTAATTTTAAAAGGCTTATGTGCAAGTTATTGTCATAAAAAAGTGTTTGGGGACCTAAATGGCCGTTTTTTCAGGAGCAGTGATTTTTTTTTATGCTTAATGAAACAATAAAAATGAAATATTCCTTTAAATATCTTGCCTGGGGGATGTCTATAGTATGCCTGTAAAAAAGGCACATTTTTCCCGTGTTTAGAACAGTACCACAGCAAAATGACAATTCTAAAGGAAATGAAAAACTGATCGCGGCTATAATGTATTGTCTTGTCTCGGCAATATAGATACAGATAATTGAAAAAAAGAGCATGGGATCCCCCCATTCATTACCAGACCCTTTGGGGTCTGGTAATGAATAATAAGGGGAACCCCGAATCAAAATTGAAAAAAAAAAATTGCGTGGAGGCCCACCTAAAATCCATACCAGGCCCTTCGGGTCTGATTTGGAAATTAAGGGGAACCCTGTGCCAAATTTTAAGAAAATGGCGTAGGGGTCACCCCAAAATCCATACCAGACCTGGATTTTATGGGGAACCCTGCGCCAAAATAAAAAAAATGGCATAAGTGGTCCCCCCAAAATCCATGCCAGACCCCTATCTGAGCACGCAACCTGGCATGCCAAAGACAGAGTAGGAACGAGAGAGCGCCCCCCCTCCTGAACCGTACCAGGCCACATGTCCTAAACATGAGGAGGTGATTGTGGGGGTCTGCGGGGGGCTCATTGGAATCTGGAAGCCCCCTTTAACAAGGGGACACCCAGATCCTGCCCTTCTCCGGTGTGAATTTGTAACGGGGTACAAATGTATCCCTACCATTTCACAAAAAAGTGTCAAAATGGTAAAAAAAGACAAGAGACAGCTTGGGACAAGTCCTTTATTTAAAAAAAAAAAAGGGGGCGTGGTCTGGCCAAGCAGGAAGATGGCCGCGGAACTGGAGAGCTCCTGCCATTGCCAGTCTTTTGACTAAATTACCGGAGGTATTTACATGACAAAACCCGCTCCTTACAATGGGAACAGCTTTCAGACACTCCTCAGCTTCTAGATCCCGCTCCCCTAGAGAGCATACTGGGGGAATCAGTCAGAATATCCCAGGGATGTTCTGATCACAAAGGGGCAACATGGCATCCTCCCACCACAGACCACCTCAGACCTCGGATCCACTACAGCCAGGTCCCCGTCCCCTACCTCAAACCTCCGCTCCGACATTAACGGATGACAGTAGCGCTCCCGCCCAGCCGTACCTCAACATCCATGATCTGAGGACCATAGCCGCCGACATCAAGGATACCCTGTCAGTGGCCATTGCTAAACTGCGCATAGACATACATACGCTGATTGACAGGGTTCATAAAGTGGAACAAGTTACAGCGCAACATGACCATGTACTTCGCAAATCTACTAGACGGATCGACACACACACCATGGAACTGAGAGAAATCCAGAGTCATGTCGAGGACCTCGATAATAGGGGTCGCCGTCACAACCTCAGGATTAGAGGAATGCCTGAAGCCATAACTGCAGAACATCTCTCTCCGCCTCAAACACAAATCGCCATGGAAAGAATACACAGGGCCCTACGCCCCAAAGGCAGGGAAACAGATCCCCCGAGGGATATAATTTGTTGCGTCGTGGATTACAGACTAAAAGAAGAAATCCTCAGGCAAGCTAGAAGCAGGCAGCAGTTACAACATGAAGAGACAACCATCCAGATCTTTCAGGACTTATCCAGTATAACGCTGCAGCACCGCAGAGATCTTAAACCAATACTGGATGTCCTGTGCACAAAAGGAATCCAGTACAGGTGGAAGTTCCCCTTCTGCCTCTCGGCTACTCCCCAGGGTCGCACCGCCATGCTGAAAGTCCCAGAAGATCTGCGTCCATTCTGTGACACTCTGGGCATCCCCCTAGTGAACGTACCTAACTGGTACGCAAAATTCCACCATTCAACTGTAAGGAAACACACACCACAGGAAGAACCGATGGAGGCTCAAGAAGTACGGATCCGCGGACGAAGATCCTCATCTGGCAATAGAAAACATAACCCACACCATGGTACACAACATGGCACTAGCCCCTCTGACTCTCCGCAGTCTCAAAGAGCCAGGCGGGATTATTGAGATGGGCGCTCTACTGATCCCTTCCTTGATTGTTTGTTGCCATGTCCTGGCACAGTTATGTAACCTTTGCTTTCAGTTGTGTTATGTTGAATGAGAGTTTACCCAATCGCTCCATTGTCGCTAAATGGCACTGGCCAAAGAGAACTGAGTTCACTAAAACAACCTTGGACAGCTGAATTGGGACACCGCTGAGAAGGAGGTGCATGCAGCCCGCTCTCCCCTCTCTTCCATCGCCCTGCCACGGACATCCCATCACCTGAATCTCCGATGACTAACGATGAACTAACCTAATTATATGCCACCTCCGATTGTCTTTGCATTGTTCGCCCGGTCCTTACTCATCACCCTCGCCTGACTCCTGCTCCTTCTAATGGGACAATCCTGTACCTGCAATGGATGACATCTTCTCCTCCTGAACACTGCTACCCTCCCAATTATCTCCGCTTGACTACAGTAATTATAGCTGTGCAAGTATGTTTTGGAGTGGGTAATGTATAACAGGATTTACTGTGAATGGGTTGCTGTGTGTTGTCCAGCCTAATTTAATCACTAATGGGTAGTTGTGGCTTTGATACTACAATGGCCTATATGTCCCAGCATACTTTGCAACATCACACTCTAGGTTCCCTGCATATGCTGTCCACTCATAACACTGGGGATTTCACCATTCTTTATTTAGCATTTATTTATTAGCAGCAATTTTCCTGTTCCTTTACTAGCTACCCCTACCGCCCTTATGACACGACTCATGATAGTACAGATCCCAATGCTCCGGCCTTTTGATGGGAGGGTACAGGAGGAATTACGAATCTCTCAAACTCCTTACATGCTCTCAGTGTTCTGAGACGTGATCTCCTTAATTGATTGCAGCCCATTATGGACGTACACCTCCGCAGGATCAGCCTGCAAGGCATCAATTCCCCATAGATATGGAAAATACCTATGTAAGATAGGAGAATGAGGAGCACACGACAGTCAGGTGCCTAGGCTAGCTAGAAATCTCCACCTATTCTCAGACCATTGGCTACTAACGGGTTTGAACTCCTTATGCTACTAGGTGATGTTGACTCTTTACCTTCCAGGCACTCAGATACACTCTGAGGCTCACAGATCTTAAGACAGGACACTTGCTCATCTAATTCTGCTCCCACTTGTCTATCAGTTAATTGCTCCAGCAGTATATCTACAGCTCTATGGCTGTTCATTACCACACATGTCACTTTGGCACATAGCGGGTGGTGGGGACATCAAGGCTGATGGACTGTTACCAAGATCAAATGTATCGTTATTCACAGCTTCCTCCAAGACTCTGATAGAGCTGCAGGAATTTTGTGATTGAAGATTCTCATAACTCAGCAATGTTTGTGATGCAGTTTAAGGTTCATTTCATACTCTGTTTTGTTGTATTCTTTAACCTTCTTAACTTACTTCAGTATTTTAGGAGCCTGATGTACATAGTGACCATAAGAATACTCCTCTACCAGGTTCAACACCTCCCTGTGCACACATACGCACTGAGTGTAATGCTCTTTATTCACATCTGCTGTAGTTGACGTGTCAGAGCTTGGTCAATTCCTTATGCACCTGCACTCTTGACAAATACCCTTGTGGCTTCCTTAACTATCCCATGCTCTCTCGCTCACTCCTCCCAATGTTCAAACAACTCATAACATACCCCTCATAATTGTTACATTTTCTCCTATCTTTGACAATCACTATCCTCCTTGAATGAATGTATGTTGTATATGCCCATCCCAAAAAAACAACAATGCTCTGCGCTTAGTACAATGTTCTAACGGTGTATGTGCGGCACATAAAATGATTATATGACTAGTAGCAGCTGCTTAAATAGTAGAACATGTATATAGGCAATAATGAATCAATTAAATTAGATAAATATATAAATACACAATTATAAATATATAAAGTGTCTCTTCAGTATTGCAGCAGCGCTGTGCACCCCAATTGAACAGGGTCTCTTTCTTAATCTAATTCAGAAAGTTCAAACACGGATCTGATAGCCAGAGTCCCACCAATAAATAATCAAGATGTATTCTGTGAGGGTAGTAATCCTTTCACCAAGCGACACACCACGTGCTGGGGTCCCCAATGAAAACTCACTCACCAGAAATCAGATCAATAAAAGCCTTGATTAATAGTAGTAAATCTGCATCAATATCCAAAGCGACCACCAAATGTCAGTATTATTCCCAGTAGTTCCAATAGGATATGTAGAAGAAACAAAAATGCTCACATAGCGTGATACTGCTAAACATTCTTATTTAAACCATCCAAACATCCCCTTAAAACCATGCGTACCAAAATTTAATAAACATTGAGCAAAGATAACAAAGTGCACTGTGCCTGATTGCATCCTGAAAACCTGTCAGGAGCGCTCCCTGTGTGTAGCCACAGTCACACGCTTCCTGGTTCCTCGGTTGGTGGAGCGCATGCGTCACTTCCTGTGCGACACGTCCCTAACGTTTCGTCACTTCCTGGACTTCTTCTGAGGGCATGATACAACAGAAAGGAGGCTGGTATTTATATAAGTGGCAGGCGAAACAACCAATCAGCAGAAGTAAACACCCGGATGACTCACACATCCCCGCCCCTAATGCTAAATACTGTCAGCAATGCGTGAAATAACATCATCCGGACATTCTGCTCCCACAGGTCGTATTAAGCATGACAATACCGGTTCTAGTGGAAGATGACCTAATGCATAAAAAACAAGTACCTTGAATACCTGCAATCATTCAGTGTATGCGGCGCGGACATTGATCCGCAGCGCTATCACGGAGCAAGCACACTTTCGGTATTCATTAAAACTGATTAAAATATTCACTCTCAAAATATAAAAGTTTTCAGTAAACAAGGATTATCTAGCAATTTTACATCATACATTGCTTATCCTATGAATAAAGATAAAAACTGCATAGTGATTTCCTAACACGTATTGAATAATCGCATACGCTAAATTGCACCTGATAAACATATGTTGGAAAAATAAATGTATTGTCTAGCAATTTTACATCATACATTGCTTATCCTATAAATAAAGATAAAAACTGCATAGCGATTTCCTAGCACGTATTGAATATTCGCATACGCTAAATTGCACCTGATAAACATATGTTGGAATATTAAAATAAATATATATTAAAATTGTATATCTAAAATGTATACATGTATATATATGAACATATGACAATCCACATGTAAACATATGTACATAAAACATCTATATATAAAAAAAATCATATTGGAGTCAAAATTTCATTATAATAAAACATTACACTGTGATAAAAAGAAACTGGAACCATACCCCAGTGTATGTGTATGTGTCACTGATGAAACAATTTATGTCAAGCTCTATGTTAAGACCCTTGGGGGCAATCACATCCACAGAATAGATCCAATGGGTTTCACGTTTGGATAACTCTCAGATGCGATTTGTCCAATGGGACTGGAGATGTTCAACCCCCCAAAATTCCAATCCCGTCGGGTCACTATCATGTTTTAATTTAAAATGCAGTGAGACGTTATGATTGGCTAAAAGCCGCTCGGCTGTTATACCGGAGGAGTGGGAGGGGACATCCCCCCTCCCGCTGCCTCCCGCCGCTCTTACCGGGCCTCCCATGCGATCAGGAGGCCCGGTGTCCAATCGTGTGCCTTCGGCGGCTGGGGGCGGGCTGGAACGAAGCTGTGGGTGGCTTCATTCCAGCCTTCTCATTGTAAACGCGGAAGCGACGTCATGACGTCACTTCCCGATTACTTGGCTGCCAATGGCGCCGGTTTTAAAAAAATATACAGTATTCAGAATTGCCGTTTTCGGCGATGTGAATACTTTGAAGTGCAAAGGAGGGATTGGGGGTCTTTTAGACCCCCGATCCCTCCATAAAGAGTACCTGTCACCACCTATTACTGTCACAAGGGATGTTTACATTCCTTGTGACAGCAATAAAAGTAAAAAAAAAAAAAAAAAAAAAATTTTTTTAAACACAATTTATAAAGTAAAAAAATAAATAAAATAAATTAAAAAAAAAACAATTTTTAAAGTGCCCCTGTCCCCGCGAGCTCGCGCAGCGAAGAAAACGCATACAGAAGTCGCGCCCGCATATGTAAACGGTGTTCAAATCACACATGTGAGGTATCGCCACGATTGTCAGAGCGAGAGCAATAATTCTAGCCCTAAACCTCCTCTGTAACTCAAACCTGGTAACCGTAAAAAAAATTTAAAGCGTCGCCTATGGAAATTCATAGGTACCGTAGTTTGTTGCCATTCCACGAGTGCGTGCAGTTATAAAGGGTGACATGTTTGGTATCTGTTTACTCAGCATAACATCATCTTTCCCATTATACAAAAAATTGGGGTAACTTTACTGTTTGGATTTTTTAAAATTCATGAAATTGTCCCTTTTCCAAAAATATGCGTTTAAAACACCGCTGCACAAATACCGTGTGATAAAAAATATTGCAGCAATCGCCATTTTATTCTCTAGATTCTCTGCTAAAAAAATATATATAATGTTTGGGAATTCTAAGTAATTTTCTAGCAAAAAATACGGATTTTAACTTGTAAACACCAAATTTCAAAAATAGGCTTAGTCATGAAAGGGTTAAATTTTGGTATGCATGGTTTTAAGGGGATGTTTGGATGGTTTAAATAAAGATGTTTAGCAGCATCACGCTATGTGAGCATTTTTGTTTCTTCTACATATCCTATTTGAACTACTGGGAATAATACTGACATCTGGTGGTCGCTTTGGATATTGATGCAGATTTACTACTATTAATCAAGGCTTTTATTGATCTGATTTCTGGTGAGTGAGTTTTCATTGGGGACCCCAGCACGTGGTGTATCACTTGGTGAAAGGATTACTACCCTCACAGAATACATCTTGATTATTTATTGGTGGGACTCTGGCTATCAGATCCGTGTTTGAACTTTCTGAATTAGATTAAGAAAGAGACTCTGTTCAATTGGGGTGCACAGCGCTGCTGTAATACTAAAGAGACACTTTATATATTTATATATTTATAATTGTGTATTTATATATTTATCTAATTTAATTGATTCATTATTGCCTATATACAATCACTATCCTCCACTTGTTTGCCTCTAGGACTGGTAACAGCGGGCTTGCTCGCTTTTGGAAATATCTTCTGTGCTAGGTACTTGCCAACCCCCACATGGTGCAGTGGAACGGTTTGGACCTGAGTTCAGGCCTGATTTCTCTGACGACACACCGTACACATTTCCCCTCTATCAACAGAGGAGATTACTTAATTACTCCTTCCTCTCCCCCATTTTGCCATAATACGCAGACAAATAACTTACCACTTGCTTTCTCTAACTTCGGTTATTAACCACTTATATATCAACAGCTCCAAATGACCACCTCCTTCCCTCTGTTGGTGGCGGACACTCCAACCCATGACATGAAGGGTCGCATTAGAACATCGCCCAACTCCCAAGTGAAACACTGTTCCTTGAACATGCGTGGGCTTAACATACCTGAGAGAAGATCTCAGCTACTACACACCTTAAGGCAAAACAAAACCCAGATAGCATTTATCCAAGAAACCCACTTCCGCTCAGACAATATTCCAAACCTCTACAATCGCCACTACCCTACGGTTTATCATGCCTCCAATAATGAATCTAAAATGAAAGGTGTTGCGATTTTGATAGCAAAGAACTGCCCCTTACAAGCGTCAGAGGTTAAAGAGATGCTAACGGTAGGTTTCTTTTCCTCAAGGGGACCCTCCATAACAAACCCATAACATTAGCAAACTTGTACGCACCCAATACAAAACAAGTTCTATTCTTCCGTGAAACTCTCTAACTGTTAACTGAATTTTATTCAGGCCTCCTCATTGTTGGTGGAGATTTCAACGTGGCACTCTCCCCTTCACAAGATTCATCCACAGGGGCGTCCTCCATGCCATACAGAGCCCTTCGGAACATCAAAAAACACCTCCGAGAACTGACCTTGCATGACGCTTGGCAAACACTACACCCGAATGAGAGGGACTTCACGTTCTACTCTTCACCCCACAATAAATGCACAAGAATTGATCACTTCTTCATATCCCAGTCAGACCTCTCACTCCTTTTGAAGGCTTCCATTGACCCAATGGTTCTATCTGACCATAACCCCGTATCCATTACTCTAGATATACCGGCAATAAGATCCAAAAATATGATCTGGCGCCTAGATAACGCAATCCTAGCAGACGTTGACATCACTCAAAAACTTAACACATGACTAATACCATATTTTGTGGAAAACAACTCTGAGGACTCAAAACAATCCAGCATATGGGCAGCACATAAATGCGTAATACGTGGAGAAATCATCTCTCTGACTACAAACAGACACAAACTCAAAAGGAATCGCATCGCTGCCCTGTCTGAAAAAATTCATACTTTGGAACGAGCGCATAAACTCTTGCTGGCCACCAAATCCATTGTTGAATTGCTAAAAGCTAGGGAGGATCTTCTTGAAGAACTAGGTAAATCCCTGAAAGCAAATACGTCTTAACACAAAAATTGTTCTATGAGTTTGGAAATAAATCAGGAAAATTACTAGCCAGAGCACTACAATCTAGGAAAGCGGCAAATACCATACACACAATCAAAGACCCATCAGGCACTTCTTTTGTCTCATCGGAAGATATTGCCAACCAATTTGTCCAATATTTTTCTGAACTTTATATTCTACACTCCTCCAAGGAGACGGGTAATACTTCAGAAAGACAAGCTGCAATTAGAGATTTTTTTAACACAATACTGCCCATCTTCTATTGCACCAGAAGACGAGGCAAGTCTTGACCTTTCCATTAGTTCAGATGAAATTAAAGCAGTGCTAAAACAACTTAAAACGGGTAAAAGCCCAGGCCCAGACGGTCTGACTGAGTTACTATAAGACTTTCCACGACATACTTACCCCCCCCCCTCGCTACGACGTTTAATGCTCTCTCTTCCTCGTCACAAGTCAATAAAGACCCACTCGAAGCCCAAATTACACTCATACCTAAACCAGGCAAAGATGAGATGTTGGTATCTAACTACAGACCTATATCTCTCCTTAATGTCGACATGAAAATCTATGCCAAAATTTGCCAATCGTATACTCCCTTTCCTCCCCAAACTGATCTCACTCGACCAGGTCGGCTTTATCCCTGGCAGGGAGGCTAGGAATAACACTATAAAAGCTATCAACATTCACCATTGGCTTTCAACATCCTCCAAACAAGGTTTTTTTTTCTGTCTCTGGACGCGGAGAAGGCGTTCGACAGGGTGGCATGGGACTACATGGTGGCAGTGCTACAGGCTATGGGGTTTCCGGCACACTTCCTCCAATTAATCCTGGCATTATATGCTTCCCCCACAGCCAGAATAAGGGTCAACGGCTGCCTGTCGGATGCCTTCTCCGTCTCGAATGGCACTTGACAAGGATGCCCACTATCCCCCCTCATCTTTGTATCTGGATGGTTGTCTCTTCATGTTGTAACTGCTGCCTGCTTCTCTCACTGGAACCTCTACTACACAAACTTAGGGCCAACCAAAATATAACGGGAATTGATATCAGACACAAACACTACAAACTAGCGGCATATGACAATTCTTCTTTTCCTCTCCAACCCTTTAATCACTATACCTAACCTACTGCAGGATTTTACCCTCTTCCACAAATTATCCACTTTGAAAATAAACTTTACGAAATCTAAAGCCCTCAACATCTCCCTCCCATCAACGATAGTATCTCAATGCCAAGCTAATTTTCCATTTAGCTGGGAACCACACGCACTTATGTACTTGGGTATTCAAATACCCACCAAGGTAACTGAACTCTACGACAGAAATTACTCCCCCATACTCCAAAATATAAAAATTATTATATATTTTACAAACTGTCCCAATCAAACTCCCCCCAACGTAAAACTTAGTCAAAAGACTTTGCAGAAATTTTATATGGGCCCATAAATCTCCAAGAATCGGCTGGGATAGAATGATTCTCCCCAAACTTAAAGGTGGGCTAGGCATACCAGATATGCATAGATACCACACTGCCTGCCACATCACCAGATTAATTGACTGGCACATACATGCATACTCTAAGGACTGGATCACAATTGAGGATTCATGCGCCCAAACGCCTCTCTCCCACATGCCATGGATTAGCGCTAAGGCCACCCCTAAGGAACACTCCACACATCCGCTAACAGGACCTACACTGAATAGCTTCAGAAACACTTGCTACTCTCTCAAAATGACTCCCTCACCAGGGCCAATGACACCTCTGACTGGCAATCCTGACTTCCCCCCTGGCCTCCTAGAAAACAATATGCATTTAGCCAACACAGAATTTACACTGAGAGCACATCACTTCTTTCAAAACGGCTCAATCATCCCATTCACTGACCTGCCCTCTCGATTCCCAGATGGTAACAACCCCTTTCCTCTTAATCTCGACTGTATATTCCATACATTTCGGTGAGACCGACCACAAATCAAACACGGTCAACCAGAGATGGGAGAGAGAGCTTAACCTAGACCTTAACAAAGAGGAATGGGAGCATATATATGAGCATATTCATAAAGGCTCTGTTAACATTTCAGCACAGGAAAACAATTATAAACTGTACTCAAGGTGGTACCGCACCCCCGAATGAATCCATATATTTCATCCAACTATATCACCATTGTGCTGGAGATGTAACTCTGAAGTGGGCTCTCTTCTTCATGTATGCTGGGACTGTACTCACATAAAACCATTCTGGGAAAAAGTACACAACATGATCACTCACATCACTACTTACACCCTAGACTTTACTCCAGCTCAATATTTGCTACACCACACGTCACTACCACAATCCACTTACAGGAAGTCTCTAATGCTTCACCTCATCAACGCAGCTAAACAATGTATTCCATTACATTGGAGAAACACTACTTCACCCACGTTATCTGATTGGCTGAAACGTGTTGAAAAAATAGCAGAGATGGAGAACTCAATACACCAAGCTAAAGACAACCCAACAAAATATCGCAATACTTGGGCCTGTTGGATACACTTTCGAGAATCCACAGAGTTTAAGACATTACTACTTGACCCACAACCCGGACTCACACTGGGAACTAACTGACACACGCAATAGATGCTTACCCTAGGCTGTGGTTGGAGTGTTTGTCATGTCCATACCCACTCACTTTAGTTTCTACCCCCACAATGCACATATCATGCTTTCTTACGCTACCTATATATATTCCTATCCATCCTACCTATATTCTCATCCCACAGAAAAGTGCTGATTGTACCCCTGCCCTATCTGACATTAGATCTCCCTTCTAATTTCAGACTAAAACCTACGACATCTCTGGCTTCCCTCCCGCTACTTTAATCCCCTACATTTTTTATAGACATAAAAATACCGTGTGCCCTACAAGATTTAGAGGGAACACTGTGCCACATAATGGACCATCATTAATAATATCACACATTAGGTAACTACTACCCTCCCCCCTCGCACAGTCTGCTCCCGTTAGGGGTGCTTGGGCTGGGAGTGGTCTTGCCTCGATCCACATGCCATTACTGGATACACCCTCAAAACACCATCACCAGATAGTGCATATTATCTTTAGACAGCTTCAATTCTACTGGGATAGCTACAGACTATTCAAGGTTACCTGATCTTTCATGTGCTTAATAATAAACATTCTTATTGATTTACGAATAAACTTTTACTTCTCCCAATGTTATTCTGTACTCAAATTAGGAATGCCTTAACCCTGAAGCTTACAGATCTCTTTATCGAATTTGTTGTTTAATGATTTACCTCTGTAAAATTTTACTATGTACTGTTATCTCATTTGTACAACTCATGTTTTCTTGAATAAAAATTTATGAAACAAAAAAAAAATAAATAAAAAAAATAAAAATGTCCCACAAAGTAAGTTTGCGCCGCCCGACAGACCAAAAAAGAAAAAAAAAGCATCAACCGACCTGCCTCCATGGGACGCTCCACCATCTGACATGTCTTTGCTGTGACAGCTCTTATATAACTGAGGGCGGGGCAACCTAGTGATTTGATCGGGTGACCTCGTCCCCCTCTGACTCCACGGGGAAGCCCCCGTGCATCAGAGGGGGGCAGGGTCACCCAGTTACATCACTGGGTGGCCCCGCCCTCAGTTATATAAGAGCTGTCACAGCAAAGATGCGTCAGATGGCAGAAGCCTCCCATGTCGGCAGGTCGGTTGAGGCTTTTTTTTTCTCTTTTTCGGTCCGTCGGGCGGCGTGAACTTACTTTGTGGGACATTTTTATTTTTTTATTTTTTAATAAAGGATTTGTCCCAAGCTATCTCTTGTCTTTTTACCATTTTGACACTTTTTTGTGGTAGGGGAACATTTGTACCCCGTTACCAATGCACACAGGGGGGAGGCCAGGATCTGGGGGTCCCCTTGTTAAAGGGGGCTTCCAGATTCCAATAAGCCCCCCGCCCGCAGACCCCCACAACCACTGCGCAAGGGTTGTGGGGATGAGGCCCTTGTCCCCATCAACATGGGGACAAGGTGCTTTGGGGGCTACCCCAAAGCACCCTCCCCATGTTGAGGGCATGTGGCCTGGTATGGTTCAGGAGGGGGGAGCTCTCTCACCCCCCCTCTTTTCCTGTGGCCTGCCAGGTTGCGTGCTCAGATAAGGGCCTGGTATGGATTTTGGGGGGACCCCTTTGCAATTTTTTTTTTTTAGATTTGGCGCAGGGTTCCCCTTAATTTACATATCAGACCCAAAGGGCCTGGTATGGATTTTAGGGGGACCCCCATGCAATTTTGTTTTTATATTTTGATTCGGGGTTTCCCTTATTATTCATACCAGACCCAAAGGGCCTGGTAATGGATGGGGGATCCCATGCTCTTTTTTTCAATTATCTGTATCTATATTGCCAAGACCCGACAATACATTACAGTCTTGATCAGTTTTAAATGACAATTTTTCCTTTAGAAATGTCATTTTGCTGTGGTACTGTTCTAAACACGGGAAACATGTGCTTTACAGGCATACTATAGACACCCCCCCAGGCAAGATATTTAAAGGATAATTTAATTTTTATTGTTTCAGTTTAAGCATTAAAAAAATCACTGCTCTCGAAAAAATGGCCATTTTTAAAAAAAAAAATGCTGCATTGATACATATTCCCTGGGGCAGGACCCAGGTCCCCAAACACTTTTAATGACAATAACTTGCATATAAGCCTTTAAAATTAGCATATTTGATTATTCATGTTCGTGTCCCATAGACTTTAACGGTGTTCGTGTGTTCTGCCAAATTTTTTGCCTGTTTGCATGTTCTGCTGCAAACTGAACAGGAGGGTGTTCGGCTCATCCCTAATGCCTACCCCATGCCCAGGGTTGACGAGTTGAGGAATAAGCTGGCAGCTGCATGACCCTGAGACATCTTCATCCAGACAAGGTTGTGTGCGACAACAGCACTAACCTGCTTGCTACCCTTTGCCTTGGAAAAATACACATTTACCCTGCCTGCCACATGCCCTCAATCAGGAGTTGCTGCAGCTCATTACGAAGTACCCTAGCTTTCTGGACATCCTTTTGTTAAGCCTTAAGGGTCTTTGGTAACCTTCAAATGGCCATACCTGGCCATGGCTCACCTGGCAGAAAACCGTCACTAACACCAGTCACCTGACATGCTCCTCATTTATGATAACCTCCCACTATGGAACTTAACATTGGCCATGTTGCCAAAGCTGCAACGACATCAGCATGACATTAAGGAATGCCTATGCAATTATCGTCACAGACAATTATGTGCAACAAAGAAAACAAACTCTGGGGATCTGGGGTACCACATCAGTAGCTCATCATTTAGAACATTTTGCAGCATTTTGGCATATTTTGAATAAGTGGCCAAAATGGTGAGCTCTGATGCTGTAATAATTAGAAATACAATCCCTTTCATGTGCCCAAAGGCTGACAGAGTTGACATAGTTTGCCTGGGATGATCCAGATTTCCTTGATGACCCTCCCACCTTGAGTCTGCTACTCCAAACAGACCGATGGCTCTCACCATCCATTGTGAACTTTGATCCACATTGTGTTATTCCTCTTATTCAACTGGGGCCCAGATGACCTAGGCACCTCAGTTTTGTGTCTTTCCAATTGCTAATTGCACCCACTGGATCTGGTTACCCCCCCCCCCACTATCCCCTCCCCATTTTATGTTACTTTGCCCCTGAAGGCCTTTCACCTTGGGCTGCCCCAACTGAGAGATGGCAGCACCGGGTTATGGAAAACTGGAACTTTAAGTATGATATTAGGCCTCCTGAGTATTATGCCATCTCCCCCCCCCCCTTTTTTTATTGTGTATGCTTCCCGAATGCTACTGTCGGTAAGAGCATCCTGATGCTCTAAGGGGGGAGGTCCCTCCTAAAATGATCTGGATATCCCCATTTGGTTTTTGAGGATGCCTTGCTCATTGTGGATTGCAGGCTGTGACCCTTTACATTTAAGTTGAGGTCTGGCAGACCCAGGCTTTAGAGTTTGATGATGCTTTTGACTCATAGTGATCCTCTGTATGTTATGATTACCTTTATCTGTTTTGGTTATGCGCCAAATGTTTTTTAATCATTCATGACAATTCTACTATAGAAAGTTGCAGAGTGGTTCAGATGGGCCACTGCTCCCCCAGACCAACCTTTGACCCCCAGTGGGCCTACAATTCGCAACTATGTTGTAGGGATCTTTTGTGCTCGGAGTATTACTCAATCTTTTTACGTTTTTATACGTGATCCTTTTTTCTTGTCTCACGCTTGACTCTTTTTTCCTTTCACCCTTTGTCCCTTTCTCTGAATCCGTAGGGTTTGTGCTCGGAGGAGCCAAGTTATGCTTTTTCTCATATTTACTATGACACTAAATTAGTTGTCCCTGAATGTTCAGGGCATGATGTCTCCTCAAAAAAGTGTTAAAGTTGTTAAGTACCTCAAGAGGCAGCAGATAGATATAGCTTGTTTGCAGGAAACCTTTTTTAAACTGCCTCTTGCCCTAAATATTTTGATGTTCAATATACCCAGTTTTTTTTTTTGCCAATGCTCCGACCAAGTAAAAAGGGGTGCTCATTACCTTCCACAAATCGGTTCCTTTTAGGTGCACTAAACAGATAGCAGATCCAGACGGTAGGTATCTGTTACTACAAGGTGCCATTCAGGATACGGAGATTACTATCATGACCTATTATGCTCCTAATTCTACCCCAGGACCTTTTTTGACCCTTTGTCTGTTGCTTACTGGCATCCCCCCAAAAGGGTGCTCTCCTTCTTGTGGGAGACTCCAATCTGGCTTTGAACCCTTCTTTGGACAAATATACCTCAGAACGCGCTGTCCCCTCCCCTGAAGCCAAGAAATTTGTTTGCGTTTTACAATTTCATGATCTGGTCGATCTCTGGAGGGAGTTTCATCCCCTGGATAAAGATTGCATGTATTATGAACACCCCCATCATTCTCACTCTAGAATAGATCATGTGTTTATGTTAAGGAAGCATCTCCCCTTAGTGGTATCTACTTCTATTCTTGCCGCCCCATGGCCAGATCGTAGTTACATAGCATAGAAAGAGAGAATAGGGCTTGGACTTTTTAGGCACAACTAATCAGTTATACAAAAATATATTTTATTAGAAACATATAAAATTTCCATAATCTCTAAAAAACCCACATTAATAGATCAACACCTAGTCTACAACACCGCTACTGTATATACATAGTAGGTTACATAGTAGGTGAGGTTAAAAAAAGACACAAGTCCATCAAGTCCAACCGATGTGTGTGATTATAAATCAGCATTACCTTGTATAATCCTGTATGTTTTGGTCCTTCATGTGCTTATCTAATAGTTTTTTTAAACTATTGATGCCCCCCGCTGAGACCACCGCCTGTGGAAGGGAATTCCACATCCTGGCCGCTCTTACAGTAAAGAACCCTCTATGTAGTTTATGGTTAAACCTATTTTCTTCTAATTTTAATGAGTGGCCACGTGTCTTGTTACCCTTCCACAAAAAAGTTCTCTCTCTATTGCGGGGTCACCAGTAGGGATGGGCCAACGGTTTGGACCAAGCATAAGTTAGGGCCGAACTTTCACTGTTCAGTCATTTGGCAAACAGCCGTACAAACGGGTCATTTGTTTGGCTCCCCAAACCGTTGCAGCGCTGAACAGTGCATTGCAAGCCCTGATTGGCTAAAGCTTTCACTGCTTCAGCCAAACAGGGCACAGAGCACTGTCAGAGTATTGATTGGACACTGTCATTATGACTTTATCCTATCATGGCTCATTCCCGCCCCACAGCATAAAAGTATTCTTTCAATGGCAGCCATTTTCAGTGTGATGGAGAGAGATAGAACAGGGCTCTGTTCAGTGCTATTAGTTAGTTAGTGTGCTATTTTGCTTCAATTGTCAGTGTAGAATACTAGTTTAGTGTCAGTCTAGGGATAGTGTGAGTGTAGTGAGAAGGACCATCATTCAGGTTTGCATAGTGTGCAGCTAGAGTAGATACAGCTCGAATAGTTTCACTATAGTGTAGTGAGACCATGTCATTCATACATCCATTAGTGTAGAGTAGGGACAGTTCATATATTTTCAGTGTAGTGAGACCATGTCAGTAATCTTTGCATTAGTGCATAGCTAGAGTAGGGACAGTTCAGATAGCATCAGTGTAGTGATGGTCTATTTGATTGTGTTACTGCCAGTTTAATGCCATTTACTTCTGTGTGCCTTACTGCCAGTTTAACACCATATAATTTTGTGTGTTACTGCAAGTTTAACGCCATTTATTTGTGTGTGTGTTACAGCAAGTTTAACGCCATTTACTTCTGTGTGCGTTACTGCCAGTTTAACGCCATATATTTCTGTGTGTTACTGCCAGTTTAATGCCATATAGTTTTGTACGTTACTGCCAGTTTAATGCCCGTTACCTCTGTGTGCGTTACTGCCAGTTTAATGCCATATAGTTTTGTGTGCATTACTGCCAGTTTAACGCCATGTCGTTCTGTGTGTGTGTTACTGCCAGTCTAACACCATTTACTTCTGTGTGTTACTGCAAGTTTAACACCATATCGTTTTGTGTGCGTTACTGCCAGTTTAACGCCATATAGTTCTGTGTGCGTTACTGCCAGTTTAACGCCATATAGTTTTGCGTGCGTTACTTCCAGTTTAGCTTGCATCAGAAGGTACTTAGGGAACTCAGTCAAGTGATTGCCAGATCGTTGTTCCTAATTTTTACTGGCAGTCTACTGACTGGAATGGTACCAGCTGATTGGAGAAAAGCCAATATAGCACCAATATTTAAAAAGGGCCCAAAATACATCCCTGGGAATTACAGACCAGTTAGCCTAACATCAATAGTATGTAAACTCTTGGAGGGGATGATAAGGGACTATATACAAGATTTTAGTAATGAGAACGGTATCATTAGCAGTAATCAGCATGGATTCCTGAAGAATCGTTCTTGCCAAACCAATCTACTAACCTTCTATGAGGAGGTGAGTTGCCATCTAGATAAAGGAAGGCCCGTAGACGTGGTGTATCTGGATTTTGCAAAAGCATTTGACACAGTTCCCCAAAAAAGTTTAATGTACAAAATAAGGTCCGTTGGCATGGACAATAGGGTGAGTACATGGATTGAAAACTGGCTACAAGGGCGAGTTCAGAGGGTGGTGATAAATGGGGAGTACTGGGAATGGTCAGGGGTGGGTAGTGGGGTCCCCCAGGGTTCTGTGCTGGGACCAATCCTATTTAATTTGTTCATAAACGACCTGGAGGATGAGGTAAACAGTTCAATCTCTGTATTTGCAGATGATACTAAGCTAAGCAGGGCAATAACTTCTCCGCAGGATGTGGAAACCTTGCAAAAAGATCTGAAAAATTAATGGGGTGGGAAACTACATGGCAAATGAGGTTCAATGTAGAAAAATGTAAAATAATGCATTTGGGTGGCAAAAATATGAATGCAATCTATACACTGGGGGGAGAACCTCTGGGGGAATCTAGGATGGAAAAGGACCTGGGGGTCCTAGTAGATGATAGCCTCAGCAATGGCATAGACCTTCTCCTCGGGCCGCTCCGCATCCATGATGGCATGGAGGGAGGCTCCTGCTCTTGTCTTCATCTTCTTGTCTTCATCTTCTTTTTGGGCCACTCCGCATGCATGATGGCATGGAGGGAGGCTCCCACTGTGTAACGCTTCTCCTCTTCTGACGGTTCTTAAATAATGGGGGGGGCAGGGCCCCTTTACAGGCATACTATAGACACCCCCCAGGTATGAAATTTAAAGGGATATTACACTTTTATTGTTTCACTTTAAGCAATTATTAAAATCACAGCTCCCGAAAAAACAGCCGTTTTTAAAACTTTTTTTGTTGCATTGATCCATATCCCCTGCGGCAGGACCCTAAACACTTTTTATGGCAATACCATGAATATAAGCCTTTAAAATTAGCACTTTTGATTTCTCCCATAGACTTTTAAAGGGTGTTCCGCGGCATTCGAATTTGCCGCGAACACCCCAAATTGTTCTCTGTTCGGTGAACTTGAAGCTCATCCCTAGTTCTGGCATAGTTGGGCAAGGCAGTCAGCCATAAAATCCACCTTACTGCTGACACGTGGTCCAGCAAGCATGGGCATAGACGATATATTTTATTCACAGCACACTGGGTAACGATGCTTGCAACTCTAAAGGATACAGGACAGGGCTCGGTGCTGCAACTTGTTCCCCCACGCCTCCAAACACCTGGTGGTGATAATTCCAGACCTGTGAGCTCTACCCCCTCCTCCGCCACCTCCAAGCCCTCCTCTACAGAATTGTCCTATGAACATCAGGTACCCACTAAGCGTTCAAAGGGCTATTCCCAGAGTCAGGCTAAAAGATGCCATGCAGTAGACGTGTGCATTCATTTTCGTCCGAATTTTGGGGATTTTCGCATTCGTTTTAACAAACGATAACGAACGCGCAGAATCCAAAATCCGAAAGATCCGACATAAATAATGCTTTATTTTTGTTTTGTGCGACAACAGTTCGATATAGATGTCTCCTCCTGTCTGCCCTTAGTCAGAGAAAGTTGACACATGTGCAATGCCTCAATTTGGTGGTGCAGCGTTTGCCAAGTACGTACCCAGGGTTGCAAGATGTACTAAAGCAGAAGAGTCTGTAGCCATTTCAGGTGGTCATACGCAGCCAGTGCTCGGTTGGCTGAAATTCAGCGAGAATTCCACCTGCCCATAAACCACCTAATTTGTGACATGCCCACCAGGTGGAACTCAACTTTGGTAATGCTGCAGCGGCTATACATGCAGCAGAGGGCCATCAAGGAGTACCTGTGCCAGTAAGGCTTGACAACAGGCACAGGCCACCTTGGCTTTTTTACCCCATGCCAATGGCTGATCATTAAGGATGCATGCACTATATTGTCACCATTTGAGGAGGCCACAAAGATGGTGAGCAGTGACAGTGCATGCATCAGTGACACAATCCTTGTTGTGTTCCTGCTGGAGCAGACTCTGTGTTGCATTATGGACAGGGCACTGGAGGCAGAGCAGCAGGAGGAAGAGGAGGACTTCCTTTCCTCTCAAGGCCCATTTTATCCAGACACCATAATTTCTTATGTCACAGAACGCACAGGAGGAGATAGGGGAGGAGGAAGAGGAGGAAAATCTGGCACTTCCATAGGCTTCGAAGAAAAAGACGACATGTGTCAATCTGTAAGCGATGGCTTTCCAACCCCAGGACTCTTGGGAGTAGTACGTAGCTGGGAGGAGGAAGCTCCAGATGCTGTCATCCCAAGTGACCCCGAGGAGTCTGTTTCTCAAGCCTCGGCAAATTTGAGGTGCATGGGCAAACTCATGCTTCAAAGCCTGTGAAAAGACTCAAGAATATGTGGCATAAAGGAGAAGGATGATTACTGGTTGGCAACCCTCCTTGACCACCGTTATAAGGGGAAGGTCTCAGAACTCATCCCATCCCCACAGAGAATGCAGAAGATAAAATCTCTTGAGGACACGTTAAAGAGGATAAAGAGGATTTTATTGAAGGTTTTTCCTGACTTCAGTATTTTACAGTGTCGTGGAAAACGTAATTTTGAGTCTTCTGTTGGTCAAGAGAGGAGCGCTTCTATAAGGCCCTACAAACTATTACCGAACCCGTTCTCTTCACCGTCTATAATGGTATATGGACTGGTGGCCCCTACTTACCGACTGGGAATCAGGCCATAGTCAAACTACTTTCAAAAAAAGGCAAAGACCCCCAAGAACCGGGTTCGTACCGACCCATCTCACTCCTAAATTTAGACGTTAAAATTCTCTCAAAAATAATAGCTTCCAGACTTGCCACCATCATTCCCTCTCTGATTCACCCAGCCCAATCAGGTTTTGTGAAGGGGAGAACAGCAACTATGAACATCCGTAAGGTAATGATGGCTCTGGAACAAGCCAAAATCAACCCAGGGGGGGACCATGCCATCATCACTCTGGACGCGGAAAAAGCCTTCGATAACGTTAGCTTCGAATGGCTATCGCTGGCCCTATCAAAAATGGGTTTTACGGGCCCTTTCCAACACCTTGTACATGCCATGTATGCCTCCCCCGCGGCCAGATTGGTGGCGGCAGGCCTTCTCTCAGAGGAATTCCGCCTTTACAAGGGCACGAGACAAGGTTGCCCCCTATCCCCACTCCTCTTTAACATCGCCTTAGAACCCCTCTCTAGATACCTTACTCTAGAGGCTCCATTACACGGCATCAAAATAGGATCCCAAGAACTCCGCACGTCACTCTTCGCCGATGACATCCTAATTTTCTCAACCAACCCCTCCTCTGACATGTCCACCATCAAAACAATCTTTGATGAATTTAAACTCTGCTCGGGTCTCCGCATAAATTACAGCAAAAGCGAAATTCTCCCCATAGGCACTTTATCTGTCCCTCGCTGGGCACAACACTCACCCTTTCCAGTAGCCAAGTCACACATAACATATCTAGGCATTAAAATAGGAAGACTGCCCCATTCTATATACCATCTAAACTATCCCCCACTGTTGAAAAGAATTTCTCAAGAATTGGATAACTGGATGGATCTGCCCCTTTCGCTCCTGGGAAGATGTCACCTAATAAAAATGGTCAGTTTCGCTCGATTACTTTACCCTCTCCAAACGATACCATTACTTCTTAAACATGCAGATATCAAAAACTTAAACAAAGCCATCTCCAAATTTCTCTGGCGGAACAAAAGACCACGTATAGCCCTTGCTAAACTGTATCTTCCCAGACGCGAAGGAGGAATTAGTCTCCCAAATATCAGAACATATAACCTCTCTTGCCTACTCAGGATAAGCCTAGACTGGATATCGCAACTTTCTCGCTGCTCTAACTACTCCATGGAAGCTTCAATGGCCCAACCGTACTCCCTGGTGGCATTACTTCATTGCAGGTGGAAATCAATTCCCCCACCTATACAACACAATCTTCTCCTTAGAGACACAGCCATAGCTTGGAGGGAAATACGGAAAGCACTGAAACTTTCACCCTTTATGTCCAGACATCTCCCGATTCAAGGAAACCCCAGCTTCCCACCGGGATTGGAATACAAACCCTTCGCTATTTGGCAACAAAAAGGCCTCACACATTTTTCCACCCTATGTGATCTGGAAACAGGACGCCCTCATAACTTCTCTGTCATCGCAGAAACTTTCTCTCTCCCCACATCTCATACTTTACACTACGCACAATGCGTCAGCTTTATAAAAGACTCATGCAGAGAGGAAAGTAAGAGATTTCAGACATCCATCACAGACTTACTTCTCCACAGGGACTCCTATAAAATCTCGGATATCTATAAACCTTTCTTGATAAGGACTACTCCCCCACTTGCCTCCTCATCGGTAGCAAACTGGGGAAAGGATTTCCCTGACTCAGACATAGTGGAAAAGGTTCTTCAGGGGTACCAGAAAATGCTTCAGCTGACCCCCAATGAGGTATGGAGAGAAACTCAATTAAAGATTATGCACCGCGCCTACATACCCTTCATCTCGGACAAGACTGTCCAAGATGCAGCAAATTGCCCCATGTGTCGACAGCCAAAACCATCACTTTCCCACCGTTTCTGGTCATGCCCCTTCATCTCCACTTTCTGGGACCAAATCATCTCCTACATCTTCAAAATAACGCTGTTAAAAATACCTAAAGACCCCCTACTCCTCATCTTCGGATACTGGGATGACCAACTGCTCCCGTGGTCCCCAATCACCCACCCTACGTATACGTATAAGGACTGGGCCTTGATCAGTCTCTTACTAGCTAGAAGACTAATTCTACAAAACTGGACCTCCTCTCTTTGCCCACAGATCCCGCAACTTAAAAGGGAACTTCTAACCTTGCTTCACAGGGACAAACTCAATACAGACTTCAGAAAAGAACTCCCCCACACACGATTTTACTCAAGATGGTGGGCCTTCATGCAATCAACTCTGTCACAAGAGGAACTACAAAACTTCGAAAACACTTCATTCGCTTACTATGACACTTCCATTACCACTCCTGAGGAGGAAGACACTCCCGTTCTCTCTTCTTCCTGTAACTCTATAGCTACTTAATCATTCAACCGACTGATGTATGCTTCCACTC
The DNA here is from genome assembly GCF_042186555.1 of Aquarana catesbeiana. Taxonomy (NCBI): domain Eukaryota; kingdom Metazoa; phylum Chordata; class Amphibia; order Anura; family Ranidae; genus Aquarana; species Aquarana catesbeiana. Next base: position 233,952,650 of record NC_133328.1, read on the forward strand.
CCCCCCCCATTCTATCCATTTCCCCCCCCCCCCTTTTTTTTTTTTTTTTTTTTCTTTCCGTTTTTGATACCAGTAGCTCCCGCAGGACCCACCCTGTTGATCCATCCAGTTATATCGTCAGGATATGTCCATCTAAAAGTCACACCATATATCCCACCCTGGTTATTATGGTTCTACACCTATATATAAATGTGCATAGACTACTGGTATTTATATATATATATACATATAAGTAAATATATATATGTAAAATGTTCAAAAATTATATATGTAAAATGTTCAAAATGTTGTATACCAACTAATGTGATACCCTGTATTGCAATTTCTTTCAATAAAATCTATTTAAAAAAAAAAAAAAAAAAAAAAGAGAGGAGCGTTGGAGAAGGCTTCCGGCTAGGTGAGGCATTTCGGAATTTTTTTAGTCCTCGGCTGTCAGCTTCCACATCCCAACGGCAGCATCTGCATCTCATGGTGGATGATTACCTCGGGGCCAAAACAGAGATGGAGAGCTTTCCAGCTGACGATCCACTGACTTACTGGGTCATGAGAATAGACCACTGGCCAGAACTTGCCCAGTATGCCACCGACCCCCAAAGACCAATTTTTCTGCACCTGTTTGACAGGCCTACAATATAAAACGCCAAATTTCCATGCAAAATAACGGTGCCGCTTTCAGCATCAAAAATCTGAAATAATCATATCGCCAGGAAAATTAAAGGGACTTTTTTTTTTTTAAATGATTACATTTTTTTTTTTATTGCATTTTAGTGTATATATGAGATATGAGGTCTTTTTGACCCCAGATCTCATATTTAAGAGGTCCTGTCATGCTTTTTTCTATTACAAAGGATGTTTACATTCCTTGTAATAGGAAAAAAAGTGACAATTTTATTTTTTTAAAACAACATTGTAAAAATCAAAAATCAAAAGGGAAAATAAATAAGAAAAAAGACATTTAAAATGCGCCCCGTCCCACGGAGCTCACGTGCAGAAGCGAACGCATATGTGAGCAGCGCCCGCATATGAAAACGGTGTTCAAACCACACATGTGAGGTATCACCGCGATTGTTAGAGTGAGAGCAATAATTCTAGCCCTAGACCTCCTCTGTAACTCAAAACATGCAACCTGTAGAATTTTTTAAATGCGCCCATGGAGATTTTTAAGGGTAAAAGTTTGTCGCCATTCCACGAGCGGGCGCAACTTTGAAGAATGACAAGTTGGGTATCAATTTACTCAGCATAACATTATCTTTCACAATAGAAAACAAAAGGCTAACTTTACTGTTGTCTTATTTAATTCAAGAAAGTGATTTTTTTCCAAAAAAATAATGTTTGCCGTGTTGTGCCATTTGCTGCGCAAATACGGTGTGACAAAAAGTATTGCAACGACCGCCATTTTATTCTCTAGAGTGTTAGAAAAAATACATATATATAATGTTTTGGGGTTCTAAGTAATTTTCTAGCAAAAAAAAAACTGTTTTTAACTTTAACTAAACACCAAAATCTCAGAAAGAGGCTCTGTCCTTCAAGTGGAGTTCCACCCAAAAATGAAACTTCCACTTTTTGGAATCCTCTCCCCCTCCGGTGTCACATTTGGCACCTTGGGGGGGGCGGAGGGGGGAGGAGGGAGCAGATACCTGTCTAATACAGGTATTTGCTCCCACTTCCTGGCATAGATCACGCGGCATTCGCGATGACCTACGACACTTCCGGCGCCTACTCTGTCCTCCCCCGCTGTCTTCCTGATTCCCTTACCGAGGTTGGCAGCGGCAGTAGCCAAGAGCCGACAGACAGATCGGCTTCGACTGACGACATTGTGGGCTCCCTGTACAGGTAAGTGTCCATATATTAAAAGTCAGCAGCTGCAGGATTTGTAGCTGCTGGCTTTTAATATTTTTTTTTTTTTCGGCGGACCTCTGCTTTAAGTGGTTAAATATTGGTGCTACATTGGCTTTTCTCCAATCCGCTGGTACCATTCCAGTCAGACTGTCAGTAAAAATTAGGAACAGAATATATAAAACACAAAGCGCTGTGATGATAAATAGCTGATAATTACACATAAAACCAAGTGAGGCTGCTATCAAAAGAGAGTGTTTTCAGAGTCACTTAAAAAGAATAAATAATGACATTTGAAGCACTTCACAATGTGCATAAAAATGAATATAAATAAATAAATACTCAAATAAATCCAGCGGTGAATAAAAATTCCTAAAAAATCCAGCAATCAAAATAGTGTAAAATTAAAAAATTAGTGCCACCAAATGTGTAAAAAAATCCACATAAAAATCAACATAAAAATAAATATATAGGGATGTATTCAGAAGGTTCAATTATACGAGTGTAGAATCCGATTGGTATAAAGCTTTGATCCGGTCCCACTAGCAAAGCTGTTTAAAAACACTTGCTTAATTAAGGTGCTCATTGACATTTATAGTAACAATGTTTCTTTTGCTTCTGTTCACAACCAATGTGAGAATCATAGACAGATCTCATTTGACAAGCAGATAAGAGAAAAAAACAATCATTGTGCAATAGTTAGGATACCAAGGTACACAGGCAAACTTCAATCCACTCACGTGTGCCTTATAATGATAAGGCATATGCAGGCTTTACTATAGCAGTCAGCCGCCTTAGACAGGAGCAGATTCACTGCAGTACACTGTGTGATACTGCTGATCTGCACAGAGCGTCCTTGGCTCCTCCTCCTGCAGGATTTGTAGCTGCTGGCTTTTAATATTTTTTTTTTTCGGCGGACCTCTGCTTTAAGTGGTTAAATATTGGTGCTACATTGGCTTTTCTCCAATCCGCTGGTACCATTCCAGTCAGACTGTCAGTAAAAATTAGGAACAATGGTCTGGCTATTACTTGACTGATTTCCGTAAGTACGCTCGGGTGCAAGCCATCCGGTCCCAGTGATTTATTAATGTAAAGTTTCCCTCTGTTAGTCATGGGGGTGCTTCCTGTGATGTGTCATGAGGATAAGCACTGCAGTTTTGGTTACTAAAGCCCCCTCGATTTCCTTGTAAAGACTGAGGAGAAGAATAAATTTAATACCATCACCATCTCCCCATCCTTTGTAACCAGATGTCTTTCCTCATTCTTTATGGGCCAATATGGTCTGTCCTCCCTTTTTTACTGTTTACATACTTAAAGAATTTCTTGGGATTTTTTTTTTGCTCTCCTCCACTATGTGTCTTTCATGTTCTATCTTAGCATTCCTTATTGCACCCTTACATTTCTTGTTGCATTCTTTATAAAGTCTGAATGCTGATGATGATCCCTCAACCTTGTATTTTTTGAAGGCCTTCTCCTTTGCTTTTATATGCATTTTTACATTGAAGTTAGGCCATCCAGGACTTTTGTTTGCTCTTTAAAAAAATTACCCAATGGGATGCATTGGCTAATGCCCTTATTTAATATGCTCCGTGTTCTTTGTTCCTAAGATTTTATCCCAATTTATGCCTTCTAGCAAGGTTTGTAGTTTAGGGAAGGTTGCTCTTTTGAAATTCAGTGTCTTTATTTCCCTTATGTTTTCTATTTGTGTGATTTATACTGAAGCCAATCGACCTGTGATTGCTGTTTCCTAAATTGCCCCTTATTTCCACACCTGTGATCAGGTCTGTATTGTTAGTAATCAGTAGATCTAGTAATGCTTTATTTCTAGTTGGTAAATCTACCATCTGACCCATGAAATTGTCCAGCAAATCATTTAGGAACTGGCGAGCCTTAGACGAATGCGTGGTTCCCTCCGCCCAGTCTATGTTACATAGTAGGTGAGGTTGAAAAAAGACACAAGTCCAACCTATGTGTGTGATTATATGTCAGTATTACCTTGTTTATCCCTATATGTTGTGGCTGTTCAGATGCCTCTTGAAACTATCGATGCTTGCTGCTGAGACCACCGCCTGTGGTAGGGAATTCCACATCCTTGCCGATCTTACAGTAAAGAACCCTCTACATAGTTTAAGGTTAAACCTCTTTTCTTCAAATTTTAATGAGTGGCCACAAGTCTTGTTAAACTCCCTTCCGCAAAAAAGTTTTATCCCTACTGTGGGGTCACCAGTATGATATTTGTAAATTGAAATCATATCCCCTCTCAAGCGTCTCTTCTCCAGAGAGAATAAGTTCAGTACTCTCAACCTTTCCTCATAATTCATATCCTCCAGACTCTTTATTAGCTTTGTTGCCCTTCTTTGTACTTGCTCAATTTCCAGTACATCCTTCCTGAGGACTGGTGCCCAGAATTGGACAGCATACTCTAGGTGCAGCCGGACCAGAGTCTTGTAGAGCGGCAGAATTATCGTTTTTAATCTCTGGAATTAATCCCATTTTTAATGCATGCCAATATTCTGTTTGCTTTGTTAGCAGCAGCTTGGCATTGCATGCCATTGCTGAGCCTATCATCTACTAGGACCCCCAGGTCCTTTTCCATCCTAGATTCCCCCAGAGGTTCTCCCCCTAGTGTATAGATTGTCTTCATATTGTTGCCACCCAAATGCATTTTTAAATTTTTTTCTACATTAAACCTCATTTGCCATGTAGTTTCCCACCCCATTACATTGTTCAGATCTTTTTGCAAGGTTTCCATATACTGCAGAGAAGTTTTTGCCCTGCTTAGCTTAGTATCGTCCACAAATACAGAGATTGAACTGTTTATCCCACCCTCCAGGTTGTTTATGAACAAATTAAACAGGAATGGTCCCAGCACAGAACCCTGGGGGACCCCACTATCCACCCCTCACCATTCAGAGTGCTCCCCATTTATCACCTCCCTCTGAACTCGCCCTTGAAGCCAGTTTTCAATCCATGTACTCACCCTATGGCCCATGCCAACTGACCTTATTTTGTACAGTAAATGCTTATGGGGAACTGTGTCAAATGCTTTTGCAAAATCCAGATACACTACGTCTACGGCCCTTCCTTTATCTAGCTGGCAAGTCACCTCCTCATAGAAGGTTAATAGATTGGTTTGGCAAAAACGATTCTTGATGAATCCATGCTGATTACTGCTAATGATACCATTCTCATTATTAAAATCTTGTATATAGTCCCTTATCATCCCCTCCAAGAGTTTACATACTATTGATGTTAGGCTAACTGGTCTGTAATTCCCATGGATGTATTTTGGGCCCTTTTTAAATATTGGTGCTACATTGGCTTTTCTCCAATCAGCTGGTACCATTCCAGTAAGTAGACTATCAGTAAAAATTAGGAACAATGATCTGGCAATTGCTTGACTGAGTTCCCTCGGGTGCAAACCATATGGTCCCAGTGATTTATTAATGTTAAGTTTCCCGAGAGTTCGTTATTAATTCTAAGCCTAGCACTGGTTCTATGGTACATCTTAATCCACCCAATAAAGGAAAGGCCAAATCCAAATTTCCCCAAAACCCTCCAGATGTATCCCCACTCCAAGCTATCAAAAGCTTTTGTCACATCAAGTGACAGCACAACTCTTGAACCTACATTCTCTGTTGGAGTCTGTATATTCAAGAATGTCCTTCTGATATTCATGCTTGTAGATCTATTAGCTATAAAACCCACCTGATCTGGGTGGATCAGTTTTGAAATGAATCTGTTCAACCTAGTTGCCAGAACCTTGGCTAGGATTTTAGCATCTGAGCATAAAAGACAAATTGGTCTATATGCCGCTACATCCAGGGGGTCTTTCCCTTCTTTTTGTATAAGTACAATGGTTGCGTCTAGCATTGAAACGGGAAGTCTTCCCTCCCTGGGCGCTCCCCCCAATGCTTTTAGGAGCTCCGGGAGTAATATTTATATGCCTCAGTTGGAAGACCAGGGGATTTCTGATTAGCCATACTCGTTACTGCCTGTTGAAGTTCTACTAAAGTTATTGGGGATTTCAACTCTTCTCTTTCCTCTTGCGTAATGGTTGGGATTTCCAAGTTGCCTAGGAAGTCTTCCATTACGCCCTCTACCCCCACCTTTTGGGCTGAATAAAGATTTTTTTAATAATCCCTAAATATCTGCAATATTTTTGTAGTGTCAGATAAAATCTCTCCTCCTGGGGACCTGATAGCAGAGATAGAGGAAGGTGGGGAGTTGGACTTCACCAACTGCGCCAACATATTTCCCACACTTTTACCCTCTGCGAAGGAAGACTGCCGAAGGAAGAGTTGTCTGGTCTCAACCTTCCGTATAATCGTAATCTTATAGTCTTGTTGTTTATCCAACCATATTTTTTCCCTTTCAGATGATGGATCCATTACATAGTTGTTCTCTGTCTCTATTACCTCTGTTTTCTTCCCATGTCTTAACCTCCTTGTTAAATTTAGCTACCTGCAGTATCCCGCAGAATCCCGGCCGTTGCTGTACCTTCATTACATAAAGTAGGTGACCGCGATATTGTGTCAATTTGACACCTGCGAGCCCCGTCGCGGGAGCCAGCGCCGAGATGGCTCACTCATCGGGAAAGGAAAACTTTTTTTTTCCTTTTGCGATGAGCGACAGGCAGTGCTGACAGCTGTCTGATATGAATCCTGAGGGGAAACGCCGCGCCAAATTTTAAATGAAAAAAAACGGCGTGGGTTCCCCCCAGGGGCATACCAGGCCCTTAGGTCTGGTATGGCTTGTAAGGGGAACCTCCTACACCGAAAAAAATCGGCGTGGGGGTCCCCCCAAAATCCATACCAGACCCTTATCCGAGCACGCAGCTCGGCTGGCCAGGAAAGGGGGGTGGGGATGAGCGAGCACCCCCCCGAGCCGTACCAGGCCACATGCCCTCAACATGGGGGGTGGGTGCCTTTGGGGAGGGGGGCCCCCCCACCCCAAGGCACCTTGTCCCCATGTTGATGAGGACAAGGGCCTCTTCCCGACAACCCTGACCGTTAGTTGTCCGGGTCTACGGACAAGGGGCTTATTGGAATCCGGGAGCCCCCTTTAATAAGGGGGCCCCAGATCCCTGGCCCCCCACCCTATGTGAATGAGTATGGGGTATATCGTACCCCTACCCATTCACCTGGGAAAAAAGTGCCAATAAAAAAAAACACACTACACAGGTTTTAAGAGTAATTTATTAGGCAGCTCCGGGGGCTTCTTCCGACTTCTCCCAGTGTTCCGCCTCTTCTCCCGGGCCCCTCGGCTATCTTCTTCCAGCTCTTTTGCCAGCAGGGGCCCGGTCTGCTGCCGCTGTTTTGTTGCCGCTGTCTTGTTGCCGCTTGATGTGGTCTGGTACGGCTCAGGAGGGGGGTGCTCGCTCGTCCCCACCCCCCTCTCCTGGCCCGGCCGGGCTGCGTGCTCAGATAAGGGTCTGGTATGGATTTTGGGGGGACCCCATGCCGATTTTTTCAGTGTAGGGGGTTCCCCTTACAATCCATACCAGACCTAAGGGCCTAGTATGCCCCTGGGGGGAACCCACACCAGTTTTTTCATTTAAAATTTGGCGAGGCGTTCCCCATCATGATTCATACCAGACAGCTGTCAGCGCTGCCTGTCGCTCATCGCGAAAGGAAAAAAAAGTTTTCCTTTCTCGATGAGTGAGCCAGTGCGACATGCACAGTACCCTGTCGCCGAGAACCAGCACGATGGGATCGCGCTGGAAACACAATCTCGTGGTCAGGTACTGTACTATAAATTCTCTCAATTGAGGAAGAACTCCGTCCGTTTTTTTAATTAGTTCCAACCAATATGGGTTTATTTTCCACTCCCTCTGAGCCTTTTCCCCCCCTAATTTCAATGTAAGGACTGTTGGAGAGTGATCTGATATTCCCCTTGGCATATATACAACCTTCTCTGTAATCTGGAGTGCTCTATCATTACCCAGTGCCATATCCATCCTGGAAAGCGTGGAATATGAAGTTGAATAGCAGGAATATTGTTGGGCTCCCGGGTTCCGCACCCTCCAAATATCCATCAGCCCCACTTCATCCAAAAATTGACTCAATAGGCCCCTCCCCGTGGGCTCAGCGTTTTTATCCATATGGGGAATCGATCAAACTTTTTTATAGGATCTCATTGAAATCCCCTACTACTATAACCGGTACTTCTTCTTTATCTAACAAAAATTCATTTAATCTGATCATAACATCAATTTTAAATGGCCGAGGAATATAGATATTTGCCAATACATACTTTCTATTTCCAATTGAGCAATATAAAAAAAATATATCGGGCATTCTCATCTATGCTGGCCTGAGAGGGGGACGAGACAGGGGTGCCCCTTGTAGCCCCCTGCTCTTCGCCCTGGCAATCGAACCTCTTGCCAGTCCTATAAGATCAAGCGCTGAAATAACTGGGTTTCGGAGAAAGACGAGAGATGAAAAAATCGTGCTATATGCAGATGATATCCTTCTTTACCTGGGAAATATGGGGCAATCATTGACAAAAGCGATAAGCTTAGTCAAGAAATTTGGAAGCTTCTTAGGGTTAGAGATAAACTGGGAGAAAACTGAACTCCTACCACTAGATTCCACTACTGAGTTAATAATACCAGGAATACCTCAGCTTGTAGTAGTGGATACATTGAAATAATTGGGGAAAAACCCTAATCAATTTATTTGTAAAAACCTTATACCACTGCTGGCCAAATTCAAACAAAAAATAGGCATCTGGAAACGATTTCCATTATCAGTGGCAGGCAGATGCAGCCTTATTAAGATGATCTGGATGCCCCAATTATTGTACCTGCTGCATAACTCCCCAGTCTGGATTTGTAAGAAATGGTTCAACAAAATTGAGTCCCTTTTTAGGGAATATGGAAGGGGGGGCAAGCCAGGATCCGACTTCGAACGCTACAACTACCAGTGGGGGAATGAGGTGTGGCATTACCTCACCCTGAGCGTTACTATCTGTCGTCACAGCTGCAGCACCAAATGGGATGTGACGTTCCAGGTGGAGGTACCCCCAATGGGAGAATCGTGCTGACTGAAGCTTCACATAATACAATTATTGAAGCACTAGAGGTGGATTCATTTGGCTATAGGTCTCCAACATTAAAAATGGTAACCAAAATATGGAAAACTGTTAAAAAAACAGATGGGATATAATGGGCTAACTGAATACACTCCCCTTTGGAATAACTACAATCTGCGGGAAACCCACTCGATAGGAAAAGTAAGAGAATGGGAAATACATGGCATCAAAAGACTGAGACAACTGTACCTGGGAAATACTTTAAAAAAATTCTCAGATTTGAGATGAAAGTTCAATATATCGCAACGCTCATTTTATTCCTACGTACAGTTGAGGCATGCCCTTGAAGCCCAATTTAGGAAACAGTCACCATATGGAACGAAATGCCCCTCTTTCAGAGTATACTCCAGGTAGGCTCCACTAAGGGACTTATATCTGAACTCTATGGACAGATAAGCAAAAAAGTTAATGCTGAGGGGAAACTCTGCAAAGAGAAAAAAAAGATGGGAAGATGATATAGGGAAAATAACACAGGAACAGTGGAAAAGAATCCTAGAAATGGGCTCGAGGGTATCGGTCTCACCCCCTCAGAAGATATCCCACCTAATGTTGTTAAATAGGGCTTATTATACTCCTAAGAGGCTGTTCAAGTTTGGCAGAAGATCAGACAATAAATGCCCCAGATGTCAGGGAACCGGCGATCTTATACACATGGTATGGAGGTGCCCCAAACTGTATCGGTACTGGGAGGAAGTGCTACAAAAAAAAGTGATATATTTAAAATAACAATGAAAATGGATGCTGTGGTATGCATATTGGGGTACAGGAAGGAGCGGGGGGAGATGAATAGTACCACAATTGCAATAGTGAGGCGTTTGTTCCAAGCCAGAAAAATTATCGCAACCAGATGGCAATCTAGAACAACCTCTACTGTGAGAGATTGGATTCGGGAAGTGAATGAGACTATATGTAAAGAAAGAGCAGTGTATGCAAAAAGAGGCAACCTTAAGGAATTTGATGAGATGTGGAGGAGATGGTTGGAAAAAATGGATTCCCCCCTATAGAGTGATAAATGAATGGGAGGGGTAGGAAAGAGGGGAAGGATTAAAGGGCAATGCTTGGTTTGTAACACTGAAAATAGGTGAAGTGAGTCAGTCATATGCATTTTTATGACATATGCATGCCTGGATAATTAAAATCCCCCATTATGATGACACTTCCCATCCTTGCTGCTAATCCAAATTGTGATAGGAGGTCCAACTCTGCCTCCTCCCTCAGGTTAGGGGGCCTATAGCAGTATTATTTTCCCCTCTACCCATAAGGATTCCACCTTCTCCCTTGCTCCCTTAGTGATGTCATCTCTCACATTCACTTGTATATTATTCTTGATATATAGACATACCCCTCCCCCTTTTTTACCCTCTCTATCCCTGCGATAAGGGGAATACCCTTGAATGGTTGTCAGCCAATCATGCGAGCTGTTGAACAAAGTCTCTGAAATTCCCACAAAATCCAAATCCCCCTCGTACAACAGTATCTCTAGTTCACCCATCTTGTCCACCAGGCTCCTGGCATTGGAGATCACGCCACCTAGTTTAGACCGGTCGCATACTATACTTTTATTGGGTGTTCCGAGATTGCAACTAGGACTTGTTACTATACTTACCTTGGGTTTATGTGCTTTAGTCAACCTACCACTAATGCCCCCAATACTACCCTCTGGAATATGTTCCGTGTGACTATCTCTACCTCTGGACCCTCCCCCCGTTGCCTAGTTTAAAAACCCCTCTAACTTTTTGGCCATCTTTACTCCCAGCAGATCTGCATTCCCCTCATTTAGGTGCAGTCCGTCCCTTCTACATACCTGTCTTGTCTCTACCCTGGCTTCCTCCTATGCATCGCCTAACTACAATAGGGCCATGTTTAGCCCAATCTCTACAATTGTGGGACTCCATAGGTTTGATTTCCCCTCACTTTCCACTTTTATGATTTCTTAATTGTCCATTATTCCCTCCAGGTTGCGAAAATCCAGCCCAAATTTTATGGTGGACCATGAAAGGGTTCACACACATCCATTTCCTGTTTACCCCTACTAAGATACTAACATTTGATGCCTTACGCTCTTCTCATGATATCCCCTTGCGAGAACACTATAGCTACCTACAACTTAGGCATTTTCTTCAATAACTCATTAAATCCCACTCTAACCCATACACTCTGACTCCTTTTGAGAGCCTATGTAAAGCCATACCCCACTCTCTGGGCCTGATATCGTTGATATATTCATCCATAATTTCTGCAAAAAAGCCTCCATTAAACCCCTATCATCTTCAATGGAACAAAGAACTGGGGAGGCAGTTAGATCCAGAGGACTGCCAGATTATGACCATAGCCCTTTCCAAGTGTATGCTGTGGCCATAGAACCCGTTTAAATTTGACATCATGAATATCAATAATCGTCATCATGACTCATTATCCATCATTCATCATCCATCATGATTCGTTATCATCATAATAATTCATTATCATCAATTATCATCATTAATCACCACCATCAGGATTTATCATCAATCATCATCATCATCCATCATTTATCATGATTCATCATCCATCCTTATTCATTATCAGCAGCATTAAAATACCTGATCCAGAGTTGTCTGTGTAATGGAATAATTTTTAATTTGTTGTTGTGCCTTCATACTGGTTAAAAGCTGAAACAATTCATTTAAACATCCATGTTCAATTGATATATGGCATTCCAAAATATTTAGACGGTGATCCTAAAATTAATTTCAGATAGATATCAAAATTCCAAGGAAAGCAGTTATGTATTCATAAAGAAAAAAGTAGTATTAATAAATCTAGTGTAAATGGTGAATGGTAGAGGAAGGGGCAGTACTGGGGTTCTCTGTATACACATTTGCGAACAAGGAAAATTTTGGCATTAGGAGAGAGCAGAGATAATTTTACCAGCCACAGGCTGGGGACAAGGATGTGACCTAGCCATCTTGTCTAAATACAGTAGCAAAAAATCAGGTCACCAACCTAACTTTGCTGACTGGAAGACGGTGTATACATCTGTGCAAGATGAACAGAAATAAAAAACTGTAAAATATATGTAGTAGTGGTATATTTAGCTGTTTGCCTGGAGATCAGTCTTAAATATAATTGCTTCTGTTTATCAATTTACACCAATGTGTGACAATATTTTACTGCTTTCATCACATAAAGCACACCCATACTTTTTTTCTTCAAGGTTCTGGAGGAATGCATTTGCATAGTATTTTATGTATCATCTGATAAGCAAACTATTGTGATATGTGATACAGCCTGTACATTATACTCATGTAAAAGCAGTACATTTTAAATTGCAATCTGATAAATTGCAAATGTCATCTTTCAAGATCGCTATCTATCCCAGCAAGAGAACAAAAAATGAAGTAAAAACAGGATACAGAAGTAAACCTTTAATAGTATTTACTATTGTGTCAAGATGCCTACCTTTAGGTGCACTCCTGGGAACTGATGTTTAAAACAGGTAATGACAGAATTTGCAGTGTCATAATCTCCATTGAGCCACAGAGTCACTGAATAGCATTGTCCAAATCTAGACACAAAATAGGGGATTACACATTTTTCTTATATTATACAATGAGGTTAACATTGCCGCTGTTATGTTTTTAAACAAAACATATTTGGGGTTTTAACTCACCTGTTACTAAAGTAATCAAATAATTTTTTTCATTTCAATTAGCATGACCCTGTTAACACAGGTTCACACCCGCCGTAAGAACACTGCATGTACTTAGCTTTCTATTGTTCAGTTTCTTGAAAAGTCTCAGCGTTACTACACACAATCCTTTACAAATGCTTGACTTGTTGAATTGGTCAAACACCTGTTTCCCACTCTGCTCAGTGTGGTTTTTTCAGCTGACTAGTAGTCCTGTAGTGACACCACAGTGAGCAGATGGGGAATTAGGTATTCACACACCCAAAGTTTTTGAATAATTGTGGTTTATGGGAGAACAGTGAAGCAGCAGCTTTCAAGAAATTATCCAGCAAGAAAAAAATTAAGTACAAGTGACCATGTATGGGGCACAAAGTGTACATTAGTTAATCCGAATGCAGGTCACACATGCATCAAAACGGAAGTCAAAAGTGAGTTAAAATCCCTATCCAAAATGAATACACTTTAACATAACAATATTCCTGGTCATAAAGCACACCGAGGAATGCATGGATTAAAATTTGGTTATTTTTATGCAACAGCTTTATCACATTTTGTTTCATTTAAATGGTACAGGTATGCAGATCTGAAACACAAGTGTTAGTATGATGGCAGAACAACTTGTATTTTGTAGAAGGAAGGTCTGCAATTACAGTGTCCTTCATTTTTCTCTCTCAAATTGTTTAAACATATTACATAAATGAGAGAGCATGCGCGGGGCTCGGAAGATGGCCACTTGAGCCGAGAGCTCCGCTCCAGACCGTAGCAGCGGCGCCCATAGCACCCAGCACAGCGATCCAGGAGGCTTATAAGTCACAGCGGAGTGACCCCCACACACCGGAGCACGGCCCTGTATGATCAGATCCACTGTGAAATGAGACCTTAGGCCGCAATTAGAGAAGGCAGGAGCAGCAGAAAAATTCAAGATGGCCCCTGCAGCATTACCTCAGATAGAAAAGTGGATGGAATGGTAGGATTATTGCGGTGCCCAAAATTTTTTTTTACAACAAAACAGATTGTTAAAATTAAATTGATTTTATTACAAAGATTTAATTTTAAAAAGTAAATGCATTTCATTTACAGTACAGATACATATAGGAGCATATACAAATATATTACAACCAGTGAGTGGAGGAATTGAATTCAGTTCCTCCACTCACTGGTTGTAATATATTTGTATATGCTCCTATATGTATCTGTACTGTAAATGAAATGCATTTACTTTTTAAAATAAATCTTTGTAATAAAATCAATTTAATTTTAACAATCTGTTTAGTTGTAAAAAAAATTTTGGGTACCTCAATAATCCTACCATTCCATCCACTTTTCCATTTACTTATTGGGATGAGGTGCCTTATTTAATTAAAGACAAACACACCACCAGTTCCACTTTTTTCATCAAATTACCTCAGATACATGAACCCTGCATGGAGGGACAAGCGGACTACAGGTCAGAGCCACCCCTCATCTCCCAACACCTATATGTTATCATCATATCATACATGCTAGGGGGAGTACAACTGGGGGAATCTGTAGTGGAGAAGGATCTGGGGGTTTTGGTAGATCATAAGCTCAATAATAGCATGCAATGCCAAGCTGCGGTTTCCAAAGCGAGCAAAGTTCTTTCTTGTATTAAGAGAGGTATGGACTCCAGAGAGAGAGATATCATTTTGCCCCTGTTCAAATCATTAGTAAGACCTCATCTGGAATATGCAGTTCAGTTTTGGACACCAGTTCTCAAAAAGGATATCGTGGAACTGGAGAAAGTGCAGAGAAGGGCAACCAAACTGATAAGAGGCATGGGGGAGCTCAGCTATGAGGAAAGATTAGAGGAACTGAATTTGTTCACTCTTGAGAAGAGGAGAATAAGGGGGGATATGATCAACATGTTTAAATATATAAGGGGTCCATATAGTGAACTTGGTGTTGAGTTATTCACTTTACGGTCAACACAGAGGACAAGGGGGCACTCTTTACGACTGGAGGAAAAGAGATTTCATCTCCAAATACGGAAAGGTTTCTTCACAGTAAGAGCTGTGAAAATGTGGAATAGACTCCCTCCAGAGGTGGTTCTGGCCAGCTCAGTAGATTGCTTTAAGAAAGGCCTGGATACTTTCCTAAATGTACATAATATAACTGGGTACTGACATTTATAGGTAAAGTTGATCCAGGGAAAATCCGATTACCTCTCTGGGATCAGGAAGGAATTTTTTCCCCTGCTGTAGCAAATTGGAGCATGCTCTGCTGGGGTTTTTTGCCTTCCCCTGGATCAACTGTGGGTATAGTATTGGGTATATTGGATTGTACGTTTTTTTTTTTTTTTTTTGTGGTTGGACTGGATGGACTTGTGTCTTTTTTCAACCTGACTAACTATGTAACTATGTAACTATGTAACACCTTACCCCAGGGAAACAGATGGAATTCCTGATGGCCAACACACCATCCCCTGCATCCACTGAATCCCTGATCGCACGATCAATGACAGATTTCTCCCTCTCACCTCTGGGGCCTAATGCAGTGATGCAACCAGGCTATCATTACCACCATACCCAGACCAAGGACCCTGCTCACCAAATGGAGGATCTCTTCCACAGATTCTCAGAACTTTTGGACAGGGGCCTTGCTCAAATGGCCGCAAAAATCACCAGGGACTTAAAGGCAGATTTTCACAATCTGGGCAATAGGATAGACACGATCGAAAACAAAATGGAGGAAAAAATATCCGTGATGAACCAAAACTCCAAGCATATACATACAGTGCAGGAACAACTGGATCTGGCCATGTCACATATTGATGACCTGGAGAACAGGTCCAGGAGGTACAATATCAGAATCAGGGGACTCCCGGAGACCATAATGGATGTACCGGAGGCAGTGCAGGACCTAATTAAAAACCTGATCCCCAATATCCTCCCCACTGCCTCAAACTAGACAGAGCCCACAGGGCCCTCGGACCCCCCAGAAAAGATGGCACCCCAAGGGAGATCATTGCAAAGCCTTATCACTACTCCGTAAAAAGAGGAAGTGATGAAACGAGCAAGATCTGCACTGGCTGTGTTATGCCAGGGCCACCAGGTACAGATCTTTGCAGATCTTTGACCTTCTATGATTCAAAGGAGGAGAGCACTGAAACCACTGCTACATGTATTAACCCAGAAAGATATAAAATACAGATGGGCCTTCCCCTTTGCTGTCAAGTTCACTGAAAAAGGGAGACACTATGCTTTTTCCACCCTGCCGGAAGGATAAAAACTGCTCCTACACCTGAAGCTCATTTCTCAAGAGGCTGCAATGGACACCTCCAACACTGGCTCTGGCTCAAACAAAAGACCGATACCTACTAGCCCACAGTCCTCCCTCTGGACCAAAGGCAAAGCAAAGAAGGCCAAAGACAATGGACCCCCCTGAAGCAAGTACCCTCATGGACTGATCCTTTCTTTTTCTGGACCTAGAGTCCGGTCCAGGGACATTGTGACCATGCTGTTTTGGGCTCTTCTTAGCCCAAGTCACAAGACTCTTGTTGAACTTTTGCCTTTAATTAGTTGAAATTATAGTTTGTTGTTTCCTGTTCAAGTTTTCAGAGCAGCCCAGGGATAATTCCGGGACTTCCGAGACTGACCGGGTTAAACCAGATCTCTTCATATAGCTCTCTCCACACCCCATGAAGGGATAACACCTACAAGCTAAGGAAGGAACTTCTCCTTGTTCCCCAAAAGGACGCCCTGCAGGGGGAGACTGGAGGATTGGGAAGATTTACACTAATAGGGCGTACACACGGTCGGACTTTGTTCGGACATTCCGACAACAAAATCCTAGGATTTTTTCCGACGGATGTTGGCTCAAACTTGTCTTGCATACACACGGTCACACAAAGTTGTCGGAAAATCCGATCGTTCTGAACGCGGTGACGTAAAACACGTACGTCGGGTCTATAAACAGGGCAGTGGCCAATAGCTTTCATCTCTTTATTTATTCTGAGCATGCGTGGCACTTTGTGCGTCGGATTTGTGTACACACGATCGGAATTTCCGACGGATTTTGTTGTCGGAAAATTTTATCTCCTGCTCTCCAACTTTGTGTGTCGGAAAATCCGATGGAAAATGTCCGATGGAGCCCACACACGGTCGGAATTTCCGACAACACGCTCCGATCAGACATTTTCCATCGGAAAATCCGACCGTGTGTATGGGGCATAAGCCAGCACCCGGGGTCATTGTATGCCGATGGGCGCTGGAGGTCCCCCCTGCTCCCTTCAAGGTGGGGGTTCCTTGGGGCAACAGATAAGGAATGAGGTCTCTCGCTAGCTAAATCCACAAAAAGCTGTGCATCACTCTACCTTTAACTTTATTCAATTAGGCCGCCCTGTTCCGGGATGGAACACTTGTGCCTCCACCCAACCCTTGGACACCCGATGGTCTTTGTACTACACAAGGACTTCGGGGGGGCATCCCCCCCTGAAATACGGTTTTTACCTCCTTCTTTTGTCTGTTCTTCTCTGTCTCCCCCCTTCTCCTCCCTCTCCACCTTTTCCCTGAAAAAGTGCCTAATACCATTATCTTTTCTAGACCACCAACTCGACTGCCAGGATCTGGGTTCTAAGGCCTTACTCAAACATGTTGGAGACACCTCCGAAACCATTTCGGCCTCAAGACTTTGAGGGGTAAGTGAGGGTGGATCATAACTATGTTTCTCCCTTTTGCTCCATGCCTGAAGGTCCAGGCGCTAAAATCCTCATAGCCTCCCACGATGTCCAAGGCCTCAACTCCCCAATTAAGAGGAGAAAGGTACTAGATTACTATAAATCACTCAAGCTAGACATTCTTATGTTACATGAAACACATTTCCCTGCCCGATATAGCCCCAAGTTTCTTCATTCACACTACCCGCAATTCTATCTAGCCAGTGCAGATAACAAAATTAGGGGGGTGGCGATCTTATTATCAAAATCCTGCAAATTTGTAAAAATCTCTGACTATATTGACCCGGAAGGGAGATTCACCCTAGTGAAAGGCACACTAGAGGACCAGCAGAGGACAATCCAAATTTTTCAGCAACCTATTGACCACTCTCTCCTCGAAACTTCAGGGAACAATCATCTTCGGGGGAGACTCGAATGTTGCATTCGATCAGGGCTTAGACAAGTCCAAGCCTCCTAAGTCCCAACTGATTCGCCCTACAAAAGAGAGCCTCACAATAGTGAAGTTTCTACATGCATACGGTTTGACTGATGGAGAGAACTCAACCCCTCCAAGAGGGATTTCACCCACTACTCTAGCCCTCACAACACATATGCATGGATAGACTATATCCTTACACCTTCCACCTTTCACCCTTCTCCCAGAAGTCCTCAAAGCCCATATCAGGGACACAGCACTCAGTGATCATTGCTATCCTTTCAGGGGCCCCAGGAGGGTCACGAAGACAATGGAGATTGAACGAGTCCTTGCTCTCTGACCCTGTTAGAATAATAGAACTAAGAAAAGCCCTGAAAGAGTACTTTACACTTAACAGCACTGAGGATACCTCAGCAGAAATGCTCTGCGCTGCACACAAAGCCTTCATTAGGGGAAAGCTCATTCAGATCTCTACCCAAGTTAAAAGGGAAAGGAAGGCTGATATAGAGTGCCTGGAACGGATTATGCTTCACTAAAAGCATTACACAAAAAGGACCCATCCAAGTTTCTCATAAACCAAATTGATAAAGTTAGATTAGACCTAAACCTCGCCCTCATGGCAAAGGCCGAAAAATCGATCAGATAGAATGGACACAAATCCTATGCCCAAGCGGACAAAATGGGTCCCCTATTGGCAACTAAACTCTCCCCTTGCCTTAGAATCTACAATATGCCCAAAATCAGGATAGCTGGACAACCCCCCACAACCAATCCAGTCAGGATACTTTAAGCCTTCCAGGGATTCTACTCAAAATTACACAGTACCACTACTCAGGCCCATGCAGACTCAATCTCACGGTTCCTGGAGGGCCTGCCCATCCCCTCCCTGAAAGATGCTCACAAAGACAAGCTGGATTCCCCCATCACAGAGGAGGAGGTGTTGGAGGTCATCAAAGACCTCAAAAAGGGATCATCCCCTGGTCCAGATGGCCTATTCACACCTTACTAAAACTTTCTCAGACACCCCGACGCCTCACCTGACCAAATTTTTCAACTTTAAAACCAAAGGAGACCCCCTAGATATCCACCTCAATACGGCATTCATCACAGTCATACCCAAACCAGACAAAAACCCTGAAGACATCAGCAATTATCGCCCAATCTCCCTCATAAATAAGGACTTAAAAAAACTCACCAAAATATTAGCGAACAGAATGGCTTCTTTCATCAGCCAATACATACAGACTTGATCTTGATTTTGTAAACTAACTGGGTGGGGAGGACTAAACAATAAGGATTCAAAAGGCCTTTGACACAGTATCCTGGCCCTGCATTTTCTCCCTATTAGAGTGATAGGGTTTCGGGGTCCGATTTATGGGTCTTTTACAGGCTCTTTATTCACGAATCACGACCAAAGGCCCTCATAAGGCTACAGGGGCACTGCTCCAAACCAATAGATATCACAAGAGGTACTAGACAAGGGTGTCCACTATCCCCACTGATTTTTGCAATAGCGATAGAGACCCTGGCGATCGCGATTCATCAGAACCCTGAAATTAAAGGAGTCGCCTGTGGAGATCAGACCCACAAATGCGGTCTATTCGCAGATGACATCCCACTGTTCCTAACCTCCCCCCTCACTTCTCTCCCCAACCTCTGTCATACACTTGAAGACTTCGCTAGAATCTCGGGACTTAGAGTCAACTATTCTAAATTACATGCCCTCAACATCTCCCTAACTCCCCAGACAGTCTCCCTACTGAAACAGTCATTTAAATTTGAATGGAATGACACTTCCATTTCATACTTAGGAATCTCGCTGACGGCCTAAACAGAAACCCTATACAACCACAACTACCCCCCACTCTACAAGAAACTGGAGGCAGATCTTAAACTCTGCTCCAAATACGGACTAGTATGGTTAGGTAGGATCAACTCAATTAAAATGACCTTACTCCCAAGAATCCTCTACTTCTTCTGCTCCCTCCCTATCCCAATCAGGACAGACCACTTATGATCTCTACAGAGTAGAATATTGAAATACACCCGGGGAAACTCGGGATATCGCATTCCTCAGAGCACACTATTTCTACATAGACATAGGGGCGGATTTTCCCATTGATACAATGGATAGGCATGCATTATCTCTCATTATTAAATAAAAATGATATGTATACTTTCCAATTAAGAATTCTCAGATAGGTTGTAATAAAATAGGTTGTGATATATAAATTATTAGATAGAAGAAATTGTCTTTCAAAATATTTTATTGAATTTCCAAAAATATAAAACAATAAAAGATAAAGTAAAGCAAAACATTACATTACAGTCCCCCTTGGGGGGTGCAAAATATGCCAAAAACATAAAGTATGTATCAGGCAAACATCTAACACATTGACAGGTACCTTGGAAGCCAATATAGCTCTTCCAATTGTATATTATCTGCCCAGCCTGAGGACAAAAATGGGAAGTGGCAAGGAGAGGTTCCGCCAGCATCCCAAAAGGGATCATGCTGTGCCCGGCCGAATCTCAACTAGACCCCAGTTTCAAATCTTCGCCAGACAGGCCTGGAATCTAGGATAAACATTAAGGTTGCAATGACCTGATTCGCTAGCCCCAAGGGGTGAGTCCTCCCAATGCAGAACTTATTGCACTGATGTCGGAGGAACTATCCGTGTACCTAAGATGGTTCAGCAGAGGAGGGTGTAAAGAGGGAGGAGGTGAAGAAAAGAGAGTGGGTGGAGGAGAGGGTGGAGAGGGAAAGAATAGGAGAGCCTATCAATGGGAGAGGACCACGCGTCCCCCGGTGAACCGAAGAACTTTACGGCTGAACGCCTGGTATAAGAGAAATGCCCATATACTGGGCCCAAGGTTCTCAGGTAGCTTCAAATTGCGTTTTGGTGTTGTGGAGAATGCTGGAGAGTTTCTCTTGGGACATGATCCAAGATATTTTACGCGTAGCAGCCTTGAAGGAAACCTTGGGTTGTTTCCAAGCTTTGGCAATGGTGAGCTTGGCACCAAGGAGGAAGAAGTGTATTAATTTGCGCGTCTGTTTTGGTGTTTTGGGTAAATTTGCATTGAGGAGGGCTATGGCTGGGGTTTTCTGGATCTGAACTTTCGTAACTTTTCGAATCAGGGAGAAAATCTTGCTCCAGTAGGGTCTTAATCTCGGACATTCCCACCATATGTGGGCTATGGAGCCTGAGAGTCGACATCCTCATAAGCACTGGGGGTCTGCTGAAGGGAACATTTTGGCCAGTCTGTCCAGGGTAAGGTCCCATTTAGTAATTACCTTGAGGCTGGACTCAATTAGGGAGACATTCTTAATGCCCTTGTAGGATCTATTAAAGGAGACCCTCCATCTCTCTATGTCCCAGTTAAGGGATAGGTCGCTCTCCCAAGCGAGCATGTATGGGGTCTTTAAGGATTGGTGAGACAATGACTGATAGATGATGGAGATTCCACCCCTCCGTTCTGTGGACTGCCGCACCATAATTCGTACAGTGTGAATCTGGGAGGCGAGGTTTTCCCCACCCAGATGTGTTGAAGGAAGTGGCTTATTTGGTAAAGTTTATAATGTTCTGAATTCAGGATCTCTAGTTGATTCACACAAAATTCCAGGGAGATAGGGCCATCGGAAGTGAAGAAGTGTCCAATTCGATACAACTCCTTGTCCAACCACCATTTAAAGGCTTTAATGTCTAGGCCTGGAGTAAAGTCAGAGTTATTGAAAATGAGTGCTAGGGGGCGGCAACTCGAAGTTAATGCAGGGTTGTTTCTCAAATTATCCCAGATTTTCAAAGATTGTGAGAGAGTAGGGCTAGGATTGGGGGACGATTTCTTGGGGGAATCCAGAGTAGGAAGTCTAGGGTGTAGGATGGAGAAGCCTGTCTTTCTATTTGAATCCAGTCTGGTTTCTCAGCCCTGGAGTAGACTGAGGAGAGCTGGGCCAACCTGGCAGCTTGAAAATACCAGAATAGCTGGGGGAGCCCAAGACCCCCTTGTGGTCTGGGTAGGAACAGGGATCTTTGCTGGATTCTATGTCCTCTACCCCCCCATATGAATTTGTTGACTTTTCTTTGGAATTAAGTCAAGTAATCCTTAATAATGTTTATTGGAAGGGCCCTGAAGAGGTAGAGAAGTCTTGGTAGTAATGTCATTTTTATAGCGTGGATTCTCCCAAGCCAGGATACCTCTCCCTTTGTCCAGTTTCCCAAGTCAGCTTCAAGCTTACAGTATGTGTGAGGGAAGTTAGTAGTGTATAATTGTTCTGTTTTAGCTGTGAGTTTAATCCCTAGGTAATCAATGGAGTAGTCACTCCACTTAAAGTCAAATGCACTTTGAAGTGCAACTACTATGTCTGTCTTGAGGGAGATGGTTAGGGCATATGACTTAGAGTAGTTGACCTTTAACCCTGATATTGTTGAGAACTCCTTCAGGAGTTTGCAAAGGTTTGGGAGGGAGGTGATCGGGGATGTGATGAAAAGGAGCATATCGTCCGCAAATAGCCGCATTTGTGGATTTGGTTCCCACAGGACACACCTTGGATGTTGGGATTAGATCGTATTGCTATTGCCAGTGTTTTGATCGCCATGGCAAAAATGAGAGGGGAGAGAGGACAGCCCTGTCTAGTGCCTCTCGCTATATTAAGGGGGTTGGAATACTGGCCTTGTAGGCGGATCACCGCCTTCGGGGTGGAGTAAAGGGATCCAAGGACCCCCAAAAATCTGATCCCAAAACCTCACCTCTCCAGTAGGGAGAATAGATAAGGCCATTTGATCGAATCGAAGGCCTTATGTAAATCCAGTGATAGGATCATTCCTTCTTGCTTGGGACCCCCCTTCCCAATTAGATTGGAGAAGGGAGACAATGTCGACCACTCTCCTAATTTGGTCTGGCCCTTGCCTGCCCGGAATAAAACTCACCTGGTCTTTGTGGACATAAAATTTAATAAAGGATGCTAGACGGTTGGCGAGAATTTTTGTCAAAATTTTCAGGTCATTATTAATTAGGGAGATGGGTCTGTAATTTTCAAATTCCTCATGGTTTTTGTTGGGTTTGGGGATTACTGAGATGAACGCAGTGTTCAAGTGTGGATCTAGGGGGAAGCCTAAGCTTTTACAATTAAAGAATTTTGCCATGTGGGGGGCCAAAATTTCCCCGAATGTCTTGTAGTAGGGGACTGATAGACCATCAGGGCCTGGAGCTGAGCCAGTCTTAAGGCCTTTGATAACCTCCCTTATCTCCTCCGCGGAGAAGGCTTCTTCCATTAAGTCTTTGTGTTCCAGGGAAATGGAGGGCAACAGGAGGTTTTGAAGGAAGGAATTGATCAATGGGCCTCTCTCTGTTTGGGTAGAATTGTAAAGATTGGAGAAAAATTCATGGAAGGCAGTCATGATTTTGTTTGGATTGGCTGTTGAAGGCTGTCCTGCTATACGAAGTTTGGGGAAAGTATGAGAGTGGTAATTAGGAGTAAGCTTGACGGCTAACATCGGTCCTATTTTGTCTTTTTGGGAGTAATATTTGGCACCACTCCAGCGGATGTGTTTCTCCACTTTGGCTGTTAATGCTAGATTGAGCTACAGCCTAATCGCATCTAGAGGGTCTGTTAAAACCTTAGATGGCTGTTTTTTGTGTCCGGCTTTTAAGGCTACAAAGGATTTTTCCAACTTTTGGATGTCAATCAGACGCTTCTTCTTGGCCTGGGTCGCTTTCCAGATGAGCACACCTCGGATGGAAGCCTTGTGGGCAGCCCAAAGGGTCTCGGGGGAGATGTTGCCTACATCAATAAAACTAAAGTATTCTTTGATGGCGTCTGCTATCATCTTGGTATGGATCGGGTCGCTAAGGAGCGATTCATTCAGACACCAGTATGAACCCTGTTTCTCAGTAAGTGTATTTCTCAGGGAGAGAAGGACCAAAGAGTGGTCCGACCATGCTGTATCCAATATAGAAGCCTTATTCATCAGTGGAATGAGATTTGTAGGAATAAGTATGTGGTCAATCCTGGCGTAGGATAGGTGGGGGGAGGAGTAATGTGTAAAGTTTCTGCTCTTGGGGTTCAGTTCCCTCCAAATGTCTACTAGGCCATAGGTGTGTAGGATTCTAGCTATTCTGCTGCTTAGTTTCGTAGGGTGCGTAAGCTGGTCCTTAGGGGGTTTCGTTTTATCTAGGCCCTGGTCAAAAGCCACATTGGAGTCTCCCCCAAAAATGACCTTGCCCTCCAGGAGGGGGTTTAGAGTTGTAAAGAGGTTCTGAAAGAAAGTGGCTTGACCCTTATTAGGGGTGTAGTAAGAAATTATAGAATACAGTATTCCCTCCAATGTGCCCTTTACAAGAATAAACCTTCCCTCTGGATCTCTAAAATCAGAGATGTGGGAAAATTTGCTGTTTTTTGAGAAAAGAATTGTGACCCCTTTCGTCTTGTTTGGTGCGTTGCCAGGTAAAAGGATGGATAATGTGAGTGGAGGAACTTGGGGTTGTAGCGAATCGGAAAGTGCGTCTCCTGAAGTAGCACTACGTCCAGTTTAAGGGATCTGTAGTGTTCAAATGCTACTCTCCTTTTCCTATATGAATTCAGGCCCTGAACGTTATGAGATGCCACCCTGAGATCTACTCCCTTCAATATCTTGTCAGCCATGGGAACGGGGGGGGGGGGAACCATCAAACTGGCAGCCACTTACTTTTTGATGACATCTACATTCAAGGAGGGGATGGTTGGTGTTGAGAAAACTGTTGTCAGTTTGGAAACTGAATGGAGTCGTCTCCCGTTGATAGGCTTGAAAAGAAAAGAAGAATGAATGGGGGAAAAGGAGGGGGGGAAATAAAACAAATACGAGAACAAAGACAGGGGTCTTCTAACAAAACCCGTGGAGAGTGGCAGAGGGGATATCTGCCAAACCCCAATTCTTAATCGTCGGTCGCCCTTGTAGGTCGACTGAAAACCCATGCCAAGAAAACAGGCTCGGTTTTCCAGGAATGAGTGGAGGCACAAAGGGGCCACCCCGGACCCTTGCAACAACATGTGTATGATACAAAAACTTTGCACATCTAATATATGCTCAACTAAAGTGTGATCAACCAATTGCACAAAACAGAGTACAAGTAAAAATAATAACTAGTAGTAGCTGTAGAACAAGCCACCCTCTCCTGACGCCCCCCTGTCCCATCCACCCCCCCCCCCTGCCTAGCAGGGGAGGGAGTTCGGAGAGGCCAGAGGTGATGAGGGGAAAAAGGGACCAGGCCCTAACAATATGAGGTGGGAGTAAGGGTTCTTTGATAAAATTAAGGAAATAGGCCCCTTAGAGATTTGGACCTATTTGGTCCAATCGCCATAGAACAGTCCTGGAGGGGGAAGAACCCTCATCTCCCAAGTGTAACAATTCCCTTCGGATTCGAAACCTCGACTAGAAGGGAGAGGGTACCGAAATCATGCTTCTGAAATGTCAAAAGATGTGATGTGAATGTGAATGTGAAAAGACACTGATGTCCCTCCTCTTTAGACAGTGGGAACTTGTGGTAGAGGGACCATTAGAAACAAAGTATTACATGAAACTGGGGACCGAACCGGTCCAAAATTTGGGGTTGGAGATCCAGCTCCATCAACAGAAGGGACAACTGTCCCAAAAGGAGGTACCCGTGAGAGGGCATTGGAATGAGGAGATCTAAACGACCTCTTACGGTGGTCTTCCCACCTTGCACGTCTTAGAGGAACCCTTGTTCCAAAGGGGGGGGAAACAGGACTGGCAGGAGGGGGACATTTGGACGACCCCGATGACGACATAGAGAAGTCCATGGGTGCCTCCTGAGATATTTCAGGGACAAGAACAGTCTTTCACCATCAGGGAGGTTGGAAAAGGAGTGAGTTTTCCCTTGAATTGTGAACTTTACAGCAAAGGGGAAGGTCCAGCGGTACTTAATGTCCTGTTGAGCTAGGACCGTAAGGAGTGGTTCGAGAGATCTTACTCTGTGGATGGTGGATGGAGCCAAATCGGCGAAAATCTGCATCTGGTGCCCCTAGTGCTGTAGTTTAGGCTTCAGGCATGATTGGCGCATGACCTCCTCCTTGACAGCAAAAAAGTGCGGTTTTACTATAATATTTCTGGGAGTTCCATCTTTTCTGGGGGGTCCTAGAGCCCTGTGTGCTCTGTCTAGTTCTAGACAGTGCGGTGGGATATTTGGGATGAGCTCTGAGATAATGTCCCGTACCATGAGGGGGATATCGGTAAAGGATTCCGGAAGGCCTCTAATTTTAAAATTATACCTCCTAGACCTATTTCAAGGTCGTCGATCCTGGAGAGGGCCGTAACAAGTTGTTTCTGGATGGTCTGAATGTGCGCTGCATTTTGGTTGGTTCTGGAGACTGTACTTTCAATTTTGTCCTCCATGGCCTCTATTCTGGAACCCAAACTAGAGAGATCAGATTTAATAGTGTTGGTGATTTGGGTTGCTATGTTGGCCAGTCTCTAATTCTCTAAAAGGGTAGAGAATTTAGCAAAAAGGTCTTCCTGTAGTGTGGTGATGTCCCTGACTGAAAAGCCAGGGGACGGGTTAGCAGAGGGGTGTAGTTGAGAAGGCAAGGACGGGGAAAGTGCATAGTCCTCCATGTGTATGCCGATCAAGGACTCAGTGGATGCCAGGGAGGGGGCCTGGTGCTTGTGTGGGCCATGAGGGTCTGCCTGGGACATGCCGGGGGTGCCCTGAGCCGCTTGGGCATAAGTCAGAGTCGATGGGGTAAGTACTGGCCTGTTTTCCGGTGCTCTGGCTTGTAAGGCTGCATGAGGCTCGATAGATTCAGTGCCGGCGGCCATCTTGGTACACCAGTCCTCCCCCGCCGAGTTGAATTGCGGGCCGAGGTCCAATCGTGCCGAGGGCCCGGACATCTCGGAGTCGTCCCCCCCCAAGGTTCCCGTACACGTTCAGGCAGGTGGGATGCTTCCCCGTGGGCTGTAGCGCTGATTGTGCAGCTCGTTGGTCCGGGGTGGTGCGGAGCTCACGGCTCAGGCAGCCATGTTGGAGCTCTCGTGCATGCGCACTCACATAGAAGAAATTTTAAGTAACAGTAATACTCCATCAAATGCCTTTTTTTTTAAGTCACAGAGCAATAAGTAGCTCAAGAGATACACGTTTAAATATACATAGACAAAAAATAATTATAGTCTGATTGCAGCTGGATGGACCATAAGGCCTATGTGTATAGTCATCAGCAGACCTTTACAGATATCTCTGGCTGATCAGTCTCAGTAGTATACAAAGCTAGACATCTATTGTTTCAGATTTTTTTCATATATCAATAGAAAAAAAAATCCATCAGGTTTTATCTACATAAAAATTCCCCTGATAGATATAACAAAAAAAGATAAAAAAACAACAGCTGAGGCTGCAATACTCACCATTGGTTCACAGCTTTCTCTCACAGTACTCTTTTTGCTTGAAGACGTCCTCAGTCTTCTACGTTGAATAACACCCAGTGGCACATATTCCATAAGACTGAGCACAGACCATTCTACTGAAAGGGTCAAGGCCTAACCCTGAGGGGACTTCATCATAGACCCTCAAACTCAGGGGAATGTAGGCCACACCTCTCCCTCCCCAAATGCCAACAGTATTTTAATTTCTAATAAAGACACTCAACGTCGAAGCTTGGTATATAATTGGCTGTGGCACATTTATTGGTGTAATATTTAAATACATTAAAATCCATTTAAACATTTTTTATTAATACTTAAATTTCTTAACTTGTAAATAAGTACAAAAAACAGCTCAGTCTTCAGGACTTGAGCAATACCACATACCAATAAACACATGTCCTCCCTTTAAATCTAAAGGGTGACATAATGTGCCTGTAACAAGGGGTTGGTGGGGTGGGGAGCTTGTTGCTGACTTCTCCCAACAGTGGACTATTCCTGCGGGAGGTCACCTTATATAGAGAGCCTCCTTTCTAGAACACTCCAGCTGATCATATGACCCTCTGGGAATTTCCCTGGAGGTCATGTGACATTCCGGGAAATTCCCCAATGTTACATGACCCCGTTTTTCCTGCCTAAGAATCAAATACATTTTTCTGTGACTCCTTTTTAGAAAAAAAATATAACAAACAAGTTGGAAGTGGGGCAGCCACATGCCCATGCTGTTTGGGCTCAAATACTTAATCCCTCTCAGTCCATGGGAATGTAGGCCGCACCTCTCCCTCCCTGAATACCAACAGTATTAATTTCTAATAAGTAAACACACTCAACTCCGAAGCTTGGTGTATAATTGGCCGCGGCACGTTTATTGGTGTAATATATAAATAAATTAAAATCCATTTAATCATTTTTATTAATACATACATTTCTTAACTTGTAAATAATCAGCACAAAACAGCTCAGCCTCCAGGACTCAAGCAATACCGCATTTCAATAAACACAAGTCCCCACATGCCAGGCTTGAAATATCAAGGCTGGCCTACCCCCACCACCAAGGCCAATTCAATGCAATTCTTCAAACCATGTTGAATATGTCCAAACCTATTTCAGACAGATGGACTCTATCTGCCCTATATAAACTTTTGAAAACTCCCTCTAAATTCCTATGCCTGTAAGAAAAACCACAGATAAGCCGCATACATTTTTCCATGTATCTATTTACATGACGATCTGATCTTCTTGTGGTATCCGGGGAAGATAATTTAAATCTATGAAGATTGCACTTCATAGATTTGGGGCATGTCAGCTCCTCTAGCATCTCCTCCTTCTCCACCCTTGGGCCGCAAGGTTTTATGGAAATCGTAGTCTCATATAAGCATCTGATTCCCTCACATCTTCTGTTTGAGCCATGCCATCCACACCTCCGCATCATGTGATGTCGGAGGTCACGTGCATGGCGCTGTGAACATTTAAAAACAATCCCCTCACTACACTATTCTGTCAGACACCGTAAGGGCTGCCACGCTGAGACATCTCTTTCTATGAGGTAAATCACACAACAAATTGCTCTTCTCCTTCCTTCTAATCTTTATCAAGCTCTGCTGCTTCTGGTCTTTAAGTATTTGATAAAGTACTGCTGCCCTTGGTTAAACTTGCCTTGATGCCAATACAGTATATGTATTACCTGCTTTATGATGTTTACCTGTTGCCGTCTGTGTTTCCCACTCTCTCCTGCTATAGGAGAGTGAGGACAGACGATCTGCACACAGGAATCTTGTTGTCCATAATTAAGATGACCTTACGCATATCTTTATACATTTACATTGCTAATCTTCCTGGCTGGCTTAATTTTTTTATATCTCGGATTGACTATTGCAGCATGCATTTCTTTATTATAAAACTTTCTTCCTCTTTTTCCATTCTTTTCACTATCGTTTGGTTTGAGAAAGACCCTAACACTGCATAAACCATTTCCTCAACAGATAACATTCCGCAATTTAGGCACCCTTGCTTTTGCTATAGATTTGGCTTGCTTAAGTGTAAGTATGCCATGCTAAGCGATATCCCCCACACTTCCAAGATTTTTGTTATACACCTCCTTTCTCCACTGGCTTTTTATGCACCACTATTAATTCCCAGTGTATTCATTCCCTCACCAGACATTCCTTCTTCCCTCCCGTCCCTTTTCCTGTCCTCTCTCCCTCCTCTCTCCTTTTCCATCCCCTCTTATTTATAATTCCTTTTCTTTCTCCTCACCCTAACCTTCTTCCCCTCCTTTCTTCCTTTTCTTTCCCACCCTCCAACCCCTTCCCCCCCCCCTTTTGTCCCTCCCCACCGACACCCACCCATTCCTCACCTTCTGCCCCTTCCTTTTTCATGTATTTTTTTCTTTCCTTCGCTCACTCCTTTTTTCCTTCTCCCTGTTCCTTCTCCTCCCCCTTTCCTAATACATCTTCTCTCTGCCCTTATGCTCTTTTTTCTATTGCCCCTCTACCTATTTCTTTCCACTTCCATTTTTACACCTCCTATCCTCCCTCCCCCTTTTCTTTCCTTTCCCTTTCCTATTTACCCTTCCACCTTCTAGTGACCTCATTCCATTACTATATAACAACAATTCTGTAGGTTATTTCTTACATTTTAACACTTCCCCAAATAGATACTGGCTTATTTGACCCTGCTTTGGGCCTTGTTTGGTCAGCTTGCCTTGCATGTCACCTAGTGTCTGCTCTTCCATCCAGCCTAACATCAAGTCGCAGGTAACACACCCCATTGGGCGGTCGATGGATACTGGGTGGGGCATTCAACAGCATTTTTTTATTGTTCTGTATTATTGCGTTTGTACTGTTTCTAACTGTACTTTGTTTTATGCAGTATCACATCTAACTGTGAAAAAAAACATCCTCTGAAGAAGCCTTAAAAAGGTGAAACATGTTGGGATAAGTCACTCCATGTTACTGTTGAGGGGTGGAGGCATGAACAGTGTGAGCACTCATGCTTATATTCTTATATTTACAAGACCCCCCCCCCCCATTTACACTGATCTTTGTAAATGCTCTTCGTTTTATAAGGGGACACTGCGACTGAGGTCTGTTTAGAGTATACCGATTTCTGAAGCACTATTAGGTTTAACCATAAACCGATATCTTTATTGCCCCATTTTAAAGAAGGATAAATAGATAATTTTTGTCTAAATGATTAGTCATACTGGTGCCAGCCTAATCCACCAAAGTTTTTGGAAGCTTCCAGCACATGCTCAAGGTGTTGGAAAAGGCCACTACAATATTGCGGATGTTTTTCTCCTAGAACGCTAGCATAAATGGTAAATGCCTGTAACCAATTATAAAACGACCTTGCTACAGGCCTACACCTTTTATCCTCAGGCTTATCTTCTTATCTTTTTGTCAGATCTGTTGATGAATTCTTTTGCAGGTGGTAGTAAAGACATAATGTCAATAAATTGCCCTTTCCATATCTTTGACCTGAGCAGAAAGGGGATACCCTAGTGGCGAGATCTCACATGGTAATATTTCTTTTAAACATGACTCTGGTACTGCTGAATTTTTAATGTTAAGTTAAGCTGGCAATGTATTACTAGCATTTAAATTACCTGCTGAAAAGGAAGGAGTACTGCTAGCATTGGACACATTTTCAATCCTATTCCTGGTTTCATTAGATTATACATTAGCATAATTGCTATTATCATTTGCAGGAGTATTAATGCTGTCAGCTAACCTATTAATAGATTCCATTATATGTAAGGTACCTGTGGTAGGTAGTGTCTGAAGTGGAGCTTGTATGCTGAGGATTCAGACGAAAACCTAGTCACTCAGATCAAGTCGGCAACAGATCAGGCAAAGCGGTACAAAATCAAAATCCAAAGAATGCTCAGACAGGCGGATGTCATACATGGGCTGGCGGTGAAGCACCAAATCAGCAGGCTGGAGAATGGTCAAGAATACAGGCAGAGATTCAATACACAGTAGCCCAAATCACAGAGTTATCAATACACCGAGGGAGCTAGTCCAAACAAACGGGCACAAAATAACAGGAAGTGCTGCTATTTATGAGCTGCTTGATTGTACATTGTCCGCAGCTGGCAGCAGGTGGGGCTAGTAAGTCCAAGGCAATGCATCACGCTGGGAGAACATAGACTGCAGCTGTTGGACCAGGAACATCCCGGTTCGAAAACACCCAGGTACATGAGAGGGCCCCCTCGCCAGTGGACCCCTCTGGGGGCCCAGTGGGGTCTCAAATAAGAGCAGGGGCATGCAAATCTTTGGCTGAGACCCAGGAACGGTCTGCGATGGGATATCCCTTCCAATGAACCAGATACCGTAGGCCACAACCCTGCCTTTTAGAATCAAGAATCTTACAGACTTCAAACTCATTTTGTCCATCAACAAAAACAGGAGGATGTAGCTGTTGTGTTCTTGAGTAACAATTGAAAATTGCCTTTTTGAGGAGGGAAATATGGAATACGAGATGTATCCGGAGAGAGGAGGGCAATTTCAACCGATAGGAGACTGGCCCGCCTCGAGCAATAATTCTGTAAGGACCGACAAATCGAGGGCCCAATTTGGTAGAAGGTTGTTTCAGTCTCACGTAGTTAGTTGATAGCCAAACTCTGTCCCCCAGCACATATGGAGGTATATGGTGTCTTAGTTTGTTGGAGAAAAGCGCATACTTGCCTGTTGACTTCCGTAGTAATAAGAAAATCTTTTTCCAGTGTAGCAGAATATTTTTCACCCACTGATCTTCTGCTGGTACACCAAAAGAAGGCTGAAGTAGGGGAAAAGTCTGAGGGTTATAGCCTTGAGCTCAGTAGAACGATGTGGTATGAAGAACACTGTGCCAATGGGAGTTAATGGCAAATTCAAATAAAGGCAAATACTCAGACCAGTTGGAGTGTAACGCATTGACATAATGTCGAAGATAGGTTTCAAGGGTCTGGTTCATGCGTTTGGTTTGACCATCTGTTTGAGGATGATGTGAGGTAGAGAGTGAGAGCGTTACTCCCAGTTTCTTGCAGAACGCTCTCCAGAAGCTGGAAACAAACTGGGATCCGCCGTCTGAGATGGCATTGGTAGGTATGCCATGATGTTTCACAATATGGCAAAGGAAGAGGGTAAACAGTTCTTCCGTTGTAGGTGATCCAGGGAGCGGTACAAAATGAGACATTTTGGAAAACCGATCCACTATGACCCATATAGCAGTCATGCCCTCGGACTCTGGCAAGTCTGTAATGAAGTCCATTGTCAAATGGGTCCAAGGCTGGTGAGGTATAGAAAGTGGATGTAACAGTCCAGTAGGCCATGTGCGGGGTACTTTATTAGCAGCACGTTGGACAGGCAGCCACATAGTCAGTAACATCTTTTTTCATATGAGGCCACCAGACATGATGCTGCAAGGTCTTAAAAGTGATGGCGACACCAGAATGACCGGATAACACACCATCATGTACCAAGACGAGTACAGGTTTTCTGAGGCTAGGGGCTACGAACAGGCAACCTGGTGGTATCTTCAAGCCTTGGGGAACACAAATCTGGGTTTCTTGTAACTGTTGGGAAAGAGCCATAGAGATCTGAGCGACAATTTTGTGAGGTGGGATTATATACTGCTTGGTAGGTCGATCTCCTTCAGAAGTAGCGAACTGTCTGGAAAGAGCATCGGCTTTCTTGTTTTAATGCCCAGGGACATAAGAAAGAACAAAATTAAAACCCAAGAAAAACAGAGCCCAACGAGCCTGCTGTGAATTCAAGCGTTTAGCAGTCTGAAGATACACCAGGTTTTTATGATCAGTCAAGATAGAAAAAGGCTTGGGAGTCCCTTCCAGAAGATGTCGCCATTCGGACAATGCCAATTTGATAGCCGGTGGTTCTCGAATCCCAACATCATAATTCATCTCCGCTGGAGAAAACTTTCTAGAAAAAAACGCCACTGGATGGATTCTACCCGACTTAGGCTGTCTCTGGGACAGCACAGCACCTGCTCCTACCTCGGAGGAGCTTATTCCGCTTCAAGGCCACACCTTGCAATTTGTACCTTTCTTTGTAATAGCAGTAAGGGGGCAGCAGCGGAGGCAAAACCTTTGATGAAGCCTCTGTAGTAATTTGCGAACTCTAGAAGGCTTTGGAGCCCTCTTAAAGTTGTTGGTTGGGGCCATTGCAAGACAGCAGAAAATTTTTGAGGGTCCATTTGAAAACCGACAGCACTTAAAATGTATCCAAGGAAAGGTATATGGCTTTGATGGAAAAAGTATTTCTCAATCCTCGCGTAAAGGTGGTTTTCTCTCAGTCGTTGTAATATCTGTTTTATATGTGAGATTTGCTCTAGATGAGTCTTGGAAAAGATTAAAATGTCGTCCAAGCAGATGATGACAAAACTGTTGCTGAAATCGTGAAAAATGTTATTCATGAAACGTCGGAAGACAGCAGGGGCGTTACACAGTCCAAATGGCATAACCAGATACTCAAAAAGGGCCATTGCGGGTGTTGAATTCTGTCTTACACTCGTCCCCCTCTCTAATTTAAATCAAATTATAAGCCCCTCTGAGGTCCAGCTTAGAGAAGATAATGACTCTCTTAAGTACATCAAACAGTTCTAGAATAAGAGGCAAAGGGTAGGAGTCTTATATGGTGACTTGATTTAACCCTCGATAGTCTATGTATGGTCGAAGACCCCCATCTTTTTTTTTAACAAATAAAAAACTTGCCCCTACTGGAGAAGAAGAGGGTTTGGATAAAACCTCTTTCCATGTTGTCTTTTACGTATTCCTCCATGGATTATTGTTCAGGCAATGGGATAGGTCCTTCCTTTGGGAAGAGGTGCTCCAGGAATTAAATGAATTGCACAGTCAAAAGAACGATGTGGAGGTAAAATCTCTGCCTTTTGCTTGCAAAATACATTTGCAAACTCAAGATATTCATGAGGCAAGGTAGATGGGATGGCTATGAAAGACAAGAGACAAACAGAAAGCCTTGTGGGTTGAGACAAACAGTAGACATGTGCGATTAGTTTCATATGAATCGAAAATTCATACGAATTTCCGGAAATTCATACGAATCCGAAATACGAATTTTTATGCATACGAATTCCGTACGCAATACGAAATTTTGTTTACAAATTTCGGATCCAAATTCATAACGAAAAGTCGTAATTGTTACGAAAAGTTAACAAACCTAAAAGTTAAAACCCCAGGAAGTCAGCACCGCACAGGGATGGTGGGAACCCCTGATAATGGGCACAGCGAGTGTACACTCAGACCTGGGAACTCAGCACAGGGATGGTGGGAAACTGCCATTCAGCTCCTTGACAGTGAGGTGTGAGGTTGCTAGTTCCTTTGCTCCTGTGCTTCCAGAGACCAGGGGCTAGAGTTGCTCCTCTGCCCCAGGAGTGATGCAGGATCCTGGGGTGGACCCTGGTGGAGGCCCCCTGGATAGGCCTCAGCCTGTGGACGACACTGGGCCTGGCCCAAGGAAAGATGAGTCCCTGTCTGCCTTTAGATGAAGGGTTATTGAAACGCTGAAGCGGATTGAGAAGCAAGAGGAAAAATTGGTAGCTTTGAAAAATGAATTTAAAAAGAAAAAGCAGATTTGTGCCAAAGTGTTTAGCAAGAAAAGACCGGCTCTGAGGCCTGAGCTGAAAGACCTGGAACAAGCTCTGTGGAAGCAGAAAGAACTGGTGAGTTCTCTGAAGGAGAATAGTGGAGCATTTAAAGAAAAATATAAGAACGAAGAAAGATTCAGCCAAATGAGAAGAGGAGCCACTTCCTGCATGGAGGGTGAGGAGACCAGTGAGGAGATGCAGCTACAGACAGCAGAGAGTGAGAAAGTGGGCCCGGAGGATGAACCCAGCTCTTCAACACCTCAGGCATCTGCTGAGCCCTCAGTGGTGGAGGCCTCTGTCTCCTTCACTCCCCAGCAATGTGGAACACCTGAGCAGGAGGTTGAAGGTTCTGGCATGCTGGATTTCATCAATAAACTTGAATCCACTCCAGGTGTGGCTTCCCAGGATGATGAGGAGAAAATGGACACCGTTCCTAGCCCTGTGGAAGAAAAACCTGTGGAGAGACAAGGTGCAGGTACAGTGTGTGTGCAGGATGGTGTAAACTTTAATGACAATGTGCTTGCTGAGGGTTGTAGTGCTGCAGGCAGTAAGCCAAGACCCATAGACAATACACAAAATGCAATAACATCTGCTAATAACTGTCAGATTCAGTCTGCAGAGAGGTCCATGGACAATACAGAGACTTTGCCTGGACCAGGCATAGCGGCTGTTCCTGTGAATGGTGGAGGAGATGCTGGGTGCAGTAGTGCTACAACTTTCCAGGAGTCTGCAGCAGCCATGACTGTGATTGATCCCAAGAAAAAAACTGTGTGTTCAGAGGAGGGGGAGGGGGAGGGTCCTGCCTCTGCTAATCAGAAGACTGCTATCACAGCTGATTCAGACTCTCTGCCAGCAGGTTTGATTGTGTCTAAGGACAAGACTGCAAATGCTGCTGGTGTAAGAAAAACTTATGCTGGTGTTGCTGCCACAGGATCTGGGAAGGGACAGCAAGCAGGGAAGGAGCATAAAAATGTTTTATCTTCCTCCCTGTTTAAAAGGAGGAATGTTGTTCAATTAAAATGGGAAGGCGGTGGAATCCCCCCACATAGGAGGACAGTGGTGGATAAGATTCTACAGATGGGGTTTACACCCACAGATATCTTCGCCCTGATCAGTCCGGCAGGTTCCTATAAGTATGATTTGTCCTTTATCCGTCCGGAGTCTTTGGACATATTTTGGGAGAAGTATGAACACGTGTGTAGGGGCCTGCCGGACTGGAAAGGGCTCATCCCAAAGCTTGTTTCACACCAGCCCCTCATTAAAAATGGTCACAATTTTGGTCCGCAATGAATCCATACCACAAGGGGATTTATCTGTATGGTTGAGGAGGTATGGAGACGTCCTGAGCCCCCTAAAAAAGATTGTAGATGATCGGGGAATATGGACGGGGGGATGGTCTGTGCAGCTAAACTTAAAGGTTGTTGACAATGTCATCCAGCATCTGCCATCCTCAACTTTCCTGGGGAGGGACAGGCTGACCATCTTCTATCCAGGCCAGCCAAAGCTCTGCAATAAGTGTGGTGATAAAGGGCATCTTGCATCCTCCTGTCCAGTGATGAACATTTAGCGAAGGATTGTAATATTATCAGGTGCAATCTGTGCAATGTAGTGGGACATCCTTACAGTCAGTGTCCTGAGGCAATGCACAACAATCCTGAGCTCATGAGAGAGTTCTTCCGCATGGACATGGAGGATGCTCGGAGCTCAGCAGCTGGGGTGCCTGTGAGTCCATCTGAGTCTGTGCCAATACCTAATGTGTCTCCCCAATCTGTGGTGCCCCAGTCTGTGCCAATACCTCATGTGTCTGTATCTCCCAAGTCTGTGCATTTACCTAGTGTGCCTGTGTCTTCTGTAGGTAAGGTATCAGTTGCCAAAAATGTGTCCAATCCTTCTGTGTCTGTGTCTTCTAAAATTGCAGAGGCAGCAAGAGGTGCTGAGGCAGGTGTGTCAGGTGTGGTGCCAATCTCCCTCCTCCGATGCTGCAGGGTTTCTATTGAGGATCGTGGGGTGCAGAGGAGTGGGGAGGATGGTGGAGAGGCTGGCCTGGTGGTAGATAAGTGACGGGGGAGTGGGGGGGAAGGGGAGTGAAGGGGAGGATAGGCGTGGGGAGGCTGTTGAGTCTGGTTTGTCTAAGGATTATATGGAGTGGTTGGAGGATAGGAGGAGGAGGGGCAAAAGTAGGAAAAAAGGGGGTTCGGTTACCTTAAATCCTAAATTTTTGCCTTTAGAAAATAAGTTTAAGGTCCTGTCTGATGATGATGATGAATGGGACTCATTCAGTTCTGCATCCTCTATGGATGATGAGTGTCAGGGTGCAACGAAGCGCGCTGGTTCTCCAGGAAGAGGGAGTAGTCAGGCTAAGAAACGGCTGCCTCAACTACCCTAATGGCAGTTCCCACTCCGTTAAAAGTGGCAACCATTAATGTTGCCAGCTTAAGATCAGTAAGTGCTCGTGATATGGCCTTATTTTTGCTCAGCGAGTTTGATGCTGACATTTTGTTTTTGCAAGAAACCCATCTGAGTAGTCTGGCCGATATACATCTGGCAAAGAAGGAATGGAGACGTGGTCCCTCATTTTGGTCTCTTGCGGCCGAGCCTCACAGCGGAGTTGTAGTCCTTTTTTCTGGTATGGTAACGTGCCGGCGGGTAATTGAGGTAGAGATAGGGAGATGCATGGTCTTAGACTTCTCTGTGAAGGGGCAGGACTTGTGCCTGATTAACATCTATGGTCCCCAGACGAAGTGGGACAGGAAATGCCTCTTTACAAAGATTAAGCCTTTTCTTTTTACGGCCCAGCAGGTTATCTTCGGAGGTGATTTCAACACTATTATATAATATTAGGTCTAAAGACAGGAGAGGTTTCAGAGATAAGCTGGGCTATGACACCCTTTTTCTTAATGCGATAGTTAGGAAAGCAGGTCTGGTAGATGCGCACATTAAGCGCTGCCCAAACAGCACAGGGTTCACTTTTCAGCGAGTTAGTAGTCAGAGTAGGATAGATAGGTTTTTTTAAAGGGAGACTCCGCTTTTTCGGCACCTGTGTGTCGGGCAGTGGAGTTTTCTGATCACTGTATTCTGTGACTCTCAATGCCCCAGACATGCCACCTAGGGGGAGGGGTATCTTGAGATTGAATTTGGCCCTCCTGGAATTCGGCCCTCCTGGAAGACGAGAGAGTAAGACAATCCTTTGAGGATTTTTTTTCAAGCACAGGTAACGATCCTAGACTTTTGCAACAGCAAGTCAGAATGGTGCGAGCTTGTTAAACAGCAGACTGTTGGGCTTTTCAAGGCCATAATAAGAAAGAAGCAGCAAGATAAGTATATCACCTACCAGCGTTTGCTGAGGAAACTTGACCGCCTTGTTTCGAATGGAGGAGATTCTGGGGTGATCTCTGAGGTGAAGCTCCTCCTTAGGAGACATCAATATGACCGGCACGCCTCTTTGGTTCAGGAGAGGGATTACGGGAAATACCATTCGCCTGACCCTTACCAGAACTGTAAACAGAGCGTAGCAGTTAAGACGGTCAATGACCTGAGGGACAGTACGAGCTCTCTGACGAAGTCTAGGTCAGGGATCTTGGAGGTTGTAAGGTCATACTATACCGATCTCCTGGGAGGAAGGAACCTTGATCGGACAAGGATGTTGGGTTTTTTGGACTCTACACCAGGACTGGAAAGTAATGTTCCTTTGATGAATTTGACAGATGAAATCACTGCAGATGAGGTAATCCAGGCTATTGATAAACTAGCCATCAAGAAAACTCCAGGGCCAGATGGTTTGACAGCCGAGTTCTATAAATGTTTTAAGACGATCCTGGCTCCCTACCTTGGGGAGGTTTTTAATGGCTGTTTGAATGAGGGTTCTCTCCCTCCCTCCATGAGGCAATCTGCAGTGATCCTTCTGTCAAAGGGTAAAGATCCTTCAATGATTGGGAATTGGCGCCCCATTAGCCTTCTTAATGTCGATAGAAAGATACTGGCAAAGATTTTCTTCTGGCGATTATCACCAGTTGCAGGCAGCTTGTTATCCCTCCACCAGCACTGTTCGGTCCAAGGTAGAAGCACTTTCTCAGCGGTGTTAGCTGTCTGGGTGGCCTTGGAGCGTTGTAGGACTGCTGGTTGGGGTAAATTTTTGCTGACATTGGATCAGGCTAAGGCCTTTGATCAGGTTAATCATGAGTACTTGTGGCTCCTTCTTGACAAATATGGCCTGGAGGGGGGTTTCATTGATTGGCTCAAGATTTTGTACAAAGGGGCTGAAAGCTTTCCTCTGGTTAATGGTTGGGTCGGGCAGCCCTTTGCGGTTGGCTCGGGTGTGCATCAGGGGTGTCCATTGAGTCCTCTGCTATATGTGTTTGCAATCGACCCCTTCATTAGAAGGCTAGAGAGTGGACCTTTGTGTGGGGTACCTTTGGGCATCGCTGGTGAGCCTCCTTTGAAGGTTGTGGCCTATGCTGATGATGTTTCTGTTTTTATCTCTGGGACTGCGGAGGCGCAGGAGGTGGTCTCAGTGATAGGGCAGTATGCAGAGGCATCAGGTTCAAAGGTCAACCAGGAC
Organism: Aquarana catesbeiana; assembly: GCF_042186555.1. Taxonomy (NCBI): domain Eukaryota; kingdom Metazoa; phylum Chordata; class Amphibia; order Anura; family Ranidae; genus Aquarana; species Aquarana catesbeiana. The sequence goes on from NC_133328.1 coordinate 233,991,932, forward strand.
AAGTGTGAAGCTTTCTGGATGGGTGTGGAAGGTGAGAGCTTTGTTCTCCGGGATGACTTCCCGGAGCCCCAACAAAAAATTTGAGTTCTAGGCATTGAATTCGGCCCCGGTGACTATGGTCATGCAAATTGGGTGAACAGGCTGGAGAATGCCGATGCCAAGGTGGCAAGCTGGAAAGGTTGGCAGCTTTCCTTGAGGGAAAAGTTTGATCTGATCAAGACTTAACTGATTCCGATTTTTCTGTATGTCAGTTTTGTTTGCATTTTGCCAGTTTCTCTCTATACCAGGATCTATAGTTGTTTCTTCCAGCTGTTATGGGGGAACAGAATAAACTTTGTCAAAAGGAATGTGACTTACCTTCCTAGGCGGAAGGGTGGTCTAGGGATGGTCAACCCTGTAGTCTTTTTCCCTCTAATGTTTGTGAAGTACAATCTTGGTAACATGTTGGCAGAGAGATCGCCTGGGTGGGTTGGTATTTTCCAGTCCTGGTTTAGGCCCTTTCTGTGAGACTGGGAGAATGGTGGGCCAGTGAAAAGCCTGAGGGTCAAGCATGAACAGCTCCCGGCTTATGTTGCCCCGTGTTTGAAAATGCTTCGGCAGTGGCAAGTAACAGCAGGAGAAGTCAGATCTCTTCCAAGGAAACTTCTTGAGAAGCGGATCATGAGCTCTGCTTTTTGCGAGCCACTGGCCTTGAGGGATTGCCCAAGCCTGGTTTTGGGGGTGGGTTTGCGATTGATTAATTTGGAGAGAATTCCAATGAAGTTTAGGGATCAGGCTTGGCTTGCCTTTCATGGAAAACTATATGTGAAGGGCAACTTGAAGTTTCTTTCCATGAGTGATCGGGGCTGCCCGAGAGTGGAGTGTGGAGGAGTGGTGGAGTCCATGGATCACTTTCTACTTCAATGCCCTTTTAATATAGAGGTGTACAAGAGGGTTGGGAGGGCTTTGAGTATACCCTTCCTCCCCCATATGAGTTATGCAGAGTGGGTGTATGGGGCATTCCAGACTCGTCGGGGTTATGATTTGGAAACACTTTTTTTAGTTAGTCTAGTAGTCCGTTATTTCACGTGGAGTGCACGGTGTCAGGTATCCTTACGGAGTAAAATACTCCCTGTCGAAGTGGTGGTGTAGGACATTCTGGGTGAGGTTGGGAAGATTCGGGGTCTTGAGAAAGGCAGGTGGCAGCAGGAGGCCTGGATAAGGGCGTGGAGGAATATCAGGACTCTGTAGCTGCTGCCTGTTGATCTCAGGGTGTGCAGCTTTTCTTTGTATTCTTGATTCACTCCCCTAGATTTTCAAGATCAAGTATATTTTTGATAAAAGGCTACATGCATGGTGACGGTGATGTTCCTTAGTCTGGCTCTCCCATAGGGATTGTGTTGTGCGCAATTTAATTTGTACCATAAGTCAGCACAGCACAGGGATGGTGGGAACCCCTCATAATGAGCACAGTGGGTGTACACTGAGACCCGGGAACTCAGCACAGGGATGGTGGGAACCCCTCATAATGGACACAGCAGGTGTACAGACCTGGGAACTCAGCACAGGGATGGTGGGAACCCTATGGGAATTTCTATACTAACAAATTTTATACGAAATACGAAATTTCGTTAACGAATTTTAGAATTTCAGATCCAAATTCCGTTACAACAGAAACGTGACTGGTGTTTTGTTCACCAATCAGAGGAAGTCAGCACAGCACAGGGATGGTGGGAACCCCTCATAATGATAAATTCATCATAACGAACATTCATTATTTTTACGAAAAGTTAATGAACCTAAAGGATAAAAACCCAGGAAGTCAGCACAGTATAGGGATGGTGGGAGCCCCTCATAATGATAAATTCATCATAACGAACATTCGTTATTTTGCGAAAAGGTTACGATTCCAACTAAAATTCGTATTTCGTACGAATCCGAATTGAATTTCGGATACAAAATACTTATTAATTTTCGTACGAAAGGAAACTAATTTATTGACGGCGCACATGTCTAACAAACAGTTTAGATAACAGGACGGCCCCCAAGGATAACTGAACAGAAGTGGAGAATCAATAAAAGACAAGACGATTTCCTCTTTGTGGAATGCACCTACCTGAAGGGTGATTGTCATAGTCTCAAACTTTACATGCCATCTTCCATTGGTTGTCCATTCAGGGTGGTGATGCTCAGGGGTCAAAAACTTAGGAACAAATGGGATGTTATTTACCTTAGCAAAAGTGTAGTCCAGGAATATTCCAATGGCTCCAGAATCCACAAAAGCCTCAGAGGAGACAAGTTTAGAGGCTAAATGGATAATTGTAGGAACGGTAATCTTGGTCTTGGAGGATATATCTGTAAGGTCTAAACCAGCTCCTCCAACATTGGTTAGACCCTGCCTTTTACTGGATGGGAAGGGCAGACAGATAACAAATGTCCTTTAAGTCCACAGTACAGGCATAGGCCCAATGCACGCCTCCTTTGTTTCTCTGATTCTGTTAGGTGGAGGCGGCTGACTTCCATGGGTTCCAAAGGTGCCTGGGGTTCAACTGAGATTTCAGGTTCTGGCTGAAGCAGTGCTTGGAAGTTAGGGGCCAAAACGGTAAACTGGCCTAAAAAGCTTGCGAGTTCTAAGTCTCTTTTGGCAACACACAGCTCTATGAATTTTTCAAGGTCTTCTGGGGAATCCTTTTAGACTAATTCTTCCTTGATGCGATCTGTAAGACCTTTTCGGAAGACTGCACATAATGCCCTTGAGTCCCATTAGTCTCAGCAGCCAGGGTACAGAATTCAATAGCATACTGTGACACAGACCTGGTACCTTGCTGTATGTCCAAAAGTGAGTACTCTGCAGAAGCGCTATCTGGCTTGCCAAATACAGTCTGGAGAGAAGCCAGAAATTTGTCAGCGTCTTGCAGCACAGGATCATTGCGTTCCAGGTAAGGAGAGACCCAGGCCAGGGCCTTCCCCTTTAACAAGGAAATTACAAAAAGTCACTATGGCAGACAAAGTGCTAAAATTCCCAGGGATGTTGCAGAAATGCAAACGACAAACTACTAAAAAACCTCTGCAGTCCTCAGTATCACCACCAAATTTTTCAGGCAAGGGAAGTTTGGTTGGTACAGAAGAGGCAGGTTGGATTGGAGCAGGAGTAGGAGCTGGAATCTGGACTGGTGCAGAGTAGGGATGAGCTTCGAGTTCGAGTCGAACCCATGTCACGTGTTCGACCGTTCTTGGAATTTCGAACGTTATGGACCGAACGCACCAAATTCAAGTGGCGCACCACGGCTCAACATTCACTGCAGCATCGCAGTGCATTGCTGGCTGATGATTGGCCTGCATGCACTATGAGCCATAGGCTTTGGCCAATCACAGCGTGGTAAGAACGGAGAGCCATAATTGGCCAAAGCCATAGTGGCTTTGGCCAATTATGGCTCAGGGGGTTTAGTACACGCCCCACACTATATAAGGCCGCCTGCGTGGCAGCCTTGTGTAGTGTGTTGCGGCGGCGGCGGCGGCGGAGAGATAGACAGAGAGACAGTGTCATTTGATTTAAGTTAGATAGAGTAGGCAGGCGAGTCAGTTAGCTACACTTACAGTGTATTGTGTATATATATATATATGCATCCTAGGTGTTGTGTATGTATGTATGTATGTATGTATGTATGTATGTATGTATGTATGTATGTATATATATATATATATATATATATATATATATATATATATATATATATATATATATATACACACACACACACATATATACACATATATACACACACACACACATATACACTATTCAATTTAGCTAGATCCGTTAGATCCGTTCCTGTTATTCTGTTCCTATTGACAGGCAGGCAGGTGTTTTTACAGTATTTATAGCTACCTGAAGAAAATTGCTGGTGTTCTTTCCGATCCTATTAGTCCTGTTAGCTACAGTATTTACAGTTAGTGTAGTGCGTCCTCTGCACAGTATGCACCTAAAGCTACCTGAAGAAAATTGGTGGTGTTCTTCTGATCCTACTAGTACCGCAGGCAGCTGCAGTATTTACAAGTTAGTGTAGTTCGTCCTCTGCACAGTGTGCACCTAAAGCTACCTGAAGAAAATTGGTTGTGATCTTCTGATCCTATTAGTACCACAGGCAGGCAGCTGCAGTATTTACAAGTTAGTGTAGTGCGTCCTCTGCACAGTGTGCATCTAAAACTACCTGAAGAAAATTTCTGTTGTTCTGCTCCTATTAATACCACGGGCAGGCAGCTACAGTATTTACAGTTAGTGTACTGCGTCCTCTGCACAGTGTGCACCTCAAGCTACCTGAAGACAATTGCTGTTGTTCTGCTCCTATTAATACCACAGGCAGGCAGCTATAGTATTTACAGTTAGTGTACTGTGTCCTCTGCACAGTGTGCACCTAAAGCTACCTGAAGACAATTGCTGGTGTTCTCATACTAATAATACTACAGGCAGGTGATTCTACTAGCTGCAATATCAATATATATATACATCCCAGCTTTATGCAGCTACATCTCACTGCAGGCCATTAGTATGTCTGGAAGGCCAACAAGGAGAGGCAGACAGTCACAAGCAAATAAAAGAGGGCAAGCAGGCTCTGTGTCTAGAGGCAACAGTGCTGGTCGTGGAGACAGTGCATCCTCATCAGCACATGGCCGCTGGTCGTGTTGAGCCGCAACATACCGAAGACTTGGTAGAGTGGATGACCAAGCTGTTCTCATCCTCCTCATCCTCTCTCACCCAGGCTCAGGGTACTTTGTCTGGCAAAGCAGCTGCCGACACGGCCTCTTCCCTCGGCTCAATGGCATCAGTCACTCCTTCCCTAGCCTCACCATGTCCTCCTGAGGAGTCCCCTGAACTGTTTGACCACAGTGTTGGGTACATGCTCCAGGAGGATGCCCAACATAGAGTAGGAAGGCGAATCAGTTAGCTGCACTTACAGTGTATTGTGTATGTATATATATATATATATATATATACACACACACATACACACACACACACACACACACATACACACTGTATTCAATTTAGCTAGATCCGTTCCTGTTATTCTCTTCCTACTACTGACAGGCAGGCAGGTGTTTTTACAGTATTTACAGCTACCTAAAGAAAATTGCTGGTGTTCTTCTGATCCTATTAGTACAGCACCGCAGGCAGCTGCAGTATTTACAAGTTAGTTTAGTGCGTCCTCTGCACAGTGTGCACCTAAAGCTACCTGAAGAAAATTAGTGGTGTTCTTCTGATCCTATTAGTACAGTACTGCAGGCAGCTGCAGTATTTACAAGTTAGTGTAGTGCATCCTCTGCACAGTGTGCACCTAAAGCTGCCTGAGGAAAATTAGTGGTGTTATTCTCTTCCTACTACTGACAGGCAGGCAGGTGTTTTTACAGTATTTACAGCTACCTAAAGAAAATTGCTGGTGTTCTTCTGATCCTATTAGTACAGTACCGCAGGCAGCTGCAGTATTTACAAATTAGTGTAGTGTGTTCTCTGCACAGTGTGCACCTAAAGCTACCTGAAGAAAGTTCTTTGGTGTGGGCCTTTTTTGAGACGAGTGCATCAGATCCCACCGCTGCTATTTGCAACATATGTCTCAAGTGTATCTCGCGTGGCCAAAACATCTCCCGCTTGGGTACCACATGCTTGACCAGACATATATTGACCTGCCATGCAGTTCGTTGGCAAGCGTACCTAAAATACCCACACTAAAGAACAAAGAGGACCTCTCATTGCTCCTCATCAGCTGGGATCTCTAACCCCACTATACCTTCAGCCCTCTCTGAGACCTGCACTGAGAGGAATGAAGATATAGAATTAGGTGTGCCACAGACAAGTACTTGGGGGCAATCCGCACCGATACACCGATGTCAGATTGTGCCAGGCAGATTTCCCTGTCCCAGCTGCTGCACCGCCGAAAGAAGTTTGCTCCCAGCCATCCACATGCCCAGCGGTTAATTGCCAGCTTGGCTAAATTGCTACTTCAACTGCTGCCTTTTCAGTTGGTAGACTCTGCCCCATTCCGTGAGTTTGTGGAATGTGCGGTTCCTCAGTGGCAGGTTCCCAAATGCCACTTTTTCTCACAGAAGGCAATTGTGGCTTTCTACCGGCATGTGGAAGGCAATGTCTTGGCCTTGCTGGACAGGGCGGTCATCGGTAAGGTGCATATTACCGCTGACTCATGGTCCAGCAGGCATGGACAGGGACGTTACCCATCTTTCACCACGCACTGGGTGACTCTTCTGGCAGCTGGGAAGGATGCAGAACAGGGTTCAGTAGTGTTTGCTGTTTGTTCCGCCACCACGCCTCCAAAATACTACTAGTGGTGATTTTGCCTCACCTCTCTCCTCCACCCCCTCCTCTTCTTCTTCCTCCATGGCCTCTTCCTGTGCTGATTTGACTTCCGAACCAGCGGTGCTCCGTAGGCGTTCAAGGGGCTACGCAAGCAAGCAGGCCAAAAGATGCCATGCGGTGCCTGAGCTGGTGTGCTTGGGGGACAGGAGCCACACTGGGGCAGAGATTCTGTCAGCTCTGCAGGGGCAGGTTCAGAGGTGGCCACGCCAGCTTAAGGCAGGTATGGTGGTTTGTGACAATGGCACCAACCTCCTCTCTGCCATCCGACAGGGACAACTGACCCATGTGCCATGTTTGGCTCACGTCCTTAACTTGGTGGTGCAGCGGTTCTTGGGCAGGTATGTTTTTGGGCAGGATGTTCTGAGGCAGGCCAGGAAAGTCTGTGTGCATTTCCGCAGGTCATATAATACCAGTGCTCGGCTGGCTGACCTCCAAAAGGAATTTAACCTGCCCAAGAACCTCCTAATCTGTGACATGCCCACCAGGTGGAACTCAACGTTTGCCATGCTGAGGCGGCTTCACACGCAGCAGAGGGCCATCAATGAGTACCTATGCAACTATGGCACCAGGACACAGGAGCTTGTTTTTTTTTCCCCACACCAGTGGGCTATGATCAGGGATGCATGCACTGTCCTGTCACCATTTGAGTAGGCCACGAGGATGGTGAGTAGTGACAGTGCACGCATCAGTGACACTGTGCCCCTTGTCCACCTGTTGGAGCACACGCTGTGTGGAATAATGGACAGGGCACTTGAGGAAGAACAGAGGTAGGAAGAGGAGGACTTCCTTACCTCTCAAGGCCCCTTTTATCCAGACAGTGTTCCTGCGTGCCCGCCGATCACACAGGAAGAGGAAGAGGAGGAGGAAGAGGAGAATTGTGTCAGCATGGAGGTGGAGCCTGACACTCAGCATCAGCAGCAGTCTTTAAGGAATAATTTACAGTCCCAAGAAACCCATGGACTTGGTGTGAATAAGTGTGGCGCTAAAAAACAAAAAAAATGTGAATGTACGTTAGTGAGTAAAGTCAGACAGAATATCCTCTGAAAGACGATATGCACAATAAAGTGTCTTGATGAAACTTAACCACTTGCCGACCGCCGCACGACTATATACGTCGGCAGAATGGCACGGGCAGGCAAAAGGACTTACATGTACGTCCTTGCCTGCCCGCGGGTGGGGGGTCCGATCGGACCCCCCCCCGGTGCCAGCGGCGGTCGGCAAATCTCCCCCGGCGATCGGAGGTGAGGGGGAGGCCCCCCCCTCGCGATCGCTCTCAGCCAATGGGATCATTTCCCTGCCTCTGTATTGTACACAGAGGCAGAGGAAATGATGTCATCTCTCCTCGGCTCGGTATTTTCCGTTCCGGGCCGAGGAGAGAAGACTGCAATGTGAGTGCACAACACACACACACACAGTAGAACATGCCAGGCACACAAAACACCCCGATCCCCCCCCGATCGCCCCCCGATCCCCCCCCAATCACCCCCCCCCCTGTCACAAACTGACACCAGCAGGTTTTTTTTTTTTTTTTTTTTTTTTTTCTGATTACTGTATTGGTGTCAGTTTGTGACATTTACAGTGTTAGGACAGTTAGTATTACCCCCCTTTAGGTCTAGGGTACCCCCCTAACCCCCCCTAATAAAGTTTTAACCCCTTGATCACCCCCTGTCACCAGTGTCGCTAAGCGATCATTTTTCTGATCGCTGTATTAGTGTCGCTGGTGACGCTAGTTAGTGAGGTAAATATTTAGGTTCGCCGTCAGCGTTTTATAGCGACAGGGACCCCCATATACTACCTAATAAATGTTTTAACCCCTTGATTGCCCCCTAGTTAACCCTTTCACCACTGATCACTGTATAACCGTTACGGGTGACGCTGGTTAGTTTGTTTATTTTTTATAGTGTCAGGGCACCCGCCGAATAAAGATTTAGCCCCCTGATCGCCCGGCGGTGATATGCGTCGCCCCAGGCAGCGTCAGATTAGCGCCAGTAACGCTAACACCCACGCACGCAGCATACGCCTCCCTTAGTGGTATAGTATCTGATCGCATCAATATCTGATCTGATCAGATCTATACTAGCGTCCCCAGCAGTTTAGGGTTCCCAAAAACACAGTGTTAGCGGGATCAGCCCAGATACCTGCTAGCACCTGCGTTTTGCCCCTCCGCCCGGCTCGGCCCAGCCCACCCAAGTGCAGTATCGATCGATCACGGTCACTTACAAAACACTAAACGCATAACTGCAGCGTTCGCAGAGTCAGGCCTGATCCCTGTGATCGCTAACAGTTTTTTTGGTAGCATTTTGGTGAAATGGCAAGCACCAGCCCCAGGCAGCGTCAGGTTAGTGCCAGTAGCGCTAACACCCACGCACGCACCGTACACCTCCCTTAGTGGTATAGTATCTGAACGCATCAATATCTGATCCGATCAGATCTATACTAGCGTCCCCAACAGTTTAGGATTCCCAAAAACGCAGTGTTAGCGGGATCAGCCCAGATACCTGCTAGCACCTGCGTTTTGCCCCTCCGCCCGGCCCAGCCCAGCCCACCCAAGTGCAGTATCGATCGATCACTGTCACTTACAAAACACTAAACGCATAACTGCAGCGTTCGCAGAGTCAGGCCTGATCCCTGCGATCGCTAACAGTTTTTTTGGTAGCGTTTTGGTGAACTGGCAAGCACCAGCCCCAGGCAGCGTCAGGTTAGTGCCAGTAGCGCTAACACCCACGCACGCACCGTACACCTCCCTTAGTGGTATAGTATCTGAACTGATCAATATCTGATCTGATCCGATCAGATCTATACTGGCATCCCCAGCAGTTTAGGGTTCCCAAAAACGCAGTGTTAGTGGGATCAGCCCAGATACCTGCTAGCACCTGCGTTTTGCCCCTCCGCCCGGCCCAGCCCAGCCCACCCAAGTGCAGTATCGATCGATCACTGTCACTTACAAAACACTAAACGCATAACTGCAGCGTTCGCAGAGTCAGGCCTGATCCCTGCGATCGTTAACAGTTTTTTTGGTAGCGTTTTGGTGAACTGGCAAGCGCCAGCGGCCTAGTACACCCCGGTCATAGTCAAACCAGCACTGCAGTAACACTTGGTGACGTGGCGAGTCCCATAAGTGCAGTTCAAGCTGGTGAGGTGGCAAGCACAAGTAGTGTCCCGCTGCCACAAAGAAGACAAACACAGGCCCGTCGTGCCCATAATGCCCTTCCTGCTGCATTCGCCAATCCTAATTGGGAACCCACCGCTTCTGCAGCGCCCGTACTTCCCCCATTCACATCCCCAACCAAATGCAGTCGGCTGCATGAGAGGCATTTTCTTTATGTCCTCCCCCTAGTACCCCTACCCAACGAACTCCCCCAAAAAAGATGTCGTGTCTGCAGTAAGCGCGGATATAGGCGTGACACCCGCTATTATTGTCCCTCCTGTCCTGACAATCCTGGTCTTTGCATTGGTGAATGTTTTGAATGCTACCATTCACTAGCTGAGTATTAGCGTAGGGTACAGCATTGCACAGACTAGGACACACTTTCACAGGGTCTCCCAAGATGCCATCGCATTTTGAGAGACCCGAACCTGGAACCGGTTACAGTTATAAAAGTTACAGTTACAAAAAAAGTGTAAAAAAAAAAAAAAAAACACAAACAAAAATATAAAATAAAAAGTAATAGTTGTAGTTTTATTGTTCTCTCTCTATTCTCTCTCTCTCTATTCTCTCTATTGTTCTGCTCTTTTTTACTGTATTCTATTCTGCAATGTTTTATTGTTATTATGTTTTATCATGTTTGCTTTTCAGGTATGCAATTTTTTATACTTTACCATTTACTGTGCTTTATTGTTAGCCATATTTTTGTCTTCAGGTACAGCATTCACGACTTTGAGTGGTTATACCAAAATGATGCTTGCAGGTTTAGGTATCATCTTGGTATCATTCTTTTCAGCCAGCGGTCGGCTTTCATGTAAAAGCAATCCTAGCGGCTAATTAGCCTCTAGACTGCTTTTACAAGCAGTGGGAGAGAATGCCCCCCCCCATCGTCTTCCGTGTTTTTCTCTGGCTCTCCTGTCTCAACAGGGAACCTGAGAATGCAGCCGGTGATTCAGCCAGCTGACCATAGAGCTGATCAGAGACCAGAGTGGCTCCAAACATCTCTATGGCCTAAGAAACCGGAAGCTACGAGCATTTTATGACTTAGATTTCGCCGGATGTAAATAGCGCCATTGGGAAATTGGGGAAGCATTTTATCACACCGATCTTGGTGTGGTCAGATGCTTTGAGGGCAGAGGAGAAATCTAGGGTCTAATAGACCCCAATTTTTTCAAAAAAGAGTACCTGTCACTACCTATTGCTATCATAGGGGATATTTACATTCCCTGAGATAACAGTAAAAATGATTAAAAAAAAAAAAAATGAAAGGAACAGTTTTAAAATAAGATAAAAAAGCAAAAAAATAATAAAGAAAAAAAAAAAAAAAAAAAAAAAAGCACCCCTGTCCCCCCTGCTCTCGCGCTAAGGCGAACGCAAGCGTCGGTCTGGCGTCAAATGTAAACAGCAATTGCACCATGCATGTGAGGTATCACCGCGACGGTTAGATCGAGGGCAGTAATTTTAGCAGTAGACCTCCTCTGTAAATCTAAAGTGGTAACCTGTAAAGGCTTTTAAAGGCTTTTAAAAATGTATTTATTTTGTTGCCACTGCACGTTTGTGCGCAATTGTAAAGCATGTCATGTTTGGTATCCATGTACTCGGCCTAAGATCATCTTTTTTATTTCATCAAACATTTGGGCAATATAGTGTGTTTTAGTGCATTAAAATGTAAAAAAGTGTGTTTTTTCCCCAAAAAATGCGTTTGAAAAATCGCTGCGCAAATACTGTGTGAAAAAAAAAAATTAAACACCCACCATTTTAATCTGTAGGGCATTTGCTTTAAAAAAATATATAATATGTGGGGGTTCAAAGTAATTTTCTTGCAAAAAAAAATAATTTTTTCATGTAATCAAAAAGTGTCAGAAAGGGCATTGTCTTCAAGTGGTTAGAAGAGTGGGTGATGTGTGACATAAGCTTCTAAATGTTGTGCATAAAATGCCAGGACAGTTCAAACCCCCCCCAAATGACCCCATTTTGGAAAGTAGACACCCCAAGCTATTTGCTGAGAGGCATGTCGAGTCCATGGAATATTTTATATTGTGACACAAGTTGCGGGAAAGAGACAAATTTTTTTTTTTTTTTTTGCACAAAGTTGTCACTAAATTATATATTGCTCAAACATGCCATGGGAATATGTGAAATTACACCCCAAAATACATTCTGCTGCTTCTCCTGAGTACGGGGATACCACATGTGTGAGACTTTTTGGGAGCCTAGCCGCGTATGGGACCCCGAAAACCAAGCACCGCCTTCAGGCTTTCTAAGGGCGTAAATTTTTGATTTCACTCTTCACTGCCTATCACAGTCTCGGAGGCCATGGAATGCCCAGGTGGCACAAACCCCCCCCAAATGACCCCATTTTGGAAAGTAGACACCCAAAGCTATTTGCTGAGCGGTATAGTGAGTATTTTGCAGACCTCACTTTTTGTCACAAAGTTTTGAAAATTAAAAAAAGAAAAAAAAAATTTTTTTTTTGTCTTTCTTCATTTTCAAAAACAAATGAGAGCTGCAAAATACTCACCATGCCTCTCAGCAAATAGCTTGGGGTGTCTACTTTCCAAAATGGGGTCATTTGGGGGGGTTTGTGCCACCTGGGCATTCCATGACCTCCGAAACTGTGATAGGCAGTGAAGAGTGAAATCAAAAATGTACACCCTTAGAAATCCTGAAGGCGGTGATTGGTTTTCGGGGTCCCGTACGCGGCTAGGCTCCTAAAAAGTCCCACACATGTGGTATCCCCATACTCAGGAGAAGCAGCAGAATGTATTTTGGGGTGCAATTCCACATATGCCCATGACCTGTGTGAGCAATATATCATTTAGTGACAACTTTGTGCAAAAAAAAAAAAAAAAATAAATAAATTGTCACTTTCCCGCAACTTGTGTCAAAATATAAAATATTCCATGGACTCAACATGCCTCTCAGCAAATAGCTTGGGGTGTCTACTTTCCAAAATGGGGTCATTTGGGGGGGGTTTGTGCCATCTGGGCATTTTATGGCCTTCAAAACTGTGATAGGTAGTGAGGAGTAAAATCAAAAATGTACGCCCTTAGAAATCCTGAAGGCGGTGATTGGTTTTCGGGGCCCCGTATGCGGCTAGGCTCCCAAAAAGTCCCACACATGTGGTATCCCCATACTCAGGAGAAGCAGCTAAATGTATTTTGGGGTGCAATTCCACATATGCCCATGGCCTGTGTGAGCAATATATCATTTAGTGACAACTTTTTGTAATATTTTTTTTTTTTTGTCATTATTCAATCACTTGGGACAAAAAAAATGAATATTCAATGGGCTCAACATGCCTATCAGCAATTTCCTTGGGGTGTCTACTTTCCAAAATGGGGTCATTTGTGGGGGTTTTGTACTGCCCTGCCATTTTAGCACCTCAAGAAACGACATAGGCAGTCATAAATTAAAGGCTGTGTAAATTCCAGAAAATGTACCCTAGATTGTAGGCGCTATAACTTTTGCGCAAACCAATAAATATACACTTATTGACATTTTTTTTACCAAAGACATGTGGCCAAATACATTTTGGCCTAAATGTATGACTAAAATTGAGTTTATTGGATTTTTTTTAGAACAAAAAGTAGAAAATATCATTTTTTTTCAAAATTTTCGGTCTTTTTTCGTGTATAGCGCAAAAAATAAAAACGGCAGAGGTGATCAAATACCATCAAAAGAAAGCTCTATTTGTGGGAAGAAAAGGACGCAAATTTCGTTTGGTTACAGCATTGCATGACCGCGCAATTAGCAGTTAAAGCGACGCAGTGCCAATTTGTAAAAAGTGCTCTGGTCAGGAAGGGGGTAAATCCTTCCGGGGCTGAAGTGGTTAATCAAAAGTGGAAGTGACAACAATGTATACCCTATAGTAATTGGATAGAAATACACAAGTGAGACGTATATAAGCTATTAGCTGACACTGGCAGGAAAAAAGGTGAAAAGAGTGAATAGGATATGGAGAAATCCTACAGCTACTACACATCCCAATGATGGGAAGGAGTAGTAAAATAAAATAAAAGTCAGGCAGAAAAATTTGATATCAAATTTCTAAGACATAATTAAACAATATTGCCCCAAATGTGTTGTCAAAACAGATGGTGAGAAAGTGGAACTAAAAATATTAAAATTATGAGCTGGGAACATATAGATTAATGTTAGAACATCAAACGTAAACTCATAAGTTGCTACTATGACCAAAAGTCCACCCTTACCAGCAGTGGTGGACTCCCAGCCGGCGGCTTGGGAGTCAGACAGGCTTGTAATGGAGCAGGGGAAACAGCTCTTTGTCCCCAATGATCGAAGTTGATAGGAGAACTAAGGCACTCACCGACCGACACTCTCTGGTCTCACTGACTCTCGGCTTCAATGGTGCAGGTGAAGGGCTGCTCACCACAGATTAGGGTTTGCTATGCCTGTCCTGCCACCATTTGATCTAAGCGCTTTTTAAACCATTTTATACCTGACTTTTACTTATGAGCCAGAGTGTATTTTTACCATTTTATTTTAAATAAAAGCTTTTGGATAAGCTGATTTATACTATGGGAAGCCTCCCTTTTTGATCTCTTTTCCCTTGAGGATTTTTACCTGCTTCATGGAGTTCAATCTGTGGTGAGCAGCCCTTCACCTGCACCATTGAAGCCGAGAGTCAGTGAGACCAGAGAGTGTCGGTCGGTGAGTGCCTTAGTTCTCCTATCAACTTCGATCATTGAGGACCAAAAGGAGAAAAGTGAAAGCAGGACTTTAATGAGACGTGTCAGCGCATAAATATTAATAAATTGGCCAGGCACATATAGAGTTGGCCTGTATCCAATATAAGTATAATCCGGACATAATTATTCTATAACCAGGGAAACACTAGGCGCAATTACAAAGAATTTACAGCAATATTCGTATAAAACATCGTTTAATACTTCATTAGACATAAAGAGAATTGTTAAAAATCAATCAATCAAGGGTATGGTGGATACAAAGCGTATACAGTTACAGTTCAGGTAGTTGTTAAATTCTAGGCATCCTTGAGTTGTTAACTCTACGCGTTTCTTGGCTTACAACCAATCATCAGGAGTTCAGATGCATAATAACTAGAAAATAATAAAGCAGCCATTAATCTAATGATTGACATAAACATATCGAGAAAGCAAAGACTACAATAGTACTCACAAGTAAATTAGATAGACGATAAAATGAGAAGGTGGTCCGGCCCGCAAAGTCTCACCCGGGGTTGAGGCAAGGACCAGCCCCCCAGAGGTAAACCCCAAAGGGGAGGGGGCTGCCATCAAAACCAGGACACCCCACACAATATGGCCCAACGAGAGGGGGAAACCCGGCAAACGCATGTGGAGTGCTATGGGGGAAGAAAAAGAAATATGAGTGGAAGTGAGAGTGAAGTGAGAAAACCATCCATGAATAAACAGATGAAAGTGACTGGGGGGTATAGCAGAAAAAGGGGGACAAAGAGCTGTTTCCCCTGCTCCATGACAAGCCTGTCTGACTCCCAAGCCGCCGGCTGGGAGTCCACCACTGCTGGTAAGGGTACCTTTACCTATCCCTTTCACATACAAGCTGGAAACCCCATCCTGTGGATGCCATTCCCAGATTTAAGGGACTCCTATTACCATTTTCGGTTGTTGTTGATCTCTTCAGCCTTCTTTTCCAGATGTACATCCATTTATTTCTGGACTTTTGGTCATATTAGCAACTTATGAGTTTACGTTTGATGTTCTAACACTAATCTATATGTTCCCAGCCCATAATTTTAATATTTTTAGTTCCACTTTCTCACCATCTGTTTTGACAACACATTTGGGGGCAATATAGTTAAATTATGTCTTAGAAATTTGATATCAAATTTTTCTGCCTGACTTTTATTTTATTTTACAACTCCTTCCCATCATTGGGATGTGTAGTAGCTGTAGGATTTCTCCATATCCTATTCACTCTTTTCACCTTTTTTCCTGCCAGTGTCAGCTAATAGCTTATATACGTCTCACTTGTGTATTTCTATCCAATTACTATAGGGTATACATTGTTGTCACTTCCACTTTTGATTAAGTTTCACCAAGACACTTTATTGTGCATATCGTCTTTCAGAGGATATTCTGTCTGACTTTGCTCACTAACGTACATTCACATTTTTTTTGTTTTTTAGCGCCACACTTATTCACACCATATCTATACCACAATTTGTCTGATTGTTGTGTTGGCAGCTCTTCCTTTGCTTTCGTTGGCGCACTATTACCTTTGATTTTTTTGTTGTGAAACCCATGGACTTGTACGTGGCTGGGAGGAGGTGGCTGCGGATCATGTCATCCTTAGTGACCCAGAGGACTCCGGACCGAATGCCTCAGCAAACCTACGCTGCATGGCCTCCCTGATCCTGCTAAGCCTGCGGAAGGATCCTTGTATTTGTGGTATCAAGAAGAGGGATCAATACTGGCTGACAACCCTCCTTGATCCACCTTACAAGGGTAAGGTTGTGGACCTTATCTTGCCGTCGCAGAGGGAGCAGAGGATGAAACATCTTCGGGAGGCCTTGCAGAAAGGTCTGTACAATGTGTTCCCAGAGACTGGGAGGTTACAACCTCCTGTTCCTGGACAACGTGTTGCTGAGGCTTCGGTCAGTCAAAGAAGGAGCGGTGGAGAAGGTGGTCGTCTGACCGATGCATTCAGACAATTTTTTAGTCTGCAACCCCAAGGTATGATTGGTTCCAGCAACCAGCATCTGTTTTACATGGTGCAGGAATACCTAGGGGCAAGATCTGACTTGGACACCTTTCCCACCGAAAATCCTCTGGGTTACTGGGTCTTGAGGATGGATCACTGGCCAGAGCTTGCACAGTATGCAATTGAGCTACTGGCCTGTCCTGCATCCAGCGTTCTTTCAGGAACGCACATTCAATGGTGCTGGAGGTTTTGTAACCGATCACAGGGTGCGCCTTTCCACCGACTCGGTCGATCGACTGACCTTCATAAAAATGAATCAGTCTTGGATCACCACCAGCTACCAAGCACCTGATGCTGATGTAACTGAATAATTTTTTTTGAAATGTCAGATCCCTTCAAGACTACCTATGCTAATGCTGAGTGACTATCCTGTTATGTTGAGTGACTATCCTCTTCCTCCTCAATGATCATGCTGATAGCTTGTAAGAATATTTTTGGTTCTGGGCCCCGCCACCAGTGGCTAAGGCCCAATTTTTCAGCCCCTGTTTAACAGGGGCGTGCAATTACAATTTTTGATGCAATATTTTGCAAGGAGGGTTCGCTGCTGCACTCAACTAGAGTATCTGTGATGGGTTGCAGTGTTGTGGCACCAGCACCAGTGCCTAAGGCCCAATTTTTCAGCCCCTGTTTAACAGGGGCATGTAATTACAATCTTTGATGCAATATTTTGCAGGAGGGCTAATTCCTGTGCTCCAACTAGGGTATCTGTGAGGGGTTGCAGTTTTGTGGCACCAGTGCCTAAGGCCCAATTTTTCTGCCCCTGTTCAACAGGGACATGCAATTACTAAATATATACTATCTAACAATAGAATAGTATTAACAGCGCTTGCAATGAATATTCATTCTTGCTGATGGTTAATCATTAAGTGCCATAGTTTTCCCTTGTTGTTATGCTACTGCAGACCACCTGTCCTCCTGGGGACTGCAGTATACAACAATGGGAAATCCTGAATTTATGAACAGATATGGCAAAACAGTAAAGAATAAAATACAAATACAATGAATAAACTAATGACTATATGAATATATAACAATTAAAAAGTTCAAGTGGGATGTGATAAAAAATATAAATAAAAGTTCACGGTGCCCCATTAGTGTGCAGCATCAAAAATGCACATCAAACAATGTTAAGTCCCATGCATTGGTGAGATGTTGATAGCAGATAACAAGCTTCTATACTGTATCCAATGCAGTGTCCTTTAAACTGATAAACCTCCACCGTATCACCTCATGATCAATCCCTTTAGTGTAAAAGCTTACCAGAAATCTGGATTTAATAGAGCCTGTAATCACCTTTGATCTGATACTGTGCTCTGGAACAGCTGCTTATCGTGTGGCGTTATACTCCAGGGAGTTCCCTTAGTACCAGGGCATTTTTGGTCTCAGGTTTTACCATATAACGGCAGCTTAAAGTGCGTCAAATTTCTCTGCATCCATTTGAGCACTAGGATCAGAGTGTCTTTTACGTTTTTTACATTTTGATATCTTTTATAGGGACATGTAATTACAAGTCTTGATCTAATATTTCACAGCAGAGCCCGTTCCTGCGCCCACCAAGAGTAACTGTGAGGGCTTACAGTGTTGTGGCAACACCAACACCTAAGTCCGCAAATTCTGCACAGTATATAGGGCAGGCCCCTACTTTCAAACATCCAACTTACAAACGGAAGGAGACAACAGGAAGTAAGATGAAATCTACCCCTAGGAAGGGAAATTCTGAAAAAGAAAGAAGAAAGAAGAAATAAGAAAGAAGAAAGAAGAAAGAAGAAAGAAGAAAGAAGAACTGTCTCTTGTTTTTTAACATTTTTGACACTTTTTTGTGAAATGGTAGGGGTACCCTTACCATTTGACACAGGGGGGGGCGGAATCTGGGGGTCCCCTTGTTAAAGGGGGCTTCCAGATTCCGATAAGCCCCCCACCCGCAGATCCCCACAATCGAGCAAGGGTTGTGGGGATGAGGCCCTTGTCTTCATCAACATGGGGACAAGGTGCTTTGGGGGGACCCCAAAGCACCCTCCCAATGTTGAGGGCATGTGGCCCGGTATGGTTCAGGAGGGGGGGTGCTCTCTCACCCCCCCTCTTTTCCTGCGGCCTGCCAGGTTGCGTGCTCAGATAAGGGTCTGGTATGGATTTTTGGGGGGACCCCACGCCATTTTTTTTTAAATTTTGGCACGGGGTTCCCCTTAAAATTCATACCAGACCTGAAGGGCCTGGTATGGAATTTAGGGGGATCCCCACACCATTTTTTTTTTAAATTTTGGTTCGGGGTTCCCCTGTGGGGAAATCCCATGCCATTTTTATGAATGAACTTTTATGTGTATTGTCGGACCGACAATTCATATAGTCGCGAGTACTTTTAAATGTTTTTTTTTCCTTTGAAATTTCATTTTGCTGTCAGACTGTTCTAAACACGGGAAACATGCGCCCCTTTACAGGCATACTATAGACACCCCCCAGGTACAAAATTTTAAGGAATATTATACTTTTATTGTTTCACTTTAAACATTATTAAAATCACTGCTCCCAAAAAAATGGCCGTTTTTAAAACTTTTTTTTGCATTGATCCATGTCCCCTGGGGCAGGACCCAGGTCCCCAAACACTTTTTATGACAATACCATGCATATAAGCCTTTAAAATTCGCACTTTTGATTTCTCCCAT
Organism: Aquarana catesbeiana; assembly: GCF_042186555.1. NCBI lineage: Eukaryota > Metazoa > Chordata > Amphibia > Anura > Ranidae > Aquarana > Aquarana catesbeiana. The sequence goes on from NC_133328.1 coordinate 234,010,812, forward strand.
AGACTTTTAAAGGGTGTTCCACGGCTTTCGAATTTGCTGCGAACACCCCAAATTGTTCGCTGTTCGGCGAACTTGCGAACAGCCGATGTTCGAGTCGAACATGAGTTCGACTCAAACTCGAAGCTCATCCCTAGCTGCATGTAATGTAAATATCTCCTAAATGGTGCACATTTAGGAGATATTTACAGTACCTAAAGGTAAGCCTTATTATAGGCTTACCTATAGGCAGGGCTTTTTTACAGCTGGAACTTGGTGGAACTCAGTTCCACCACCTCTGGCTCAGGCCCTCTGTTCCCTGCTCACCACTATTACTTGTATACATTGAAGTCCTGCTTCTTTGTGTACAAGGGACAGCTTGTCTCTCAATGGCTCCCACAGATCTGATCTCCTGAATGGACAAGGAAGATGCAGGTGCAGAGCAGATCCCAACTCTCCCACTGGATCATCTCCCTACAAGTGAGGGAGGAGCCACCTATAGTGTGTGGGGAGGTAATAGAGCCAACAGGGTGCTTCAGTTTAATACAGCAACACAAGTAAGACTTGTGGAAAATAGTGCAGCTTTTAAGGAGGGAGGGAGAAGATGGGGGCAGTGGAAGGGGGGTTGCATGCAGAGGTCAGAGCTGAAGAGGGGTGAGCGTGAGATGTGGATGGGGGATGCAGAGGTAAGCAGCTGCAGAAGTAGGCTGAACTCTGCACTCTGTGTGTAGTGCACCCATGAAGTTTGCACTGTGTGTAGTGCACCTCTGAACTCTGCACACTGTATGCAGTACACTCCTGAACTATGCACTGTGTACATAGCACAATTGCAAACTTTGCACTTAACACACCCTGGAACTCTGCACTCTGTGTGTAACATCCCCCTCCCCCAGAACTCTGCACTCTGTAATTAATGCACTCTGGGTATTTAATGCATCTTTATGATCCTTGCACTGTTAAATTTGACCACACACACTATTTGATGCGGTTTGGAGGGTGTGTGTGTGGGGGGAAGGTTGGTTTTTTTGGGATCGTGGTTAAGTTCCTGCACCTATTTTCTGAGAAAAAAAGCCCTGCCTATAGGTAAAAGTCAGAGATGGAAGTTTACTCCCACTTTAAAAACAGTTGTTTAGTCTGTATAAAGTAGGTAAGGGTCTAAACCTCTATTATTTATATGCTTGGAAGATTTAGCCTGGGTTCACACCTATGCGAATTAGATAAGACTTACAATGCATCCAATTCGCAGGATATTTTAAACTAGGTTCATTTGAATGAGGCTGGTTCACATATGTGCATTGCATTCGCACTGCGCATTTCACAAAAAAAGTGTGTGTTTTTTGGGCATTGCGGTGCCAATTACAAGCCCATTATCTCCTATGAGAACGCATCTGATTCGCAGATGCATTGCGTTCTGAACAAGGATTTTCTCCTTCTCCTCACTACACCTCCCCCTCCCCCCCCCTCTCTCTGCTCACTGATCCGCAGCTAGAACGCAGAGAAGCCTTTGAACAACTGATTTTTATCTTCCCAGTGTGAACCAGGGCTTAATCAGAAGTGGATATCACTGGACAAAAAAAAGGTAATACAGAAAGGAAAAAAAAAAATGTATAGAGGTTCACATTTTAACTCTTTCTAACAAGACAGTCAAAACAAATGTTCGGCTTTGTGTTTTTGGATACCCGTCAAACCAAAAATGTACTTGCTTCAGTAATTCTCCATTAGCACATGAAAGGAATATTCAAATCCTAAATAATGCACTTGCCCTTATATGATCTTAACCCAAATGTTTTCACTGGTAGGGGATTAGTCATGAAAATAGAACTACAAATTACAAACATCTTGGAAGGAAAAGTGGTGCAAAAGATATCATCATAGTATACAGGGTAGCTGCAGGACACCATATCCCTTGGTTAGAGGCTAAGAAAAATACTCCAGAGGGGTTTTTTGTTTTTAATTTTTCCTAGAAAGATGGCACTAGCATTCTTGCAGGTGTCACAATAGATATTCTCTCTTCTACCCTACAGAGAGTTGTACTTTGCGTGCATGGTATAATGGCAATAGCATTAAACTTACAACATAATGTATACAGTATGATCAGATTGATCATATATTGTATAAACATGTACCTCATATAATATATTACCACTTGCTGTATGGTATCACTTTTTCTAAAACCCTGCCACTACACATACCTCATTTTTAAAGTTGGCAAATAATAACCTATATAATCACAATATATCATTTACAATCCAGCAATAAGTGATGGCAAAGCCTGTAGCAAAACAGGCGCTGTCACTTAGTTCTTGTTATTTTCCGAAACAGCGATTAAACTTACGTTGACAGTTTTTACTGACATTGCAGTAAGCCAGATGTTAAGCAGGTCCCGGGTTTTGAATCAAGTTTTTCAGCACATTTAATAATCAAAACCATAGCAAAAGCATGAATGTGATCTTTCCAACTTTCCCAGGACAGTTTTTTAGTCTTGCATCTAATGCCCTGTACGCACGACCGGTTTTCCCGTTGGAATAAACTCTGAAGGTTTTTCTGACGGAGTTGCAACGGAATTCCGCTCACGCTATCTTGCATACACACGGTCACACCAAATTCCGACCGTCCATAACGCGGTGATGTACAACACGTATGACGGGACTAGAAAACGGAAGTTCAATAGCCAGTAGCCAATAGCTTCCGTCTCCTACTTGCTTCAGAGCATGAGTCGTTTTTGGTACGTCGGAACAGCATACAGACGATCGGTTTTCCCGATAGGAATTGGTTCCGTCTGAAAAATTTAGAACATGTTCTCTTTCTAGGTCCATCAGGATTTTCAACGTAAAAAGTCAGATGGGGCATACACACGATCGGAATATACGATGAAAAGCTCCTGTCGGACTTTTTCTGTCGGACATTCCACTCGTGTGTACACGGCATAAAAGTATCATCTCTGAGTGATCTTGCATTTGTCATTTAATTTACTATGCACAAAGTATTTTTTTCCTTAGGCTACTTTCACACTGAGGCGCTTTACAGGCGATACAGCACTAAAAATAGTGCCTGTATAGCGCCTGTAAAGAGCCTCTCCTATGTCCCCAGTGTGAAAGCCCTCAGACTTTCACACTAGAGCGGTGCGCTTGCAGGACGGGAAAAAAAGTCCTGCAAGCCGCATCTTTGCAGCACTAAAGCGCCGCTGCAGTTAAAACCGCCCGCTAGCGGCCGAATAGCGCCACCTAAATGACGGTGAAGTGGCACTAAATATAGCGCCACTTTACGCCCACAAAACCCCAGTCTGAAAGTAGCCTTAAAGTATTTGTAAACCCTAATATTGAACTTTTCATATATACTCCTTTTGTCTATTTAATATATCACTGGATTTATTTTTTTATGTTCTCTCAAGCAGTAACAGAAAACAAAACTAGTGCGCAAAACCACACTAACTAATAAGCTAAACGAGGAGCTACCAGCATAAAACAGTGTACTCACATAACTCGGATAAATAAAATATTATAAAATACATGGCGCTACCTCAGCCTAAGTGCAACAACTGATCAAAGAGCAATCCGCAAAAAATATAAATAGTGCAATGATATAATATGATGCAATAATAAATGGTCAATAAATAACATAAGCAATGATCAATAAAATAAAAATAAGTATGAAACCACTGACAGTGATACAGTGCTATAAGCAATAAGATAAGCCCATTCACGAAAGTGCAATGTGCATAAAAGTGAAAAATCAAAGTGCAAAAAAAAGGGGCTAGTGACACATGATAACAAGTAATAAATGTCCAAACAGGATAATGATAACTAGAAAAGGTACAATTCCTGGGGAAATTGTGAAAAGTGTTCTTGCCTCTACATCTGGAGTGGGCGGAGTAACTGGGGGGAGTGGCTGGAGTAACTGTTATGTGGTTGGAGTAACTGTGGAAAGGTTGAACTGGGCAGATGGGCAGAGTAACTGTGTGGAGTGTTTGTAGTGAGTAAAGATAGTAAACATTACACTAACCAATTGATTGATCAAATTTAAAAAGTGCACAAGTGCTAATGATGTAGAAGGTAGAAATATCGGTAAATGACTTTGTCGGACACAGACTTAAGGGTTACCAGGATTTATTCCGCCCCAGCCAAAGCATAGCACCTGACGGACTCGCGTCCCAAAATCAAGTGTGTCAAAAACAGTTTACACAGTGTACATATAATTTCAATATATTGCATCACAAGCGAACTGGCGGTATATTTCCATTATACATTGTATTAACATTTTGAACAGTCAACTTTTTGAACTTTTTGGATACAAGGCAATTCATTAAAGCATATACTTTAAACCCTTACAAATTTTCAGTTTCTCTGCAGTTTTGCTCCTTGCTGTTTCTTTATCTGTCTTACTAATCAGCAAGCAGGCTATAGCACAGGAAGGAGAGGGTGAGTGTGATGAGGACAGATGTCTGTGATGGATGGAGGGGAGTAAGTGAGTTCAGTGTCTAACAAGTACACCGAACATGAAATATAGAGAATGATTTTTAGCTAATTGTAAATGGTCCCACATAACTAAAACTGACATAAAACTCACATAACATAAACTGACCCTCATTGCCACTTTATTATCTGTTTGATGACCACTGTCTCACAACCACTGTTTCCTGGCATCACTCATGCCCTGTTTATGCAGGCTCTAAGCGTGTTCACAACCTCTGTTCAAAACACAATACACAGGATCATGATAGCTGTAATAACTGTGCAGTACTCCTGACTGGAGACAGTGCTGCACCCTGGAGATGTAAATGTGATCCAACAGTGTGTTTTTTTTCTGTGGTGGCTGCCCAGACCAGTTGGGTATATCCTCTTGAGTGAAGAAGGTCAGATATTGGCTTATTTTCTCTGCACAGAAAATCTTCATTGAAATCTCCACAGAGTATTATAGGTTGGCAATCCATTATTTCCAAAGATTCCAAGAGGCCCAGCAGGTTAGTAAGGAATTGGCCAATACTGTAATCCGGTGGCCTGTAAACAACAGCGATCAAAGCTTGTACAGGGGACTCCAGTTTGACAACCAAGAACTCCAAGTCAGTCACATTGTGATGATACTGCTTTTCAAAGGCCTTGAAATGGTTTCTGACATACAAGGCGACACCTCCACCACTTTTACTTGCAATGTCAGGAAGGTTCGTGTACGAGAGGTGTCTGTTGCGTTTGAACAGGTTGTAGCCCTCCAGCTGGAGACTTTCAGCAACAGAAGAGCCTGAGAGATGAGTTTCAGTGAAACATAAAACATCTCCAAGTGTCAACTCATGGTGAGATTTGATATCTTCAATGTGAGCTCGTAATCCTTCCGTGTTGTGATGGATAATTGTTAATGTTTGCTGTTTGTCTGTTGTCTGTAGAAACTTTAAGAGGGGCATAACACTTTCCAGTGATGCATTCTTCATTGAATCCAGGGAGGCTGTGATTTCAGGATCAGCAAAGATCTTCTTCTCATCAAAGTCGGTTATGTACAGTCCTTGCAGTGTAGTCGTTCTACTCAGAGCAATATAGGCCATTCCCGGTTGGAAGACCCGTTTCAATGAGACCACTGCTGACTGTATCGACATCCCCTGACACTTATGAATCGTACATGCAAAAGCCAACTTCAGGGGGAACTGCCTGCGAACAACTCCTTTCTGTCTCAGGTTTTCCTCTACCCTTTCTATGTACACCAAGTTGTCAGCATCACAAGATGACTTGTTACGGTATCTCTGTCCTGCATTTGGATTGTCCAGCATAAGCCCAAGCTTGTTTACCGTAGTAGTACCATTCTCAGTCTGGATGATTATTTTTGCAATCTTGCCAAATGTCCCGTTAACAAGCCCGTCTTCTACATCAATGTTTCTTGTGATCATGATACGGGCACCTTCAGCTGCTTGCAGTGTGTCAATCAGATTGTCTTTGTGTCCTTTGAAAGGTTGGTGTTGCCTCAGCATCACTCCTGTCTTAGGGTCTTTTCTGTAATCGTTGGCATCTATGTTGGTGACGTTTGAATGGAGAACAGACACAGTTGCAGCATTATGTTTGTGAACCTCTTTGTTGGTGGCAAATATGTGTAGCACGTCATTAGGGCAGTGGGTGGGATCTGTAAAAGCCTGAGCAAGCAGAGCTTTGTCATCATTGCTTAAGGTGACAGTCTTCTGCTTGACTCTGATTCTATTCAAAAGCTCAGCAAATGAAATGTCATTCTTCTGTCGCATTATGATCTCTGTCAGCGTGATCATCTGAAAGTTGTCTTTCCAGAGGTCATTGGTATTTTTCTCAAACACACAGAGTGGCTTACTTTTTCCCAGCGGGGGGACCTGGTAAAAGTCTCCTACTGCTAGTACTGACATACCACCAAAAGGTTTCTTACTGCCTTTGATTTGCTGTAATCTCCAGTTGATGTAGGCAAACAGGGGCTTTGAAATCATTGACACCTCGTCAATAACAATGATCTCCGCATTTGACAGCTGTGCCCTCACTTCATCTATTAGATTTCCAAGTCCTTGGTAGGGTGGCTTCAAGCTTCTTGGCAACTTCAGCAGAGAATGCAAAGTGTTGCCTGAAATGTTGAAAGCTGCTGTTCCTGTAAATGCAGTTAGTAAAACGCTGGGCATGGATATGTCTGCTTCCTCACGTAGTCTGGTAAGTTTACAGAGTATCTTTGTCGCCTCAGCATAGATGCACTTTATCAGGTGTGATTTGCCTGTCCCTGCACCACCAGTGACAAAGTAATAGAATGGGTCAGGATTTAGGCCATGCACACGGTTAGTGCACCAGTCACAAACTGAGTAGAATGTCTGAGCTTGTGTCCGGTTAAGGTTTCTGTACATTTTCCGAAGGAAATCAGGGCACATTTGTGGGGCCTTCACAGACAGCGCAATTCCACCTGTTTATTTGTGACGTGTATACTCCGGAACATCATCTTGTTCATTTTCATGAAGTGGCTCCCCTTCTTTGCGTTCCTCTATACATTCCAACCTATCCAACTCAGTTTCTGGGGCAAAGGTGTTCTAAGCATCTTCAACAGGGCCGTTTTTTACAAAGTCATCCAAGACTTGTTCCACAATTTTGTTGTGTTGTTCGAAATTCTTTTGGTTGCTGGTAACAATTGCAGACACTGCTCGGATTGCTTCTTCCCCTGGTAAGCTCACACAGGCGCCTTTGTAAAAATCCTGGTGTGTTGGGAACCTTACAGTTTTCCGTGATGACTCTGAACGGTGGGGGAGGTAGAGTTTAAGCAGTCTGCCGTAGTAGTTCTCGGGGTCCTTCTTCTCTGAGAAGCGTGCGTACCTGATGATTGCAGGCTTCCCTCTCGTGCGTTTTTGAATCATTCCCATTTCATTCAATAGGCTGACACGCTTGCTGTCTTCCTTTTGCTTGCCATATTCCTTCTGCTTGCCATAGACAACCCTGTAATGGGATGCAAAGTCTGCCAGACACATGGACTCTGGTGTTTCGGGTCTGGCTCTGTATTTGTCGACAAAACTCGTCATCCACACATTAAGAGAATCGGCAGGTTTGTTCTGCAATGCACTGAGCAGGAGACTCATTTTCAGTGCGTTGTCACCAGTTGGCAGAAAAACAACCTCACGTGAGCAAGACTTCATTTTCAGGCTGCACGTACGGGCCACAGACTCCTGGGTGCTGACCTCTCTGTGTTTTGAATAAGCCTGAAGAACCTCTTTCATTTCTTCTCGTTCTGTCGCTGTTTCTGGGCTCATTTCTTTGACTATTGCTTTGAGATAGTCACTCAGCTCCCGTTCTGGCTTGGATATGTAGGACAACATGTACATGATGCAACCATACTCATCAAGAATGTACTGGATGTCCATGTTGGCGTTCCAGGCCGTCAGCAAATGTGGATTGTAGTTGTTCACCCAGCAATCCTTGACATCACGCTTCATTAGAATCATGCTTGAGGAGGTCAATGCCTGAATGTACGAGTTGTACTGATTCAAAGTCATATCACACTGTGCCAGTAGCTGTGACATGTCTTCTTTTGGGTTATTAAGCAAATCCCAGACTGGTTTCAGTTTGTTTTTGGCTGCTTGTGGTTTCATTGCACAATCTCCTTGTTCTTCTGGCAGCGGGTAAGTTATCCTCGTTTTTCTAATAGGTGGCTTTGGAAATCCAAATCTGCATACTCTGTTACCTTTCTTGCATGATTTTGAATGAGACCTGCTGTGCATTTGAAGTTCTGTTACAAATCTGTGAAGTAAGGCCTGTTTGGCTTCATCAGGCAGCTGGCATGAGATGTTATGATCTATAAAAGGCACACACCTTGTCATCACTGTCTTGTCCAAATATAGGAGCTCCTGCTACCCAACAGAGACAATGTATATGAGGGCTCCCTCTCGCCTGAAATTCAACCCGGTAAAAGTAATCGAGAACTTCACCAATTGGCTGTGCAGGACCCAACAGCAGCTCTCGCATCAGAGCATCAACCCGTTTGTCAAACATGCGCATGGTGGTCACTGGGTTGCCTCGAAGAATGTCACACTTTTCAGCCCAGTCTAGCCCCGCAAAATCCACCTTTTGACCTTGTTGTGCCTTTATTGCCGTTATTACCTCTGGCCATCTGAATTCTGCAGCAGAGAAGGTAAGAAAAAATGTTGGCTTACCCAATTGTCTGACCATGGCTAGCAAATTCTTCAGATTTTTATCCCAGTAAGCTGGACTCCCTCTCAGTGGTTGCATGAACCTTGTGGCATCTCGGTTTCGCACCAACCTCTCAACCTCACACTTGTCCTGTAGCAGCTTGTTGGATATTTTCCGTCCATCCCTGGTATTGGGTTTTCCTTTCCTTAACTGGATGGACATGCTGCTTTTGGCCATGTGTGTTTCTGTGACAAACTGCGCAAAGAAGAGGTAGCTTGTGTCTCTTGCAAAACGAGTATCAACACAAAAAAGCCTTGCATTGAAATACATGCTCGGGGACAGTTTGACTTGTCTTGCCTGGTCCAATGTATTCTGTCCAGTAGGGAACTGAACAGGGAAAGCCATTGCCTCAAGCCTAGGAACTTTAAAGAAGCTGACAGGTGTGTTTCCTTGTGCAGGTGCAATGCTGAATATTCCATCACCGTGTGTCAGTGTTTCCTCTCCAAGGTCAGATGGCTGCAAACAACTGTCTAGGCCAATTCCAGGTCTTAGTGCATCCTTCTCATCCTCTGCATTGGGAGGTTGTTGGTCATGGCCTTCCTGTTGCTCAGAAGCAGCCAGTAAACATGCAGACTGTACCTCTGATGGATCACAATTTTCGATGCGTTCAAGTATCTCCATCATTTCAGTTTCGTCACAACTGTCGAGTTCCATCCCATCATCATTATCATCATCATCATCATCAGCGATTGTCTCATCAACTCTAATTGAAATGTCACTGTAGTCGGGGTGTGTGTCAATGAGTTTTGACAGACCTGCTACTACATTTCCCATGTTGACATAATGAAACAGCTGGTGGCCTTTGTAAGTCAGACGTCTTTTCAGCTTCACTCTGTAACTGGGATGTGCTGTGCGATCTTGGTAGAGTATTGACCGTGGTTTCCACCTCGGATGGCACACACACTACAGCGCCATGTATAGCTGCCTGTCGACCTTTGGGAAGTGTGATGATCTTGGCAAATGGCAGTATTTTGGCCAAAAGTTGTCTTTCCAGCACATTCAAATCGCAGAGCTCTGGGGGAATGGGCGCCAGCTCCATGTTGTTAGCTACAGCGATGGATGATTTGTGTCCTGCTTTTAAATGTGAATCACAGTTGTGACAAATCCATTCTTTGGTCCTTTCATCTGGTACGGTGCATTGTTCAGGTCCTTGACAGTGATTGTTGCACACATGGACATATTTCCCTGTCAAACAGACAGCAACAATGTGTAGATTCTTCTTGTAATTGCTGTGAATGCAATGTTTCACTTGGTTAGGGAAAAGGGTGCGATGACACATCGTGCACACAAATGTTGGCCCAGCTTTAATGCATTCATGGAAAGTGGATATAGCTGTCTGCATTAGGCTGTTGTCCACTGGTTGACTGCATTCCCGCATGACACGAGTCCATCGTCTGTATTTCATTCTTATTTTGAAGGCACATTGCATCTTATGGGTTATGCGAAAATCTGCTTGAGTTTGACGCTTCATTTTCATGTAACTCATGCAATGTTGCAAGTGACGTTTTCTGAAAGCAGGATCATTATGATATTTTCTGGTGATGTATTGCTTCTGCTTCAAGTTGAAATCGACATTTGTGGCATATTTTCTGGTGATGTATTGCTTCTTCTTCAAGTTGTAATCTGCATTTGTCGCATATTTTCTGGTGGTGTACTGCTTCTGCTTCAAGTTGAAATCTGCATTTGTCGCATATTTTCTGGTGATGTACTGCTTCTGCTTCAAGTTGAAATCTGCATTTGTCGCATATTTTCTGGTGATGTATTGCTTCTGCTTCAAGTTGAAATCTGCATTTGTTGCATATTTTCTGGTGATGTATTGCTTCTGCTTCAAGTTGAAATCTGCATTTGTCGCATATTTTCTGGTGATGTATTGCTTCTGCTTCAAGTTGAAATTGGCATCTGTTGCATATTTGCGAATGATATATTGCTTCTGCTTCAACTTAAAATCAGCATCTGCTCTGTATCGGCTGGTGATGTATGTCCTTTTCTTATTGGTGACAGACATCTTTGTAGCCTTGAAATCACGCCTTCTTTCATTTCTGTGTCTTGTCTTCAGTTTTTGTCGTCTCTGTGCATTTAATTTGGACAATGCCTTACTGTCCTTCCATATGCCCTGTGAGGATTTCGCATCAACTGACCGTGGAGAATGCTTGCTGGCTGGGAATCCAGTGTGTGTTACATCTTTGGTCATCTGTGTCACTTTGTTCTCCACATGCTTTGCATTATGTGGTTTGTCAGATTGCACCAGTGGGGACAGCAAACCATCTGACAGACGTCTTGCACGATGAAATGAGACTGGCATGAAGTCATACTGCAGTCCATCAATAGGGCCTCTGGTGTCTGTAAGGAGCAATTCATACAACTTATAAATCCTTGCCCCCATATCACTCAAATGTGTAAAAGTGATCATAACAGCTTTTCCTTTTCCAGTGGCAGGAAGTCCATCCTTATTTCGACTATGAGAATCAAACAGTCCATATCTCCCAGACTTGTCTCTGAACAATGCAATGCAATATGGCACTACTATAAAAAGTGCATGTGTAACATCTGCATTGAGGCACTGAAGTCTTGTGGAGAGGTCAACAAACCAACCTTGGTTGTCACCGTCTACAGTGTCTCTCATACATCCCGATAACACTGGAGATTTAACAACGTTATACTCATATTTGTCAGTGTTGACTCTGAGGGGCACTTCTTCCATTGTCAAGTGTTGATGCTGATAGACATTTCTTTGTTTTAGCTGTTTTATTGTTGAGCCATACAAGCTGTTGCCCTTCTTCAGTATTTGATTAAGATCACCCTTTCTCACATCATCAAGCTCACTGTGGTATGCCATGCATGTACACTGTTTGTTCCTTAACCTTCCATAGCCATGATGACCCTGATGAAATGATGCCTGCACAGAAATCTCACTTGGTACACATGGTTCTTGCATGCCATGGTTTTCAGAAGTGCCCATCACACTGTCACTGTGCTCTTGAACTTGACACTGAGTTGAACATGAAAATGACACCACAGGTTCACTATGTACCTCCTGGGCACATTCACTGTCACAAACCTCCATATCCACTATGCTGCTGTGGGGCTCCGGATCCAGTTTAGTCCAGCGTATCTTTGCAGCTTTAGATCTCTTTCCTTTAGATGGCATGATGATATTTGTGGAAGGAGCTATAATTCTCCTCAGAGCTTTGTTCGAAGAGCTATAATTCCCCTCAGAGTTGTGTTGGAGGAGGAGCTATAATTCGCCTCAGAGCTGTGTGGGAGGAGCTATAACTCCCCTCTGAGCTGTGTGGGAGGAGCAATAATGCTATAATTCCCCTCAGAGCTGTGTGGGAGGAGATACAATTCCCCTTAGTGTTGTGTGGGAGGAGCTATAATTCCCCTTAGAGCTGTGTGGGAGAAGCTATATTTCCCCTCAGAGCTGGGTGGGAGAAGCTACATTTCCCATCAGAGTTGTGTGGGAGAAGCTATAATTCCCCTCAGAGCTGTTTAAAAGGAGCTATAATTCCCCTCACAGCGGTGTGGAAGAAACTATAATTCCTCTCAGAGTTGTGTGGGAGGAGCTCTAATTCTCCTCAGCTGTGTGGGAGGAGCTATAATGCTAAGCTGTAATTCCCCTCAGAGCTGTGTAGGAGGAGCTATAATTCTCCTCACAGCGGTGTGGGAGAAACTATAATTCCCCTCAGAGTTGTGTGGGAGGAGCTATAATGCTAAGCTATAATGCTATCATTCCCCTTTGAGCTGTGTGGGAGGAGCTATAATTCCCCTCAAAGCTGTATTGGAGGAGCTATAACTTCCCTCCAAGCTGTGTGGGAGGAGCTATAATGCTATAATTGTCCTTAGAGCTGTGTGAGAGGAGCTATAATTCCCCTCAGAGCTTTGTGATTTTTTTTTTTCAAAAATGATTTTGTTTTTTTGTTTTTTCAAAAATGATTTTGTTTTTTTGTTTTTTCAAAAATGATTTTTTTAAATGATTTTTTTTTTTCAAAAATGAAATTTTTTTTTTCAAAAATGAATTTTGTTTTTTTCAAAAATGATTTTTTTTTTAATTTTTTTTTTTTCAAAAGTAATTTTTTTTTCAAAAATATATTTTTTTTTCAAAAATATTTTTTTTTTCAAAAATATTTTTTTTTTTACATGGGGCGGTCATAATGTTTTGGCTGATCATGGGGTGGTCATAATGTTTTGGCTGATCATGGGGTTGTCAGCTTTTGTCACCTCCCACTCTAGTTTTGAACATTTCGCCATTCATTCCTATGGGACCAATTTTGCCGCAAAAACGACGATATTTCGTGGACCATTCGGCAAAACGTTCCACAAAGTGATAGCACACCAATCGGGAACAATCCGCACGTTTCGGTATATTACTTGTCTCTGTAGTGTAAAAACTGTGGGAGGAGTCTACAAGCATTATCAAGTCTAGCAGATGAAGTCACATGCATTTGGGGTGTCTCAGCATCTTGTGTTTACAACCACTGTTTCCTAGCAACATTTCCTTTTGAACATTTTGCCATTCATTCCTATGGGACCAATTTCGCCGCAAAAACAACGATATTTCGTGGACCATTCGGCGAAACGTTCCACAAAGTGATAGCACACCAATCGGGAACAATCCGCATGTTTCGGTATATTACTTGTCTCTGTAGTGTAAAAACTGTGGGAGGAGTCTACAAGCATTATCAAGTCTAGCAGATGAAGTCGCATGCATTTGGGGTGTCTCAGCATCTTGTGTTTACAACCACTGTTTCCTAGCAACGCTCATGCCCTGTTTATGCTTCCCAAATACTACTTCATCAAAACTGCCCCATCAGAATTACCCCATCAAAACTGCCCCATCATATTCCTCTATTATAAATCAGTACATGGTGTGTCTGTCCCCTCCCCCGGGCTCTGTAATCAGCTGAGATGCTCCAGCCACCTTCCCCCCCTGTGTATAACAGAAGCTTTAGTAACCATGGCAACAAAACAAACACTAATGCCGCGTACACACGAGCGGACTTTCCGGCATACTTGGTCCGGCGGACCAGAGTGTGCCGGACAATCCGCCCGTGTGTGGGCGGCGGCGGACTTTTCCGGCGGACTTTTTCCCAAAAGCCCGCCGGACCAAGATTTGAAACATGTTTTAAATCTTTCCGTCGGACTCAGTTTCGGGCGGAAAGTCCGCTCGTGTGTGTGCTGGTCCGACGGAAAGCCCGCTCGTGTGTAGGCTGGTCCGACAGACCAAATACGACACGAGGGCATGGTATTGCATCTCACGCTCGCTGCAATAGGAAAAACAAATCTTCCTATTGCGGCGAGCGCGGGGCATACCAGGCCCTTAGGTCTGGTATGGATTATAAAGGGGAACCCCGCTACGCCGAAAAAACGGCGTGGGGCCCCCCCTAAAATCCATACCAGACCCCGATCCGAGCACGCAGCCTGGCCGGTCAGGAAAGGGGGTGGGGACGAGCGAGCGCCCCCCCCCCTCCTGAACCGTACCAGGCCGCATGCCCTCAACATGGGGGGTGGGTGCTTTGGGGGAGGGGGGCGCCCTGCGCCCCCCCCCAAAGCACCTTGTCCCCATGTTGATGAGGACAAGGGCCTCTTCCCGACAACCCTGGCCGTTGGTTGTCGGGGTCTGCGGGCGGGGGCTTATCGGAATCTGGGAGCCCCCCACCCTATGTAAATGAGTATGGGGTACATGGTACCCCTACCCATTTACCTAGGAAAAAAGTGTAAGTAATAAAACACACTACACAGGTTTTTAAAATATTTTATTAAACAGCTCCGGGGGGGGGGATCTTCCTCCGGCTTCGGGGGTCTTCTTCCGGCTTCGGGGGTCCCTCCGCTTCATCTTCTCCCGGCGTCCGGTTGGTTCTTCTCCGCTCTCCGGCCTCTTCTCCCGGTGTCGCAGGTCTTCGGCCGGCCCCTCCGCTCTCTTCATCGACCACGCCCCCTAAAACGTCACAGTCCCAGCATGCCCAAGGACTGTGACATCATATGGGGGCGGGGTCTCCGCCTATATAAGTCACAACGCAGCCCTCAGACACCAGTCCAGCCGGAGAGAGCGTCGTGTCAACATCTGGGGGAAGAGAAGAGAAGCCAAGCCAAGCCAAGAAGCCAAGAAGCCAAGAAGTCCGGACCTCCGCTCGCAATAGAGCTACATGAAGAGAGCGGAGGGGCCGGCCGAAGACCTGCGACACCGGGAGAAGAGGCCGGAGAGCGGAGAAGAACCAACCGGACGCCGGGAGAAGATGAAGCGGAGGGACCCCCGAAGCCGGAAGAAGACCCCCGAAGCCGGAGGAAGATCCCCCCCCGGAGCTGTTTAACCACTTAAGGACCGCCTAACGCCGATTTACGTCGGCAAGGCGGCACGGGCAGGCAAAATCACGTACATGTACGTGATTTGCCTCTCGCGGGTGGGGGGTCCGATCGGACCCCCCCCCGGTGCCCGAAGCGGTCCCGTTCTGTTCCCCGGCGATCCGAGATGAGGGGGAGGCCATCCGTTCGTGGCCCCCCCCTCGCGATCGCCGCCGGCCAATGGGAACACTCCTTTGCTGCTGTATGCTAAACAGCAGCAAAGGAAATGATGTCATCTCCCCTCGGCTCGGTATTTTCCGTTCCAGCGCCGAGGGGAGAAGACATCAATGTGAGTGCACAACACACTACACACACAGTAGAACATGCCAGGCATACAAAACACCCCGATCCCCCCCCCGATCGCCCCCCGATCCCCCCCCAATCACCCCCCCCCCCCTGTCACAAACTGACACCAGCAGGTTTTTTTTTTTTTTTTTTTTTTTTTTTTCTGATTACTGCATAGTGTCAGTTTGTGACAGTTACAGTGTTGGGACAGTGAGTATTACCCCCCTTTAGGTCTAGGGTACCCCCCTAACCCCCCCTAATAAAGTTTTAACCCCTTGATCACCCCCTGTCACCAGTGTTGCTAAGCGATCATTTTTCTGATCGCTGTATTAGTGTCGCTGGTGACGCTAGTTAGTGAGGTAAATATTTAGGTTCGCCGTCAGCGTTTTATAGTGACAGGGACCCCCATATACTACCTAATAAATGTTTTAACCCCTTGATTGCCCCCTAGTTAACCCTTTCACCACTGATCACCGTATAACCGTTACGGGTGACGCAGGTTAGTTCGTTTATTTTTTATAGTGTCAGGGCACCCGCCGTTTATTACCTAATAAAGGTTTAGCCCCCTGATCGCCCGGCGGTGATATGCGTCGCCCCAGGCAGCGTCAGATTAGCGCCAGTACCGCTAACACCCACGCACGCAGCATGCGCCTCCCTTAGTGGTATAGTATCTGATCGGATCAATATCTGATCTGATCAGATCTATACTAGCGTCCCCAGCAGTTTAGGGTTCCCAAAAACACAGTGTTAGCGGGATCAGCCCAGATACCCGCTAGCACCTGCGTTTTGCCCCTCCGCCCAGCCCACCCAAGTGCAGTATCGATCGATCACTGTCACTTACAAAACACTAAACGCATAACTGCAGCGTTCGCAGAGTCAGGCCTGATCCCTGCGATCGCTAACAGTTTTTTTGGTAGCATTTTGGTGAACTGGCAAGCAAGCACCAGGCAGCGTCAGGTTAGCGCCAGTACCGCTAACACCCACGCACGCACCGTACACCTCCCTTAGTGGTATAGTATCTGATCGGATCAATATCTGATCCGATCAGATCTATACTAGCGTCCCCAGCAGTTTAGGGTTCCCAAAAACGCAGTGTTAGCGGGATCAGCCCAGATACCTGCTAGCACCTGCGTTGTGCCCCTCCGCCCGGCCCAGCCCACCCAAGTGCAGTATCGATCGATCACTGACACTTACAAGGCACTAAACGCATAACTGCAGCGTTCGCAGAGTCAGGCCTGATCCCTGCGATCGCTAACAGTTTTTTTGGTAGCATTTTGGTGAACTAGCAAGCACCGGCCCCAGGCAGCGTCAGGTTAGCGCCAGTACCGCTAACACCCACGCACGCAGCATACGCCTCCTTTAGTGGTATAGTATCTGAACGGATCAATATCTGATCCGATCAGATCAGATCTATACTAGCGTCCCCAGCAGTTTAGGGTTCCCAAAAACGCAGTGTTAGCGGGATCAACCCAGATACCTGCTAGCACCTGCGTTTTGCCCCTCCGCCCGGCCCAGTCCAGCCCACCCAAGTGCAGTATCGATCGATCACTGTCACTTACAAAACACTAAACGCATAACTGCAGCGTTCGCAGAGTCAGGCCTGATCCCTGCGATCGCTAACAGTTTTTTTGGAAGCTTTTTATTGAACTGGCAAGCACCAGCGGCCTAGTACACCCCGGTCGTAGTCAAACCAGCACTGCAGTAACACTTGGTGACGTGGCGAGTCCCATAAGTGCAGTTCAAGCTGGTGAGGTGACAAGCACAAGTAGTGTCCCGCTGCCACCAAAAAGACAAACACAGGCCCGTCGTGCCCATAGTGCCCTTCCTGCTGCATTCGCCAATCCTAATTGGGAACCCACCACTTCTGCAGCGCCCGTACTTCCCCCATTCACATCCCCCAACGAAATGCAGTCGGCTGCATGAGAGGCATTTTTATGTGCTCCCGAGTACCCCTACCCAACGAACCCCCCCCAAAAAGATGTTGTGTCTGCAGCAAACGCGGATATAGGCGTGACACCCGCTATTATTGTCCCTTCTGTCCTGACAATCCTGGTCTTTGCATTGGTGAATGTTTTGAACGCTACCATACACTAGTTGAGTATTAGCGTAGGGTACAGCATTGCACAGACTAGGCACACTTTCACAGGGTCTCCCAAGATGCCATCGCATTTTGAGAGACCCGAACCTGGAACCGGTTACAGTTATAAAAGTTAGTTACAAAAAAAGTGTAAAAAAAAAAAAAATATATATAAAATAAAAAAAAATAGTTGTCGTTTTATTGTTCTCTCTCTCTATTCTCTCTCTCTATTGTTCTGCTCTTTTTTTTCTGTATTCTATTCTGCAGTGTTTTATTGTTATTGTTATTGTTATTGTTATTATGTTTTATCATGTTTGTTTTTCAGGTATGTAATTATTTATACTTTATTGTTTACTGTGCTTTATTGTTAACCATTTTTTTGTCTTCAGGTACGCCATTCACAACTTTGAGTGGTTATACCAGAATGATGCCTGCAGGTTTAGGTATCATCTTGGTATCATTCTTTTCAGCCAGCGGTCGGCTTTCATGTAAAAGCAATCCTAGCGGCTAATTAGCCTCTAGACTGCCTTTACAAGCCGTGGGAGGGAATGCCCCCCCCCCCCCCCACCGTCTTCCGTGTTTTTCTCTGGCTCTCCTGTCTCAACAGGGAACCTGAGAATGCAGCCGGTGATTCAGCCAGCTGACCATAGAGCTGATCAGAGACAAGAGTGGCTCCAAACATCTCTATGGCCTAAGAAACCGGAAGCTACGAGCATTTTATGACTTAGATTTCGCCGGATGTAAATAGCGCCATTGGGAAATTGGGGAAGCATTTTATCACACCGATCTTGGTGTGGTCAGATGCTTTGAGGGCAGAGGAGAGATCTAGGGTCTAATAGACCCCAATTTTTTCAAAAAAGAGTACCTGTCACTACCTATTGCTATCATAGGGGATATTTACATTCCCCGAGATAACAATAAAAATGATTTAAAAAAAAAAAAAATGGAAGGAACAGTTTAAAAATAAGATAAAAAAGCAAAAAAATAATAAAGAAAAAAAAAAAAAAAAAAAAAAGCACCCCTGTCGCCCCCTGCTCTTGCGCTAAGGCGAACGCAAGCGGCGGTCTGTCGTCAAACGTAAACAGCAATTGCACCATGCATGTGAGGTATCGCCGCGAAGGTCAGATCGAGGGCAGTAATTTTTGCAGTAGACCTCCTCTGTAGATCTAAAGTGGTAACCTGTAAAGGCTTTTAAAGGCTTTTAAAAATGTATTTATTTTGTTGCCACTGCACGTTTGTGCGCAATTGTAAAGCATGTCATGTTTGGTATCCATGTACTCGGTCTAAGATCATCTTTTTTACTTCATCAAACATTTGGGCAATATAGTGTGTTTTAGTGCATTAAAATTTAAAAAAGTGTGTTTTTTCCCCAAAAAATGCGTTTGAAAAATCGCTGCGCAAATACTGTGTGAAAAAAAAAAATGAAACACCCACCATTTTAATCTGTAGGGCATTTGCTTTAAAAAAATATATAATGTTTGGGGGTTCAAAGTAATTTTCTTGCAAAAAAAAAAAAACTTTTTCATGTAAAAAATAAGTGTCAGAAAGGGCTTTGTCTTCAAGTGGTTAGAAGAGTGGGTGATGTGTGACATACGCTTCTAAATGTTGTGCATAAAATGCCAGGACAGTTCAAAACCCCCCCAAATGACCCCATTTTGGAAAGTAGACACCCCAAGCTATTTGCTGAGAGGCATGTCGAGTCCATGGAATATTTTATATTGCGACACAAGTTGCGGGAAAGAGACAAATTTTTTTTTTTTTTTTTTTTTTTTTGCACAAAGTTGTCACTAAATGATATATTGCTCAAACATGCCATGGGAATATGTGAAATTACACCCCAAAATACATTCTGCTGCTTCTCCTGAGTACGGGGATACCACATGTGTGAGACTTTTTGGGAGCCTAGCCGTGTACGGGACCCCGAAAACCAAGCACCGCCTTCAGGCTTTCTAAGGGGCGTGAATTTTTGATTTCACTCTTCACTGCCTATCACAGTTTCGGAGGCCATGGAATGCCCAGGTGGCACAAAACCCCCCCAAATGACCCCATTTTGGAAAGTAGACACCCCAAGCTATTTGCTGAGAGGTATAGTGAGTATTTTGCAGACCTCACTTTTTGTCACAAAGTTTTGAAATTTGAAAAAAGAAAAAAAAAAAAAGTTTTTTCTTGTCTTTCTTCATTTTCAAAAACAAATGAGAGCTGCAAAATACTCACCATGCCTCTCAGCAAATAGCTTGGGGTGTCTACTTTCCAAAATGGGGTCATTTGGGGGGGGTTTGTGCCACCTGGGCATTCCATGGCCTCCGAAACGGTGTTAGGCAGTGAAGAGTAAAATCAAAAATTCACGCCCTTAAAAACGCTGAAGGCGGTGATTGGTTTTCGGGGCCCCGTACGCGGCTAGGCTCCCAAAAAGTCCCACACATGTGGTATCCCCATACTCAGGAGAAGCAGCTAAATGTATTTTGGGGTGCAATTCCACATAGGCCCATGGCCTGTGTGAGCAATATATCATTTAGTGACAACTTTGTGCAAAAAAAAAAAAAAAAAAAAAAAAAAAGTGTCACTTTCCCGCAACTTGTGTCAAAATATAAAATATTCCATGGACTCAATATGCCTCTCAGCAAATAGCTTGGGGTGTCTACTTTCCAAAATGGGGTCATTTGGGGGGGGTTGTGCCACCTGGGCATTCCATGGCCTCCGAAACTGTGATAGGCAGTGAAGAGTGAAATCAAAAAGTTACACCCTTAGAAATCCTGAAGGCGGTGATTGGTTTTCGGGGTCCCATACGCGGCTAGGCTCCCAAAAAGTCCCACACATGTGGTATCCCCGTACTCAGGAGAAGTAGCTGAATATATTTTGGGGTGCAATTCCACATAGGCCCATGGCCTGTGTGAGCAATATATCATTTAGTGACAACTTTTTGTAAATATTTTTTTTTTTTTTGTCATTATTCAATCACTTGGGACAAAAAAAATAAATATTCAATGGGTTCAACATGCCTATCAGCAATTTCCTTGGGGTGTCTACTTTCCAAAATGGGGTCATTTGGGGGGGTTTTGTACTGCCCTGCCATTTTAGCACCTCAAGAAATGACATAGGCAGTCATAAACTAAAAGCTGTGTAAATTCCAGAAAATGTACCCTAGTTTGTAGACGCTATAACTTTTGCGCAAACCAATAAATATACGCTTATTGACATTTTTTTTACCAAAGACATGTGGCCGAATACATTTTGGCCTAAATGTATGACTAAAATTGAGTTTATTGGATTTTTTTTATAACAAAAAGTAGAAAATATCATTTTTTTTCAAAATTTTCGGTCTTTTTCCGTTTATAGCGCAAAAAATAAAAACTGCAGAAGTGATCAAATACCATCAAAAGAAAGCTCTATTTGTGGGAAGAAAAGGACGCAAATTTCGTTTGGGTACAGCATTGCATAACCGCGCAATTAGCAGTTAAAGCGACGCAGTGCCAAATTGGAAAAAGACCTCTGGTCCTTAGGCAGCATAATGGTCCGGGGCTCAAGTGGTTAATAAAATATTTTAAAAACCTGTGTGGTGTGTTTTATTACTTACACTTTTTTCCTAGGTAAATGGGTAGGGGTACCATGTACCCCATACTCATTTACATAGGGTGGGGGGCCGGGATCTGGGGGCCCCCTTATTAAAGGGGGCTCCCAGATTCCGATAAGCCCCCGCCCGCAGACCCCGACAACCAACGGCCAGGGTTGTCGGGAAGAGGCCCTTGTCCTCATCAACATGGGGACAAGGTGCTTTGGGGGGGGCGCAGGGCGCCCCCCTCCCCCAAAGCACCCACCCCCCATGTTGAGGGCATGCGGCCTGGTACGGTTCAGGAGGGGGGGGGCGCTCGCTCGTCCCCACCCCCTTTCCTGACCGGCCAGGCTGCGTGCTCGGATCGGGGTCTGGTATGGATCTTAGGGGGGACCCCACGCCGTTTTTTCGGCGTAGGGGTTCCCCTTTATAATCCATACCAGACCTAAGGGCCTGGTATGACCCGCGACGGGGCTCGCAAGGTGTCAATCTAGCCGATAAAAGCGGCAAGATTGACATCCTTTTCTAGTCCCGTCGCACCTGAGTCACGTTCAAAATGAACGGACTTGTCCGTGTGTGGGCAAGTCCGTTCATTCTGAAAGTCCGCCGGAACTCCGGCGAAAGTCCGTCGGAAAGACGGGCGGACTTAGCCCGCCGGAAAATCCCGGCGTGTGTGGGCAAGTCCGTTCGTTTTAAAGTCCGGCGCACCTGGCGGACAAAGTCCGTCGGAAAGTGTGCCGGACCAAGTAGGATAGAAAGTCCGCTCGTGTGTACGCGGCATAACAGTACACTCTGATTAATGGCTAAAATTTCCTGAAATGACCTCTAAACAAATGGCCGTATTTTAAAAACTATACATCCTACAGCGAAGATCTTTATATTGTGAGAATCACAAGACCCAGACCTAGATTTTGATGTATAGTATGTCTGTGAAATATTAAAAATGAAGGCACGGTCGCAGTTTAGAAATTGCCCTTCAAATTTGGAGGGGGCTAGAGTGTAGTTTCAATGAATGTCAATGGACGGCGTGAGTTACAAACAAATGGTCATATTGTGAAAACTATCAGGACTATGGCTTAGCCGTGGACATGTTAGTGGCAGCAGGGATAGCTGAACGTTTTGATATAAGATTTGTGTAGGTGGGCTTGAAAATGATGGAGTGGCGGCAGTTTAGAAATCATGTTCTGATTTTTCAGCTTTTGTCATCTCCCACTCTAGTTTCCCCATTCATTCCTATGGGACCAATTTCGCCGC